>NC_136061.1:1726857470-1727457470 GCF_964261635.1 Lissotriton helveticus | reverse complement strand
AGGGGGATAGGGTGGGGAGTAATTTAATAATACCTAATTAAATATGTTAATTAATTAAATTTGTTAATTGATTAATAATTGACCATTAAATAAAATGTACTTTGTAAATAAAAGTAATTGGTTTTGGAAATTAAATTTAAGTTTTGGGTTTTTGGGTAAAGGGGTATTTTTAGGGTTCAGGGTCAGTTTTGGGTTTTTGGGTAAAGGGGTATTTTTAGGGTTCTGGGTCAGTTTTCAGTTTTTGGGGTAAAGGGGTATTTTTAGGGTTCAGGGTCAGTTTTCAGTTTTTGGGTAAAGGGGTATTTTTAGCGTTCAGGGTCAGTTTTCAGTTTTTGGGGTAAAGGGGTATTTTTAGGGTTCAGGGTCAGTTTTCAGTTTTTGAGTAAAGGGGTGTTTTTAGGGTTCAGGGTCAGTTTTCAGTTTTTGGGTAAAGGGGTATTTTTAGGGTTCAGGGTCAGTTTTCAGTTTTTGGGGTAAAGGGGTATTTCTAGGGTTCAGGGTCAGTTTTCAGTTTTTGGGGTAAAGGGGTATTTTTAGGGTTCAGGGCCAGTTTTCAGTTTTTGAGTAAAGGGGTATTTTTAGGGTTCAGGGTCAGTTTTCAGTTTTTGGGTAAAGGGGTATTTTTAGGGTTCAGGGTCAGATTTCAGTTTTTGGGGTAAAGGGGTATTTTTAGGGTTCAGGGTCAGTTTTCAGTTTTTGGGTAAAGGGGTATTTTTAGGGTTCAGGGTCAGTTTTCAGTTTTTGGGTAAAGGGGTATTTTTAGGGTTCAGGGTCAGTTTTGGGTTTTTGGGGTACAGGGGTACTTTGTAAAAATAAAGTAAAATAAAGTAAAATTACATTTAAATTAAATTAATTAAATAAAATTAAATTATATTATAATAATTTTCATTAATTTATATTAAAAAAATTATTATATACTTACCAATACTTACGTTGTAATGGTATGCATTGTAAAGGTATACGCTAAAAATGTTATATATGTTTATTTAATAATATGTTTTTATATATATATATATGTTTTCTTTTTGGTGATATAATTTTTTTAATTATATTAATTATTTATTAATACTACATTTATTTAATAATTATTTCTAAGTTTATATTAAATATATTTATTACTATATTAGTTTTAACTTAATTTTAAAACATTTAAAAAAATCGATATTTTGACTGTCTATATTTTTGTAAGTCGATATTTTGGAGTCAATTTTTTGGTACTTACCTGTTTGAAGATAGGGAGTCGATATTTTGTCTCTCGATATTTTTGACTCGATATTTTTGTATCTCGATTTTTGTGAGGTCGATATTATGTCAGTGATCCGCACTATATTGCCCTTTATGTTGATGATTTGTTAATGTTCCTCGCCAACGCCGCGGATGAGCTGCAGGGAGTTCGGGAATTGCTGGAGAGGTTAGGGCGAGTGGCGGGACTCAAAGTTAACTGGGCAAAGACCTGTGTTTTTCCGGTATGCGAAGGGAGGGGCAACCCTCCGGAGGGACTTGATGTCAGATGGGAAGGCAATTGTTTGCCTTATTTGGGAGTCCGCATTTATCATGAGATGGCTGACTTATTCGAGGGTAATGTAGGGCGGGCCCTGCGAACTACAAAGAGTAATCTTGAATTCTGGGGGTCGCTGCCCCTGTCGGTCGCCGGGCGAGTGTCATTGCTAAAAATGGTCAGCCTGCCCCATTTGCTTTATTATTTTGTTACGCTGCTGCTGTGGGTGCCGGGGAGGTACTTTGCCCAACTCAACTTGATGGTTTCAAGCTTATTATGGGGCTCAGGGAGGCATAGAGTGGCGCTGACTACTATGATGCATCCCAGACGAGAAGGCGGCTTTACAGTGCCTGATTTCGAGGCTTACTAACATGCGGCCCAGTTCCAGTGGTTCACACAGCGGGTGGTTGAGAAGCTGGGAGTTGAGGCAGATCAGGGAGGTAGGGACCTAGGCCTTCGCCACCTGACTCGGATTATGTTACAGCTTCCGGTGCGTGAAAGGGAAGTGCCCAAAGATTTATGGGTAGTGCGACAATGCTGGACCAGGGCTCTATGACGCAATAGAGTGGGTCCTGCGTATGCCCCTGAGATTACGGTGTGGTTCTGCGAGGCACTGCCCCACGGAGGGCACTGGCAGCGGCTGCAGGAATGGGAGGACCTGGGGATCTCCTCTATTGGGGATCTCTTCGACGATGGTGCCCTCTTACTGTTTCAGGACCTCATGGATAGGCACGAGCTGCCTGCTCAGGACTTCCTTCTGCACGCGGCAGTGATGGCTGCTGTGCGCAAGCATTGGGAAAAGGGGATGGAGGAACCACAGGTTTTCCTCCCTTGCCAATACGTGGTCCCCTCTGCGGGTAAAATCAAGGCGGTCATGTGCTTGTACCGGAGACTGACGCAGGGCTCAAGGACTCCTCTGGAAGGGCTGCGCGTTAAATGGGAGGCTGATCTGGGTATAGCTATAGAGGCAAAACCCTGGGAAATGCTACAGGAACGAGCGTGGAAATGCTCTTGGAATGCGAGATTCCAACTGATACAATTCTATGTGTTCCACCTGGCGTATCTCACGCCTTGCAAAATCAATGAATTTTTTGGCTCCCGCACTGCCTGCCCGCGGTGCAGACTGGAGGACGCAGCGTTCATGCATATGTTCTGGGATTGTCCATTGCTCCAGGGGTACTGGGGGAGTTCGTGGCCAAGCTGACAGAGGTGACGGACAGGGAACTGCCATCTAACCCAGGAGTGTGCCTGTTACACTGGTTCCCCCACACTGCCCGCAACAAAACCACTAGTACATTCTTGGACCTGGGGTTAGTACTAGCCAAACGAGAAATTACCAGCCATTGGAAGGCGGTCACGGGCCCCAGTGTGGCGCGCTGGCTGCGGGAATTTATAAAATGGGCGGACTGCGAGGGGACCCTTCGGCTCCAGCTAGCTCAGAGAACTGATAATGACAAACTCTGGAACGCGGTGAGGGCCTGGGTGGCGATGGTAGATCTTCTTAATAACCCGGTTGATGATGACGACTGACCTTGTTGAAAATCGGTATCGCCCTTACGATGCTTGAGAGCACAACCTTTGACTGCAGGGGGTGAGGGTGGATGTGAAAATGACTAATGCAGGTGCACCCACCTAAGTGCGACATGGATCACTGCCATAGGGAATCCAACGGACCATGTGATATGCTCATTGTATAGCGAGAGTGCTGTTAGGGAGAGCGACATGTCTGGGTGGAGGAGGGAGGCGGGGTTACTGGGAAGGGACTGGGGTGGGGGGCTTGAGTTGGGGAGGGTGTTACTTTCCTGGTTACATGCTATGGTACATAGGTGTTGAAAGTGCTTGTATAACCTTGAAGTACCATGTTCATCATCTCCGGGCTATACCATCAGCTGGGTGGGATTCGACTCCTACATTTTATGGACTCCTCCCCCTGTGAGAAAGGAAAGGCTGGCCTGGACGATCCAATGGGATGCGGGAGGTGCCATGAAGGGGTTGCCACTGTATGTTGAGTGGCGCAATTATGATGTATTTTGTGAGATCCTATGAGTGATGCACTTGTACAAAATGTGAAATTTGAATAAAGTCTGTTAAAAAAAAAAAAGTGTTTCCTCTGGAAAGGCCAGCTGAGGCTTCGCTGGTGCAAACCTTGCAGCTCTCCACCTCCAATTGGGGTGAGGAAACTATGAGGCAGGCAGAGGGTTATCTCCCTTTTTTCACAGATACCCTACATTCACCAACCTGCAACTGAAGCCCTAAACCAGGTCAGGCAGTCGACAATTTTCTATTCAGGTGTGATCTCTTCAAGACAAAAGCACATGGGTAGATAATGTTTTTATAATTATATTTTACTTATAACAAACAATAAGGCTGTGAGTGTGAGTATTTTGGAGGAGTAGGTGCTATATCTTCCACCAAACAAAATGTGACTCCCCGTGGTTCGTAATTTATTGTGTGCGATAAAATAGGACCTAATTTAAGTATTTGGGGACTAACATGCAGATTTTGGTGTTTGCTGCACCAAAATCAACATAGTGAGGAAAATACCACAGCATTTTCCTCATATAAATTCCAAATTGTTTGACATGCCGAAATGTAATCAAGGATGAGGTCTTTATCACACCTGGTAACTGCTAAGTGAGGGATATACAACACAACTCAAAATCTCAATTCCACTCAACCAGAAGGCAGGAGACCGCCTGCTGTGCTGTTACCATACTGAACACAGGAGAAGAATAACACATGACAAAGACCTGCTTAACCCTCTGCCTCTGTGTGGTACATCGTTCAGCTGGTGCTCAAGAATGCATCTTCTCCTGGACTCTCTCCTACTCTTATTTTCTGACTGTGTGTGCACTTCCACCTTTTCCGGTCACAGGCCCAGTAATAACATTATACCATGATCATTAGTTGATGACCTTGTATAAACTCTGGATCATCATGGTGTGCCCATGATATGACCATAAAAACACAAGAACTTCTTTCCTGGAGAAAACATGTACCTCTGATGTTAAGTCTTGAAAATGTATTCTTTGACACTTAGAGACATGGGCAAATGCCTAAAATAATATCATTCTATCATATAATGTTCACACTTCACCTACTTTTTTCTAATGTATTTGCACTGTGATAAATCATGTTGAATAGGAAAGCTTTTCCTATTTTGGCACAGTGCAGTAGTCCTAATTCTCAAGATTTTTAAGGAAGTCTTGGCACTTGTTATGTGTAGTCAATCCAGACTGTAGCCACTGCCCTTCACAACCTTTATTCTGTTCCTTCACTGGGGGCTCCAAATCAATATGTACTCAACTTCAGAAATTCTGAAGAGTGTCCTTTGTCTGGACTTTACAACTGGCATGCAAAGATTCTAGTCTGCTGGTATAGCTGGTACAAGTGAATTTTATTTTGCACATTATTTGTTTTTAGCAAATGAGAGTATGTGAGAGAATACATACATACATATATATATATATATATATATATATATATATATATATATATATATATATATATATACATATTTTTTTGTGTATACTAATTTCTCTTGCAGCAGGAAAGCACTCAACAACAGGTTGGTTCTTTACCATTTATTTGCGGGTCAGAGGTGATTGTACATCCATCATTTAATTTTGTCTGTCAACGCGTTTCGATGCTGTCAGCATCTTCTTCTTGGTCAATGATGCAATGCGGTGTTTTGAAAGTCCTGCAGTCCCACATATCAGCTGCCTTTGGTAAAGTAACTGATTCCGCTTTGTAGCGTAATTGCTCGAAATGAGCTCTGGGACCTGTAGTGTTCAACCCACAGTGGGTTCCGCAATGGCATCCACATGAAAACAATCGCGCCGTGGTAATTGTAATCCACTGCAATAGAAGGCACTTCAGTGTGCCCTGGATTGCACTAACATCTCCATTAGTGTATCATCCTGCCGCCCCGTCCTCTAACATGGTAGTCCTTGTCATTGCGGCCCCTACTCCAGCGGCTCCCTCCTTCAGTCTCTGGCGGTGCTCCTATATATATATATATATATATATATATATATATATAAAACGCTCAAATCCCTCCACGTCGGGAAAGGAAACAGCACTCCGGTGGTGGCAGACAGACAGCAAGTTTATTATTCGCTGCAAACAAACGTTTCGGCAGAAGCCTTCGTCAGTGTTACAACCATTAAGCATAGTTCCGGTTTAAATAAAGTTGTGTGCAAGAATAGACATCGACAAGGGGCCGGCCCAACTGATACCAAAATGGGCGCCATCTTGGAACGGGTTCCCAATATAGGAGCTAATGCAAAATTATACCGTGAATCGGTAAATCATACATACAGATTGGGCAAAAAACAATCACATATATATATATATATATATATACATAAAGATAAGGCCGTGGATCGGCATTTGCCCCTTAAAAGAAGATGCACGTCAAGCAACAGGCATGTAAATTTAGATATAAACATTACCGAACTTAGAACTATGTAAACATGTATGGCGTATTTCATTAAACGACAGTTCACTGTAAACCATGATAGCAACAGTGCAGACAAATAGATATAAATAAAAGATGATAGAGTAACCATCGTAACATCAGAGACGACCAAGAGTCTACCAAGTACAGAACGAGAGATACTAAATATGCAAAATAGATGAATGAAGGATAACCCTCATAATAAAGATTTTGTAGACAACTCATGTTGGTCCATAGCACATTATCTATAGATAGTACAGTTCATCTAGAAGACCACAACCATACACAATAAAGACTTTAAAGAAAATGAAAATGAAAAATGAAAGATAAGTTCAGGATAATCATAAAAGATTAATATCATTTCAGCAGGTCACAAAATCAGGATAAAATCCTAAGCAAAGGCACAATTATATAGATAGTTAGACATAAAAATTCTCATGTTCGTAGTTGTATATATCACTCTCTCACAAGTAGCACTGGAAACAGGACATATATCGGATGGTAAATAATCTTATATGCACAATTCAGAAATGCTTCAGATATTCCCATTTCATTTTCCGAGGTGGACTACCATGTCCTCCCCGCTATTCATGCCCTTCGGGTACTTGGTGGACAGATCAATAATATATCTTGATTCAAGACGTCTCAGCCTTCTTAGTCTGTCCCCGCCCCGTGGATTGTATGGGACATGATCTAGCCCAAAGAAGCGTAATTTATTCCTGTCTTTATTATGATGTTCAGCGAAGTGCTGTGCTACTGGGTAAGAGGGATCTACTCTATCTATAGCCCTAAGGTGCTCCAGCACTCTCAACTTAAGTTGGTTGATAGTGCTACCTATGTATCTTAGGCCGCATGGACAGATTAAACAATATACGGCGTAGGTGGTGCTACAGGTAATAAATTTGTGGATCTTATTTGTTCTACCTGCATTAGGGATATCATAGTAGAGAACCCTCCGGCTATTAGCGCACGCTTTGCATTTCCCACAGTGAAAGAACCCACTAATTTCTTTTAGAGTATTGGGCTGGGTGGTTAGGGCTTCCAGTTGACTATTTACCAGCATATCGCCCAAGGACCTAGCCTTGCTAAAGGTCACTAATGGGTGTGGTGACAGATCTTCTTTTAACACCTCATCTGTGAGCAAGATGTGCCAGTTCTTGCGCATCATCGCTCTGAGTCTATCAGCGCACATAGAGTATGGTGTAATCATCCTAAATACACTCTTCTCATTGTTGTTCGTCCCACCCCGTTTCTTTTTTAGCAGGTCTTTCCTAGGGATCATTTTCACTTTTCTTAATGTGTTCTGCAAAAGTGGTTCATCATACCCCCTGAGGCGGAAACGGGCTAGGCAATCCGAGGCAGCCGCCTCGAATTCCTGGTCTTGGGTACTATTCCTCTTGATTCTCAAGAGTTCCCCATAGGGGATACTCCTGATAAGTTTTGGTGGATGTGCACTTTTAGCAAAAAGAATAGAATTCCCCGCTGTCTCCTTGCGGTACGGCGCGGTGTGGACATGGCCATCCTCAATGTACACCCGTAAGTCCAAGTAGTTGGCTGCCACCCCACTAATTGTCCCAGACAGGTGCACATTGTAGATGTTGTCATTAAGAGAGTCAATGTATTTCTCTGCCATGTCCTTGGTCCCCTGCCACACGATGAACAAGTCATCAATGTAGCGGTACCAATGTACCACCTTCCCGATTTCATGACCTTCTTGGCAGCTCCTGGGCATCCGCTCCTCCCACCAGCCAACGAACAAGTTCGCATAGCTGGGGGCGAAGCAGGTGCCCATCGCTGTACCAGAGGTCTGCCTGTAAAGCCTATCCTCAAACAGAAAAATGTTGTGAGTTAAGCAAAAATGCACAAATTCCATCAGCATAATATTATGTTGTGCAAAACGGATTGGACGTTTGCCTAAGAAATGTTCAACGACAGCCAGTCCGTGGGTATGATCAATGATGGTGTAAAGACTGGTGATATCCATCACCAGAAATAAATAATCCGGTTGCCAGTCCATATCAGCCACTTTGTTCAAAAAGTCTTTAGTGTCTTGGACATACGATTCCAAATTTAGAACAAGGGGAAAGATATAATTATCCACAAATTGTGACATATTTTCTGTCAATCCACCGATGGATGCCAAAATAGGACGGCCTGGAGGGGAAATATTGTTTTTATGCAGCTTGAGCAGATGATAAAATGTCGGCGTCATTGGGTTGTTGCTGCATAGGAAAATGTGTTCATCCTTCCCTAGCATAGAAAGGTTATACCATTTTAGAATCAAATCATCATACTCTCTGATACTAGATTCATACACTTCTTTGGTAGTGATGACATAATACTTAGTATCAGAAAGTTGCCTCATAGCTTCCTGGTGGTAATAGTCTCTTGTCATTATAACGACATTCCCCCTTGTCCGAGGGTTTGATAATGATTTTCTTGTCGTTTAATAGTTCTTGTAGGACTTTCTTTTGAGATTCAGTGATGTTGCGAATATTCGTATGGGTAACCTTCCTTTGCTTTACCAGTTCCATCGTCATGGCCTCTGAAAAAGCATCAATGGCGTCCCACGGTGACTGGGGAATAAACGTAGAGAGAGGCTTAAAATGACTGCCATCTCTTTCTTGTTCAATTCCCTGTATTGCTGCCCTCTGCACCATATCCATGCCAGAAGTGTCGACATACTCTGTCTCAGTTCTTAAGGTTTCCATAGCTTCAATGCAAGGCATGTCTCTTCCTGTCAAAGTGTCAGTGGCCGTCAACCTGATCCCAGGTTTCAGTGGTCCCTTGGTGTGTGGTCTTAATTTGAAATGTTTGTGTAATTTTAGTTTTCTAGTGAACCTAAAAAGGTCGATTTTAGTTTGCGTAAATTCGAGGTCGGTGTTAGGACAGAAGGTAAGTCCCAGGCTCAGGAGTTCGTGTTGTTCATTTGTGAGGATTCCATTCGTAAGATTAGCCACAGTTAGGTTGGTTGTCTGTGTTTGATCAATATTTCTTACTTCCTTTTGTTGCGGCCGGTCCGGGTTTGGGGTTTTGCTCTGCCCCTTCCTCTTCCTTTTGCCGCCTCCCCCTGATCTCCTGGTTCTCCTTCGTCTTGTCGCTCGGGGGGCTTGTTCTTTCCCCCTCTCAGCCAGTTTTGCCATATTAGCTGAAACTCGGTGTGAAAAGGGACAGCGACTCTTCTACGTTCATTCACTTGGTCTTGCTGTTCATCACCCGATTCATCAGCAGTTACCTTGGATTCTGAAGTTGGTGCACTCGAACCCGGTGTTGCTGTAATCCCTTGGTTCATAGTTTTCCTTGGTGCATCATACTTTTTGGCGAACGTTAGGACACGTCCCTGGCGATAATCGTTCTCATAGCGCTCAAACTTCTCCTGTTTGCGCGCCATTATCTTTTGTTGGTATCTAACCAGGCGTTTTTTCATGGCCTCCTTAAGTTCGTTTATCTTGGCTGTATCCTCCTCCTTATCAATAGTATCCTCCAAGGATTTGATTTCAGCCAATGCCTTGTCCCTATCGCTCCAAGCGTATTTCACTAAGAGCTTGAGAATGCCCTCACAGTACGCTTGTGTTTGTTCGTGCCAATCCGTTAGTAATTGGGGGTCTGGATGCTCATAAGATGGTACAGTGTACACCCTCAGCCCCCTCGGTACCATTTTCTCATCGATGTAACTGCTCAGGCTGGTGGCCTCCCACCACTTGCGAATTTCTCACGCATGCAATTTTTCCAGTCTGTGCATTATTTCATTCACTTTGTCATTTCCCGTTCCCGCGGCCGACAACAAGGCCGTCGCTGTAGATGGCTTATCACGTTTTTTAAACATGTCTTGTGCAAAGGCACGTCGTTCTTCCTCGCCAAACATATTCATATTTGCGATGCAAATTGGTCGATATCACTAGTTCCCAAAATGCGTTATGCTCGTAACCAACTTGGTCGAGCCTCGCTGAGTCTGTCACCCTCCTGGACGCTCTGCCGTTTATCGCTGTACCCCCACACAAATTTAAGGAAGAAAGGGCTCACTGATGAGACGCGTTGCCACAGCTCCCATTCGGCGCGTGAATAGACTTTTTCCGTATCGCTTCAAAACGGTCCTCTTCAATGCCCGTATGTAGTCACGGCGGTGCCTCGAAAAGTGTAAAGTTCCAACGCTCCATTTTCCACGAAACTCTCGAGCACTCTGGAGCGGGTGCTGTTTAGCGGGCCGTGGACCCCCGCAATATAAAACGCTCAAATCCCTCCATGTCGGGAAAGGAAACAGCACTCCGGTGGTGGCAGACAAACAGCAAGTTTATTATTCGCTGCAAACAAACGTTTCGGCAGAAGCCTTTGTCAGTGTTACAACCATTAAGCATAGTTCCGGTTTAAATAAAGTTATGTGTGCAAGAATAGACATCGACAAGGGGCCGGCCCAACTGATACCAAAATGGGCGCCATCTTGGAACGGGTTCCCAATATAGGAACTAATGCAAAATTATACCCTGAATCGGTAAATCATACATACAGATTGGGCAAAAAACAATCACATATATATATATACATACATACATAAAGATAAGGCCGTGGATCGGAATTTGCCCCTTAAAAGAAGATGCACGTCAAGCAACAGGCATGTAAATTTAGATATAAACATTACCGAACTTAGAACTATGTAAACATGTATGGTGTATTTCATTAAACGACAGTTCACTGTTAATATATATATATATTCCTTCTGGCAGTCGGTAGTAGGTAGTTATAGTTAGGACCTATTTTCCATAGGAAATCCGCAACATTCTATATGGAATACCTTTGGTGCCGGTTGACGAATCTTCGCGAAATTGTCATAACTGGTGGGGCGATCCGTTCGGCTCCTATCCTGAAAGTCTCGGGGTGATTCGTGATGTGGGGGCCAAGAAAAAAGGGGGGTCCACAATGTTTTTTCCCGTGCAATTTTTCATAGGGACTTTTAGCCGCAGCTACAGCCCGAACTGCTGAACGGAATTACACCAAATTTAGCAAAGAGGTGGTCCTTGGTTCAGACTCGTGCCTTTTGCTTAAATGGTGTAAATCTGTTCAGTAGTTCCTGAGAAAATTACAATTTAAGGTACATATATATCGATGGCCGTGGTGGATCCGCGTACCCTAAGCGCACCGTCCCGATCACGCGCTGAATGCTAATTGGCTGTCAACATTCGATACCAGGAAGTGTTGGTAGCCATTTTGTGCCTCGGGAGAAGCGAGGCTGAAGAAGTCAGTAGAACAAGTGTGCAAAACGTATAAAGGGGGCAGGGTAGAAATATCCCTGACCCTCTAGACCTGCTTAGACAGGTGATGTCATTTGAGATGTCATCATCAGCAGTGGATTGCGCGCGCGCGAGTAATAGTTAGTGCAACTAACGATAACGGAGGAATTTCAATGGTTTTGTACGTGTGAAATGTCCAGCTAACTATAACACCCCTGAAACCTACGGTTTTTTCAGTGAATATATTTATATATATAAATGTGTGTGTATATATTTTACATACATAAAGCATATATAAAGATGGACAGATTGTAATAGTCTATTTGTTACCATAGCTGGGTTTGGGGTGGAGCCGTGACTCATGAGAACCGAAACCTCCAGTGGGTCATAATGCCTCTACCCCTTCCTCAACAAAGGTTATAAATAGCTTATTATACACTGCACATCTGCATATATGGTTTATGCCAAGGCATATTTTAAAGTGTAGTAGCCTTACCAAACGGTATTTTAAAAAAATCAGGATGCAGAGGGTTACATTGGTGCACTAGGTTAAAACCTCACTGAAGATGCCTCCTGACCGTAAGAAGAGTTGTTTTCATGTATATGTAAAGTAATTGTAGCATGCAATCTTTGAGGCAGAAAACAATGATTTTCTCACATGATAGTCACACCTCTGTGGTAATAAACTGGAATTTTAACTTTCCACTGTAGTAATAAATGAGTGAATGTGCTTTTCTGAGTACAGTTGCCCTAAATACATGAGGTATGGTATTGGCTTCACTACTATGGCGCAAATATCTATATATAGTTACCAGTATGTAGTTATAGATAAGAACTAGTTTCCATAGGAAAAGCGTTTTTGACTGGCTTATAACTTTAATGCTGGTTGATGAATCTTCACAACATCTTCCAAACCAAGTGACCTCCTAATTCTTGTTGTGCATGGAAAGTTTCAAAGTGAGCCATAAAGCGAGGACAGAAAAAGGGGGGCGGGACAAAAAAGTGTTTCCCATGTTAATTTCCATAGAGATTTTAGACACAACTACAGCCCGAACGGCTGAATGGGTTTACAGCGAATTTGGCAGAATAATAGATCTTGGTCTACAAAGCATGCTTTTTGTGATTTGATGTAAATCCGTTCAGTATTTTTTGAGAGTTTAATGGAAAAATAAATGTCTATATCATGGGATGCAAATCCTCCGCGGGTCCACCGCGGATCCACCGTGGAGCTTTGTGAATCCATGTGCCAACAGCACTGCCATGATTGGCTGGCCGCAACCTGGGTAGAAATTTTCGGCCACCATTTTATATACGGGGGCACAGACACAGGGACTTAAAATATGTCTAACAGAAGGGGTCAGGGTAGAGGTAATCTGACCCCTTAAGTGCAATATAGGAATCTCTGAGGGACCTCTTATGGTCAACAAAATGCCCTATAACGTTTTCTTTTCCACGTGGAAAGATTTGCAACTCGCCACAATGCTCAGCACCACCCCCAGTATACTGAAGCGGCTGATTCACAAATTCTGCTGAAACAAATATATATACACTCTCAAACAGTTATGCACCCACTCACAGACCCACTCAGACACTCATACAACCACTGACACACCCACTCATGCACCCAATCGCAGAACCACTCAGACAGTCACAGACCAACTCAGACACTCATGTACCCACTGACACACCTACTCACGCACCCAATTGCAGACCTACTCAGACAGTTACAGACCTACTCACACACCCACTCACAGACTTATGGAGACACTGAGACACCCACCCTCCCGCAGACTCACTCAGGCACTCACACACCCACTCACTGACCAACTCAGACACTCACACACCCACTCAGAATAATACAGCAACTCATGCACCCACTCTCAGAGGTTACAAGGATATTATACTATAAAAATTAAATTTAAAAAAACATAAGTTCACAAAAAGAAACAGTTACAAACAAGTTATAGTTAGGTAATAACATTAAAAAACATAGGAATTCACAGAAAAAACAAAGGTTACAGGGACATTATAGTCCGGCTCAAATTTCACATGCACATGCACAAAACCATAGAAATTCAGCCGTTATAATTACTTGAGCTAACTATAACTTTTGCTACGCAAGGCACTGCTTATGACCTCACATAATACCTCAAATGGTTTATCAAGCAACTTAATACCCATATGACATGTACCCATTCTTTCAAAGCAAACAAATATAATTTAAATCAATCATACATTGTAACCATTAATTAAAGAGCCCAGTGAAAGTAGTTCTGTTTTTTAATTTAAAAAAATACTTTAAGACCCAGTAGGTGCAATCTATGGCTTTAGGGTATGATATGTATTGGAAATGGCAATCCAAAATATGTTTACGCAGAAAGGGTGATAAATGTACAGAACTGGATCGAGCACCTATGATGGAGACATGAACGGTATTTTAATGTATTAAAAGGCATGGGACAGAACAGTACAGAGGAACAGCAGTATTGGCTAAGGCAGGGAAAAGCTTGAGGCTATGTAGCCCCCTTGGTGAAGAATAAGCTGGAAGAGGTTCATCAACACCAACATATATCCAGGGCCACCGCATTTATGCCACAGGAGAGGGCCAAATTATGTGGCAGCATTGACTCCATTCTGTGTCAAGAAAAGGCAAATTATGCTGGTAATGCGACACATTTTCTTATAGTATTACTTCATTATTTTGTCATTTTTACACTTTGTAACCATGTCTGAGCATAGGTTGCATCTCCTTAGTGCCAGTTTACAACCCAAACATAGCAATAAGCAACAGAAAGATGACCAGTCAACCTTTGCAAAGGGCCTACCACTACTTGGCAACACGAGTCACTGTGTTTTTAGTAACTTTTGTTTGACCTAGAAACAATTTTTTTAGTTAAAATCTGCAGATTATGCAGCAGACGGGCATACATTTGCTGAATTCCAGTGGTCCTGCATATATCCAAAAATGTGGTACAATTCTTCTGCAAAAAAAGTAAAATGTGACTTTTTAAATTTGACTCAAAAGAGCTTGTGTCCGTCATAGAAAATAATTGCATTGAAGAAAGAAGGGACTATGGGCCTGATCTGTCAAAGGATTTTTTTATTACCCAGTCTGGTTCTTTAGGGCTATGTGTTATGTGTTGATACATGAGGTGCCAGGTTTTTTTTTTTTTTATACAGGCAAATGTTTGAGTTTGGAGGAGAGTGGTATGCAAGCGTAATGGCTCAGCAGTAAAGTTTACCTTTCTCAAATGCTAATACATTTTTTTGCTGTGTTCCTTGGTGGCTCACTGGCACTCGTAGAAATAAAGTATTTTTTGTACAGAGCGCACTTTGAGGCAGACATCTGTTGTGATAGCTGGGTGATTCCTACAGATGCATGCCAGCTGGATGGTATATCCTGTTTTTTTCAATCTAGGGCCCTGTACCTTGCTTACCACCTCTCAATAACTGTATTTACTGTCTGAAGAAATTGTCAGCAGAACAAATACGAGATATCGATCGTTAGGCATGATAAGATAGTTACAAATAACGTGTGTAGAGGTTGGTATTCAACTTCTAAAATGCCAAAAATTATTTTAATGCATTTTAAATGTTTCTAGAATGTAGTCTGTTGAAATGCTAACACCCCTTACCAGAACTAGAAACAACTAATGTTCCAATACAGAGTGCAAAAATTTTACATCAAGAATTAATGTGTGTACACGGGTT
Organism: Lissotriton helveticus; assembly: GCF_964261635.1. Classification (NCBI taxonomy): domain Eukaryota; kingdom Metazoa; phylum Chordata; class Amphibia; order Caudata; family Salamandridae; genus Lissotriton; species Lissotriton helveticus. The sequence continues at coordinate 1,727,442,577 of NC_136061.1, read as the reverse complement.
ACCTTACCACAGAGGGCCTCATTTACAAAGAAAAGGACACAGCACAGCACAGCAAGACATTTTGCTGCGCTGAGCGACGTCATTTTAAAAAGCACAGGGATGTGTCGCATTAACAATACAATGCATCTGTGTGCTTTCCCCTGTGCTAGCGCACAATTGGCTGTCATGCGCAAGCGCAGGCACCCTTGCGTCATGTTGCAAGGGTGCCTGCATTGCGGGGATGATTGTTTTTGTGCAGGAAGGTGTCCCTTCCTGCACAAAACCAATCATTGATGGTATTTTCCTCTTAGAAAGAGGAAAAAATGAGGAGAAATAAAAGTACGTCTCCTCATTGTACTAATTCTAAGGCATTCCCAGCTTTCCAAAACTTTGTAAATCTGGAAATGTTTCAGGCTCCATGGATGTTGCGTGGGAATACCCACAGCAACACTCATGGAACATCCATTTCATGCAGAGTAATGCGTGATGTGGGTCCATATTTACAAGCCCATGAAAGTCACACAGCGTGACTTTACGTGGCCTTGTCAATATGAGAAGGCACACTGAATGCCGGTGCGTCACAAAATGTGACGCACCAGCGGCAAAATGGCATTGTAAATGAGGCCCAGAGAGCAGGTGAATTTCCAACCAACCAGAGAAAGAATAACATACACAACTGAAAAGTCACAGGCGTGAGGGGCAAAAAAGTATAACACTGGGAGAGCCCCGGCATGGAGGTGCTAAGAACTTTGGATAGGGTGAGAGGTTAGATGGTTCTCCTTAATGGAAGATGAACAGCAGAGAGCCAAGCTGCTAGACAACTGTGTGATGGGCAGTACAACATAGGGGAAGGGATGCAGACCAGCAGGAAGCCCAGAAGAGGAAAGCCATGAGAAAAATTGACAAAGGTACTCAAAAAGTATAATGTTGGTAGTAGAGGTGGGCGAGCCAACAAATAAACAGAAAGAACCGAGCAAGACCCGAGCCAAGGGTCTGGCTCAGATCTTAGAGACCATGCACGAGCCAAGCCCTGAAAATATTTGCTATGTAAATCATACAACAAACGTCATGCAATATATGGTAAAGTCAAAATTCAAAAAAGTCGATTTCTTTCAAATGTGGAAGCTTTGACATTAATATGGCTCCTTACAGCACAGCAGTAAGAAGTACTTAATACAAATGATGGTTTGTACAACTGGTATTCTGAACTTACATATTTGAAAGTTCTTTCATAGGAGATATTGGAGAAAAATCGGGGCATATTTACAAGCCCCTATTGCCACAGGAACTTAACTTTTAGTAACGTTCCTGTGGCGATTGGGGCTTCACCTTATTTACAAGGCAGCATTAAGCCAATTAATGTGGCTATACGCAGCCTTGTAAATAAGGCTACCTTTCATGCTACATTTAGCGTGAAAGGGGAGGGCAATGGGTGTTGTGGTGGCTGTTCCGCCGCAACAAATATTGATTTTGGCGCTGTCCCCTATTTACAAGGGTGGCGTAAATAGGAGGGAGAGCCAAAATTAAGATCTCGGAAAACCTGGCCTTAACCTGGCAAATCGAGGAGAAGTGGGGGGGAATGGGGTGTTTAGGAGGGGACAGGACACCAGGCATTGTATTTGTTAAATATTAGGTTTGCTTTGAAGCATTGCTTTAGTTGGACTGGCGTATAGGGCATTCTAGCAATTCCAGAAGGCCTGGTCTGACAGGTTAGTGCGTGGCCTGGTTTTTTAACTCCGCCCGTCACCACCCCCTTTTGTACTGGTTTTTTAACTGGCTGAATTTTACTATTGACTGTTGATTTCCCTGAAATTACCACCAGCGTTGCCAGCAGCAAACACAAATGCATGCAGTGCCCCTTCCCTCTCAAAATATCTTTAAGGTGTGTCAACAAGGTAAAAACTGCCATATTTGCAAACGTGGGTCACTTTTTTAGTTGTCTGATTCGCTAATGGGGGCCACTTTTATTTTGATGCCCGGGCCTGTTTTCTGTCCCTGCATTCAAATGTGGTGTGGGAGGGTAGCAGGATGTAGGTATATTTGGAGCATTGTTGAGTGGTGGGTGTCGTGGTAGGACACAATGTAAATGTTATGTTTTACATCGTAGTGGCGTGGAGGGGGCTGAAGGAGGTGATGACATGCTGTTGATGGCTTCCCCATGAGTCCACCTGCCCTGCACAGCTGATCCATTGGATCCAGAGGATAAGCTGTAAAGGGGATTAAGATTTGGATGGGACATATACCATAAAATTGTAGCTGTGTAGTTCTCAATAATGTGAAGTTTTCCCCACCAGGTCTTCACGCGTCCCTTTCGCTGTCTGTCTGATGACATTTGGACCCGCCCCCCAACCACCCATGGAAAATAACCCCGTTATTGATAGCTGCCTATCTATTCTTCTACATAGTCGACCTGCAGATAGGTAGAAGACAAGATGGCGGCAGTGTCAGTCACGAGGACTTGAGCTGGTGAAGCAAGCCGCTCTGTGTGCGCTTCTCTGCTCACGGCCTTGAGGGGCAGGGTGCAAGTGCCATGAAGTTGTGAGGCTTCCGGACAGACGTGCTGCCGGTGTTTTCAAACACTGGATTCAGAAAGTGTGCCACTGTGGAGTGTTTGCATTTCTTACAACCAGAGACCACGTATCAGGTTTGCTTATGTCTCATTCCTTGACCTCACTGCTTACACATTGAGCGGGAGTTCATTTTATGTGGACCCTGGCATCGCATGAACGAGAACAGGCATATTTAGTTAAAAGTATGAAAATAGGTTTTTCTGTGTGTGGTAGAGGTCAGGGCCCGAAGGGTGTGAGTAAAATTCCTCTCTGTGCTCTCTAGAATGTAATTATAATGTAAAAATTATTAGCTGACTTTCAACTATTTATAAAAGCCAGAAAGTCGTCCGACGGAAAGAACAACTGCCAAGAGCCTCCCTAAATCATCCCCCAGCGAAGGAGAGGAAAAGCGGGGCGACTTCTACTTACTGACCACATAATCCACCAGCAAAGCAGGCCTGCAATATTTATCCAAACTCGAGGGCCTGTCTGTGGCATTATTTATAGACTCGTAGCTGTTCTTTGCATTCTAGCCAACTCAGTAGTACAAGCTGAAGTAGGAGCCTGCACTGACAAAGCAGACAGGGTTTACTTGTGTATAGAGGACGCATGGCCACAAATATGCGGACAGAGTGACATGCGTGCACACACAAACCAGCACGCCCATTGCCAACCACGCAGAACAGCAGACAATCACCCAGCACAAAGACATTCAGTTGCTTACCCATACACACAAAGAGACGTGTTATGTTGTTATATTGGCTGTATAGGTGTAACACCTTATTAAGAAAATATACCGTCAGATAAAATATGACAGATGTATTCATACTCAAAATAATACACTGGTGAATTATATTATAGAGATGTATGACTAAACCCCAATATAAAGTTGTATAATGATTTGAACAATATAAAGGAGTTAAGGGGTAGATGTTTCAAGATACCCTTTTGCGATTCTCTAATAGCGATTTTTAAGGAATCGCTGTTTGAGAATTGCAAAATGGTATTGCCCACATGCATCAAGGGTTTTTGCATTCGCAAACGGTGCGAATCGCAAAATTCGGCCGTTTGCGAATGCAAATCCCTTTTTTGGGATGCATTAAGCTTTTTGCTTTTTTCGCAATTTAAGAAATCGCAATTTATTTGCGATTTCTTAAATTGCGATTGCATTTAAGAAATCGCAATTTTGCGATTTCTTAAATGCAATGCAAGAGTTTATTTAAATTGTTAAATCGCAAATAGGAAGTGGTAAATTACCATGAAGTTAACCTTCATGGTAATTTGCGAAAACTTTCAAAAATGCACAAAAGTGGATTTTTGAAAGTTTCATTTTACACACACCAAAAAAAACATGCCTGACAGGCAAGGATAGGTAAAGCTGATGTGGCTGGCCTTGGTGCCCTCCTATGAATACTGCACACATACCTTCATTGGTATGTCACATAAAGGTGGGCAAATGAGCTAAAAGTTGGAATTATCAGTATGAGAGGGATAGAGGATGGTGCAGAAATATTTTAGTGAAAAGATTATGTTACAGCTAGCTGAACATGAGGAGATTATTTTTTCCCTCTTGGAGTTGAGCATGATCAAAAAGGAATCAAGGGGGTTATTGCAGCCTGCATATATGATTGGGAATGTAAAGACATAAAAAATGCGATATATAATATGGAATGCCAGGATCTTAAACGATGTGAGGAAAGTTAGTAAAGTAATAGCTTATTTTAATAGACATGATGTTAATGCAGCATTTCTACAAGAGATTTATTTATTTATTTATTTATTTATTAGGAAGCTTATAGAGCGCACGGCTACCTCCAGCGGGGGTGTCCCGGCGCTAAGACTACTTGTTTATCACAGAGAGGGATGCCTAGTACATGTCTATCTGTCAGAAGAGCAGGTCTGCAGGGATCTTGCTGGCTAGTGCTTGGAAAACAGCCAAGTTTTCAATTTACGACGGAAAACTTGTTCAGACTCGGAGAACCTAAGGTCAGTAGGTAAGCTATTCCAGAGCTTTGAGGCCGTAACGGTGAAAGTTCTGCCACCAGTGCGGGTGAGTCTGAAGCGAGGGACGGACAGAAGGCGTAGACTGTTGGATCTCAGATGCCTTACTGAAGAGGATATCTTAAGCCTTTTGCTCAAGTAGCCAGGGCCAGTGCCATTAATTGCCCTAAAGGCAAGAATCAGAACCTTGAAATCAATACGTCGGGCTATGGGAAGCCAATGTAGTTTCTCTCGGTATACTCTGACCGAGTTGCGGGGAGGGATGTTACCAATGAGCCTTGCTGCCACGTTTTGTATAATTTGGAGTCGGTCAATGAGATATTGGGGGGCACCGGCATAAAGGCTGTTGGCATAATCAAGGTGTGCAGTAATGAGTGCCTGGACCACTGTTTTACGGGAAGACTGGGGGAGATAGGGAAAGATCTTCCTGATCATGCGAAGTTTATTAAAACAAGCCGCCGCAACTTTATTGACCTGAGTTTTTCCGGACAAGGTGTTATCAAATATAAAGCCAAGGTTGCGGGCAGAATGCACTGGTATGGGTGGAGGGTTGAGAACGGTGGGCCACCATAACGTTGCAGGGGGAGTAGATTTCTGGCTGAAAAAGAGAACCTCAGTTTTTTCGGTGTTGAGGGCAAGATGATTAGCAGCCATCCAGGTACAAATGTTGCCAAGGCAATTTCGAAAGTTGGAGAAGAGGGAGTCAGAATGGTCTCTAAATGAGAAAACAAGCTGAGTATCATCAGCGTAAGAGACCACCCTGACTCCCCAAGACTCAACTACCCTGGTAAGAGGGGCCAGATAAACATTAAACAATAAAGGGCTCAAAGCTGAACCCTGAGGCACACCACACAGGAGGGGTTTGTCTTCGGATTGGAATGGATGTAACAATACCCTTTGGGTCCGTCCGGACAGAAAGGATTTGATCCATGCTAGGGCAGTGCCATCAATCCCAAGCTGTTGTAGTCGAGATGTAAGAATGACATGGGAAACCGTGTCAAATGCAGCGGATAGGTCGAGGAGGACCAACATGACCTCCTCACCCCTATCCACTGATTCCCTGATTGTCTCGGAGACTTCCAGCAGCTCAGTCTCGGTGCTGAAACCGGTTCGAAAGCCGGATTGTGAGTCGTGTAGCAGTTTTTTTGATTCCAAAAACTGGGCCAGTTGTTTCTGAACCACTTTCTCCAACACCTTGGCGGGTTTTGGCAAGAGTGAGATAGGTCGGTAACTGCTGAATAGAGAGGGGTCAGTGTTGGGTTTCTTAAGGATGGGAAGTAGCCTAGCCTGTTTCCAAACCGACGGAAAAAGACCCTGGGTCAGGGAGGAATTCCAGATGGAAAGGAGGGGATTGATTAAAATAGGGGCAAGATTGCCCATTACTTTAGCAGGTACTGGGTCTAAAGGTGAGCCAGATTTGACTTTGTGAAGTAGTGATAGGGCAGGGTCAAAAGTTAATTCGCTAAAGGAATTAAAGGAGCAGTGTGTGGGGTGAGGAGCATCAGACGGTGAGTTGGGTAAGACAGAGACAAAAGAGGAGGCGAGTTTAATGATTTTGTCCTGAAAAAAATCAGAGAGTCCGTTACATAGGTCTTGGGTAGGAGTGCATTGGGTTTTGGTGGCCGTCGGAGTAAAAAAATCCTTCACAATCGTGAAGAGGGTTTTGGACGAGTTATGCGCCTGTTGGATGAGATTTGAGAAATAGGTTCTCATTGAGGAGCGTTTGAGTATTTGAAATTTATTTAGGGCAGATTTGTATGCCAATTTGGCCACTGGGTCATAGTTCTGGCGCCATTTGCGTTCCATCCTTTTGCATTTACTCTTTTCCTCCCGTAGCAAAGAGGAGAACCAAGGGGCCGAGGGACGAGATCTGGCAGACGCCAGGGGAGCGAGAGGGGCAATGGAATCCAGAGCAGAGGTGAGGGCAGAGTTGTATCTTGCCGTTTCCTTGTCCAGATCTTCTATCTGATTAAAGTTGTACTGAAATCGGGAATTAATCGCCTCACAGGTAACCTTGGTCCATTTACGACCACTGTCTCTATTAAGGGAAGAGGGAGGAGGAAGGGAAGGCAAGGTAATATGAAAAGGGATGAGGAAATGGTCGGACCATGTAAGGGGAAGCGAAGGAAGGACAGAAATGCCAGGGTGATTTGAAAAAATCAGATCAAGTGTATGACCAGCTTTGTGCGTGGGGCCTTTAACTAATTGGGACAAGGTAAGTCCATGTAGGGTTTCCAAAAGTGAGGAGGCTTGAGCACAGGAGGAATTGTCAATATGAAGATTAAAATCTCCCAACACTGTAAAGTGCGAGTGTTTAAGGGAAAAGTCCGCTATGGAGTGCGTCAGGGCAATGAGAGAAGATGCAGTAACGGGGGGGGGGGTTATATACCAGGATACCGGCGAAGATAGTGCCTGCGGCGTCCTTAATTGTGAGATACATGGCCTCGATAAGACCGGGGTTAGCAATTTTAGCAATGTTCAGTGTAAGATGAGATTTTGCAATTATCGCGACACCCCCACCAGATTTGGTGTTATCTCGATTAATGCCTAGTAATCGGAAACCAGGGGGAACGGCCAAATTGATGTCAGGCATGAACGAGTCTTTGAGCCACGTTTCTGTGAGAAATAATATGTCCCACATGTGCGTATCAAGCAGCAGCCAAATGTCCAATGCGTGAGCAGGAAGAGACCTGCAATTAATTAAGGCAGCATGTAAGATAGGCGGTAGGGAGCATTGAGCGACCGTGTTGGGGGGAGGAAACCGTTTAATAAAAACAGGAATGTGGTAATTACAGCAAAGACACGAATAAGAGAAGGTATCCAAACTGTGGGGGTTACAACATCTATGTGGATTGCATGCACTACTGCGTAGGTGTACAAGTTGCTCAGAAGACCAGGTGATTAAAGGGGTGCGAGAGGTAGGGGGACTGGCGCTGGGCACGGGTCCGGCGCGGACGGGCGCAGACGGGCTTGCCTTAGGCGCGCCTTCGGCGCGCCATCGGCGCGCCCGCTGCGCCCGCCCGCTGCGCGGACGGGAGAGCCCCTTCCTTTTATCCATGTCCTGCTGGGGTGGGAGGAGGGTGGGAGGCGTCCAGGAGCTGTAGCGCTACCCTGCCTCCCCCCAAGATGGCGGTTCCGCGTTTCCCAGCCGGCGAGAGCGCTGTGCTCGGCTGCGCCGGTGGAGAGATGAAGATCGGGACCCTGTGACGAATAAATCTCGTCAGAACAGGCAGGCGGTCAGTGTCCGATTTTAAAAAGCCACAATTAACATATATACAGTTTTTAAAAGTGTCGGTCAGTGCGTCTGTATGCTAGTCATAAATCACCACACATACCCCCACATTTTCCGAAGTATTCCGTGAAAAATGGTACCTCACTTGCGTGGGTAGGCCTAGTGCCCGCGACATGAAACAGCGCAAAACGCAACGCAATGAGGTATCATTTTACTCGGGACACTAAGGAGAACGCTGTGGGGTAGGACATTTTTGCCGGCACAGTGATTCTACACAAAAATATGTGGAAAATGTGTTTTTTTCAGTCAAATTTGAGATTTGCCTGGCATTCTGGGTAGGAAAACGTTGGGGGATCCACGCAAGCCATGCCTCATTGGACTCCCCCAGGTGTCTAGTTTTCAGAAATGTTCGGATGGGAGGATTGCAGAACTTTACCACACAGAAATTTGAGAAAAAGTTAATTTTTTCAGTAAAATGTGAGGTTTGCAGGGGATTCTGCATAGGAGAATGTTGGGGGACCCACGCAAGCCAAACCTCACATGGGACCCCCCTTGCAAAACCAGGTTGGTTTGTGATAGGTAATTTTGATGTCACATCATTAGGTTTTGGGACCCTTCCCTGCCGCCGGTACTTGGCCCACCCATACAAATGAGGTACCATTTCTATTGGGATTCTTGGAGAAATACTGGGGGGTTGGAAATTTGGTGTTACTTTCTGCAGCGTGAAAATTTGAGCACAATCATGCAAGGAAAATGTCACAGTCACATTTTTTTTTTTTGGGTTCGCAAGACTTTACTGAAAATTGCCAACAATATACAACATTACGCCTACAACCCTGAGGCCGGCTGTCACACTTAAATTTCGATTCAGATAAAGGATACACAGCTGTTCAGCCGACAACCTCCGGTCCGGCAGCAAAGTCAATCATAGCGGCAACCAATACTACATCATTTTTATATCAAAAACCAGATTTTGTCTCGCTTTTATATTTTATGCAAACGTAACTCAACTTATGACTCAATAGTAAGGTAGACAACGCACAGTTTCGCAGCCAGCCCGCTATTCTATTATAGTGTTTGTCCAGCCTAGACAGTTATCGCACCCACCCCTACCCTCAAGTTGTCCCTAAATTATCAGCCCGTTCCATCCAGCGGCCCCACCACCCCCCCTCAGCACTATCAATGGCTAACGACTACAGCTATTCAATCTCCTTCTTCCTCGTCTTCCGAGCTATCAATGTCTTCCTCTAATAAAGGTTCACACAAATCCCCCCGGTAAGCATTCCATGGCAACCAGACCTTGTTTCACTTGCGAGGATTAGCTCTCATATTATACACCGCTCGTTCTGTCACCATGAGGGCGTCCATGTTCCTACACCACTGTGCCAATGTTGGTGTTTCCACCGCCCCCATTTCAGTGCTATGTCCCGTTTGGCGGTCATGATGCCCACAGTAGCCCACAGTCGACCCTGGTTCGTTAGTTCATTAGGGCCCCATACATTCAGCAGGCACACACGGGGGTCGGGCGCCAGTGAGACCTCTAGAGTTTGAGAGACGGTGCGCATTTGCTGCCGCCAATAGTTAGCGATGATTGGGCACCCCCAGAGTGTATGCAAGAAGGTACCTTCCTCCCCACAGCCCCTGAGACAATGTGGATGGTCCGCCCTGTGTAGTCTGTGTAGCGTTGTCCTCTTAAAGTATACCCGATGCAGAATCTTAAGCTGCACCAGGCGGAATCTAGCCGAAATGCCTGCTTCTCTCGGGGACGCCATCGCTGCATTCCAGTTCGTCTCGACCACATCTCCTATCTCACCCACCCATTTCTCTCGCAGCTTGCCTAAGGGGTCTGGCAGATTATTCAACAGTTTACGGTACATGAGGGAGGTGGCGCTGTCCTGTATGTAATCAGTAAGCAGGTGATCCTCAAGTTGAGAGGACTCCGGGACCGTTGTTCCTGCTGGGATAACTGTCATCAGGGCGTGCCTAAATTGAACATATCGGTAGGTTTCAGTGGGACCCAGGTTGTAATGCTGCTGGAGGTGCGAGAACGGGACCACATGTCCCCAACAGTGGAAATTCCTATATTATCCCATTGAGTGAATCCCTTGCTGCGCCGTAAGTGTCCCAGTGCCTTAGTGTCCCACAGTGGTGTTAGTTTCGTAATGATTCCCCCCCATTTAAGCCGCGCCTGCGCTTTGTGTCACAGCGCCACCGTGTGCTTGGTTGGACCCATCAGCTTCGCTGCTATCCCCTTGTGGTACAGCGGTGCCAGCAAATTATGCGTGCCCAGTTGCGCCCTGTCCGCAAGATAGGCCAGGTCATCTTGTGGGGCGTGCAGCCATTGGTTAAGAACTTTAAGCTGTGCCGCCAGTAGTACAGTTGTATATTTGGCAAGGCGATCCCACCATCGTACCAGCTTCTATTAAGCTTCAGATGCGCTATACGGGCTGGGCGGTCGCCCCACAACAAACCTGTCATCATAGCCGTCACTTTCTGGAAATAGCTTGGTGGTATCAGACTCGGTGCATTTTCAAGCACAAAAAGAAAACGTGGCAGTGCCATCATTTTGAACAGCGCTGCCCTACCCAGCAGCGTCAGAGGAAGGGCTTTCCAGTGTCGCACATCACTCCTCAGTCGAGCGAGTGGAGGCTGTAAATTCCGCTCATAGAAGTCTGCGACTCCGTGCGTGACGTGAATCCCCAGGTATTTGAAGGAGGTGTCCGCTATCGCCAGGGGGCAAGTACTGGGAAGAGTTGGAGATGGACCTTTCAGCTCATAAATCACTCATTTCGTCCAGTTGATAGTGTATCTAGATGCCCGCCCGTGCGCATCGCACAGCGTTAGGAGCCTCGGGATACCTCTTTCCGGGTCCGTCAAATAGATCAGCATGTCATCCGCATATAGGGAAACTCTGTCCTCCCAGTTTTCCTCCCAGCAGATCCCCCTCAGTAACGGGGTAGTCCTAAATGCGGTGGCCAGTGGTTCCAGAACTAATGCGAACAGTAGAGGTGAGAGCGGGCATCCCTGCCTCGTCCCCCTAGCCAGTGGTATTTCGCGGGAGATATGTCCGTTCGCCACCACGTGTGCCACTGGGCTCGTGTATAACAGCCGTATCCAGGAAATAAATTTATGGTCGAAGCCCATGTGGGCCAGCACCGTGAAGAGGTACTGCCACTCACCATATCGAATGCCATCCTGGCATCTAAGGATAATATAGCCGCCGGTTCTGTCAATAACGGAGCTCGCGCCAATGCTCCATGTACTCTACGGAGGTTTAACGCCGTGCTCCTGTGGGGCATAAAGCCCGATTGGTCTGGGTGGATCAGTTGCGAAAGGTGGGGCATTAACCTAGTCGCCAGTAGCTTCGCTAGAATTTTGGCTTCTGCGTTGAGAAGTGATGTTGGGCGGTATGACACGCATTCATTAGGCGGCTTGCCCGGCTTCGGGATCGCCACGATAGTCGCTATCCGCTGGTCAAGAGGCAGAATCCCTCGCTCAAGGCTCTCTACGTACATCGCCAGTAGGGGCTTACTCAACGTCTCTGACATTGCTTTATACCACTCGATAGGGATACCGTTGGGGCCGAGGGCCTTGCCGGAATGTATCGCATTGATTGCCAATTGCACCTCCTCAGGTGTCAAATCGGATTCGAGTTCGTCGACCGCGTCCTGTGACAGGGTCGGCGTCGGTATTTCGCGAAGAGCCTCTATCGCCACTCCCTCTGTCACCTCGACGGCTGGGGTGTATACCTCCTGGAAGTGGTCAGCTAGTGCGCCGACAATCTCCGCAGGACGCGTGTGCACTATCCCGTTCGCCTCAGTCACAGTCACATTTTGAGGTTTGCAGGACATAGTGGGTCAGACAACTTGTTTGGATCCACAAGAGAGACAACACCACGTACTCCCATGGGTGTTTAGTTTAAGACAGAATCTACAGTTAGTAGGTTATTCTTAGATGAAATGTACACCTTGGCAGAGAGACAAAAAAGACAAAGATTACTGCTCAGCCATCTATTCCACACACACATACTGATTGGATTTGGCACGAGGGCGAGTGATGGTTCAGTATATAAAATTGTATTACCAAGAGACTTCACAAAAATGAAATGCACTGTCAATAATTGAAAGGACAAAAACTGAACCAATGACTCGCAGCTTGTAAGCTGTAAAGCCAGGTCAAGGCACCAACCGCTTTACAGGCCATTCACACGCCTTTCATACATGATACACACAAGACCATTCACACTACCAGGCACAAAACCAACACATTATACCATTCACAAAAAAGGACAAGGTACACTCTGCTTAACAAAAACTGAAAATAAAATGTTTATTACAGAACCACCTATTCCTCAAGCACACATACATACTGGTTGGATTTGGCACTAGGGTGAGTGATGGTTCAGTATATATAGTTGTATTAAACAGAGACTTCACAAAAAAGAAATGCACTGTTAATAATTGAAAGGACGAGAAACTGAACCCTTGACTCACAGCTCGTGAGCAGTAAAGCCACGACAAGGCACCAACCTCTTAACAGCCCATTCATACAACTTTCATACGTGTGACACATACAAAACCATACACACCAGCAGACAGCGCTATTCAAGGGCCCATCACTTTCACACGCCCACATTCCTGACACAGCAACCACACCAGCTTCCGGATTGCGTGGAGTGTTATTTGGCTAGCAGTGTGCGTAGTGACCAGCAGCTAGTCACTACTTACACACCGCCAGCCAAGCACCAGTCCACGTACACTGCCAGCCGAGCGCCAGTCCACGCACACCGCCAGCCAAGCCCCAGTCCACATACACCAACAGCCAAGCGCCAGTCCACGCACAGCGCCAGCCAAGTGCCAATCCAAACACAACATCAGCCAAGTGCTAGTCCACACATACCGCCAGCCAAGCACCAGTCCACGCACACCGCCATACAAGCGCCAGTCCACGCACACAGCCAGTCAAGCGCCAGTCCACGCACACCGCCAGTCATGCGCCAGTCCACGCACACCACAAGCCAAGCGCCGGTCCGAACACACTTCCAGCCAAGCGCCAGTCCAACCACACCGCCAGCCAAGCGCCACTCCACGCAAACCGCCAGCCAAGCGCCACTCCACGCACACTGCCATCACATTTAGGATTTTTGTATACAAATAAGAAAATACAAACAAATTGCAAATAGATACAAATCTACTAACACAAAATCTGAAACAAAATACACTGCACACATGCCAACCTTGAAACTGAACAAAAAATATAAAAGAAATAGAGACCAGGCAGTTCACTTTACCACTAATGGATGCTTCCTATGCGAGTGGTACTTTCTAAAGCAAGCAGGCACACAGAGTCCAGGGTTAGAAGGACACTCGGGACAGTACATAAGAGTCTCCTTTCGCGTACCTCTTTGTCAACAGACTCTACATCTCCTACTGGGAAAGTCTTTTGAGGGTGTAGGAGGAATATCAGGAAAGTGGCGATCTTTCAATCTAGCCACATCCTCCACCACTCCAACTCTAGGAACACTTGCCTGTTCCACTAAAACAAGGCTGCCTATTACAGACTCCTGAAACTTAGCAACAGTCATCTTTGACTCAGGACAAGAATCCTTGAAAACAACAAAAGCATTAAAGGTTGCCAAGTGGAAAAGATGGATAGCCAACTTCTTATACCAAATGTAAGCCTTACAAAGAGCAGCGTACGGTTCCAACCACTGATCTACTCTGTCAACACCACCCATATGCCTATTACAGGCTAAAATGCACACCGGTTTGCGCGCTTCAGCAACCTGACCCCAAACAGTCACAGATGAAGTGCTTTCATCATGGATGGTAGTCAGCATGTAGACATCTCTCTTGTCTGAAAACGTCACAGCTAGAAGTTCCTCGCAACGCAACACACTGCACTGTCCCCGCACAAGCTTTTGACAAACAAGTTATTTTGGGAAACCTTTACGGTTAGAGCGGATTGTGCCACAAGCAACAGTGTCACCTTTGGCCAATTCCCTGAACAACCGCACACCAGTGTAGGAGTTATCTACATATAAATAGTGACCTTTGTTAAAAAGTCCTCTACCAATTTCCCACACACTTTTCTCAGTCACTCCAAAAGTGGATGGACAACCAGGAGTGTTAATCCAGGATGCCTTACCAGTGTACACCCTGAAATTAGAGACATATCCAGTCCTACTGTCACACAGCATATACAGCTTAATTCCATAGCGTGCTCTCTTACTAGGAATGTATTGCCTAAAAACCAAGCCGCCCTTGAACAAGACCAAAGACTCATCCACTGCTATTTCTTTCCCTAGAGCATAGATCTCAGAAATTGATCTACAAAGTGATCTTAAAAAGACGGTCACACTCAGGGTGATCTTGTGGCAACGCTAAACCATTATCGACAAAATGCAGCATCCAAAGATGAAGCAAATACCTATCACGACTCATGACTGCTGGAAATATAGCTGTTGCCATCAAGGGAGTAGTAGACCAATATGACGACATTGATGGTTTCCTTAGCAGGCCCATTAAAAAAGTTAAACCCAATAACTTATTCATCTCTTCCACATTTGTGGGAGTCCACCAGGTAGCTCTAGAATGGTGCTTAAGGCTGTTATCCACTGTTGTCCCTCAAAAACTGTTCAGCATACAAATTAGTCTGCTCAACAATCTCTGCCAAAAACACATTGTCCATAAACAACTCAAAAAAATGTATCTGCAAAAGGTTTTATGTCTTGACTCTACACCCTGAAACACCAGTAAAGTCTGGCAATGACAGCTGCACCATGCCTGGGGTAACCCAGAGGTCATCACTTCCAACAGGAATCCTTGCAGCCCCAGGCTGCAGCCCAGATGCCTCTTGGTGCACTATTGGCACATCAATATCCTCCTCTAACACAGGCACTTCATCCGCACTAGGAGTAGCGTCATCCGCACAGAGAGTAGCTTCATCATCCGATGATGCCATGTGGAGAGAAAACTCACTGCCTGAATCTTCCCCTGCCTCCTCTGCCTCAGATGCAGAGTCAGTCTTTGAACCATGGTCAGAGCAAGACTGAAAAAGCATACCAACAACCTGCTGAGCAGTAACCCTGCGGCTAGCCATTATCCTTACTAAGAAAGGAGACTACACAAACAAGTCAAGAACAACCAACACTGTGCCAAATAAGTAAGTAAGAAAAATGTGTGCCTTTATCACAACTATCTATATACTCAAAAACTATATGATTCACTTGCAAGAGACCGCTACACTCACCAGCACCTACTCTGCAGAGAGACAACAAAAACGATATCCCACTAGAAAGAAAACCAAACAAACAATTACTCACAAAACAACAAAATACACATCGAGCACAAATGCAAAAAGTTTTTGACACTCTAAAAACAGAAGCCAAACATACTGCAAATATTACACCATTTGCAAAAAACACATTCATACAGAGGAATGAAAAACATTTACATTGTACAAAAAAAGTCTCTTACCAAACACAAGCAACTACACGAACAGCAGAACCAAAAGTAACGAAACCGTAACTTGGAACAGTCTAAAGAGCAAAAGCTTTCCACTAGAACAAAAACGGAGAAATAAAGCATTACATTTGCAATTCACAAGAAATAAAAGAATTTACATTATAACACACTATGTCACTTCCCAATTGGTCAATCTGCCAGATGGGCCTTCAAATAGGGCTGTGCAAAAATGGGGGGTGAACTTGCCTAAGGGATTGGGTGAGCTTGTCTGAGGGTGGGGCTGAAAACAGCAGACAGAAATGTGCCCCCCTTGCAAAAGAAATAAATTCCTGGTGCCTATTAGGGTGTTCTGCCTACCGCCTAGGGCAAAAAGGCCAAAAAAAAGGGGCAGATATGTCCCCAGGAGGGGCAGAATACACATGAAAAATAAATGCCCCCCCCCTGGAAGCCCAAGGGGTCGCTTCTATTTACATTTTAAAGAACTCCCTGCTGTCTGGTGGGGTATTCTGCCCCCCTTTGGGGGCAGAAAGGCCAAATACACAGGCTGATCTGCCCCCAGGGGGGGCATAATACACATTTAAAAAAAATGAGGCCCCTGGAAGCGACCCTTCCCCAAGGGGCCGCTTCCATTTTTATAAAAAAAAAGATCCCTGGCTCTAGTGGGCTTTTCTGCCCCCCCCCCCCCACCCTGGGGCCAGAAATGCCCAAAAAACCAAGGCGATCTAGCTCCAGGGGGGGCAGAAAAGTCTTTCATTTATTTGCCCCTTGTAGGAAGCGACCCTTGCCCAAGGGGTCGCTTCCTTTTACTGGAAAAAAACATCCTTGGTGCCTAGTAGGGGGCATTCCTGCAGCACGATCGCGACGCTGTGCGCGATTGGGCTGCAGGAATGCCCTGTATTGGGACATCAGGGGAGAGGAAATACTCTTTCCTGTCCCCCGATGCCTCAATACATTAAAAAATCCCCACCGGAGCACACATACTTGCCTGCTCCTCCTGGATGCGCTGGAAACAAATGGTTTCCAGCGCGTCCAGCGCTTCCTGATGACGTTGGCGCGCACTGTGCAGAGGCGGTGCGTCCATTGGGTGCGTTGCCCTCCGACCGTCCCCGTCACGCTAAAATAAAAAACACCAACTTCCCTTAATTTAAAAGTAAAAAACAAAGTATCGTCGTGATTAGATAAGCTACCCGCTGCTACCGGGACATGCCCGAGTCGAGGCAAGCGGTGGACGCGGACAGCGCTGAAGGGGGTGAGGCTGCGGCAGCTTGATTGACAGACTCAGGGCGGCACCACTATTAGCGCAGCTGCAGCAGTAGTGCGCATGTCCGTTTTTGGGCTAGTAATTTTAATGACCAGCCCGAACATGCGCACACTACTATCTTCCCGCAGAGCGACTGGCGAGGGAGGGACCCAAGGGTGCTTCATACAGCAGCCCCCGGGTCTCATAATAGGCGGTGACTAACCCTGCTCTTAGCCAACCCTGGCACTGCAAGCAGCACCAGGATTGGCTGAAACACCGCGTAGCCTGAGCCTGAGGGCAGGCATAACAGTATTGGGTGCCCGCGTGGGTAGTGGCCGCACTGGTATGGCCAATCACTGTGCTGGCTATGTGAAGCCATGCAGTATGATTGGCCTATGCCATTTTGTTCCTACTGGTCGCAGCGCAGCAGTCACGTCAACCCGCTGCCACACGACACGACACACACCACACAGACCTCGTGCCTGTGTCTTGACTACTGCTCATTGTGGGTGGCCCAGGGTTAGAAGGACACTCGGGACAGTACATAAGAGTCTCCTTTCGCGTACCTCTTTGTCAACAGACTCTACATCTCCTACTGGGAAAGTCTTTTGAGGGTGTAGGAGGAATATCAGGAAAGTGGCGATCTTTCAATCTAGCCACATCCTCCACCACTCCAACTCTAGGAACACTTGCCTGTTCCACTAAAACAAGGCTGCCTATTACAGACTCCTGAAACTTAGCAACAGTCATCTTTGACTCAGGACAAGAATCCTTGAAAACAACAAAAGCATTAAAGGTTGCCAAGTGGAAAAGATGGATAGCCAACTTCTTATACCAAATGTAAGCCTTACAAAGAGCAGCGTACGGTTCCAACCACTGATCTACTCTGTCAACACCACCCATATGCCTATTACAGGCTAAAATGCACACCGGTTTGCGCGCTTCAGCAACCTGACCCCAAACAGTCACAGATGAAGTGCTTTCATCATGGATGGTAGTCAGCATGTAGACATCTCTCTTGTCTGAAAACGTCACAGCTAGAAGTTCCTCGCAACGCAACACACTGCACTGTCCCCGCACAAGCTTTTGACAAACAAGTTATTTTGGGAAACCTTTACGGTTAGAGCGGATTGTGCCACAAGCAACAGTGTCACCTTTGGCCAATTCCCTGAACAACCGCACACCAGTGTAGGAGTTATCTACATATAAATAGTGACCTTTGTTAAAAAGTCCTCTACCAATTTCCCACACACTTTTCTCAGTCACTCCAAAAGTGGATGGACAACCAGGAGTGTTAATCCAGGATGCCTTACCAGTGTACACCCTGAAATTAGAGACATATCCAGTCCTACTGTCACACAGCATATACAGCTTAATTCCATAGCGTGCTCTCTTACTAGGAATGTATTGCCTAAAAACCAAGCCGCCCTTGAACAAGACCAAAGACTCATCCACTGCTATTTCTTTCCCTAGAGCATAGATCTCAGAAATTGATCTACAAAGTGATCTTAAAAAGACGGTCACACTCAGGGTGATCTTGTGGCAACGCTAAACCATTATCGACAAAATGCAGCATCCAAAGATGAAGCAAATACCTATCACGACTCATGACTGCTGGAAATATAGCTGTTGCCATCAAGGGAGTAGTAGACCAATATGACGACATTGATGGTTTCCTTAGCAGGCCCATTAAAAAAGTTAAACCCAATAACTTATTCATCTCTTCCACATTTGTGGGAGTCCACCAGGTAGCTCTAGAATGGTGCTTAAGGCTGTTATCCACTGTTGTCCCTCAAAAACTGTTCAGCATACAAATTAGTCTGCTCAACAATCTCTGCCAAAAACACATTGTCCATAAACAACTCAAAAAAATGTATCTGCAAAAGGTTTTATGTCTTGACTCTACACCCTGAAACACCAGTAAAGTCTGGCAATGACAGCTGCACCATGCCTGGGGTAACCCAGAGGTCATCACTTCCAACAGGAATCCTTGCAGCCCCAGGCTGCAGCCCAGATGCCTCTTGGTGCACTATTGGCACATCAATATCCTCCTCTAACACAGGCACTTCATCCGCACTAGGAGTAGCGTCATCCGCACAGAGAGTAGCTTCATCATCCGATGATGCCATGTGGAGAGAAAACTCACTGCCTGAATCTTCCCCTGCCTCCTCTGCCTCAGATGCAGAGTCAGTCTTTGAACCATGGTCAGAGCAAGACTGAAAAAGCATACCAACAACCTGCTGAGCAGTAATCCTGCGGCTAGCCATTATCCTTACTAAGAAAGGAGACTACACAAACAAGTCAAGAACAACCAACACTGTGCCAAATAAGTAAGTAAGAAAAATGTGTGCCTTTATCACAACTATCTATATACTCAAAAACTATATGATTCACTTGCAAGAGACCGCTACACTCACCAGCACCTACTCTGCAGAGAGACAACAAAAACGATATCCCACTAGAAAGAAAACCAAACAAACAATTACTCACAAAACAACAAAAGACACATCGAGCACAAATGCAAAAAGTTTTTGACACTCTAAAAACAGAAGCCAAACATACTGCAAATATTACACCATTTGCAAAAAACACATTCATACAGAGGAATGAAAAACATTTACATTGTACAAAAAAAGTCTCTTACCAAACACAAGCAACTACACGAACAGCAGAACCAAAAGTAACGAAACCGTAACTTGGAACAGTCTAAAGAGCAAAAGCTTTCCACTAGAACAAAAACGGAGAAATAAAGCATTACATTTGCAATTCACAAGAAATAAAAGAATTTACATTATAACACACTATGTCACTTCCCAATTGGTCAATCTGCCAGATGGGCCTTCAAATAGGGCTGTGCAAAAATGGGGGGTGAACTTGCCTAAGGGATTGGGTGAGCTTGTCTGAGGGTGGGGCTGAAAACAGCAGACAGAAATGTGCCCCCCTTGCAAAAGAAATAAATTCCTGGTGCCTATTAGGGTGTTCTGCCTCCCGCCTAGGGCAAAAAGGCCAAAAAAAAGGGGCAGATATGTCCCCAGGAGGGGCAGAATACACATGAAAAATAAATGCCCCCCCCCTGGAAGCCCAAGGGGTCGCTTCTATTTACATTTTAAAGAACTCCCTGCTGTCTGGTGGGGTATTCTGCCCCCCTTTGGGGGCAGAAAGGCCAAATACACAGGCTGATCTGCCCCCAGGGGGGGCATAATACACATTTTAAAAAAATGAGGCCCCTGGAAGCGACCCTTCCCCAAGGGGCCGCTTCCATTTTTATAAAAAAAAAGATCCCTGGCTCTAGTGGGCATTTCTGGCCCCAGGGTGGGGGGGGGGGCAGAAAAGCCCACTAGAGCCAGGGACGAACCAAGGCGATCTAGCTCCAGGGGGGGCAGAAAAGTCTTTCATTTATTTGCCCCTTGTAGGAAGCGACCCTTGCCCAAGGGGTCGCTTCCTTTTACTGGAAAAAAACATCCTTGGTGCCTAGTAGGGGGCATTCCTGCAGCACGATCGCGACGCTGTGCGCGATTGGGCTGCAGGAATGCCCTGTATTGGGACATCAGGGGAGAGGAAATACTCTTTCCTGTCCCCCGATGCCTCAATACATTAAAAAATCCCCACCGGAGCACACATACTTGCCTGCTCCTCCTGGATGCGCTGGAAACAAATGGTTTCCAGCGCGTCCAGCGCTTCCTGATGACGTTGGCGCGCACTGTGCAGAGGCGGTGCGTCCATTGGGTGCGTTGCCCTCCGACCGTCCCCGTCACGCTAAAATAAAAAACACCAACTTCCCTTAATTTAAAAGTAAAAAACAAAGTATCGTCGTGATTAGATAAGCTACCCGCTGCTACCGGGACATGCCCGAGTCGAGGCAAGCGGTGGACGCGGACATCGCTGAAGGGGGTGAGGCTGCGGCAGCTTGATTGACAGACTCAGGGCGGCACCACTATTAGCGCAGCTGCAGCAGTAGTGCGCATGTCCGTTTTTGGGCTAGTAATTTTAATGACCAGCCCGAACATGCGCACACTACTATCTTCCCGCAGAGCGACTGGCGAGGGAGGGACCCAAGGGTGCTTCATACAGCAGCCCCCGGGTCTCATAATAGGCGGTGACTAACCCTGCTCTTAGCCAACCCTGGCACTGCAAGCAGCACCAGGATTGGCTGAAACACCGCGTAGCCTGAGCCTGAGGGCAGGCATAACAGTATTGGGTGCCCGCGTGGGTAGTGGCCGCACTGGTATGGCCAATCACTGTGCTGGCTATGTGAAGCCATGCAGTATGATTGGCCTATGCCATTTTGTTCCTACTGGTCGCAGCGCAGCAGTCACGTCAACCCGCTGCCACACGACACGACACACACCACACAGACCTCGTGCCTGTGTCTTGACTACTGCTCATTGTGGGTGCTTGTGTGACATGATGACGCGTACGGTACTCCGACTCCAAGAGCCCCGCTTTCTCCCCCAGGAAATCGGCATGAGCCTCTTCTGTCTCCCTTTGTAGACTTGCAGCCAGGAGGGACCCTACTATCAAGGTCAAACGGTACTGTGTTCAGGGGGAAGCTTGGTTTGAAATGTGATCCTTCCCTTTGGGACTGCATTGCAGCATTCACCTGTGCACAGGCCAGGGTGGTGAGTCAGCGACGCTCTGAAGTGAGAGCCGCGGCCCGCTCGTTGTGCTTGTCTGTACGCACAGGCCTCAATCGTCCCACCACAGGTCACTGCAGCCAAGTTCCCCGGTACTGCCTATGTGCCAGGAGTATGGATCTGCAGGCCAGGCATCCTGGGACCACCGTCACTCAAGGCGCCACCCATGGCCAGCGTCTAACAGGCCTCCGCAGACTGCTCTGCGGCCTCCCCAATTGCGCAGCCAGGCCCACTCAATCTCAGCAAGCTCCACCCGGGTATCCCCACTCTAAATGTTTCTCCTGCAGGCAGGGCGCGTATGCGCAGCGCTAATATCGCCCCTCTCATCAGCAAAATCCCACCACATGCTAGTTTCATGACACCTACCCTCCACGTACAAAATCTAACACACATCATTCAATCATTTGTGATTCCCGACACCCACCATCCATATGTGAAATTAAGTTTTAAGCCTAAAGGTTTAGAATCAGGTGATGCTTCTTACCCGGATGCAGTGTAGGAGTTTTAATGTTAATTGTTCCTAACTACTTTCCTGTAACTTTGACTTTCAGCTGGCTTGTTTCCTCACTTCTTCGTACTCCTTGGCCTGTCCCTGTGGGTCAGACCTGCCAAAGTTTTGGTGTGAAAGTAATAAATAAAACCCATTTTTAAAAAGTAGCGCCTAACCATTTAAAAAATATCTTCAAATAGAGCAGTAGCTGTGAAAGCAACATGGAGAGCAGGGAAACTGAATTGATGGAGGGAGGACGGACTCCGGGTAAGCTGTAGGGGGCAGGGAGGGCAGGGGAGGAAGCTACATGGAAGGAGGGAACAATGTCCGGTGAAGTTACTTCAAGGGTGCGAGGCCATGCAGAGTAAGAATGATGGAGTGAGGGAGGGCAGGCGGGGGAGGCTACTCTAATCGAGGAAGTTGCACAGAATGGGGTAAGTAAACAAGAGTAAACAACACAGGCAAGAGAGAGAAATGTGGTGCATGGCTGAGGGAGAGTAGCTCACAAGTGAGAAAGCAACATCTAAAGCATGGAGGGGTACGCACATTTATGAGAGGGAAACATAAGTGCTAGGAGAGCAAATTACACGTGTGAGGAAGAACAATAGAAAGCAAATAGAAGCTCAATCACGGTGTGTGGGACTGGGGCCCCCAGGGCCAGTGGAGGATGGGCAAGCTCTGGTGCCCTGATACTAGTGAGGCCTCCCAGCTGGTCCTCGGAGCCCCAGCCCTGTCCTCTCTGGAGGTGTCTTGACAGTTGAAATAGGTATGGGTGAGAGGTGGTCCATCGCCGAATGAGTGCTCTGAGGAGCGCTGGCTACAAGAAGACCCCTGACCCCTGCCGCAGCACCAGCGCAAATCACCGCAGCCTGCGGTGCAAGCACTGGGTGACAGGGTCACTGTGTGATTTAGAAGGGTGCGCGTGCCTGCCATGCCACAGGTTCGGAAACAGAAAGCACGCGGCGGTTTGCGATGGATATGGGGTACGCAAAAGCTTTGTGGTAGACCTTTGAACTGACAAAGAGGGGTGCCGTCCTGCAGCAGGAGGTTATTCATTCAAGGACATACAGTGACTTTTTGTGGCCTTGTTGCTTTACAACTTTCCAGTGCAGCCGTGTTAACTTTTCTGCTTCGAAAGAGGCAAAAGTCCTTCGGTAAAACCCTTGGGGAGGGGCATTGCTGAGAGATGTGCTGCTGTATGGGTAGTAGGTTACCGAGTCGCAGAAATGCCATGTCTTCCTAGGAAAGTAGTAACTATACGTTGAATGCTGCTAGTTTGCGACCTGTTTAGTTGTTTGTTAAATAAAAAACATCTGTGAGGTACTCAGAAATGCATTATATCTCGAATTCTGTTATGAAGCTCTGTGGTTATACTGAATAAGCAGCTACCTATGTTATATGACATCTCTTTATTAATGTATTCACTGCACTTTCACAATTGCTTTATTAACCTTCATGCTTTCTCAAATTTGCTTGAAAATGCACCATTTGTCCACTGTTTTTTCAAAATGTTCTTGGAGGGAGAACCCCCCCGAACCTGCCTTAGGTTGTTCAGGCTCACTCATTACGCTTGCTCGCTACGGTGCAGTATGACAAATATTTTACGCCCCACCATTTTCAAATGTCACCGTCTGCCACTGCCGGTGAGTGCAGCCTGCTCGCGGAGAGTGACCGGGCCTTACCTTGCCTGGCACCTGCTCGCCACTGAATCGGTGGCTCCCAGGGACCGGCGTTGCCCAGAGGCGAGAGCCCAGCTGCACATTCGCTCTCTCCCCCCGGGCTCCGCTGCCGATCAGGGACATAAGCTGTGGGGCTGCGCCCGCTCCTTGTGCAGGACTGAACTCTGAGTACCCCATTCGTCTGTCGATGGGTGCTGCCCGAGACATTTCAGCCAGCCTAACGACCCGCCCAGCCTAGCGCAAGAATTGGCACCCAATGAAGTTGCAGACCCTCTGGTAATCCCCACAATGGCCATCTAACAAGGGACAAAGACTGAGGGTACGCAACTGCTTCTGGTGAGGTTGCACGCTACTGCCTGAAGAGGGGCCTTGTGCCGCCAGTACATCCCTCCACGAGCGGGCCTCCATCAGTACCTTCGCTGAATACCTCACCCGGCTGAGGGTTTGAGCTAGCATAGGCCTTTCCACGCGCCACATTGCACAGCGAGAGCTGGGATCTCTGTGACCCAAAGAATTGCTTGGACAGTGCAGGACCCGGTCGAAGTAGAGAGGTTGGCTTGGGCGCAATTTCCGCGGCATTTCACAGACGCAACCCGGCGGGACGCCAGCCTCCTGGCTTCCGTCAGCTTTTCCAAACAAGATGCCGGAGTTGGTGTATATCTGGGCATGGTGCGCCCACGGAGCTACAGATATACGGACCTCCTCTAGCCACCTACTCTGACTCAACGCGGCGACATGGCTTCAGCTTGAGCGAAAAGGGAGAAGTCCCTCAAAGACTTGCTGCTGAAACAGTCCAGCGGCCCGATGCACAGCAAGTGGCACCCCGAGACCAGGGGCACTTGGCGTTGTTGGAAGGAGCGGATGTCCCGGCCACGAAAGCCTTCATGATGGAGCTGTTCGCTGCCATTAAAGAGGACATCCTCGACCTGAAGGGCCAACTCTCTGCAGATCTTAACGAAGTATGGCAGGACATAGATGAAATGGGGGAAAGGGTGCCGTCCTTGAAGAGCATGAGTTGACTCAAGAGGAAGACCTTCACCAGCTGCAGCGGGAAGTCCTTTGGCTATGAAATCAAAACCTGGATCTACAGGCCCACGTGGAAGATCTGGAGAACCGCTCAGAGAGGAAGAATATTCGCATCCGTGCGGTGCCCTGGATGACGGAGGGTGATCATTTTCGATCCTATGTCCTGTCCCTCTTCCGGCAGGTGCTGGAGGATGACGGCCAGCAAGAAGTTCAGATGGACCGTGTACATCGTGTGCTCCTGCGCAGAGGAGAGAAATCCCCCACGCCCAATGTACTTTTCTGCGTGCATGACTTCCAGCTCAAAGAGCAGATCCTGCGCAAACTTCGAGCAGCTCAGCCGATAGAGTTCCAAGGGCAGTCACCGGCCCTCTTCCAGGACCTTGCAGCATCCACTTTGGCCAAAAGGAGAACATTTGGAGTGGTCAGCTCCTACCTCCGCATCAATGGAATCCCATACTCATGGGGCCATCCCTTTCGCATCATCTTTAAATACCAAAGGAAATTTCGACAGATACGCTCACTCACGGAGGCTCTCGATCTGCTGGGGTGGGACAACGATGCGGACTCAGAGCGGACGGACGGCCCCAAAGACCGAGCTACACGAAGACCCCCTAGATGGCAAGCTGTCGGGAAGGCGCCGGCCTCTTCGAAGCTGGACCCAGAGGAAATGATGAAGGAACGTGAGGCTGTGATCTCCTCTCTCTCTCAGCCCCAAGAACGTCCGTTTCTCCTTGAGCATTTCAGTCTAGAACAAAGGGATGGATGTCACGGAGCGATGCCGGAGTAGCACTTAGGACAGCTACCTGTCCTGATCCAGCAGACTGCCCCTCTGCGGCTCTTGGCTCTCCAGGTACTCTGATCCGTGGACTTCCGCCAGGGTCAGGTCCCCTATAGGCCTCTCTTTCCAGACGGACTTATGCCTATTGTTCTTTCCTGGGGTTGAGTTCATGTGGGTTGTTTTCTTTTATGTACTTGTTGTGGTTCCTTCTAGGGGATTCCTGTACCAGGCTCTGCGCCTTCATCTCCCGCTCATCGGTCCACACTCCTCCGGCCCACCAGTTGCGCTTTGCTCTCTCCACCTTTGGGAGCACTTTGCATGCTTCATCCGTTATGGCTAGGAATCTAAAAATTGTGAGCCTCAATGTACGGGACCTAAACCACCCTGCAAAACGCGCTGTGATCCTCTCCCTACTCGAACAGTCTGAAGGAGACATCTGTCTACTCCAAGAGACTCATCTGCTTCCTAAGGATACTCCACACATGCGAAAGCAGCGCTTCCCCTGTCAATATTGGTCTACTGATGCAACGAAAAAGAATGGGGTATCCTTCCAGGGGCTAAATTTGAAGGCTAGGTACTATCTACTTTTTATGAATCCAGGGTAGGCTCCTGGCTCTCCGAATTCGATAGGGGTCTAGTATTCTCACTTTAATTAATATTTATGCACCCAATGTTCAACAAGAGCCCTTTCTCTGCCGACATATTACAGAGGGTCTGGCCTCCCCGGACTCTGCATTAGTGGTGGGTGGGGACCTAAACTTGGTCCCCACCCACCTGCGGCAGACCCAGGACCTGCTCACCTTCAGGAGGCTCTTCAAGACCTGGCTCTTCGAGCAGTAGCAGCAACCCCCCCCTCAGTGCCTTGGGACCCTCACGGGTGAGTAGTGCGCTTTACAAATTCTGTGATTGATTGATTGATGGATAATGATTGGGACCGCTCGGGACAGCGCTACACACAACCCGCTTTCTGGAGGGTAAGCAATGGCTGGCTGATAACGGCCTTCATGATGTCTGGCGCCTT
Source organism: Lissotriton helveticus (assembly GCF_964261635.1). NCBI lineage: Eukaryota > Metazoa > Chordata > Amphibia > Caudata > Salamandridae > Lissotriton > Lissotriton helveticus. The sequence continues at coordinate 1,727,416,482 of NC_136061.1, read as the reverse complement.
CAGCATGCGTACATGCGCGATTACACACACTATTCTGCAGTGCACAAATACTACGCTCGCCTAGATATGTTTTTGGTCTCTCACACTCTTCTCCCCAGGATCAGCGACACCTCTATAGCCACACGCTCTCTCTCGGCTCATGCACAAATCTCTATTTCCCTATGACCCGAAGGGGTTGGACATATACCTGCTAGGTGGCAGCTGCATGTAGGCCTCTTACACTCCCCTAACATTGTTGAGGGTGTACGTGGCAAGCTCTTAGAATACCTCCAACACAATGACACTGGTGAGACATCCCTGGCTACTGTTTGGAAAACTCTCAAAGCGGTGATACGCAGGGAATTTCTCGCCACCTCTTCCGCTGACAATCGGCGACACAAGGAAGCCCGTCTGGGCCTTGAAAAAGAAGTGGCAAAATTGGAAGTGATACATAAGCGCACAGGAGCCCGAGGGTCTGATGGTCATTGGAGAAGAAGCGGATGCTTCTTAAACGCTTGGACCTGTATAAGGCAGAATATGCTTTGCTTCGCCTCTGACATAAGTTCTATCTGGGTAGTAACAGACGTGGGAGGATATTAGTGCGGAAACTGTGTGCCAGGGCAGTGGCAGGGACTATTCATTCTCTGAAGCGGCCCACCGGCGAGGAAGTCCAACTGTACTCCCAGATTGTAGAGAAATTCCGCTGCTTCTACCAATCTCTCTATAGTGCTGATTCCCATGTTCCCCCTGATGCAAAGGAATACCTGGAATCTAGCAACTTTACTCGTCTCCCTACAATGCAGGCAGAACCACTAGAAGATCCCATTCGGTTGGAGGAGGTGATCTCAGGTATCTCCCGACTGAAGCTCGACAAATCGCCAGGCCCCGACGGCTATCCTGCCCTGTTTTATAAAACATTCCGTCATGAACTGGCCCCCCTCCTAACCCGCCTGTTCAACTCGGGGCTCTGCAGTTCCTACCGACCGATCTCGCTGCTTAACATCAACGCGAAGCTCTACACTGGTATACTAGCGTCTCAGATGAATCCACTAATGGCGGGTCTCATCGACCCGGACCAGGCGGGATTCATTCCCACTCGTCAAGGCGGCGACAATACCAAGCACCTTCTCCACCTTATAGCCAGCGTTCATCGCTCCCAAACAGGTGCTGTGCTCTTCGCTGTCAACGCCGAAAAGGCGTTTGATAGAGTATGCTGTAAATATCTCTTTGACATCTTGCGGGGCTTCAGTCTTGGCCCCCGCTTCATCCAATAGGTGCAGTGCATCTACCGCGACCCCCGGGCATATTTTAGAGGTAATGAGATGTCCTCGTCCCCTTTTGAGATCGCCGGGGCACAAGCTAAGTGTGTCCACTCTTGCCGCTCTTATTTGCACTTTATATGGAACCCCTCACACAGAAAATTCGCAACCATCCAGGCAACCATGGTCTCAGGTTTGGAGGCGACATCCACAAGATAAGCCTCAATGCTGATGATGTCATCCTTTCACTTGCACAGCCTCTCGCCTCCCTCCCTGCGCTGGTCAATGAACTCGAGTCAGTTGGACAGCTCTCTGGCTTCAAGGTCAACCTTGGCAAGTCCCAGGTCCTCAATTTGTCCCTGCCGCACGCTCAGGTGGAGGCCCTCCGGCTGACCCTCCCTCTGCACTGGTCTAGCAACCCTGTGCCCTATCTGGGCATCCTCCTGACCCTCTCGCTCCCACGCACACTGGAACTGAAATGCTCGTCCTTAGTGACTCAGACAAGGAGGGAGCTAGATGGGTGGACTAAACATAATTTATCTTGGTTTGGGCACATCGCCGTGGTCAAAATGACGATCCTACCGCAAACACTCCACCTCTTCCAGACCCTCCTGCTAGTGCTGCCACCTAAAGCCCTGCGAGACTCGCAGCTTGCTATAAACAAATTCATTTGGGGCAGTAAGAAGGCACGCCTCTTGGTAGCGCCCCTGTCACATCCCAAAAGTGATGGAGGGGTGAACCTGCAGCTAGTCCACATATATCTTCAGGCCGCGCACCTTCCCTATGTGCTGGAGTCGAATCGCCCACTTTCCAAGAAGCACTGGTCCTTCATGGACCAGGCAGTAGCTGGTGCGAATGTCTGGCGTGAAATCTGGCTACCCCACCACTCTCGCTCATGAAAGTATGGGATGCGGTGGCGCTCTCGAGGGGCCTAAATACCGTTCCCTTCCCGATGACGCAGATGGTTGACAACCTGTATTTTTCTCAGGGATGTAAGACTGCGATAGCCCAGCGCTGGAGGGAGGCTGGTTGTAAGCGCTTGGGCCATTTGTTTGATCTCGAGGGCATCATCCCGTTCGATCGGGTTACTTGACTTCCCCCTAACTGACGAGTTCTATTACCTACGGCTCCGACACTGGGCTACATCTCCGGCCTTTCTCCCACAAGTCTCTCTTAAGCTTACCCCTTTCGTGAAATGGATACCGAACAAGAAAGATGATAAGCACCTTATAGCAGAACTATATGTCCTCCTTACCCTTCGCACGATTGGGAAGCGCTCCCGCGGTCTACTCCGATGGGAGGCAGAACTGGGACCGGCCCTTACTGATAAGGAACGGAACAACATCCACTACAGGGCTCACCACACGGCATACAACACTGCTGGGACTGAATCCACGTTCAAGGTTGCGCCCTATTGGTATCTTACACCAGCGAGGATACACCAATGGGACAAGAATCCCACAGAGGAGTGCTGGCGAGGCTGCGGACTGTCAGGCTCCCTTTCGCATCTTCTTTGGCACTGCCCGAGACTAGAGAGATTTTTGGAACAAGTGTAGGACATACGGAATGCAGCATAGAGACTGTGACCCAGGGTGTTCACCTGTTCACACCAGCATCCTCCACATTGATCCGTAGTTATAAGCACCTTTGGGCATCATACCAGCCCCTACTATAGTGGTCTAGACAATTTAGTCACCCTAATCATTGTTCTTTTTGGAACTGTATGCCATACACTATCATAGGCCTCACAATGGATACGCCTCATAACTACCAATTAAGACCACAATATCAGCATACAGAAATTAATTTTTAGTATTATTTAACCTAAAGTTCCCCCCCCTGTACATAGCCTTGCGGTGGAAGACCTAACCTGAAGCTTTACCCGCTGAATACTGTTGTTATCTGAACATTACACTTTTTAGGTGAGTTTCATCCTCCATCACCTAAGGAACGCACGCTGCATCCCATACCATATTGGTATTTTAATGTTTTATTCCTTTAATTACTTGTTTTATCCACAGGACCACTCGCACTGTATGTTCCACATAGGAGAGTGCATGTACACAACTATTAGTGTGTCTATGCACGCTAGTGATACACTACACTGGCATGTGATATGTAGTCAATTGATGCGTTGATGAATTTCCTGCTGTGATTTGCTTCTCCTCTTTCCTTAACAGGTATTGACAGCTTAACACAGGCTATTCATGGAAGAACGGTAACATAGGGATACAACTAATCCCACCCGTTTTTTCCAGTTATTTTTGGGTTTTAACTCACACTAGTGTATACTTATAATACATTAGGGATTCCTGTAGACAGTCACTCCATAGATACCTGCTAAATAGTTGCGTAGATCCTGAAGAATCGCCTGTTAGTAAACATTAGCGAGAAACATGTTGACCGGACATTAGCACACTCTGGAAGATCCCTGAAAGCATAACATTCCAGGCGTACCTTACAGGTTCTCTTTTTAATTAAAGCAGCGGACCGCCAGAATAAATCATTCCTTGGTACCCCTAGCTTTATTTTAATAACCTTATAACGTCTACAGCCTTTACTGGCCCTACACCCGCACTTCACCTACACGGCTGTTGGAAAAAGATCTCCGCTAAAGAGCCCCTCTTTGAGGTGTTGCCCGTTGGGTATTGCACCGCCGACCCAACGAGGAGCAGGCCCAAATGATGAAGCATGACACCTGTAAAGGTGTGTGAGGGCATTAAATCCAACTAAATGGATACCCAGGTGTAATTCTTCTTTACCCTAACAATATCCACCGCATTTCTTGACACATAACCTCCCCCTCTTTTTCAGGAACAGCCCAGCAATTCTTGATTCACCAACAAGTGCTTAATGACATCGACATTGCATTTGACACTAAGATTTCACGATTCCCGGCTTTCACCTGACTGGGGCTATCAAATCCACTCACTTTCCCATTGCGGTCGCTTTGAGGTAGGCAGATGGCGCTAGCATTGCTCGCAGCGCGGCAGGCGATATTAGTTCACTGGGGTACTACCACGGTGCTGGACAACATGGACTGGCTCCATGGGCTCAGGATGACCCTAGCCATGGAACGACTCTGATTAAGTCAAGATCACAAGGGCGAGAAATAATTTGATCTCTGGGCTCCTTTCATAACGCTGCTATCAACAGACCTGCGCGAGGTCACTTGCTCCAAACTCCTGCAAGCACTACGTCTCATACCTTCATCTTCGGAATAAGTGGTCCCCACAAGAGTGAGCAGAAGGACTGGGGTTGGGCTTGGTGGGTAGTATGGGCCGCTACACAACTTATGAAGTCCTTGGCACAGGTACCCCTCAATTCTTCCCTTTTCTTTTGGGGGGCGGCGGGGAGGGTGGGTTTTCTTTATCTGTTGTCAGTCCATTATGGTGGGTTTGGGCTCTAATATCTGCATTGTTTTGACAGTCATGTTCTTCCTAGTTGGTGGGTCTGACTTTGGGAGTTGCCAGCCTCCGGGATGTCGGCCTTAATGTAGTGGTGATACATATACCTTCAATGCATTGTATTTTAGCCGCCGGCCCCCGAGTTTGCAGGCGAATGGCTGTGTACAGATGTGGAGACACCTACCAACTAAATCAATAAAAAGATTTGTTTAATAAAACACATTGCCAAAGCCAATAGCTCTCACATAGGCGGGACCTGTTGGCTTTGCCAATGCTTGTTCCCATTTAGGTAGTGGCACAAGTGTTTAGCTTACCTGTAACATCCAAGGGGCACATTTAGCCAGTATTTAATGTATGTTGATTCTTCATTTTGATTATTTGAATCTATATCAATCATGTAATGGCCTCACTGGTCCTCTCATCTCAAACCTTAAGACCTTTTAATTGAATGCACACAAAGACAGGCTGGTAGCAGACATGATGAGGATTTCACGATTTTCTCTCACTAAAGAGTGTGTTGAGACACGATAATGACTGTATGTAGAAGGAACACGAGTTTCTTACAAGTGAATGCACATTTAAAAAGAATATTGGAACTCAGTATGAAAGCAACAAATAATATGTTTTTCCTATTTCCAAAGATTCCGTTGCCTGGTAATATTCAGGCATTCTGAGATGTAACACACTGGAATTCAATAGTGATGTAGTAGTAGGTGTGTCATGTAGTTTGCAATTGGCTTATGCACGACTAGTTGTGACAATTTCCTCCACATTGATAATCTCAATAAGCGTTCATTTAAGGGATTAGCATGGTCCTGATGTTATGAACCCCAATGTACCGCGCTATAAGCCTAGGTAGTTACACAACCTTTTACCAACATCTGTCCTACCATTGTTCTACATAACATGTCTGATTCAGATTTTTTACCTAGTTAGGAGCTACATGACTGTTGTGAGGTTTTCTCAAAAAACTAGCCTCATGTATTATGCATGAGGATTCACAGTATCACAGCAGGATTACCATCTTCTGCATATTAACTCTGCATAAGGGTCACCGCTATTGTCATCCTTGCCCGACATGCCCATAGTACACTTTAGGTAGAACCCCTGATGGTACCTTTCGGGTATATAAGGATTACATCTTCGTTGGGCAGCCAGATGAGAAAAAAGACTTCCATGCTGACGCGAGATGTTGAGGTTCCAGCACGCAGACACTCCAGCATGCAGTGGTCTGACATCCCTCCTGGGGTGTCCATTGTGAGACAAAGACGGAGTCCTTCATTCTCTCATATCAGGTAATGGGGTTGGCTTGATCCTAAGGGGATTCTTGGCTATACACCTACATACATGCTAGGTACTCCTAGGTACATCTAGTTAGGGTTCACATCGTGGGAGTACGCATTATTTCTCTCATGTATCTAAATGCCTGCATATATTCATTGTTTTAGCACTGTGGTGCGGATGAAAAACGTTTTGACATTGATGATTGCTTGGCTGTCTTACAAGAATTCAATGAGATACGGACATTACAAACCAACGTCCAAGTAAAGCCCACCACCACTGGGGAAGTTAAAGTAGTCTCAGCAAGACCTGCCTGGGTCCCAAAGATTGGGGATCTGGTCAGAGAAAAGTATTGTTTCCACTGACCCACACTGTCAGGGAGGCTCCGCTATGCTCGTCATTGAATGTTTCCCCTATACGGTTTGATTCCCTGAGCAGACTGAAAGCCATGCTTTTAAAGGAAAAGGTGGCCCTAACCTCAGCTCAAGAGACTTTTGATCTCCAGGTTGCAAGGTGAGATACAGGCTCTGGTCCGAAATAACTTCCCGGTCCATTTCGGAGAAATGATACATCGTATCTTTACCATGTCTGATAAGAGTGGGATTAAACACCTATTTAAGACCATAGGTTCTCAGGTATTAAGCACTTTTCAGACGGTTTTTGGAGTTATTCCATTTTTAATACACTCTGCATTTAGAAGCATTTTTGGATGGCTTCTGCTGATCCTGCTACTGATAGTGGGTATCCTGATTTTAATTTTTCTGCTACGAAATGGATGTCCCCAATTTCAAGGAGATGGATAAAGCCCTCTTGGAGCGATGTTGCTGTGAACGCATGGTACTCCATTTGGGCAACACTTGGCTTCAGGAGCTAAGCGAGCATTGGTTTCTAGCATTCAGATCAGTCTGGGTAGACTGCGCCTTGTCTGTACTCTGCTGCTTATTCTGCAGACACGAATGCATGTTGCACATCTGTCTAACACTTCCATTGTTTGCACCGCCGGACATGGATGTACTGCTGGACCCCTTAAAGGCTCATGTAGTACAGTGTCCTCAGCATATTTCAATCCTGATGAGGGCATTCTTAGATCCACCACGGAATGCTTCAGCTCCTGTTGGAATGGACACAGGCTCTGTACCAGGCTTACCCGCGTCAAGTGCTTCCTCAGCAACGGCCGTGGATACCGGAAAGGATCACCTTTGCTCCATTGACGTGATCGAAGAAGTGCTATAGGGACCGTCGTCGGCAAAGACAGGCAACAGTAATGTTGCGTCTCCCACACAGGACACTTAAACATTTGGCTCTCCGTGTGCTGGGAACAATTTGGCCTTTTTTCAAAAACAACTAAAACTGGAATGTGAAACATCATTTTGTTTTATTTTTCCTCTTTTGCTCTTACTGAGCACCATGGCTTTCTACATGCTCAAGCAGTCTCACAATATATTGACTTTTTAGAGGACCCATAGGGCTGTATTATGGCAAAATCATTTACCTTTTTTAAATTTACTGTGCCTTTAGATGTTTTTATATTCATATTTTAGCATTGTTTTTATATTATTTAAGACAGGCATACTTTTAGCTTTCATTATTATGTCGTCCAGTCGGATGAGGAGTGGGTGTTATGAAGCCCAATGTACCCCACTATAAGCTTAGGTAGTTACACTACCTTTTACCTACATCTGTCCTACCATTGTTCTACATAACGGGTCTGATGCTGACCTTTTACCTAGTCAGTTGCTACATGACTGTCGTGTGGTTTTCTCAGAAAACTAGCCTCATGTATTATGCATGAGGATTCTCAGTATCACAGCAGGATTACCATCTGCTGCATAATAACTCTGTCTAAGGGTCACCTCTATCGTCATCCTTGCCCAACATGCCCATAGTACACTTTAAAGCGATACCAAAAGGGATGACTGGGGGTGAGTGCTTGCAATGTTCAACACTCCGTCCATCATCCGCTTTAGTTTTGCTTCATAGTACACTTTAGGTAGAACCCCTAAGGGTACCTTTCAGGTGTATAAGCACTACATGTTCGCTAGGCAGCCAGAGGTGAAAAAGACTTCCATGCTGACACGCTGATGCGAGACACTGAGGTTCCTGCAAGCAGACACTCCAGCACGCAGTGGTCTGACATCCCTTGCGATTTGTCCATCTTGAGACCAAGACGGGGTCCTTCATTCTCTCACATCAGATACTGGGGTTGGCTTTATACTAAGGGAATTCTTGGCTATACACCTACATACATGCCTGGTACACCTAGGTACATCTAGTTAGGTTTTGCATTGTAGGAGTATGCAATATTCCTGTCATGTATCTATATTCCTGCATACCTTCATTGTTTTAGCACCATGGTAGAATTCTACCTTTCTTTACTCTGTTGGTGCTTATAACCGTAGAAATCTCTTTCAGGCGTGTTGCAGCACAGGTATTTTACACTAGAATGACGCTGGTTCAATAAATACTTATTGGAAAACGTCCCCACCGTTTATTCAGTGTTTCTCTCTGAGACAAAAGTGAGCCCGAGTGGCTGAGCGAAAAGTACTGTAAGGGGTCAGAGTTGTCATGTTCGATAGTTGCCAGAAACAATTTGCTACTTGGTAAGAGGGGCTCATAGTGACACTGTTAGTTAGCTGGACTAACAGACTAACATATCCTTTGGGAGTGTCTGGAATCAGTCTGAACACCAATCCCTTAGTTAATGTTGTCTAAATGCGCAGTTCCTATATAGATTTGTAGGAACTACACAACACTTTTGAAAGCTGGTTGAGCCTCAGGACTGAGCATAACTGACTGAAACATGTTGACTAGTAGATGCTGGAGTCAAAGTTTTCTCCCTGCATGTCCCACTCTGGTTTTAACGTGCCAAAGGGACCCTAAGAATAAACTCGATCTGTTAATGTGGCTTAACAACTGTTACCTGAAGGAAAACCTTGGCACCCAAATAAGACTACACAAAGGCCAGAAACCCACTCATTTGCTGTTTTTAATAAAAATCTTACATAAAGAAACTTCATCTCATTCCTCACAAATTATTTTTCTTTTTTTAGATCGAGCCTGGGCTGCGCATGCGCTGCTCTGCGAGGCATGCTGTATTAGGTATGGACTTGAAGCTCCATCCACTCTCACGAGTACTACTGGGGCGACTCCAGAGCTGGATGGACAAGCACAATGCCCTTAGTCCCCTCCAAACCGGTTTAGAGCAAAGATCTTTACAATGGACCACATTTTTAGGCTACAATTATTACACTGGAAATCTGTGAGCATAGGGGGTGGCAGTCTCTATTTAATATTTGTGGACCTAAGATCCGCATTCGACCTGGTACCGAGGGAAAAACTATGGGCAATCTTACTGGGCACGGGAGTCCCAGCATACCTCTGCCAACGATTACATGAGGGCAAATTAGGCATGACAAAAATGGAGAACTCACTGCCCCCATACCTTTAGACAGAGGTGTACGCCAAGGCTGCATCCTGGCCCACCCTTTTTTGCCTTTTCGCTAACAGCTTAGTTGAGTCGCTGATCGCAGGAAAGGATATTGACGCTCTTAAGCTAGCAAATCGTAAAATACCTGCTATGATGTTCGCCGATGACACCCTCCTGCTATCAAAATCACCCATGGGAATCCATAGGGCCCTAGACATTTTTAACGTCTTTTGTAAAAATAGGGGTCTGGAGATTAACTTACAGAAAATGGAGGGGCAGATCTACAAGAAAGCGCCACAGTGCGGCACCCCAAGCCCTTTGGCTGCACCACGCTGCGGCACTTTCAGAGCACACGAATGCAACATATCTACAATGATATGTCGCATTCCTGTGCTCTCCCCTGCGCTGGCGCAGAAACAGTTGCCATGTGCCGGCGCAGGCACCCTTGCACCATGGTACAAGGATGCCTGCGCCATGGGGAGATTGCTTTTGTGAAGGAAGGGGCCCCTTCCTGCACAAAAGCAATCACTGCAGGCATTTTCCTCTTTCAATGCGTGCTTTAGAATGCGGCACGCATTGAAAGAGGAAAAAACTAGGAGAAATTAAAACATTTCTCCTCGTATCGCTTGGCTATGCCACCCCTATAGTGGCGCAGCAAACTGACGCATTTCCAGGTTTACAATTTCTCGAAAATCTAGAAATGCCTCAGTGGACATGGGTGTTGCGTGGGAACACCCACAGCAACTCCCATGTCCCGTTCCTAACTCGCAAAATGTTGCGTGAACAGGGACGATATTTACAAGCACAGGTTAAGTCACGCAGGGTTCACTTAGCAGGCTGCGCCACCGGTGCGTCACGCAACGTGGTGCACCGCTGGCGCATGGGGCTTGTAAATCTGCCCCTAAGTATATGGTATTCAATGCAAGTAAGAGGACCCGGCTAAATCCCCGTTTGAATGGGAAACCATTGGAGAGGGTGTCCATTTTTGAGTACCTTGGTATTACGCTCACTGAAAAAATGGACTGGGGTGTGCAAACCAAGAAAACCAAGAAAGCTAGTTTAAAGTTGGCTCAGACAACAGGGGGATTGGCAAAGGTATACAGGAGCTGCACCCACAAATTTGTTGGCCGAACTGGGGGGGCAGAGTGGGCTAAAGAACGGTGATGGATTAAACCCAGATCTTTTGACTGGGTGTGAGTGTTTGATTGATTCAGATGCTCCGTCCATCACCACCCCCTTTTGTACCGCTTTTGGCCGCCATAAGATTGGCAGGGTATGCTCAGACGTGAGTCCCTTGCTCACTTTGCCACTGGATTCAAGCAAGCCGGGCTGAAGATGGCTGGAATGCCAGAAACCGGTCCTCGGAAGCTTGTTTCCGGTCCAGGGAAGGCATGGCTTGGCAGTTCGGGCTGGACTGTTCCCATGAGGCACAGGGTCAGACTGATTTGCATATAGCCATGTCTGAACTGGGGTGGCAGAGTGGGCTAAAGAACAGTGATGGATTAAACCCAGATCTTTTGACTGGGTGTGAGTGTTTGATTGATTCAGATGCTCCGTCCATCACCACCCCCTTTTGTACCGCTTTTGGCCGCCATAAGTGTGGCAGGGTATGCTCAGACGTGAGTCCCTTGCTCACTTTGCCACTGGATTCAAGCAAGCCGGGCTGAAGACGGCTGAAATGCAAGAAACCGGTCCTCTAAAGCTTGTTTCCGGTCCAGGGAAGGCATGGCTTGGCAGTTCGGGCTGGACTGTTCCCATGAGTCACAGGGTCAGACTGATTTGCATATAGCCATATCTGAGCTGGGGTGGCAGAGTGGGCTAAAGAACGGTGATGGATTAAACCCAGATCTTTTGACTGGGTGTGTGTGTTTGATTGATTCAGATGCTCCGTCCATCACCACCCCCTTTTGTACCGCTTTTGGCCGCCATAAGTGTGGCAGGGTATGCTCAGACGTGAGTCCCTTGCTCACTTTGCCACTGGATTCAAGCAAGCCGGGCTGAAGACGGCTGGAATGCCAGAAACCGGTCCTCGGAAGCTTGTTTCCAGTCCAGGGAAGGCATGGCTTGGCAGTTCGGGCTGGACTGTTCCCATGAGGCACAGGGTCAGACTGATTTGCATATAGCCATGTCTGAACTGGGGTGGCAGAGTGGGCTAAAGAACGGTGATGGATTAAACCCAGATCTTTTGACTGGGTGTGAGTGTTTGATTGATTCAGATGCTCCGTCCATCACCACCCCCTTTTGTACCGCTTTTGGCCACCATAAGTGTGGCAGGGTATGCTCAGACGTGAGTCCCTTGCTCACTTTGCCACTGGATTCAAGCAAGCCGGGCTGAAGACGGCTGGAATGCCAGAAACCGGTCCTCGGAAGCTTGTTTCCGGTCCAGGGAAGGCATGGCTTGGCAGTTCGGGCTGGACTGTTCCCATGAGGCACAGGGTCAGACTGATTTGCATATAGCCATGTCTGAACTGGGGTGGCAGAGTGGGCTAAAGAACGGTGATGGATTAAACCCAGATCTTTTGACTGGGTGTGAGTGTTTGATTGATTCAGATGCTCCGTCCATCACCACCCCCTTTTGTACCGCTTGTGGAAATTTATAAAGCACAAGCTAAAGGTGCCGTCCTGTATTGTGCCGCAATCTCGGGTCATTGTCCATCGGGCTCTTTATCGAGAATTCCTTTGCTAGTCAACTAGTGGGTTTCCCCCTTGCTCCCCACTCACACCTCTCTGAATGGACCTTGGGATCAGACCCATTGCAGACGAAGTTGCTCTCAGACCTCTTTCATTTTGACGATGTCTGTGGAGCACCCCGGAATTGGCTGCATACAGGGAGTGAAGTACTGAGTCTACAGGGTGTGGGCAAACTACCATGGCTGGCTACATTGGGAATACTTGTCTGGCATGGGCAGGGGTAGCTTGTGGAACAACGCAGCAGAAACCGCCCCATAACTTCTACGAAGGACCTGATGGAGAGTTATAGGGAGCATAAACTTACCCAGATACAGGGGAGGTCTACGTCTGGCCCACTAACCTTAGGGTTTCTAGAAGTTAAAGATCAGTATAGAATAGAACCCATCCTGGATGACATCCAACCGCTCCTTGCCAAGAAGTAAAATTTGCAGTTCAGACATGGGGTGCTCCCGTTGCATGCGTTACAAATAAATGGGCGGGTTCATCCAATTTAGGTTGCCCTGCCTGCAGCAATGCAGCCGAGACGGAATATCATGTGATATTTTTCTGCCTAGGATATAAGAGGGCGAGAGTCCGATGGCTTCTACAGTTATGTAAAAATATGGGGACCACACACTGAACTGAGGTCTTTAGGATACTGAAATATGACACCCACATGCCTACTGTGTTCTCAATATCACGCTTTCTATTTTCTATGTGGTGTATTCGTAGGGCTATCTTAAAAATGGACTCATAGGTTCTGCCGGCCTTTTTGTAATATATGTTATATACTGGGCCTGATCTTTTTTTAACCTGGATGAAACTATGTTATGATCTTCAAACAATCATTTTTTTAAATTATAATGTGTTCTATATGCTGTTTTTACATTTTTCTATTGCATGCACTGTTGAATGCTGCTAGGTGAGGGCTGTTATGACAACACTAATAACCCCGGTGCTGGATTATCATAATAGCCTTCGTGCTGCTCATGAATTGTACATGCACTTTATTGAATATATTCTAAGAACAATGTAAAAACCATTACGCTGCTTAAGTATTGAATACACACTTTACTGAATTCTATAGTTATAGTTTAATTTCTGGTCCGTTGAGGCAGGCTTGTGTGAAAGCCGAAGGAAACAGGATTATTGTAATGGCCTTCTTGCTGCTTATGTATTGCGCATGCACTTTATTGGACTCGATCCTCCTTACAATGTAAAGGCCATTATGCTGCTCATGAATTGCACATGCACTTTATTGAATCCTATATGTATAGCTGAGTGATACTGGATTACGTAAGGGCCTTCTTGCTGCCTATGTATTGCATACACATTTTACTGAACCCGATCTTCTGAATAATGTAAAGGTCATTATGTTGCTCATGTATTGCACACGCACTTTATTGAATCCGATACTTTTAGGTTAGTTTGTGATTCGTTGAGGCAGGTATGTGGGACAGCCGAGTGTTTTATGTAATATTACTGTAATCTTACACCAATTATATGTCATTCTGTGCCACACAGAGCAATGAGCGTTTTTATTTAAATGACTGTAACGTACTGTATTTTTATCTGTGCTGTTATGGCCATACAGGCTGAAATAAAGATATGTAATGATGATGATATTGTCATTTACAATACCTAGGGCACAAGTCCTAAAAAAGAACTGGGGGGACGCTGTCACCGGAAGTGAAGTCACGACAGAAAGTGACGTCACGAAAGGTGCCGAGCTCCTCGTCGCAGAGAGGCCAAAGAGTGAAGGTCAGCTGTTTGGCATGGGGGACGGCGTTCCCCTGGTAAAATAAGTGGGGGTACGCGTCCACCCGCGTGGTACCCCGACTTGAGCCCTGACAATACAAATAGCTCAAACTCTGGTAAGTGCGAGAGCTTTTGCATTGCAAATGCTTGTTTCTGTATGCAACAAGTGTTCTGAAGACTGTTAAATGCACGCAGCAGACCAGTGAGGTGAGGCGTGTCATCATGAGAGTGTGCGGGGGTGGAGGGGGCAGACAGGAGCAAACATGTAGCTTGAGTGCCTTTGGCGGAAAAATATTGTCATGCAATTAACTGAAAATGGGACATACGCAACGAGGTCAAATGTCTGAAAGAAAGTATTGTACTATTGTGTCTCACGATGAGCGGCGTCCATATGAAGTCTGGGCTAGCCGCCCCCAACTCTCCCTCGCTTATTCCAGAAGACGCGGGGTGCCCCGTGCCTCGGGGACTCAGGAAGCATTGATTTATTCTGCAGTCTGAATTTGGGCGCAGTCTGTATAATTTACCTATTGTGAAAATGCCAGACGGTAAAATCCATTTGCGGGGCTCCGCTTTCTGCAAAGCTAACCGCCTTTCTTCTATTTCCAAGAGCAGAGTTTAGTAGTTAAACAGCTGTCGTAACGTTGTAATTACGTCACCAGAGTTTGGTTCATGTCTACCCTTACCAACCAATGTCTGCAAATGGCCCTGTGGGTACCAATTGTGTCATCGATGGAATATGAAGTTTTGAGAGCCGCTGAATCTCAAAAGAGCTATCCTTGAAGCAGCTGCGCGCTAAATGAACGTGGTAGTTGACACAGCGAGGAGAGTCTTAGCAATGTCAAGGTTGGACGCCGTGTAATTCCCCAAACATGCGGAACCCAGAGATAGTGACTAGAGCTCTATGTTAAAAAGACAAAAAAAAAGACAAATGGGTCAGTAACGAAACTGCTTAATGTTTTTCCTGCGTCTCATCAGCAGGTGGGATGAAAAAACCCTTTCCTGTCATTAATAGCGTGGCTTACAAAATGTAAACTAATAATCTGTGCATAGATATGTAATACAGCAAGTAACATACACCTACAGCAAGCCAAGACTATTGGCTTTGCCAGTGGTTATTAGTTGCATGGAATAAATAAGCAACAGCTATGGCTTCGTTGTATAGAATATTGACAATACTTCCATTCTGAAAAGAAGAGACTGTGAAAGAACTATATATAACACGTCTCTTAGAAGTTACATCAAAGAAAGTGAAGGGTGGCACTAATGCAGAGCTAAGATTTTTTATTTATTTCACCCTGAGGGTGAGGGCAAAAATGGAAGGCCTGTGAAGGACCCGTCTCAGTAGCTGCTTTTTAGAACTGCCTGTGTTCAGCACCAGCAGGACCCGGCCCACCTAATTCCCTGGTCTCATCTCTCATGCCAAAGTCCATATGCTGATTTGTTTTCCTAGGATTTCCTTTTATTTAGCTATTGCCTAAACAACCACATATACAAGTGTCACAAATGGACCGATACTCACTAGCTCCCGGTACGACACTTATTAATTTTCAAACTTTGAGTATGAGAACTTCTCCTCGGCCAAGAATAGTACCAGTACTCCTTCAGATAGAGCAGGAGTCAGCCAGCAGGGTCAATGCTGGTCTGTGGATGCAGGTAACGCTGGCGACATGGCTGTGATGATGGACTGTGTCTGTGAGCAGTGAGCAAGTGAGTGTACACTTTTATGCTGGATGCACAGCATGTAAGAACACTGATTCACTTAATCCAAAATGGTTAACCCAAGTTAAACATAAATCTGTCACTACTACATTCAGATGCAACTGATCAATAAATTATGCATTTATATGTTAGCCTTTATTTGGCTTGATGAACACATGTTCTCAACAAGATCAACCAAATTCATTATGTACAAAAAACATGAAAACATATTGGTTGTATTCAAGTCAATATTGATATTCAAATCTTCACTACCAGAGACCTTAGGACGGAAGCTGTGCTATCCAGGGCTCCTGCTGAAACTATCTGCGAGGTTACGGCGAGCAAGGAGAAAAATAAACCCCTGAATATTGAAACTAAAGCAGGGCAGCATCAGCTGTTCGTCCACCAGCAGCGGGAGGCACCTTATTCATCTGATAATCGGTCCCGATCCTGACGCGACCTGAGAAAGGCGTCCTAACAATATGCCGAGGCAGGATCCCTGACCGCGACGCGGAGACCCTACACTTTCTCGGATATGCCTATATGTCGGTACGCTAAGCAAGCAGCAAGTAACAGGGCCGGTCCAAGGACTTCTGGGGCCCCGCGCGAAAGGGAGGATGTGAGGCCCCTCTAATTTGCATGTAACATCACAAGGATTGACATCACAGAAAGTGAAATCGTAGGACTATTGATCTTATTTGGCATCACTGAAGAGACCTAATGTGGACATCAGTAACATGGACAAAAAGATAAATATGCAAATGCAATAAGTCCATATATTTTAAAACTGTATAAAATGGATTACATTTGTCACACTGGATGAAAAAGCTAGGTGCAGGTCTCAAAAGAATGAATATTTTTTACTCCATGTTAACTGATTGTTTCCAGATGAGCGCATGATAAAAATCCCACAGCATTGTGGAAAATAAATTGAATGGCATCACTGGGAAATTTTTTGCAAAAGGGAATATATAGCAAGATTAATTCGAGTTCAGATACATGTATTTTTCATTTTACTTTGAAAGCTATGTAACTCACTGACCATAACACAAAAGGGTAGCTGAGAACCAAGAACCAGTGCTTTTGGATTTAGAGTACAGAATTATTCACTTTTCCTCACAAGGCTTGAGGGGCGAGAGCATGGGAAACAGGTGAGCAAATCTACATTTCTTATAAAAAGCAGATAAAACGAAAGATTGCAATCAAACAATGAAATCTCCCTAGAACTCCATACCTCCTGAGGCGGAAGCCGGGAGATTTGTTTTGGCTGCTAATCTTTTTAAAACTGTATTTAAAAGTGTTCTTGTGATTTTAATACTACTTACTTGCACTTTACCCCCTGGCACCACCGCGCTGCAGAATCTAACGCTGCCGCGGGTCATCTGTTTGGGTTGCCGCCACCCTCGGCTCACTGAGGCCACGCCCACCAACACTTAGGCCACGCCCCCTTTTTACTTCTCACACCCTACTTAACATGTGCCTTTTCCGGAAGCGCAGCGGACGAGCGCAGCGGGCGCGCCGTTTGCGCGCCGAAGGCGCGCTTAAGGCAAGCTCGTCTGCGCTCGTCCGCGCCGAGGAAGCACCATGGGCCATCCACGCTGCCGGACTTGACCCCACGCTTCAGGAGCGTCTCCCTCCCGGGCCTCCCTACTCTAGAGAGCAGCTCATTCAACTGGGTCAGCTACACGCGGACAAAGGAATTATTTCCCTAGCTCTTACGTCTTTTCCCCGAGCTGATGTCATGTGTGACAACTTTTTGAACTGTGGTCTACTAAACGTTAGGTCCCTGCCTAAACACTGCACGGAGATCCAGCTTTTAGTGGAATCTCACAAACTTGACATTCTGTTCATGACAGAAACTTGGACCCGGCCAGATTGCTTGGTCGAGCCTGGCTTGCCTGCCCTGACGGGTTTAAATTTCTCCACTTTCCTAGGTCCACTGGCAAAGGCGGGGGTGTGGGAGTGATCTTTAGATCCTCCTGCAACATTAAGGTCCTTAACTTAGACCCAACCCTGGGTACTGAGATGTTGGGGCTCTCTATTTTGACTCGCCCTGGGACAGTTGTCACTGGCTTAGTCTGCTACCGCCCTCCAGGTTCATTCAACCTGTTACAGCAACAAGCGTTTATAACCACCCTGACCAATATCGCCGTATCCCATCAAAAGTTACTTATCATTGGGGACTTTAATCTTTGGCGTAATGGTACACTTGACTCAGCTCTTGAAAACCTTCTTCAAGCCTGTGACAGCTGCGGTCTCTCCCAACTGGTTTCCACAGCTACCCACAAAGCTGGCCACCTTCTGGATATGGTCTTTGCGGGTCCAGATTTGGTGGTCATGGGAGACACCATGCCAATGGTCTGGACTGACCACTCCTTAGTTAAATTCTTTTTATATAAGAAATTGGACTCACATAAGGCACCGGCCCCAACTAGAGAAATTAAATGTAGAGATTGGAAAGCGCTCTAACGACTACACTCTTCTGGCGAACTGTTCCACCTGGAGTCGCTTTTTGATGTAAACAAAGGTGTGGATGAAAACTATAATTCCTTTTACACCAGTATTTCTTCGGTCGTTGACTCAAGTGCTCCTCTAAAAAATCGCATCTTTAGAGGTAGAGACTCTGCTCCTTGGTTCAACGACGATCTCAAAACTGTAAAACTGGACTGTAAACAAGCAGAGAGGAAATGGAGACGCGATTACAATGAATCCTCTAAAGAAATATGGAAAACTAAGATTCTTGCCTATAAAAATCTCATTAAAAGATCTAAAGCTGAATATTACTCCTCCTTGATCTGTAATACCTCCAATAACGCCAGGAGTATCTTTAACATCTTAAATAGCGTTACTAATCCGGACGCGTGCAAGAATGTGATTGTCCCGTCTCAAGATCTTTGTGACAATCTTGCCATATTCTTTAAAGAAAAAATCGACCTGATTCTTAAAGATCTGGACATCCCCCTTGACAGTGACTCTCGCCCTGAATCCGGACCGGCCCCACCGGTTAATTTGGCACTGGAAAGATCATTGCTCAGGTTCCTGCCACTTTCTTATGAAAAATTCTCCAATATAGCGAGAGGGATTTTTTCCGGTTCGCCTTTGGACCCGGTCCCCCCTAAAATTTGGAAAGAATTTGCAGATGAGCTTTTTCCCCCACTCCTTCTCATCTGCAATCAATCCCTGGTGACTGGTACCGTCCCTGCTCACTGGAAACGGGCGTTAGTCTCCCCCCTGCTAAAAAAACCCTCCTTGGACCCTGAGTGTTCAAAAAACTACCGGCCCATTTCATTGCTGCCATTCCCCGCCAAGATAGTTGAGCGGGTGGTCAGCAACACTCTTTCCACCCACCTGGAACAACTCCTCCTACTTGACGAGGACCAATTCGGCTTTCGGCCGGCCCATGGCACCGAAACAGCCCTCATCACCGCCATGGATGAACTTCAAAGGCGGGCAGACAGAAGTCCGGCATCTTTTTTGATCCTGCTCGATATGTCTGCCGCCTTTGACACAGTTAATCATAAGATCTTGCTGAGGCGGCTGTTTGATGCAGGGGTGAGAGACTCGGCATTGAGTTGGTTCCATTCTTTTCTGCAGGACAGGCAGCAGGCGGTTTCAATGCCCCCTTTTCAATCTCCCTTCTCCCCGGTCCTGCATGGTGTGCCTCAGGGCTCTGCCATCAGCCCTATTCTTTTTAATGTATATCTTAGGCCACGAATCTCGCTCATTAAAGGATTCGGCATTCGAATTGTTAATTATGCCGATGACACGCAGATGATTCTCTCCTTGGAAGGAGAGGAGTCCATCTCTGTGGAGGGGATGTATGACGGTACCACGCGTTCTTTTACAACGCGTACCGTTACAACGCTACTTTTACCACACAAGTCGTTACCACGACTTGCGTGGAGGGGCGCTGGATAGTAAATTTTTTAATTTACTATTCCAACTCCAGTCCCCGTGGACTCTAGGGAAGGAGTTGGATAGTAAATTAAACAATTTACTATCCTGGAGCGCCCCCCCAGCGCAAGTCGTGGTAACGACTTGCGTGGTAAAAGTAGCGTGGTAACGGTACCGCGTTGTAAAAAATGCGTGGTAACCGTTGCATACCCTGTGGGGGTCCTACATAACTGCCTAAGGAACACGGCAAGCTGGTTAAAGGCAAACTCGCTTCAGTTTAATGCCGGGAAAACTGAAGTGCTTTTCAGCGCTGGAACAAGGATTCCTCGACCGTTTCCCAACAATTTCTGGCCCCCGGAATCCAGCTGTACCGTACGACCTAGGAGTCATGCTGAACCACGGGCTCAGTATGGACACCCATGTACAGAAAACATCGGCCAGCTGTTTTGCCATCCTTCGCTCACTCAGGAAGGTTCTGCCCCTTTTACCCCCCCATGCCCGTGCCCAAGTGGTTAGATGTACCATCCTGAGCAGGTTGGACTACTGTAATGCCCTCCTGCTCGGGTCCCCTGAGTATCTACTGGACAGAATCCAAAGGGTCCAATCTGCGGCAGCTAAATTGGCGTTGGGGCTGCCTAGGAAATTTCATGGACCTTCTGCCCTGGCAAAATTACATTGGCTTCCTCTTAGACAGAGGATCCAATTTAAAGCCCTCTGTATAGTGTTCAGGGCTCTCCACGGATGCGGCCCAGCTCCTTTAAGGTCCAAGTACATCTGGTATACTCCTTCCAGACACCTTCGCTCATCGGATGCTAAACTGGTAGTCGTTCCCAGATTTAGGAAGGTCAGAGCTGGTGGTAGATCCTTTCAGGTGACTGCCGCCAGACTCTGGAACACTCTCCCCATAGAAATTAGGGCCACTAATGAACTTCTGCAGTTCAGGAAAAAGGTAAAAACCTGGCTTTTCCCTGGCTAGTCTCTCTCCCCTGGTACACTCGGCTGCTTCTGCCTCTATCTGGGTTTGGATTCTGTTAGCGCCAGGATGCCTGCAATGGTGACAGTCGCGCTTTACAAGTTCTTAAAAATAAAATAAAAACTTAAAAGTAAAGAGAGAGTAACTCCAACATTCTAGATTATCCTTGTTGAGTGGCTCCCTAGTATTGATTCATTAGGGAAGGTCTAGTATCTGGGTGTGTTTAAAGTAAAGGTATGCTGGGAAGATTCAAGGGGTTTTCAAATCAATTTTTGATTTGGTATTAAACTGTAGGAAGTGGTACTGGCCGGCTTTAGTGCTGGTGAAGCCCTGTGTTACAATGTTTATTGGTGCCCTCCAATGACGCCCTCCCTACAGATTCCCTCACTAACACCCTTTAGCAGTGCCTCTCAAGTCTCCATAACCACACTCTCGCTCAGATGCATTTAATTTGATTTACAGTGCCACTGATACCAGTGTAGAGTGTCAGAGCACTTTTTTTTTTTGCAGAGTTTTACATAGCGCGAACTTGAACGGAACCGAATCGGGTATCAGAGCGCTTTACATAGCACCCGCTACGTTACATGAGGACACACATTCATTTTTGTTAGGCACGGGGAGATTAAGTGATTTGCCCAGAATCACAGGATGTTTAGCGTTGTTACAGAGACTCGAACCCATATCCCCAGGTCCGAGGTCGAGCTCCCTAGCCGTTAGGCCAACTCCTCTCCCCCACTTAATATCACATACATTACACAGAGACAATCAATCATACATGTGTAAATCACTCTATAGGAAATATTACGTACGGCAAAGGACTCACATGACAACACATGACAACCATACTAGTAGGAAGTATAGTTTAATAGTGATTGGTCAGGAGAAACACAAACTATGAATTTAGAATGTAACACCATGGTTGAGGGTTCTCCTTAATAACCAGAATTGATTTCTACCTAAAAGAACCCTTTTTGCAATATTAGGATAATCACAGACTGGGAGAAAAACATAACGCTCTAATTTATACCTTGCAGTTTGCATCAGGCTCTAAGATGACAGTTAACAGCTCACTGTTCTTTGTTAGGATTTTGACTTATAAACTGCAACAAACAAAAGGCTCTCTCTGACAAAAGCAGTAACCCACTGACCTATTTATATTATGTGCACTTGGTGTTCTGCATAGTACGTGTTCTTTGCAGCAGGCACATTAACCGTCTGTACTACATTTCCACGAATCAAAACTTCCACTTGACAAAACTCTATCTCTGACTAGGAAGAATATTAATCACCGGAGTTATCATGATATTTTTATTGTTGCCGTAAATTGCTGGAGGCCAGTAGGAGGCATTAAGTGCTTTTAAAAACATAATATACCTGCAAACATGACACCCCACCCGAAGTCAGCGCCAGGTGCGATTGTACCAGTCGCAACGCCCTAGAGCCTCCCTGCTCAAGGGTCCTCTGACCTCAGGGACAGTCATAGTCGCACTATGATGTGCTGCTTCGTAGGCCTCCGTGCAAAACTGGAGGTGAACTTCAGTATGGATTGTGGTTGCCAGACTTTCAAGGTTAACCCACGCTTGCCACTGTTAGGGTCCACCTGCTGGTGCTAAGACACCAGGGCTTCTAAGGTCTTGCAGGGCCTTCGACAGTCTAGCAGGGGAATGTGCTCCCTCAGGAGAGTTGTCTAGCGGACAGGTTATGAAGGGTGAACCTGGTTCCCCAGTTACAAATTCAGCAGCTCTGGTCATAGTGCCACATCTTCTCCCCCACTGAACACCATACTGCCCCACTGAGAGAAACTCGCACTGCTTTCAGCTACAACCCAATTGTGCCCCGCTATAAACACCTGGTTGTGACTCAATTGAAATTATGCACTAGACAAGAGTAATATGCTGCTGAAAAAAAAACAAGTTACAACATCGTGGAGAAAGCAAACACTCAAGGGAAAGCAAGATTAAGAAACACATGTGAAATGTAAGAAGGAACAACATAGTTAGTTACCTTAACACTTTTGCACTTATTATTCAGAAATCAGTGAGTGCTTTTGCCTGAAGAGTTAAGGATGTGACTACAAGTCCCAGAAGGGACATTTTGTTATCCAATCCAACCTTCAAGCAGGTATTTCAGTACCTCCAGGAGTGGTGCACTTCTCTACCTGGGAAAACAATGTTGTTCAAAGAAAGACTAGAAAACAAAAAATGCGCTTCTCTGCAATGTGGTGCTAATGTGTTTGGATTTGAATAAAATCAATCAGGCCACTTTGCAAACCACTGTGTCTTGCTTTATTTGGTTATATTTCCCATCTTGAAACTTATTTCTCTCCGTCCTGAGATTGCGCTTTGGAATAGAAAAATGCTTAAAAAAGACGAAATTTCCAGCAAAAGTGTTTTTCTTTTTGGATTCATTTCACGAAAGAACAAATAAAGGAAAAGAGATAAGAGGGAGTAATACCCATTTTTTGAAGTTATGGTTTTCAGTAAGTGCGGAGGAGCAAGACAGAAAAAGAGTAAGAGTAAGAAGAGGGGGCAGCTGTCAGCGGCAGAGCAGAAGTGGGCACTGTCCTTGTCCTCTCTGGGCAAGAAGGAAAATGACAGAGTCTGACCTCCCTGCCCCGAACAGCCAAGGCTTATCTATAGGCTTTGGCTATTTCTGCCATCCTGGGAGGTGTGTTTAAAATGAAAAAGTAGGGGAACTAAATATATTAAATTAAGGAAGTAGGGGCATGCCCCCAAGGCTCTAGACAGGAGACCTAAAGACAGGCAAAATGCTTCAAAGTAAATCTAAGCCGTCTTGACATGCCTGGGGCTCATCTGCTCTTAGCATAGCAACACTACAAAATGGATACAAGGACCAGGGAAGGGGGGCCCACCACACCTGGGCCTTGCAGCTTCTCCAGCGCTTAGAGGCCCAGGGAAGGGGGCCTCCCACACCTGGACCTTACAGTTTACTTCAGTGTTTTGAGACCCAGGGAAGGGGGCCCCTCTCCCCTGAGCCTCAGAGCAGTAATGAGCAGGCACATTTCCATAAAAAAAAATGTCGGTATCAGTGATGCGCAGGTTAACAAAAGCCAGTTGATCTGGCTGCTCCCTCCTCCCCTCACCCACCTCTCCTTATCTAAACAAAGAGGCCTTCTGTCACCTAGAATGGCTGGTACTTAACAGGGGCGCTGCGCCGTCCCCGCACTGTGAGTTAACATAATTGTTGGCCCCTTCCCATTATGTTTGTCTCTTCCCCCACTGCACCCCCTGGAATGCCACCACTACCTCACCAGCAAGATCAAGGTACCTCTTTTTGTAATATGATAGTGTGGGGCAGGGGGCCTCAGAGGAGCAGGGCGGCTAACTGTGGCCTTTCACACGGAAGCGGGGGCCCCCCTGTGTTTTAGCTTAGCCTGAGGCCCTGGGCAGCTGCGATATGGTCGCATCATACTTATTGTGACATTCTCAGTTACCTTAATTACTTAATCTACATAATAACAATTCAAAGGGCAAAATATAATATTCAAAGTTGTGTCAAATATATCAACGCCTTCTTATCGTGGGCTCCCACCTTCATCACAATTCAAATGTCCAAGAAGCACAGGAAACAACGCCCCATCCACTCCTGCACCCACAGAGCCGCATCCCTTAGTTTGCTCACTTCTTTGAGTTGACAGCTGTATCGCGTAATAAGTCCACACATCTTCATTCACGGTTATAAAATAACTGATCTGCTTTACCACCTCTTGTGCCTTCATCAGGGTCGGATTGGGACAGAAAGTAGTCCTGGCCCCTAAAAAAGTGGCCCCTATTAGTGAATCAGATGGCTAATACAGTGGCACACATTTGCACATGGGGCCATTTTGAACGTACCTGTAAAGACACGTTTTATAGGTTTTTATTAAGGTATAGGAGACTGCATTCATTTTTGCTTGCTACAGGCAAAGTTTGTGGTAATAATATCGGGGAAATAAACATGAAAGACAGGCCCACAAACGTCCAAAAAAACACCCACACACTGACCTATCAGCCCAGCCCCTCGGGCACTGCCGATTGCCCTATAGTCCAGTCCGACCATGGTGATCACAGTCACCAGGGGTTATGTATACACGTTGCATCCGATGCGACTCCTGTGTTGACAGGTGTGTTGTTTCACCATTTGTGTACTTTGTCCTGTATATAGTTAGATCACCGACATTAAATGGTATAGATAATATTACATGTTAAGAAAAGAAAATAACAAAAAATGAGGCCGACGTACATTAGCGTCCCAAATTCAAAAGTTTTAGTCAGTATTGAATGGCCAGTCATGGTATTTACCAACTCCACCGTGGTCTTTGATAAGTGTAAGTCTCATTGCAGCTACACAATAACTCGGAGCTTAACAACCAAATGAAGATTAGTCGAGTTTATTACAGTTTAAAAATAATTGCACATATACGCATCTCTACATGAAAGTATAAAAATACAGAGGAAATAACAAGAAGCAGAAGCATCTGAATAAGTTCACTCGATGCAGCAAGAAGAGAATAATACGTTCCATGACCAATATGCAAGTAATGAAAAGGATTCCAAGTTTCCCTGCATCGAGGCCTCATGAGAGAAAAGCATTCGTTATTTTCTATCCTTACACTAACTTTAGAAGTAACATCCCAGGCTTTTAGCTCTGAAAGAGAAAAGGTGTCAGTGATGGAGTCTTCTTAAGAAGTCTCTTCACCAAGTGATAGGTCAAGCAGCAAGAAGCCAATCTCAATTAAAGGGGACGCTAGCTCTCAGGTGCTCTCTGTTCAAGAGGCAAAGTGGAAAGCAGGCAACTGTCCCTGTCACAATGCATCGGATTCTCAAAATCATATTCGGCAAAGGTCCCATATTGCCTTTCTCGCACATGGTCTACGATAGGTACAGCCACAAAATTTCCATGACACCAAAACGTTTCCACTGTCTTCTCCATGTACGTCCCTCACAACAATTTCGTCCTTGGTTCCTTCTCCTGCTCCCGTGTGAAAGCACCTCCTTCCACCTTACCGTCTCCAAGCCATGCTAACTGTAACTTTCTTCATTCCACTACAAGCTAAAGAAACAAAGGCCCTACTCTTTGCTAAAAAATAGTGGTCCACCTGCAATGCAAAACGTGAGAAAGAAACAGCATTCTACAATTCACAGGAGAATCGAAACATCAGTTTCATAAACGAGAACATTGGAACGTGCTGCGGCCTCAGGCCTACAACTTAGGCTAAAATAACGAGTGCACTACATCATACATAGCAATGGGTTTACAAATTAATTAATGGTTCAGTAAGGAGATCCAATAACTATATTCATACAAATTCAAATTCAAATTCAAAATATACTTTATTCGGCATAAAACAATACCATAAAAGTACAATATTAAAAAAGTATCTCTGACATTCTAAAAATCATGCTAAAAATCTATTTACCAACAATACCTAAAATATAATTGATTCAACACAAGGATCATCTCATAGAGCTAACATAGAATGTCCGAAGTTAAAAAAATTCAAACAGGATATAATGCAATGAGCAATTACAGAATCACGACACGGATAAGTAATTCATAAGTACTAGAGGAATACCCTTCCTTTCTCAAAATGACCGATATTAAACACCCGGGCCTTTATTCCTCCCCTCTCTGGTTCTATGTTTCATTGCCAGTCTTAAAAAATGTACTGTGCAAAAAAGCCTTAGGGGCTCTGCAGACAGTTTCAGAAACAATTGGGCCACTTTGGCTTGTTTAAACTTGGCGTTTCTTAAAATACCTTTTAAAAATAATCGCCTAGGGTAAGCATAAACAGGGCATAATAAACCAAAGTGGAGCGTGTCCTGCGGAGACCGTTGGTCGCAGCCGCAAGTGCCTTTCATCTCCAGATGTGTTGTATACCCTGCTGGAACTGCCAAAATATGGTGTAACAAGTTTAGCCTGAAACGGGTCATGAGAAATCTGTCCTGGGGATTGTAAATGAGGTACAGATAAGGTTCCAAGCCCAAACACGACTTTGTTAGCTGGTGAGTTTTCACTGATAACTTGGTCAGCTCCCTGTCTTCCCTATTTGATATTGCTCTATTTAAAAATTCTGACTTAATGGGGGCCTTGTCCTTAGATAACAATTTTGTCGGATTAATAAAATGTTCAACATGACCCATGGCCTTCAGGTTTTCCTTGATATATTTAAGCCAAGGAATATTATGACCCTGGGCCCGGGCCATACAATCCAATATTATCTGCTGGCTTAATGCCGCCTCTGGGTTTGTCCATATTTTGATCCAGCATGCGAGGGGTTTCCATTGCAGCCTGTCACACAGGTGGGATATGCCCAGTTCTTCATGAACAATGTAGGAAGGGGTGCTCTGTGGGACTTTCAATACCCGCCTCAAGTATTTATTTTCCTCTATTTGTAACTTATGTGGGTCTATAAAGCCCCAGACCTCACTACCATATAGGACTTTAGCACAATTTACAGAACTGTAAAGGTTCAAAATTTGCTCCTGGGACCATCGACCTAACCTTTTTGCAAAATTCATAGTTGCCCCTGTGGAGTTAATTAATGTATGACATTTCTCCTCTACAAGGGCTTTGAAGGTGACTATCAAATAGGATCCCCAGATATGAAAATGACTTGACCTTTTCCCGTCCATGTGTGCCTATTGTGTACTTAGTTTTCCTAGTTGGTCCTTTCCCTATCTCCATAACATATGATTTAGTAAGGTTCGGTGACAAATCTAGACTATCCATAAAGTGGACAAAGCAATCTATAAGGTGCTGCAATCCGCACGCGGTGCGGGCTAAGAGCACTGCGTCATCCGCATAGAGTAACATTGGAATCCCTCTCCTTCCTATCTGTGGGCAGTCCACCCCTAAGGCTACCAGCGCCTGAGCTAGGCCATTTATGTATAGAGTAAAAAAGGAAGAGGGTCAGGATACACCTCTGCCTCACTCCCCTTGAACATGGGAAGCAGTCAGTAACATTTCCCTCCTCATCATACCTGACCTGGGCAGAGATATTCTGGTGCAGTGCTCTTAATATATTTACCAGTCCTGGAACGACTTCCAAAGCCCCCAATAATTCCCACAATTTCTTCCTGTTTACTCTATCAAATGCCGCCGTGAGAGCCATGAAAGCCAAGTACACCGTCCCCTCACTAGCCACAGTGTACTTGGCTGCCAGGAGATATAAATTAAGGCATTGATTTGTAGTGGAGCGGCCATACCTAAACCCATAGTGGGTGTCCGTAATAATCTCGTGTTCCTCCGCCCAATCAATCAGTCGATTAAGAATGGCCCTGCCTAAAACTTTCATGGTGACATCAATAAGTGAGATGGGCCAATAACATTGTGGGCTGTTTCTATTCCCTTTTTTAAATATGGGGACTATTGTGGCCGTAGACCTGCATGTTGGCATCGTTTTCTCCACTGCACTGTTTATCACCCTTGTGAGTATGGGCGCCCAAAGTTCTTTCTGGCTCAAAAAGAGGTCTGGGGGATTCTCATCAGGGCCTGGCGCCTTGTTACGGGTTAGCCCCTCAATCTCCGCCTTTATCTTTCCTAAGGAAAAGATCATCTGTGATGGGCTCACGCTTTCTGGTTCTACTACGATCAGATCAGCAGTAGTACTGTAGTTATAAAGGCCCCGATAGTGCTCGAGCCAGGTTTCTGGGAGAATATGACAGGTCAGCTTGGGTTTGTTTGAATCCTGGAAGCATGGTTCATTAATGACTTTCCAGAAGGCAGGCGAGTCCTTTGTCTCGGCCGCTCCCCTCAGGTTTTCCCATGCCTGATTCTGCAGTGCGATCTTACGGCATTTCAGTGTCTTGTTGTACCTTGCCCTACACCTCGACACCTTCATCCTATCCTTGGGTACACATTTCAGAGCTGACTTCAATTGCCTCAGAGCGAGGGTGCAGTCATGATCAAACCACACGGGGTTGTTATGATCCTTATTGGTCTTTCTAGTCCTAAGTAAGCCGTCAATTTGTTGGGCAACACCCTCAAATGCCTTGATCAGGTCTGCCCCTCGAGTTCTAGGTCCAAACACTTCCAAACATTGGATTCATCCTGTGTCAGTAAGGTTCTATAAAATGCTTCACTGTCAATGTTGACCCACCTTAGTCTCCTACCCTGGTCGGTGGCTTTAATTAGACCTCCGGCCTCCATTCGATAGAGTTGAGTTGCCAGATTTAGGTCTCTAATCCACAAGAACAGCGGGTTGTGGTCACTGAAAATGCTAACCTCTATCTTGAACCTTATGACCTGACATTTTAATGTGATTGTAACAAAAATAAAATCAATTATAGATCCCTTTCCCCTACCTTTAAAAGTTGGGGTAACCTTCCTGTTTCCCTCCCCACCAATCAGATCCATGGTGTGTGTGAGTGCATAACTACCCAAAACCTTATTCAGCGCTCCTTCCTCCCTTGTATGATTCAGATGCCACCCTTCTGCCATCGGGCAGGCCGACCAGTTCCCCCCGTTCATTCTTAAAAAGGGGCACAGATGACAATTGAAGTCCCCCGCTAATACTAGGTGGGAACTTAATACCCCTTGCTCCTCCATTCCTGCCAGCCGTACCCCAGTTCGGGTAGATATAAAAGGGGTTGTCCTGGAGTGATGGCGTGATAGAAATTAACAAGGGTCAGATTAAGGCCCTTATTGCGGTACGTAATTCCCATTATACAATCCGAGGCCCATCTTAGTTCATCCCATCTTCCTGGTAATCTAAGATCGACATAGATGGTCAAACCACCTTTTGCCCGCCCGAGGCTGACTTACGTGCAGGGACAAAGAACAATTTCTTCTTCTTCTATTGCCTGGGTATTGCTATGTACCTCCCACATTTCTTGTAGGAGGATTATTTGATGTTTCTTTATATAAGTTAGATTTCAAAAAATGTACGGCATGTGACATACAAAAATGTCCTCCCATGCCAAATGAATTCGGTAGAAGAAAGTCTCAAATGGAATTGGTTGCCCGGTGTCCTACTATCAGTACAGGGCCCATCCACGGTATACACAAGTCAGTCCACCTATTACCTCTCAGGGTCTTCCATTCATCCCTTTAGGGGTTGTCCCGATGTTAAATATGAGGGGGGTGGCCCTACCCGGTCTTCTCCGGCCTTTGACGGGCGCGGACGGGCCTGCCCTTGGCCCGGGCACGCCCGTGCGCGTCCCACGCGGTGGGAGCTTTGGGTGACCTTTAAGCGCCTCCTGGCGCGAAGCTCGGCATCAGCGGCTGCGAGGGATGCTGGGTGTTATGGTCTCCTGGCTCCCCCGGCATTGGTGCGGCAATGGTGGCCCTCGCCGCTTGGCGCGCAGTCCTCCGTGGGCAGAAAGCAACTATCAGCACACCAGGTAATTGACAAAAGAGGACTCCCGTGCTGCGGGAGCCCTGGGCAACCTTTAAGCGCCTCCTGGCGCGAAGCGCGGTGTCAGCGGCCGCGAGGGATGCTGGGTGTTATGGTCTCCTGGCTTCCCCGGCGTTGGTGTGGCAATGGCGGCACTCGGCGCTTGGCGCGCAGTCCTCTGTGGGCAGAAAGCAACTGTCAGCACACCAGGTAATTGACAAAAAATTATTTCACTTACATAATTAGCCTAATAAGCATTCAAAATACACTGAGTGTATTTGCATCACATCACTAATGCTCTATGTGAGTATGTTACATCAATTTATACATGTTCACTACATTCCTACATGCCACTTGTTAGGCTTCACATTGAATCAAGTTAGTTTTTACCAGTACACGTTATTGGTTTGCACTTTTCTCTAACGTTAAGCTTCTCTACACAATGAATAATATGCAGGTGCGGACAACGTATGATTATATTGCACCCCTAACAGGTACCCCAGATAGGATACGAATTTAGTGGAAATGGGGAATAAACGTCACCATCTCCGAGTCATCCTCTTATGCATCATACTTACTTAATTGCAGTCCTCTGTACAATGTGACCAAATTACAAGCCCTCCACTGACAATCATGTATCCCCACACAGGGTAATACAAATCTTTGCGTCACCAAGCGGCCACAGGGAATAAACATCACCACTTTCGATTAATCATCATATACAACCTGTATGCCATTGACTTATGCATATAATAGCTTATTTGCATAGGCATCTCACAGTGGACACTTATGAAGGTTTGAAAATGCACTACAGTTGCACTCTACATTTGACTCTGAGTCGCAGCCACCGATCTAAGGGGCCAATTAGGATGACGGGCGGACTTTGTCCGCCCGCCATCCTGTTGGACAACGGGACCGTCCGCCATAATGGCAGGGGACTCGTCCGCGGAATTAGGATGCACCCGCCATAGCCGGGCCGGCGGTGGCTATCGCCAGTCCTGCGGGGGCAATCCGTCCGCCATCCTAATCGGCTCCTAAGTTCGCAAACATCGTTTAATGCATTCACCATACTTTTAAGGTGGACTATCCACACCGGTATTTCAACAGTTCATTCAGATTTCCACCTCTGGAGTCAGATTTGACCACTTCGAGCACGTACCACCATATCATATCCTCCGTGTGTCGTAGCTTGTTGAAATGTTTGACCAGTGGTGCTCCACAACTGTGACACCTTATCCTCCAATGTTGGCAGATCCTTTGTTTCATTCTTTGCATTGTTTGTCCCACTTATATAAGATCACAAGGACAAACAATAATGTATATCACATTTTTACTGTTACAATTTGAATGACCTCTCAATTTAATTTTCACATCCGCTATCTTAATTGCTTTTATATCAGATGTGAATCGGCATGCCCGGCATTTTTCGAATTTGAAGTGACTTGTAATGGATGGTAGTCCCCAAGCCTCTGTTATAGTATTTTTTTTTTAGGTTCCCAATATACTTTTACAGCATAATCCCTTATGCTTTTATACCTTTTGCATTCAAATATAGGGTTGCTGTTAATTTTATCCTGTATAATGTACCAATGTTTATTCATGATTTTACTAATGGCATTACTCACTGGGATGGAGGTAGTAACCATATTCATTCCTTCATTGTTCATATTAGACCTTTCTCAGGGAGTGGGTCTCAATGGAATAGTACCATGCCCTCTTCAATGCGTGATGTACTCTTTTGCGTGGATATCCTCTCTCAGTTAGCTTAGTGGATAGAAGATCTGCTTCCTTAAAATAGTTTGTTTTAAAATTACAGCAGCTCCAAAAACGGAGGAATTGTCCATACACCAGGCTGTCCTGTCTCTTTTCAGTAGGTTTTCTATGAAGTGTGTTGTATATTGTACCACCAATATGTCTCACCAAAGTTACCAAGTAGCTTATCTCAATTTAGCTGAACATGTGAGTGAATTGTAGGTCTCAGTCTTGTGTGTTAAGGCACTCCACAGATTCTAGTAAGTCTTGCCTCTCTCCATCCCATATCATAAAGGTATCATCAATGTATTTTCTCCATTTGATATTTGATTGGATTGGAAGTAGATAACATTTATTCAGTCACCACCAGATTCGCTATACTTAGAGCAAAGTAACCACCCATTGCAAAGCCTTTCTTTTGGAAATAATAATCTCCTTTTGAACATGAAATAGTTCCTTTTTTGTGCAACCTCACTCAGTTGGACTAGAAACTCTACAGGGTAGTTTTTTTGGGATCAGACTCAAACGTTTATCCGTATAATGTCTGGAGCCATTTTCTGTGTAATATTAGTATATATTTCCACTCTATGTCAAGAGTAACCAGCATTTTTTTCAGAAAGTCAGTATTTTCAATACCATTTATAAAGTCCATACTGTCTCTGACGTGGGAGACAATCTTGGGTACATATTGCTTAAGGTGGTAGTCCACATATTTACATAGTGGCTTTAATACCAAACAACTGCCTGAAATAATTGGTCACCCAGGAGGGTTTTGTTTATCCTAGTGTATTTTAGGTAACGTGTAGATATAGTTTATTGAAGAATCTATATTCCTTTTCTGGTATGACTCCCAAACTCAACCCAATACCCTGTACTTCTTGTTGGGAAGTGGGTTGTTTTTCAATTTACACTATTGTTCCTCTACCATGAGCTGTCTCTTTATTTTATTTTTGTATGCTGCAGTGTCCTGTAGAACAATAGCTCTTCCTTTATCATCAGGTTTCAGCGTAATCTGCCTGTTGTTGCTCATATTCACTAATGCTGTTTTTCCTCTTTCATGATGTTGTGATGTTCATAGTCATTCCCCTCTTCCTGTGCTTGAATTTGTTTCATAACGAAATTCTCAAAAGTAAGAATGTCTGCTGGCATGAGATGCATAGGAGGATAAAACATAGAGGTCATTTGTAATCAGAATTGTCCTTAGTCTTGTCAAAAGGTCTATCTCTAAAGAAATACCTCAATCTGATTCTTCTGACTGAGGTAAGTTGAAGGTGTCCTTCCCCATTTACCACTCATAAGTTTGATTCCTCGTCTATCTCTCCCAGTGTTGATATTTGCCATTGTACCATCCTCTGCCCCTGCCTCTGCCTCTTCCCCTCCCTCATGCCATTGTGGGCTGTTGTAGCCTAATTAATCCTGTTGGAGTGCTCCGAGCTTCTGCTACTTGGTTCCTATTGTTCATCAGAGCTAGCAGAAGTGTAGGGGAAAGTGATTGTTTCCTTTATGTAATAATGGCCTTGCCTAACTTCGTGACTGCTCACTTGGGTGTAATGTTTACTTCTTACATATGGATATACTTGCTCTTTAGTATATTTTGCTTTGTCTTTGTGAACGGTTATACATTTTTAGGCCCAGGTTTATGAAATAAAAATTCCCAGTGTTCCTTTAAAGGTTATCTAAAGAGTCTTTTGCATCTTCTAGGGTGTGACCATTCCTGATCTTTTCTTCAAGTTCTGTAATCTGTTCTTAAATTTCCGTTAGTTCTTCTAAGGCCGTGTCTATTCCTAAAACCATCCAATACCTCGAGCAGTTATCAGAAATGAAGCTAAAATTCTTCCTGACATTTTTGTTGTATACAAAGATGGTGGGAGCATTCTTTACTTGTAGTCCTATTGGGATGAAATCAGCTTTTAAATACTCAGTTAAAAGTTTCCAGTGAAGTTCAGTTCGTACTGTTGTCTTTTTGAGCTTCTCAAGAGTGTCTATATCATATTTGGAAATAATTTGCATTGAACTTGTTCCGGGTCCTAACAATGATGACCCTTAAAGGTGGTGTTGTTTTTTCCCCATGGCCCATCGGTGGCTCGAAGTTTTGTAATTACCATGTCTGGGGATACTTGATTGTGTAAATGGAGGGCTTGTAATATGGTCACACTGTTCGGAAGACTGTAATTAAGTAACTATGTAATATAATTGTGTATGTTGGCTTATATAACTTGCATGATAGATTGTATGACATATTTCTTAGCATGAGATGCCATGTACATAAGCACTGAGCACATTGGAGACCCAAGATAGCCACTGGGGTTAGCGGTCTAGCTTTCCGGGAGCGACAGGAAGATGTGAACAGAACCTTCCTCCGCACTATGAAATTCGCTCTTTTGTGTTGTTATTGTTGCCTTTAGTTACAGACTACTGATGTTCCTACATGTTGCACCCATAGATAGAACAGGAGTGTTAAGGAAAATATCTGTGGCCAGGTGAATATAATACACTTGAGTTTCAAGATGGCCACTGGGGTCAGCGGTATAGTTGTCCTGATGTAACTGAGCGATAAGAATAGGACCTCTTTCTACACAGTGTTGCCAGATTGGGCTATTTCCCTCACAAATGTGGGAAATTTTTCCCATTTGAGCGGGAAAACCCATACTTGGCAGGTGGCTATTTTTTTGGCTGGTATTTGCCCATTGTGCACAAATTTAAGGCTGGGGCAGCCCCAACGATCATCACTCAGTGGCACACAGGCAAGGGGCAGTGGGGATTGGCGGGTGAATGCGGTCAAAGTGCGCTGTATGGCTTATGCAGTAGGTTTGACAGGGCCGTCAATCGTTGGTAGCCCTGCTTCATCCTGCTGGCCCGGACCCAGAGCGACTTTTGGGCTAATGTGGTCATGAGGGGCAGGCCGTTAGTAGGTTTTTGTTGTCTTGATTGACCCGGCCATGGTCTGGCCAGGGGCGCGAGCGACTTTCACTTCTTGCCGCGCGGGAGATGATCGATTCAACTGCGGAAGACTGGAAGTGGAAAGGAAACAAAAGTGGATCTGAGGGCCCCCTGGTATTGCTGCTGCCTGCAGTAGTTTGGCTGTCCTCCCTGACCTCAATGTACCTGCTGCTGCCCTGTTGTGTGTATGTACGGGGCGCAGCAGCGTAGGTCATTTGGTGTCTGGTGAGAGCAGAGTGTTAAGTAAACTCCAAAATCCGTATAATTAAAACTATTTATTAGGATGTGAACATCGATCGACAGAGCAGCTTCCCTTCAGTCCTCCTCTCAGCAACAGCGCAGTGATCTGACAGAACTGTCTGGAGAACAACTGAAGGAGCTAGAATGCATATTAAATACAAACAAACAGGGCAATACATTCCTCATGCTACTGCACGAGTTATTCTATTCTAAACACAACATTCCTCGTGCTACTGCAAGAGAATAAAATACTTAAAGGAACACAACACATCTTCCTCCTTAGAATACAAAATGATAATAATACAAAAAATCCTACAAAATTAATTATTCAGAATGTCTTCTTCATCACACATAAAATCCTTTAACCACTTTGGTTTTGTACGAGTACGTACTGTGCGGTCATTAACAACCTCATTACTATTCACAGTGACATCAGTAGTAACGCCATCATTTCTCCTTTCTATTCCAATGTTAATACGGTTATCCTTGAGAGTTATATCAGCACCCAAGGTAACATTGGCATCATCCACTGTTCCAGAAGTCCCAATACTAACATTAGTGTCAAGCATCCTGCTCTCCACAGAGGAAGAATCCACAGCAGGATGCTCACACATATCAATATTTAGAGACTCTTCAGTAGAATGATGATCGATATCACAAGAGTTATCCGGAACAACTCCAGAATCACCGTTGTCATTAGGAACAAGATCATCATCAATAAAAAAATATTGAGATGTTTTCTTTGACAATCCAAAATGTTCACTCTTTTTATACAAGTGAATGTCATTTTTAAGTACAGCAATACATTTCAGATTCCATACCTTTCCATCACTCAGTAGTACAGCATTTTGGAACATTTTAGTGACTTTTAAGGGTTCAGAGAATTGACTTTCACCTTTTCTTACCTTCCAAGGTTTCTTAACCTTAACCCATGAACCAACACTAATGTCACAAAATTTGGTATTATGTTTCAAGTCATAAACTTCTTTGTTTTTCAAATGCTTGTTTTCAATCTTGGACCATAAAGTGTCCATAGGTATGCTAGATTGATTATTATTAAACAACCAATCAGGATTACATTTGGTGCGAACCATTCTCCCTCTCATTACTTCAAAAGGTGCAACACCTAAAACTTCATGCGGAGATGTTCTGTACATCCAAATGGTTTTATACAGTTGTAATTCCGAATCGCAATTATTACTAATAGAATAGCAGATAGTATAGTATTTTTTAAGACTCTGTTAAAACGTTCAATCATACCATTCCCACTCGGGTTGTAAAGAGAAGTGGTACAGTGCCTTATCTCTACTTTGTCAAAATACTCTTTCGCAAATTTTGATGTAAACTGTGCACCATTATCACTTATCAAAAGTGCAGGGAGCCCTTCTTCGACAAAAATATCGTCCAAAAACTGTATTACTACTTCAGAATTAATTTCCTCAACCACCTTCAAAATGGGCCACCTTGAAAAAAGATCAATAACGGCTACAACGTATTTGTTCTGAGACCCAATAAGTCCCATAATATCAATAGCAATGCTGTGCCAAGGAGATTTTGGTATTATTGGTTCAGCCATGGGAGGTTTTAGAGTGATAAGGGTTTCTCATAGTTTACACACCAAACACAATTCCTAACTAATCTCTCTATATATAAATCCATCCCTGGCCACCAAAACCATTGTTTGATTCTCTGTTTAGACTTAACAATTCCTCCATGACCCTCAATACACATTTTGACTATTGCTTCTCTAAGGCCAATTGGCGGAATAACTTTATCATTTCTCAAAATTTTACCATTTGACGTAGAAAGTTCATTATGAACCTCCCGCAAGTGCTTTAAATTATCAGGTAAAGAACACTTAGATGGCCAACCATTTGTGATGAAGGAAAACAATTTCATTAACACATTATCTTCTTTACAGGATTTCTCCCACACCATTTTGTCAATTTTAGGTAAATCTTGGCCGTGTACTAAGGCCACTTGAATATTTTCCCATTCATGATCCGAGCTGTCTGTAAGATTAATTGGCATTCGTGACAAAAAATCAGCCACAGTGTTTTCTTTCCCTGGTACGTACACAATTTTGTATATATAATCTTGCAGTCTTAAGGACATTCTTGCAATCCTAGGGGAAGCATTGAACAAACCCTCAGTTGTCAACAACCTAACCAAGGGTTTATGGTCTGTTTTAGAATACATGGCTTTCCCCACACAAATGCCCTAAAATGTTCCAGGGACCAAATACAGGCTAAAGTTTCCTTCTCAATAACTGAGACTTTCTCTTCCGTGGGTGAAAGAGCTCTGGAGCCATAAGCAGTAATATGCTCTTTTCCAAAAGTATCAACCTGAGAAAACACTCCTCCCAAACTCTTGTTGCTAGTTATGTTATGTTATGTTAATTGGGTTCTTCTATAGCGCAACGGCTACTCGCATAGGAGTGTCCCGGCGCTTTGGCGAAGAGGACCTTTAATGGAAAGGAAACATAACTGAAAATAAAGAACATCACAATTCACTAGTAAAAAGCCAAGTTTTTAATGCCTTTCTGAAAGACATCAGACTGGGGGCCTGTCTAAGAACAATAGGAAGTTCATTCCAAGCGCGCGAGGCCAGGTAATGGAAAGAGCGCCCCCCTTGTCTGGTTCGTTTGATGGATGGAACGACCATTTTAGACAAGGAGGCAGATCGCAAAGCTCTGCTCGGTTTATAAAGAGCAAGACGCTGTCTAATATACCTAGGACCCGAGTCATGAAGGGCCTTGTAGGTTAGCGTCAGACTTTTAAACAGAGCCCTCTTGGCTATGGGGAGCCAGTGCAATTCCTTCAGCAAGTTAGAGGCACTAGCTCGTCTAGGGAGTCCATAGATAGCCCTAGCAGCTGAATTTTTGACAACCTGGAGTCTCCTTACAAGATATTTAGGGAGACCTAAATAGAGGGCGTTGGCATAGTCCAGGCGCGACCCAACAAGTGCTTGGACAATAACCCTTCGATGGTTCACAGAAATCAAGGGGAGAAATTTCCTGGGCATCCGCAGGATTCCAAAACATTTCCCCGCAAGACAGGCTATTTGAGGTCCAAAAGTCAACTCATTGTCAACAATGATACCAAGGTTTTTAGCCTTGGTACTAGCATTAGCAGGAGGGAACAAATCCTGTGGCCACCAACTTTTCCAGTTTGGCTCAGAGACACACCCAAAAAAAAGCAGCTCCGATTTATCGGAGTTGCATTTCAGGCCGTGTCTTTTGAACCAATCAAAGACTGCTTCTAAGCAGCCTCTGATACGGGTCCCATCAAACACCTCGTTCTTGTTCTGAGTAAACAAGAGCTGGGTGTCGTCAGTGTAAGACACGATCTGAGCGCCAAACGACTCCGCAACCTCTGCAAGGGGGGCCATAAAGATGTTAAAAAGCAGGGGACTAAGAATAGACCCCTGAGGGACCCCCACTTCCAGGGTTGCCATAGCTGCGGAGTGAGGTGGCGCCCAGATCGTTTGTCGACGGCTGGCTAGAAATGATTTGAGCCAGTTCCACACCGTCCCCCTAAGACCACAATCCCAGAGTCGAGTTAGGAGGGTATCATGGGGGACGGTGTCGAACGCCGCCGACAAGTCTAACATGACCAACATGGCCTTACCTCCCGAATCTAAAACCTCTCTGATGGCGGTGGTGACTTCAAGTAATGCGGTCTCTGTGCTGTAGTTCGCACGAAACCCAGATTGAGTACTGTGCAACAAGTTGTTATTCTCGATGAAATCAGAGATAGATCGGTGCACATGTCTTTCCGCCACCTTCGCCAGAGCGGGGAGGAGAGAAATAGGCCTATAGTTGGCATGTATGATGGGATCCAAAGTTGTTTTTTTTATTAGTGGAAGAATAAGAGCGCTCTTCCACGCCTGAGGGACTATGCCAGAAGACAATGAGGAGTTAAGAATGGAATTAATAGGACTATTTAGCAC
This sequence comes from Lissotriton helveticus, assembly GCF_964261635.1. Classification (NCBI taxonomy): domain Eukaryota; kingdom Metazoa; phylum Chordata; class Amphibia; order Caudata; family Salamandridae; genus Lissotriton; species Lissotriton helveticus. Next base: position 1,727,377,916 of record NC_136061.1, on the reverse strand, counting down.
AGGGGCTATTTTGTTAAGACAAGAGACCGGGCAGGGATCTAGAGGGGAGCCCGATTTCAAGCCTGTCAAATGGTCTAATGAGGCAGCAAGACTTAACTGCGGGAATTCCCAGAGAGTGGGATTTACAGAGGAAAAGGCATCAAGATCAGCATCCAGAGGCTGTTTAGAATGAGTCGCAAGAGCAGCTTGGATAGAAGTTATTTTGTCTACAAAATAATGTGCAAGTTCATTCAACCATGGTTCTGAATGGGACTGAGCAGAGATGCCTACAGATGGAGAAGTGAAGTCCTTAACAATTTTAAAAATCTCCTTACAGGAATTATCAGATTCGTCTATCCGACGTTCAAGATAGGATTTTTTCCCACTCCAAATCATCTTGTGATAGGATTTGGTTAAGTTTTTAAACCTTTCTCTCTCAAGAGGATTGTAATCTTTCCTCCAGGTTCTTTCTGCTCTCTTGCAGTTTTGACGAGCTTCTCTAAGCTGAGATGAAAACCAAGGAGCGGAAGGACGTTTATTTCCGGGTTTGAAAACTTTCTCAGGCACGAGATCCGCCAAAATGGTTGTGAGCCATTCCGTGTAAAGAGGTAGGTCGATTTCCACATTACCAGATAAAGTGCAAGGTGAATGTGCCAAGGCCTGAAATAACATCTCATTAGATAACAAGTGAAAAGGCCTGGAAAAACGTTTAGCAAAGGTAGTGGGATTAAATCTAGAGGGAAGGACACTTGAAAGACTAAAAGTGATTAAGAAATGATCCGACCATAATACCGGTTGAGGGACAAGTGCGTGAATCGGGACGGTGGAAAAAAATTGGTCCAAAATATGGCCCTTATTATGTGTGGAATCTTGAATGAAAGGAGTAAGTCCTAATGTTGCTGTAACCTCCATGAGTTTCATAGTGTCAGGATTTGTAGCCTCGTCCATGTGTATGTTTAAGTCGCCCAAGAATAGGCAATGTTCAGATTTAAGACATGGGACAGAAAGTGCTACCTGTAGTTCATCCAAAAAAGAGCCTAAAGGACCGGGGGTTCGATATGCCAGAATACCGGTACAAGCTTGATGAGGAGACAAATGAAGAGTGAATCCGAGCGCCTCGGTGTCCTGAATATTGTCTACCGGGAAGGTAGTGCAGTGCAACTGGTTGTTAACTATAATAGCTACACCGCCCCCGCGCCCAGATGTTCTATCCCTCCTAATGATGGAATAATTAGGTGGGATGGCGTTGGCTAATATCTACCGTGATGCAATTCTCAAGTTCAGGATCAAAAGCACACAAAGCCAGTGCAACAGAGATTGCGTTCTTAATATTTTCAAATTCTCTGTTACACTCTTAAGACCAAATGAACTTAGATTTGTTTTTAAGTAATTGTCAAATATTAAAAATCTTGCTTGAAAAATCCTTTACAAATTTTGAATAGAATTCAACCAACCCGACAAAAGATCTAACCTGCGGGACACTCAAAACAGAGTCAACAAGAGCAGGTTTAGTTGAGATCCCTTCACCGCTTATAACATGCCCTAAATAAGTGATAGATTTTTCTGCAAATTTACTTTTGGTGTGTTCAACAGTTAACCCTTTTTGTTCCAAAACACCCTAAACTTCTTTAAGAATCCTATCATCCAGAAAGCATCGTACATTATCAAACTTATTAAAAGTTCGATGCATCAGCCTTTGTAAAATTGCAGCCGCAAGTCCAAAAGGTAACCTTTTGTACTGGAAAAATCCAGAAGGAGTGATAAACGCTGTTAAAGGTTTGCTTTCCTCAGAAAGACAAATCTGATGATATGCAGCAGATAAGTCTATTGTGGAAAACCAATTCGCGTCTTTAATTAAACTTAGCATCTCAGAGATTTTCGGTAAAGGAAACTTATCCACTACAATGTTATTATTGAGGTGTCTTAGATCAATGCATAGCCTCAACTTACCATTGCTACGACGCGCTACCACAATTGGAGAAATCCATTGTGATGGCTCTATTGGCTCTATAATATCAGCCTTGACAAGTTTCTCTAATTCAAGTTCAACTTCCTTTCTCAAACAAATAGGAATGTTCCTCACCTTATGAATTTTTGGACAGGCATCAGGTTTTAAAATTATATTATGCGTAAAATCATTCAATTTGCCTATGCTATTACTGAAAACTTTTGGGAAAGTGTTTAAGATTTCTTCGCAAAAATGTGTATTGTCATCTATAAGCATGACAGGATCATCACTATTGGGATTAAGTATGATACCAAGATCACCTTGATCTTTCCATCCCAATACTGAAGGACCTTTTTTTGATACATACCATTTTCCAAATGATTCCCTTCCTTTAAATCTAAAAAGAAGTGGTCTGAAACCAACCATATCTATTTTCTCTCCAGAAAACCCTTCAGGATGGATATCAGGAGGAGATAATTGATTCCCTAGTCTTTTAACAAACTTTTTATTCCAGACATCCTCGTTAACTATTGTCCACGGGGATCCAGAATCTGCATATATTTGGATATTAATACCACCAAGAGACAACAAACATAAAGGTTTCTTTTTCTTGTCCCCAGACTTGTCAATAATGTTCATTAAAAACATTTCTTTATGCTCAAAATTACTGTTGTCAACGACCACATTGTCTGCAACATTGTGTGAAGAAAGCTTCTTAACCAAACTGTTATCCTCATCCGAGCTAGAATCAACATCATCAATACATTTAACCTATACAGATTTCTTCCTATGGCATACTTTGGCCATATGCCCAATAATGTTACAATTTGTACATCTTTGTTTCAAAGCTGGGCATAATTTGTTAGATGCCAAATGAGAACTGCTGCCACATCGATAACATTTTAAGTTCTCATTTTTTTTAAATGTATCCTGCTTGGGAGACTTAAAGTTAGACTTTCTGCTCTTTTCAGAGGATTTATCCTTAATCCTGTTAACGGTAGTCGTTTCACTTTTTTCTTCAAGTTTTGTTTCATTTTTTAATGCTTTAGCGCTACGACTGGATAGTTCTGCTTTTCTTACAATCGCAAGGATATCTTTTAGCTCTGAATCACCATTAATCCACAGGCGTTCTTGGATAGATGAATCTCTAGCATGCATAACCACCTGGTCCCTAATAAGTTGATCTTCTAAATGGTCAAATTTACAATCATCAGAAATAAGTCTCAGGGCAGAAACATATTCATCAATAGTCTCATCTGCTTGTTGTTTTCTATGAGAAAATGTGTACCTTGTAATTCCAATACAAACTTTTGGTGCAAAGTGGTTGTCAAAATCTTTTACAATTGCCAAAAATTCATCAATATCTCCACTGACAGTTCCTTTTTGCATATGTTCATATGCTTTTATTCCCGCAGGACCAATTGAATCTAAAAACAATGTTTTCTTCCTGTCAGTAGACATTTTGTTATCCAAGTCAATAGCTTTAATGAAATTTAAGAAGTAAGCTTTCCACTCTAGCCATTTCATTGATGGTTCGGTTCCAGAACACCAAAATGGTTGAGGGGGTTGAATTGTATAATTTTGTTGTGATGCTATAATGAATTAGATGACAAAACAAAATATAATAAATCAGGTACAAATAACAATTTAAAATTTTAAAATGAGGAAAATTGTACCGTATTATCAGTTGACTGAAGAAATAGCTGCTCAAAATTAGTTGTGTGTTCATATTATTCATAAAGATGACTAAATTCATTAATGTAGACTCTTCCGACTTTGCCAAAGTGAAACTCTGATTTTCTCAACAAAATCCAAAATGGCGGCACTTAATGACCTTTTGCGTGACCTCATGTCACGCAAAATGTCACGCGTAATATGATGAAAATCAATAATGAAAATAATCGAAATCGTGAGTTCTTCACGGTAGATCGATCCCACCCTCGTCGCCAATTTTGTTAAGTAAACTCCAAAATCCGTATAATTAAAAGTATTTATTAGGATGTGAACATCGATCGATAGAGCAGCTTCCCTTCAGTCCTCTCAGCAAGAGCGCAGTCATCTGACAGAAGAACAACTGAAGGAGCTAGAATGCATATTAAATACAAACACACAGGGCAATACATTCCTCATGCTACTGCACGAGTTACACTATTCTAAACACAACATTACTCGTGCTACTGCACGAGAATAAAATACTTAAAGGAACACAACAAAAAGCTGCTTTAAAAGGCACATCCATGGCAGATTGCTAAAATTAACACAGCGGTGCCACCACTCGGAGCATCTCACCGTATACTTAAGTGCAGCCGCGGTGCGTCCATTGGGGCGTAGGGGCGTAGCCCCACCAGCCACCATGGACCCGCATCGCGGCCGCCGGCCGTATCTATAAATAAAATACATTGCGCTGAATTGCGCAGGGGGGGTGGCCTGCTGCAGCTTGAGTGACAGTCCACACACTCAGGCTGCAGCAGACCGTAGTGCGCAGTCCCGCTGGGGAACTTACAGTGCGCATGCTTGAGAAAGTTGGCAACTTTCTCAAGCATGCGCACTGTAAGTTCCCCAGTGGGACCCAGGGGTGCTTCACCGTGCTGTTCGCCTGCCACAGCCCGGGTTTCCTAAGGGCGAGCAGCAAATGTGCCCCCCCAGCCAATCCTGGCGCTGCATGCAGCGCCAGGATTGGCTGGTCCACCGGTGCAGCATCCCATTGGATGCCGCGTGTGGGACCCGAACTGTATGGTACACAACCAGAGACTGTTGTCAGCCCTCTCTACAAGCCAGAAAGGGACTACGGGGCCACCATGTTGCGGAGCGGCAAAGCAAGCACCTCAATGAGAAAACTCTTCGTTGTAACTTGCAATATGCAATTATTTGAAAGTATTTGATATGGTTACGTAATGTGAACATTTTTATACACGTGCGGAATTTTTCACAGAGCAGTGTAATACTTTGTGGCTTTTTCCGACGTGGACGTTTTAAACAAATCTTAATTGCACGTTTTCAGTCGGTTCAAAGACCTCTACAATTCCCTCATCTGTCCTGAGGAGTTTTCTAAGTGCCTTTTGATGTGGAAAGATGAATTAGGCGGGAAAAGTCCCACAATGCAATCTCCTTGATATTATCGGTTACCTTTTGACCGCTGAGGGCACGGCACAAACTACGTCATCATGACAACAACGTGCGGGAGCATTCTGAATGCAATCTGTTACCTCAAGATAAATCTAAACAGGCTCTAGAATTGATGGATTTCTAACCTCATAATAGCAAAGACTATGCCCCTGTAGTTTGCGCTCTGTTTCCATTTTGCGCCATGTCGTTCTCTCTGCACATTACCGTCCCGTGGTTTGCTCCCTGCCTCCCCTCTCATCTGTCGACCCCCCTCCACCCATGCGCGAGCGCGCAGGCTCAGGAGTTTGATTCATTTGCTTTTATTAGTGCCTTTGCCACTGATTGATACGCTTCCAGGATCGGTCCTTTGCTGTATTGATTGATTGTAAATGAAGTGATTATTTGACCTTTAATTATGAGGCTTCCTGCGGGACTGACATTGAGCTATGGCTTCCTTTACCCCAGCAGCCGTATCTTCTGTTTTGTTCCCCAGAGCTGGCTCCGCAGGCGCGCGGGCCCTGGAGGAGGCGCGCGCTGTCCCTGCCGCTCGGCGCGAGACGTCCTGCAGGCTTAGCTGTCTGTGCTTCTGCGCTTGTCCACTTTCCAGCGCAATGTTATTTTTTATAGTTTACAGCAGAGGTTTTCGAAATGTGTTTTCATTCGCGCACTTGATATATTACGGCTTCAAATATTGTGTTCTCTGTACACGATTTGTATGATCGATACACAGAAATTGCTCTACTAGTTATAAACTGCTTCATATTGTGCTGAGAAAGGAAGTTGTAGTGGTTTCATCTGACATAGTTGTAGTGTCGACTCTCAAACCCTCTTGTCGCTGTGCAGATGAGATGTATTCCTACAGACGTTTGAAACCAACCGACCATGTTGGATGCAATATCATGTTTGGGTATGGAGCTGACAAGGAACAGACCTACTGCAGTTCACTAGTTAGAATCCCTGTAAGGTCAACTCAGCCACCCATCCTTCTGAGGTCGGTTTGTTCAGTACCATTAAACAGGGAACTGAGAGGTTAAATCACAGGAGGGGATGGGAAAGATTGGAAATCATGGGAAGGAAGGCGCATTTATCATGTGGAGGACAAAAGAAAAGTAACTGAGACCTCGAAACAATAAGGGAGTGGAAGGATGAAAAATAATGAAACAGGAAAAAAAAAAGAAAAACAAGCAGTGGCTCTGTGTTGAGTAATGTAGTCTTTTTAAACCATACTGCTCACGGTTCACAGGATATAAGCAATACACCGTGATACTGGTCCCCCCAGGGATCTGTAGTGGTGCTTAAAGTTTCAGTAAAAAACACTCTTGATTTCTGAATAATAAGAATAAAAGTGTTAAGGTAGCCATGTTGTTCTACTTACATTTCATATGCTTTACTTAATCTTGCATCCATATGAGGGTTTGCTTTTTCCAGGAAGGTACTTTTTTTCCAGACAGCATATCACTCTTGTGCATAATTTGAATTGAGCCGCATCCAGCTATATGTAGCAGGGCACAACTGGGTTGTAGCTGAAGGCTGTGTGGGTGTCTCAGTGGGATAGTATGGTGTTCATTGGGGGATGTGGCACTACGCCAGAGCTGCCGAATTTCGTTCTGGGGAACCAGGTTCAGCCTTCATGAACAGTCCACCAGACCACTCTCCTGGATTCCTGGACTGCCTCTGACTTCGTTCTGTTTCTTTACTTTTTGTGACTGTTGGTCCTGCGGGGAAACATTTTTAATTTATGTTGTCTTGTTTACTAGGAGCATTGCTTTTATTTTCCTTTAGTGTAATAGGCTGGCTGGTGAAGTGCACTTCCCATAGTGTGCAGTCACTTCAATTTGCCTTTAGGTGACTACCTGGCTTGATGGTGGTTTTCTATTTGATTTCATGTAACTCCTTGTCTTGATGAGTGCATTGGTTTTAGTTTGTTTGAGGTAACTGCTTCACATGCTGGTTTCATCACACAGCTGACACCCACCCTGAGAAAGCCAGAGCTGCCCTGTTAGTGGTATCAACACCAGTGCACTTAGGTTCCTTACAGCTCCTTCACTTGAAGTGGGTTACCACCTACCCGTTACTTTTTGTATCCTGCTCGTACCAAGTCAGATCCAGACCCAGACCAGTCCCCACAGTTGCTCCGGATTAAGGGACATTGTCATGTCATCTCAGGCGCGATGTAAAGACTCCCAGTGAGCTGAGGACTCTTTTGGCTCAAGAACCAACTTGCTGGAGACCCTTGTGGTTGTTTAAAGATTTAAGATCAGCCTGTAACTCAGTCTTGAGCTGGGTGGGTGACCTCGATTACAAAGTGGCTGTGCCAGATGTTATTGTTATTGTTATTGTTATTTTTGATTTATAACGCGCCCAATCACCTACAGGTCTCTAGGCGCTCGGAAATCGATGGTAAGAACAATAACTTAGCAAACACAGAAGAGGCATCCACTAGTCTATATAGCACTCATGGACCTTCTAAACAGCAATGTTTTTAACACCCTTCTGAAGCGTAGGAGATTCTCTTCCCTGCGCAGCGACTCAGGTAGTGCATTCCACAACTGAGGAACTAACACAGAGAAGGCTCTCCCTCCCTTGGTTACCAGTTTGTACCGGGGACAGACCAATAATTGAGAATCTGAAGATCTTAGAGTTCTCATTGGACTGTACACCACCAGGCGATCTTTGATGTAGGCGGGTGCCAGACCATAGATTGCCTTGTGAGCTATACACAGATTCTTAAATTCCGCTCGCTCTTTGATAGGGAGCCAGTGCAGGCTCTGTAACAGGGGAGATGCTTTGGATCGTCTTGGTAGCCTAAAAATGAGACGTGCAGCATCGTTCATGACAACCTGTAACCTATTTGTCAGGGTTTTTGGCAGGCCGAGGTAGAGGGCATTTCCGTAATCTTTCCTCGAGATCACGGTGGCTGCTACGATTGAGCGCATCATGGATTGGGAGAGCACAGGGGCAAGCTTCCATAGCTGCCGGATGATGTTGGTGCAGCTTCCCACTACAGATGAGATCTGACTGACCATTGATAAATTGCAGTCCAGTTTGATCCCCAGGCTCTTTACATTCAGGCTAGGTTTTGGAGCCGGGCCTAACTCCGCGGGCCAATAGAGGTCACACCATGGTGAGGTGGCAGATGGAATCACCAATACCTCGGTCTTATCTGGGTTGATTTTCAAAAGATTTTCCGACATCCATTGGACCGTGTACCTCAAGATGTTCTGGGTTTGGAGTTGTGCGGCACTTGTGTTATCGACACTCAGCAACAGCTGCGTGTCGTCCGCATAGTTAAATACTGTACAGCCCATGCACGCCAAAGAAGCAATCAGAGGTTGCAGGTAGAGATTAAATAGAAGTGGGGACAGGGCCGAGCCCTGAGGCACCCCACGTTCTAACGTCCCCACCTCGGAGGTTTCATCCCCAAGTTGTATCCTTTGGGTCCTTCCCAAGAGGAAGGATTGCAACCATCTGAGGGCCAGGCCTTTGATGCCGAAATCACTCAATCTCTCCAGAAGCAGCGCCTGGCTGACGGTATCGAACGCCGCTGAAAGGTCTAACAAAATCAGGGCGCTCGGTTTCTTACCGTCGGCCAGGCCTCTCAATTCATCCAGCACCGAAAGCATCACCAACTCGGTGCTGTGATGAGCTCGAAACCCTGCCTGTCGTTCATGAAGTAGGTGGTGAGACTCCAGATACATAGACAGGGATTTTAATACATGTTGTTCCAGTATTTTTGAGAGGAATGGCAACTGAGAGATAGGCCTGTAGTTCTTTAGCACAGCGGGGTCTGCGCCTGGTTTCTTCAGCAGGGGTCTTACACGTGCTTCCTTAAACTCAGCTGGTATATGCCCTGTCTCCAAAGATCTATTTAGGAGGGAGATAATACGTTCCTCCAGTAAAGGGCGGGCTACCTGAAAGACTCTTGGTGGACACGGGTCCGTTGGAGATCCGGATTTGATTCTACCCATCAACTGCTCCAGACTCAGTGTATCAATCTCTGGAAACCGTGCGATAGTGCAGTCAACCGGTTTATAGGGAGCTGTAGACATAGCCATCCCATTTGCCATGCCACTTTTTATCTCCTGGATAATGGTTCTCACTTTCTCCAAGAAGTATCCCTGAAAGGCAGATGTCCCATTATGACCCCTTTTGCCTGTCTCCCCTTCAGACGCAGAGGGCATAAAACTGGGGGGTGCTCAACCTTGCCAAAAATCTGAGGGGTGACCCTAAGAGCACAGCTGCCATCCAATCAGGGGTGGGATGCTTTTGTGTGCTGGTCTGGTTTTATGGGTGCATTGGCTCAAGTTTTCCCATGTAATTGATTGGGTGTCTTGGTAAGTTGCTTTTATGTGAATGTCCAACTTATGACTGTGCATTCCTTTCAGTGTGCACTTGCTTCAGTTTACTTTTTGAGTCACTGTCTAGTTTGCTGGATGTATTGCTTTCATTTTTCTTTCACTAAACTGTTTGACTTGCTTGGTGCTTTTATGTTGGTGCCTGCAAGATGAGGTGTACTCTTCTTCAGTTTAAATGTATGTGACTGGCCTGTAGACTAGCACCCTGCTTTCAAAGTGAAGGTTCACAGATTCACACTTGCTTTAGTTTACTTTTGTATGGTTGACTGCATGCACTGTTTGCTGGATGCATTGCTTTAAGTTACTACTTGATGCATTGCTTCCAGTTTGCTTTCAAGTAATTGCCTCTCATTTTCCTAATGCTTTGTGAAGGCTGTTTCCCAACTGCTGTGCAACTTCTTCTACTCTTAGAGCTGAGATTTTCATGAAAGTCTTATAGTCTGAATTCAGCACCTGAGCGTAATAGGACGGAATGAATGAAGCTCTGTGGTTATACTGAATAAGCAGCTACCTATGTTATGCCATCTATTGATGTAATAACTGCACTTTCACAATTGCTTTATTAACCTCCCTGCTTTTTCAAATCTGCTTGAAAATGCATGATTTTTCTTCTTTTTTTTCAAAATTTTCTTGGGGGGGACCCCCCCAAACCCTTCTTTTGGGGCTCGGGCTCGCTCGCTGAGCTCGCTCGATACAGTGCTGTATGCAAATCACTTGACACCCCACGACTTTAAAAATGTCACCCACCGCCCCTGCTTAACTGTGATGTCCACAGCAACTGTTTGCAGTCAGTGTGGCTCACGGGCATTTAAGGCAGGCAGCCCAAGGCAGCAGGCTTCTGCAGCACAGTGTTGTAAGATTCTGAGGCGCACAGGTAAGCCAAATAACGCGATGCTGATAATGTTCCTTGACAGGGCCTACTTTTCTTCTCTACTGGCAGTTTTGGTTCACCAGCATGACAAGTACAGCTGATGTTAATTTTCATTGTGTGTCCAGATGTTTTCATGAAACAGTTAAAATGTCAAGATAACACACGTAAATAATGTTCCTGCTGGAGGGAGATCAGAGTTTTGTCTAGTGGAGGGTCTCACTGATCATAAACTAGTGCAGAGTGTTAGTGTGCCTGCCGCAAAGAACGTGCACCTTGCAATTCACTAAACTACATTTTATGTGGCTATCTCAGTGAGTTACTGAATTTTGTCACAGAGCTACTTTGGTTACTTGCAGTTCATAAGTTACAATCCGAATAGCACAATTACATATGAACTCCCATCAATGAGCTGCATTCAAACTGCATGGTACATGTTACAACATTATTTTTCCCTCCAGTCTTTAATTATCCTAATGTTGTTAAAGGGGTTTGTTTGGGTAGAACTATATTACTTTTATAAAACAGCCAACCACTGAGGTACGTTTAAAATGCTGAGTTTGTGCTTCTCCGGATCAAACACTAAAAATATACTGCCTACTAGTATGGATCGCATGGGATTCCTACAACTTGCTATCCTCACTGTCATATGTAACATTTCCTATAGACTGATTTACACACATATGATTCGTTGTCTCTGCATAATGTATGTATGATGTGGAGTGTTCAGACACCCTACACTGGTATGAGGAGCTCTATAAAAACAAATGAAACACAAGAGATTGAGAGATTAGTGCCTTACTATTTCATATGCTTTGCAGTAGTTTTAAGACCTTCTTTTCTCGTTGCTCATATGGCTCTAACTTCTGATATTTATCTTTCTCTGTGGACTTCATTACTTGATTTTACTCGCAAGAAAGTGTCACTCTTAATTGTCACATATTCGGCCATTGAATGTCACTCATAGTCACACTGAAACTATGAAAACGTCATACGTAAGCAATCTCAAACCTTGGCAGCTATGCCCTATATAATATGTATTACTAACCTTTAAGTCCAAGAAACATTTGAGTGGATTGCATCTCCTGCTAAACACCTTTCAGAAACAACCCTATGTCACAGCTGCATATTAGCCCATGCTTTATTTTCTAACAAGATTTCAAGTGCTTTTTGAACACTCGCATATTAGCAATTACACTGTTTTAGTAGGACTGCATGTTTCTGTTTTTTCACATAATACTGGCCTATCGCTGTTTCTTAGACTCAAGGCATGATGCTCTTCTTCACTCACCATTGGGCCTTGGAGAGTCCCTGCGTGTTTGGTTCTGGCAATGTCATCACACCAGCAACTCTGATACCAAGTTCTGTGCAGCAGCGGGATAAATGGCAAACAAGGCTGATCTGTGGATTGCTCACGCACTTACTTATTCTAGAGTTTTAAGTCCTGTGGTGGGTGGACCACGTAGCTGGAACAGATTTATATCTGTGCTGACAACAGATCCAGGATGCTACCTCATTGTGGACAGGGTTAAACAGTTGAATAATTAATTTACGAGATCCTGGAAAAGGTGCAATGAGCCAATCGGCCATTGCCAACTGGAGGGTAAAAAAGTCAAACTGCCCTGTGCAGCATGGAGAGAGATAACATGCTAGCTCAGCTTCTCTTATCTGCTGATTTGCGTGACCATCTCAGTCCTAGTGGTGATGGAGAGAGTGAAACTAAAAAGTGTTAATTTAATACAAGATGTGTGGCACATGGCAGGGCTGGCATGATGCTGCACACATAGAAACCTATTATTTTTTAGAACAATGGTCCTTAGAGTAAGTTTATATATAGGAAAAGATAACATATAGGCCTTGATGGGTACTATAGATTTTCAGTGTCTAGCCGGACAAAGAATTTTAATAAGCTATATAATGAAGGATTCATGTACATATAAAAAAACGACACATGTAATGAAAGGGACACAATCCTGCATCCAGCATGGGGAAAAGGTTACAGAGAAAACATAACACGCAAAAGACATAAAAGGTTTTTTCAGGCAACAAAGGAGCAATGGTTGCTTGGTGTGGTCATAGAGTCAAGCAAGCTAACCATCAACAGTAACGACAACTTATATCAAAATGCAGACAGTAGTGGTACTGATAAATGTCGACGACGTTTCGATCCCAGGCTCTTATGATATAGGGGTCATCAACAGGACTAAGTAATTATGGTACTGGTACTACATATTGGTGGGTAAATTGTTAAAAGTGACCAGGTATACAGCGTGCGTGCATCCGGAGAATATTGAAATTTTATTCGGCAGAAATTGGACATGCTTAATGTGCTGAAAAACATTCCTGGCTGTGAGAGATACGGCGAAAAAATTGCAAATACATTGAAGATTAAATTGGAAAAAATCTATACTCTTGGTTCCTGCACTCCTTAACTCTAACACTGGCGACAATACTGCGAAGGGGGCAGTTTTGGCCATCTCCCCTTTGAGTACTCTGTCCATTCCAGTATACAGACTCCTTTGAAAAGAAGATTGAATAAGTGATGTACTGTCAGTGAGGACGTGGACTTTCCCTCATCCAGCGTTACAGAACAGTAAGACGACCATCTGGTACTGTTCCTTACGAGTATGAACTGTGCACTAAGAGATTAGCTTGCGGGTCCATAGTTTCCTTTCATGCGGAGAGCAAGTGGATGATTGAGGAATCTCCAACTGTACCGGAGCACTCTTGTATTCTGACACATCCCTCCTGACAAGGACCTGCGTGATCCTGGAGTTCCATTCTTGTCAGAGGGATATTCCTTCTATCTAGAGAATCTCACCTTCAATGACGACACAGCTTGGAGCAGGAATTGGGTCCTCCGGCATAAAGAGAGAGGCCCAGTATTCCCTCCCAGATCCCTCGGAGCTGCCGCAGGGTAGGATTAATGCAGATTATCGGAAGTGGTCACGTAAGTAAGACCTCGATCATGGGTCTTTAAAAACACCTGGTCACTTGCTGGGAATGGGCCGAGCTCGAAAAACAAGCAGTCCCAATTGACGCTATTGTTTGTTCCTTCACAGTAAACCGCCGATAATTACCCTAAGATGCAGACTCATGGGGCAAATATCTATTGAAACCACTGTATGTATAAGCCATTTGCATGTATTTTACGAATGGGTGCCATTATTTCGCCGTTCGTTTTTTCATAAACGGACTTATCCCTTGTCTCTTCTTTTTAAACTCCAATATTGCCACTCAGAACCTTATCAAACGAGGTTTCTTGTTACACCTAGAGCTAGATGGCTTGTGACAGCCAGAGAATACGTGCGTGGAATACTTTGATGTATGTGTATTGTTTTGTGTGTGAAGCATGGGAGGGGAATTACACCCTCAGCATAATTAATATTAAGAAAATAAGACATTGTGTACCAATGGTTCATGTTTTTCACAGATTGAGCATGAGTGCAATATATCTCATTCTGTGTGGACATTATGCCACCAGGTGACCCACACCATTAAGCCGGTCCTTGATCATCATGCGTAGAGCATTTCTTCCTTTGTGCTTTCTTGAAATTTACAATTCGTTTTTCTCCTTTTTCCTTCAACAGGGACCACAATAGGTCAACCTTTTTACGCTTCACCTGAGGCCCACTCAAGCCCAGAAGCACAACTTGGTGGTGTTTTTTTGCCACCCAGTTTAGGACTTTTAGGCATACAACATTTATTCAGAATTGAGTATTGTTAGTAGGGACACATATAGGTCCTGATGAGTAAGCAGGGGGGGACTGCTTATGAAACATGTCATGTCGACCAAGTAGCTAACACATTTGGTTCTACTTTTTTATAAACCCCTTTTTACTGTTCCCAGCTAGGGAAGTCAATAAAAAAAAATTCTACTAACCAGGGAATTTTTAAACCCATTTTGAACTATCACTACACTTCATTAGGTCCCTACTCCCACTCTTCACCAACTACCGTCACACCACACATAACCTATCGTCAAATATTCCAGTGCTCCCGCGTAGTTCGTAGGTCGCAGCACACCCCGCCTGTAGAGGGACGGGAAGACCCCTATGATGAAGCATGACACAATGGGATTCATAGTGTGTGAGGGGTATTTTAAAAGCACATAGTGCTCTCCATTTTTGCCACTCGCAAAGAGAGCTTATATCACAACCCTTAGACACTTAGTCTTCACTCTATAGAAAAAAACAATAAAATACTCACTTTTTTACATTTGATAGAATCCTTTTGGTTGTCTACTACGTTTAGGAGGGTGATTTTATCACTACCGCCTCTGCACTTCCTCATTTGTTTTTTGGATCATGCATTTGGTACTACATATTGGTGCGTAAATTGTTAAAGTGACCAAATACAGCGTGCATGCATCTGGAGAATATTGACATTTTATTCGGCAGAAATTGGACATGCTTAATGTGCTGAAAAACATGCCTGGCTGTGAGAGATATGGCAAAAAAATTGCAAATACATTGAAGATTAATTTGGAAAAAATCTATACTCTTGGTTCCTGCACTCCTTAACTCTAACACTGGCGACAATACTGCGAAGGGGGCAGTTTTGGCCATCTCCCCTTTGAGTACTTTGTCCATTCCATTATACAGACTCCTTTGAAAAGAAGATTGAATAAGTGATGTACTGTCAGTAAGGATGTGGATTTTCCCTCATCCAGCGTTACAGAACAGTAAGACGACCATCTGGTACTGTTCCTTACGAGTATGAATTGTGCACTAAGAGATTAGCTTGCGGGTCCATAGTTTCCTTTCATGCGGAGAGCAAGTGGATGATTGAGGAATCTCCAACTGTACCGGAGCACTCTTGTATTCTGACACATCCCTCCTGACAAGGACCTGCGTGATCCTGGAGTTCCATTCTTGTCAGAGGGATATTCCTTCTATCTAGAGAATCTCACCTTCAAGTTGAATGCCATGACTGAAACAACGATCGGAAAATGTACTGCGACGGATCAAACTGGTGCGCCAACCGCTAAGGGCCGCTGTTCAAGTATTTCGTTCAGTGTACGCGTCTGGCGCGCCAACCTCTACGAGCAGCCTTTTCCTTTTCAATGTCAGGAATTGCCGGTGCAGCAACCTCTTTCAGCCGTACTTGTAGTTCAAAAAACCAAATAATGCCCACACCCTCCTTATTTACAATGCATCTGTTATTTCTCTTAGGACCAAATAATACTTAATTAGATCTGGTCAGGTATTTTTATTTTTACCAATCACTTCTATTTTTTGACAAAATTTCGTATCTTTCCTTTCAGGCAGAAAAGCAATACATATTTACAAAACACTCAAATTACTTTTTACATACATATATACATTTTAT
Organism: Lissotriton helveticus; assembly: GCF_964261635.1. Lineage (NCBI taxonomy): Eukaryota > Metazoa > Chordata > Amphibia > Caudata > Salamandridae > Lissotriton > Lissotriton helveticus. Next base: position 1,727,362,330 of record NC_136061.1, on the reverse strand, counting down.
GCAACAAAAACAAATACATAAATTATATGTTCACAAGTTAGACAAAGGACATCCATATAACAATAAACATTTCAGTTCTCATTTCACTCCAACTTGATTTCTTAATTCAAAAATATACAAGACAACATCAAATGACAATAGCGTTAAAGTATATGCCTTTTTTTCTTTATACACTTAATATTCTAATTTGCTCCTGTTGATATGCCGACGTGTTTCGAGTTCGGGGAACAAGTTCCCAAACTCTCATCAGGGCCTTGTGATTTATCTGTATAGGATGCAAAAAAACAATAAAGTTTCATTGACAACCTGTACGCCTCATATCTACCCTATCTATTCTTTCTACAAAATTATTCTTGTACCTGTAGTTTTCGATCATGAAGGGAGTTTTTTCCTTTATGGGTACGGTTTTATTTCTTCATATGCACCAGAGCAGGACTTGTCGATTATGTTGGTCTTCCTGTATTAAAAAGACAATCTATCACCACCTGTTAAAATTGTCACATTCGGTAATAGTACACCGTCCTTGAACACATACCTCGTGTCCTTCCACCAATGTGTGACGTCTCAACTCAATAAGCTATTGGCATATGTTCGTGGGTGACCTGGCCAAAAAATGAAAATCATTATAACAACACTGCCCTCTTAACACTTTTGGGCCATCTACACCCTATCTCGAATTACTATATTGTTGTCACGAAATCGAAGCGGTGGCATACCTGTTATTTAATTAGGCATGTGTGTCCCTCTCCTCGCTCAAAACATGTAACCCGTCTTCATTCGGTTACAACGTGCACAAGCCTTAGACCGAAAACTCCTGAACAAAAGGGCAACAAACAAAAACAACTTCAGTCTCGTGGGGGCATTACTGGCTCCGATTATGTTTGTAAGTCTAAGCGAGTACCCATTCTCACCTTAGAGTACGGACTAAACGCTACAAAGCGCTCCTCCATGCAACGCCGAGTATCATCTGGCTGGCCTGTGCTGCTATGGCGGCCATCTTGTACTGCATTGTGGTATTGAATTCTGCACGGCAGGATTGTGGGAGACGTAGTTTTTGTAATTTTAGTAGTTCTAAGATTCATATGATGGCTACGCATATATATCGCAACATTTCCTTTTTGTTGTCATTAGAGGTATGAGGAACAGTAATTGTATGCGTGATCTAAATCATTTTTATGTCAGTGTTTAAATATCACATTTTACTCATAGCAATTTTAGCCATTCAGGCGGAATATGTCACAGCCTGCTGTAAAGCTGACTCAATGCAAGTGCTTAGTGCTCTGAGATCGCCAAGCTCACACCCTTGATAATTTTGACATACTATTCAGGCCTGTCAATGTACTATTAAACTTGAGAATGAGGTATGCTTCCTTTTGTAACAACACCTTGTCAACATCAGTAGGGCGCTGTGCATTACTCATGGTGAACAACACCGACCATTTGAAATCGTTTTCATTATGTGACTTCTCAATAAAGTGCTCTACCATGGGAGCGGTTAACACTTTCTTTTTTATACGCGACTTGTGTTGGCTTATACGCAAATTAACCTGTTGGTTAGTTTTGCCAATGTAGATCTTCTTACATGGGCAAATTATTACGTATACTACATTTTTTGTCCAGCAATTTCAGAAGCCTGAGTGTTTCCATTTCACGTCCAAATGCTAAAATTCATTCCCGTCAATGGTGTTAGGGCATGCGAAGCAGTTGCCACACTTACGGTGGCCATCCACTGGTTTCATATTCCAAATTGAAAGGAGATCGTGTTTTTGTTTGGGCTTGGCAATGTCTGCTCTCACAATTTGTTGTCCTATGCTTTGATTTTTTCTGTAGGCAAATATTGGACAGGGCAAAGGGCATTCCAACTCCTCCAAGAGGTGCCAATTATTTAGGACTGCTTGTCTCATCTTATGAGTGTCTGGACCAAACGTGGTCACACATACCAAGCGGTCCAACTCTTTCTTCTCTCTGGTTTGTAACAGACACTCGCATGGCATGTAGCGGGCCCTTTTGTATGAATGCTTTAATAATTTCTTAGGGTAGCCCCTATATTTCATCTCCTCACAAAAAGTCTGTGCATGGGTGTCATAATCGCCTATCTCAGTGCAATTTCTGCGTATCCGCAACAGCTGCCCGTAGGGCAAATTTGCTTTTAAATTTCTGGGGTGATGGCTCCTGTGGTGCAGGATGGTGTTTTTATCAGTAGCCTTTTTTTTACAACAAGGATTTTAAGGAGCCTTCAACACAGCTCAATTCGACGTCCAGAAACGTCATTTTCGTCGCGCTTGTTTCCATAGAGAACTTTATATCTATGTGTCTTGCATTAATCCAACCATGGAACGCCAATAGTTCGGTCTGGCTCCCCTGCCACAGAAGCCAGACGTCATCTATATAACGCAACCACTGTGTGATGTTCCCAGAAAATGGATTGTTTCTTTCCACAAATTTTGTTTCATACTGCTCCATGTAGAGCACTGCCATCTCTGGGGCATAAGGACACCCCATGGCAGTGCCCTTGCCTTGCATGTAAAACTGCTCATTACATTTGAAGTAGTTCTTTTTGAGGGCTATCTCTGCCAATCTTGAGATGAAGGATGTTGGCACCCTGTATGGTCTTTCTCTACTTTCCAAATACATTTCGATCACCTCTAGAGCCTCATCCTGAGGGACCTGTGTATAGAGGGACTTTACGTCCATGGTGGCCATTATTTGTGTTGATGGATCAAAGGGTCTACCCTCTACCTTTGTCAGGAAATCTGTAATATCTTTCAAATATGATCTTACATCTTTCAGGAAGGGTTTTAGGAAAAAATCCACATATTTCGATATCGGCTCCAAACAAGAGTCGCAACCCGAAACTATGGGTCTGCCAGGTGGTTCACTGAGGCTTTTATGGATTTTGGGTAAAAGGTATAGCACCGGAATTCTGGGGAATTTTTTATTTAAACAATCATACTCCTTACTACCCAAAAAGCCTTCATTTTTACCCAACTCTAAAACTTCAGCGATCAATCCCTGGATCTGTTTTGTCGAGTCTTCTGGTAGAATTCGATACCATATGTCATTGCTGACTTGTTTCAAACCTTCTGCTATATACATATCATGGGGCCAAACGACCACCGCGCCCCCTTTATCTGCCTGCTTTATAACTAAGGAGGAGTCCTCTTTCAGACTCTGTATTGCCTTACATTGGCCCTGGGTCATATTTTGAGGGACATATTTCTGAGTTTTTTCCATTTTGTTAATGGACGATAGCAGGACCTGCTCAAACGCTTGTATTTGTTTGGGTATATTCTGGTGGGGGATAAATTTAGATTTATTTCTAAGCCCGGTTGTCTCATTGTCAGCAATTATTGGCTGGTTAAAAAAGAAAGCTTTTAATCTTAGTTTCCTACAAAACTCCATAGTCTCTATCTTCAATTTTGTGAAATCAGTTTGTCTACATGGCACAAATTTCAGGCCAAGATTTAATACAGACTCTTCCTCATCCGTGAGGACTCGTTGCGACAAATTTGAGAACCGCGCTAGGTTTTTCTACGACTTGTAGAACCGGTTGCGCGTCCTCATTTCCCATGGCGCCTTGTATCTGGTTTTTGCTTGTTGGCCCCTTTCTAAAAAAGCAACTTGTTTTCGAGAATTGTTGACTCTTGTGTCTGAGTCGGACGACTCAGACGATGAAGTCTCTGAGAAAGTCGTGAAACGATTTCTTGACCTTCCTTGGTAATTATACAGCGCTCTACGTGAGTCTTCCAAGGTGTAGTAGTCTTCTTTAAGAAAGGGATATACCTGCTCTATCTTGAATGACTTAGTGTCTCTCTCAAATTTTGTACTTTTGTCATTTATAGTGTTATCCTTAAAGGCCTGTAAGTCTTTCTCAATTTTATCTAGGAGAGATTTGGCGTCTGTAACTGCCGGGTTATTTTTGATGGCTTTTGTCAATTCCTCAATTTCTTCCTCCTCTTTGCGGCACAATCTTTGTGCGGTTTCTATAGCATGGATCATCAGGTCCCGACTACATTTCGTGTTTATAAAGCTGAACCCCTTCTTGTAGTTCAGTCACAACTCACCACTCCGGAGGTCGGAGTTCGTCAGGTGACTGGTTCCTGAGGCGGAATTATATTTCTTGTTCCTGTCAGTTGCTCCACTGCCATACTGAACGTCATCATTGGTGTAGTACTGGTGAGCAGTTCGCCGCTTTTGTTATCTATATTTCATCTTGCTCCTGTTAGGCGCTCTACCGTGGAATCACAACGTCATTCTGAGTGGACCCCTGGTGGGCTGATCACTTCTTCAGTTCTGTAAGGTGGTAGGCACCATAGTTTAGCTCTGAGCAGCGTTCCTTGCTTTTTGCTGCTGTGCTCTTCAAAGTTACTCCTTGGCACCCTCCTGAAAGACGTGAAGTTCTGGACAGAAAATTGCATGTAGCGAGGAAATATGCAATATTTATCACTGTTATTGTAGATCCGATCAGTACAAGGTACATGTTCGTGTTCAGCCTGCTGGGGTATTTTACTACAAAGTTCAATTTGGAACTTTAAACTATTGACATATTCAATCCTTGAGGACATAACTTTTTGGAAGGAGATACCCTGTTTGCGTTTCTCACTTCAGCTTTGTACACTCTGAGAAAATTAACTTAAGTATCTCTATTTCCATATTAGTGTCTTACCTTTCTTTTAGTTAGCACTGTGCAGGACCCCCTTTCAATTTCCTTGCCGCCACTTTGTTATTTTTCCTCTTCTGTCGTGGCAACGGCAGGCATGAGCCAACCTCCCTCCTTTTTAAATGAAATTGGCGAACCTGAAATTTGTTAGAAGGAGTGGGTGAAGTTGTTTGAATCTTACCTCATAGCCATTGGAGGCGAACGCTCTAGCTCTGTGCGCAAAAACCACATCCTTCTCCACAATTTGGGGGTGCATGGCTGGAAAATTTACGAGACTTTCCAAGAACCAGAAGAAGAGGAGGAAATTGGGGAAGGGGTAGATGTGTTTGCATGGACTATGGGGAAATTAGAGAAACATTTTGGTGATAAAGTTAATATAATGTTAGAATGCCACAGGTTTTTTAATAGAGTCCAAGGCAAAGATGAATTGGTTTCTAATTACATTGCAGCATTGTGGGGTCTCACGCAGTTGTGTGAATTTGGCAATCTCACTGACTCTCTTATAAGAGATCAACTGGTGCTTTACACCAATAATCCCTGTATTCAGGAGAACCTTTTAGCAAAGAACCCTGGCTTAAGAGAAGCAGTAGAGATTGCAAAATCAGTAGAGCACACAGCTAAGTGTATAAAGGAAATTAAACCTAATGCTGAGGTGGTTGCTAGTATTAAGGAGGAGGAGGAGAAGAGTGATGTGTGCAAAGTAAGACATAAAGAGAATGTGAGCAGCAAAGTACCAATAGAGAAAAGAGTCTTAAATGTTACAGATGCGGAAGCAATAATCATTTTGCTAATTACTTCCAGTATCCCACCAGGTCTGTTACCTGTAAGAAATGCAATAGGAGAGGGCATTTCTCAAGAGTATGCAGGGAAGGTGACCCGCACCCCAAAGATAGTGAGAGGGAGGTAGAAAGGATTTCAAACAAGGAAGTAAAATGCATAGTGCCCCGTGGGGAGAAATATGTGTTGCAACTTAAAGATGACACTAATTCTGTGAATATTATTTATCCAAAGTGTGATGTGTTACTCAACAACAAAAGTATAACCATGTTTGCAGATTCTTGTTCCCCGTTCACACTTTTGAATAAGAATGATTTTGAGGTTATAAAAGGTCAGACTAAGTGCTCTTTGGATAAACCAGATATTTCTCCCACCAGATATAGTAAAGAACCAATACCTATAATGGGGATGAATGAAATGCACATACAGTTCAAGGGTAGGAAAGCCTACGGTAAGGTATATATTGTAGAATCTAGGTCAAATCTACTAGGATGGCAGCATAAAAAAGAGTTAGGCATCATCTTAGACCCTAACAGTGCAGAGCAATTCCTACTCATTGCAGAGGTTTAAGGGGGTGACGCCATTTACAAGGAATTCAAGAAGCTGTTTCAGGAAGAGTTGGGCTGTTTACATGACTTTCAACACAAAATCAAGCTAAAGTTCAACGCAAAGCCTGTTGTTCACAAGCTAAGCCCTGTACCACATCAAATGAAGGAACCCTTGGAAATAGAACTGCGTAAGCTGTGCGACATGGGCATCATTCAACCCATAAATTGTTCGGAATGGATGGCCCCAGTTGTGATCGCGGCAAAGGCTAATGGCGAAGGTATTCAGTTGTGTGTGGACTTACGCAGCCTTTACAGAACATTGGGTTGGAAAGACACCCCTACCAAACATCAACGAGATGCTCAGCACCATGGGCCAGGCAAAGTATTTTAGTGTAATTGACTTGTCAATGGCTTACCACCAGGTAGACCTCCACCCCGAATCCAGGCCACTCACCGCCTTCATAACCCTCAAGGGCGTTCATGTTTAAAAGGATGCCGTTCGGATTAGCGTTGGCTGTAGCGGTCTTTTAGAAGATCATGTGGCAAATCTTGAAAGGGGTTGATCGAACTATGTGTTTTCAGGACGACATACTGGTGTAAGGCCGTGATGTGGAGCAACAGGACTACTCCCTTAGACTTGTCTTCAAGAAACTCATGGATGTTGGATTAACAGCGAAGAGAAATAAAGAAGAACTTGAGTCCTTTTTAGGGCTCATGGAGTATAAATCAAAATACATTGACAATTTTGCTACTAAATGTGAACCTATGAGGGATCTCCTAAAGAAGAACAAGTATTTCACATGGAATGAAGAGCATAAGAGATTAGCGGATGATCTCAAGGAAGAACTGGTTAATTTACGTTTAGGGGTATTTGGCCCTAGGAGGAAAACAATCCTCACCACAGATGCTTAAACAAAGGTCTAGGTGCCACCTTAGTACAGAAGGAAGGGAAGGAGGAAAAGGTCATTGCCTTCGCTTCCATGTGTCTTACGATTTCTGAACACAACTACTCTGTAATTGAATGGGAGGCTCTGGCCTGTTTCTGAGCGGTGAGGCATTTCAAATTCTTTTTGTGGGGGTTGAATTTTACTATTCTGATGGACCACAAGCCTCTTACCTTTATCTTCACTGTGAAAGGGCTAGAAAATTGTACACCACACATAAGCAGGTGGATCCTAGGACTTGAACATTACAATTTAAAAGTGGAGTATGTACCAGGGAAAGAAGATAAGATTGCCGACTTCCTATCTAGAACACTGTTACAGAATGAAGAAGCAGAATAAATACTAGACAGTCCCATTATGATGGTAGATGAACCCACCATCACTGAACAGGAATGGGAAATGTGTATGAGAGAAGACACAGAAATGGACACATTAAAACCATGATGAGAGAAGGGTGGCCCAGCAATAGGAGTGACCTTGAAGCAGGAATCACAGAATTTTGGAAGTCAGAAACAAACTAAGTGTCATTGGGAACAGAGTATATCGCCAAAACAGAGTAGTACCTCCCAAAAGTCTGAGGAAAAGAATCGTAGACTTGGCGCATGAAGGTCATCTGGGACGGAACGCCACCAAAAGTAGGGTGAGGGCATATTTTTGGTTCCCGAAAATGGACACCATGACAGAGCAACTGGTCAAGGACTGTGTAACGTGTGCCAAGAGCGATAAATCTAAAGCCTTACGTAAAACTCCTCTTTCTCCTTTCAAGATACCAACAAAACCATGGAGCTAATTAGCCATGGACATCATAGGGCCGTTGCACAATTTAGGATTCCAAAAGAAATTCATGTTAGTTTTAATTGACTACACCTCACATTGAATCAAGCAGAAATTTGTGCATTGCGTCAACACAAAAACCGTGGTAGAATTCCTCAAGGGAGTATTCTCTGAGGAAGGTATACCCTCTACATTAGTAACAGATAACGATGTTCAATTCACCTCGGAAGAGATGAAGGATTTTTTAGGGAACTTGAACATAAAATACAAAGTAACTGCTCTTTACTGCCCAAAAGCTAATGGCCTAGTTGAGAGGGCCAATAGACTCATCAAAGAGCACTTCCAATTGGCTATCACCAATGGTCACGACGTGGAGGCTTCCCTCTGGAAGTGTTTATGGGCGTACCATACCTCGCCTAACAAAGTAACAGGAGTTTCCCCTTTCGTCTCCCTCCGCAGGAGAGAGCTGTGCGCAAAGTTTAATCCCAGTTGGCTGGAAGGAGGAAAGACAAGCAATTTCAATCAGGATTTGATTACTAAGAAGATCGACCTACACCAAGCCAGATATAAACAGTGGTATGACCATAAGAATGGTGTAAAAATCTCCAACTGGGAAGTAGGTGATATAGTGCAAGTAGGGAGAAATAATAGGGAAGGGCCTAGTCAAAGTAAATTCTATTCTCCATGCAGGATAGTTAAGGCTCTCAACAATGTTGTGCAACTTGATAATGGACAATGGTGGAGTTGTAACAAAATTGTAAAATCACAGATGTGATGGGTTCCCTGCTGTCTTGTACTTCCACATACCTTTCCCTCTGCCTAGATTATGCAGGACGATGTGCTACCGCATTTTTCTTGCCACTTTGTTTAATCTGATGTTTTTAGGTCAAGTAGGAAAGGAGGTGTGTTACATCTTCCTTTTTACTGTAATGGTACATTCCGGTTCCCCCTCACCTCTTTCCCTGTTGGTTTCTCCCACCTGAAGCTTACCTTGGAATGTTGGTTTACTGTCAGTGAGGAGAGTGGATGGCCAATAAAATGTACTTACATACTCTTGGTTCCTGGACTCCTTAACTCTAACAGGTTACTTTGAATAATAAAGACTTATTAGCACACTCAACAACTGCATAGCGTTTTAATCCTGACGGTGTGTTTCTGCAGACTAAGTGCTATTAGTATGTAATGCCTACCAGTGTGCATGATATGACTCCAACACATTGTAGCCCTCATTGTGCACATGCTTAGCAGTGCTTTAATTTACAATTGGCATTTATATAACCATTAGTTTATGCGCACTCCTAAGAGGCCAAGGATTGGATGTGCATTTAGTCTGAACACCTTAATGACCATGGGGCAGGCAATGTGAGAAAGCATTACTGCCTTCAGCCACGGGACTCTCAATCGTGCCCATCATAAATATGTACTTGCAATCTGAGCTCACCCAGATCTGAAGGTGACTCATTTCACAATTTGTACTATAAAAGTATGTTTTATTAAAATGAAACTAGAAAAACACATAATCTGGATAAAGGAAATGTGCGTAGGGAACACTGCATGAAGTAAAACACATGAAATGCTTTTCTGGCATTGACTAACTTAGGGTGTTTACAGTCATTACTGAGAATTTAAAGTTAAGACTGTGAATAATTAAAGCCCTGATTGGGTGATAGGAGTAAAGGAGCCTCATGAGAGGGCCCAGGCCAATGGTGGTATGTGAGTGGGACAGTGCTAATGATGAAGGGAATGGAGTGGGATGGAACACAAACAGTATGACAATATCAATAAAGTTGAGGGAGTGTCAGTGTTGAGGGTGTCACGAAAAGTTCTGGGAAATTGGGTAATTTTTCTTTCTGCTCCAACAGCCTTGTTTTCATCTGTATCCATCTGCTGCTTGCCAAGACTAGGAGCTTTAGTCCAGCACTTGCTTCAACATGACGGAAACAACAATGTCCTCTATACATTATAGTGCCAGAGTAAGTGGTCGCGTGAAGGATTTTGGAACGGAGGCCATGGAATCGGTCAGAGTAGGTGATTGTCTTTGTCTCTTTTCTGGCTTCTCCTTATATTCTACCTGGAAATGTGTGGAACTCTTGTCTTTCAAAGCCTTATGCATCTCCCACAAAATCCTACAAGGCAAAGGACCTCCCATACTGAAATCCCTTCTCAAGCCTCACGTAACCACCAGACAGCTCAGGTCGAACGCCCTACTTCTGACCAGCGTCCCCAGAATAAGGAAAGCACGCGCTGGCGGTCGCAGCTTTTCTTACAACGCTTTCAAGCTCTGGAACGACCTCCCCCTCAACATCCGCAAAGAAAACAATCTGCTTTCATTCCGCAGACTGCTGAAAACCTGGCTGTTCCCCCAATAATCCTTCCCTAGGAGAACTGTTCAAGCTGGTACGATAGCGCTGGGACGCCCGAGGGTAGCTACGCGCTCTATAAATCTCTAATCAAATCAAATCTTACTGTAGCAACATTCAGATTTCACACTGTTCCTTCACATTTACATACAATTGTTTTGCACGAAAACTGTTTTTCAGATTTGTCTGCTTTGATGTTTATTTTTTGCTGTTGTCCCATACTGTCCTTGTAAAGGAGATTTTTTTTAATAATATCTTCAGACAAGTACATGGATTGTTAAACCATGTCAAAAAAGTTGTGTTTCAATTACTTTAATGCAAGGATAGGTTTAATAATATGTAGATCATTGTGTGGTGTTAATTCTGTATAACCTTTTCAGTATTCTTTTTTGGAGTCACATTGTTGAAATAGCATTGAAATTCCTATTCGTAGACATTAAGTGGTTTATACTCTGCTTTTGTAGAAGTACTTTATGAATGCCAGGTTTGGGTTTGGTTCTGTGGTGACAAAATTATAAAATGAACATTCAAAGTGGGGACTGGTCTTGAAAATGAGCAGTTTTTAACATAGGTGCACAGTTAACCTCCTCCCACTATCTATATGTTGAATAGAATTTAGATTCATCCTTAAAATGTTTTCTGAAGAGTACTTTTGAAAAATTTGAGTTTCAACTTTGGGCTGGTTGTTTTGGCTGACACTGGTCTGCGTTGGGCTGAATTTGGGTTTATACTTAAGTGTCTTTGGGCCTGGGACGGGTCTCAAATCTGGCAACACTGTTTCTACGCAACGTTCAACTTGGATGACTTACATGAGTGGGTGCAAGGCGGTCCTGTTATCCTTGCTAATTCATTTAGCGCTTACGCCGAGGCATCCCCCTGTGGTAAGTGTTCACCATAAAGAAATGGCTGGCCGCTCATGTGGTGTTACATAGGGGCACTAGCATCAAATAATATTATGAATGAGGTTGTTCACCACTGGTACTATCGGGATTATGTCTTTTCCCATTATATTACATGCAAACATGATGTGTAGACAAATGAGTTATGTTCTATTGAACAGATGCTGCTAGCAGGCACTAAGGCAGTATTGATATTGGTCCAGCTATTCTTTTATGTACCTAGGTGATTTATATGCTTGCCTTACAGGAGCAGGATATCTATCATCATACAGCAGTGATCTTAGGTAAAGGTCATATACAAACATTAGTGGCAAACGCTTACAATGGTGGTTATGATGACCCTAGCACCATATGTGCTGGAGAGGTATTTTGAAATGCCAAGTGACATCATAGAGCAGTTATGTGATGTATATACGGAGATATGGATTGGGTTACCTAGTTCATTGAGGAGACAAGGCAATGAACACATTACTGGACAAGCTTTGGGAATTTGATTAATTTTTTCATATGAGTAATTCACTATATCTACACATTGTGAGGCAGATGTGGTTATTTATTTCAGCAGGGAATGTTGTTCGGACTTGATTGAGACCTCTACAAGTATAGAATAAATACAGTTGCGAGGTACACACTTTATTGAAATAGGTGTATGTTTGAAATAAGTAAAATATCTATGAGGTTAATATAGGTTCCTACATTTCTTTCTCCTAGGGGCTCTATCGACAATGGAGTTTTGTCCCCCGGAGATCCATTGAAATTAGCTTTTGGGTTGAAACATGGACACAGGAGTGGGGATTGTCTAATATTAAATACATTTTTACTTCTGTAGCAGTACTTATACAGGATTGAATATGTGAAAACATGGGTACCCACGATGTATATAAGTAACATAGTATACTTGTTTCTCTAATACACTGGGCACTTAGCCGTCTGCACTTCATTGTTTGTTGTTTGGCACCTTCCTGGAAGAATAATACATTGTGATTTGTGGTGATGATTAAAATCAGCATGTACTTTAACCTGATGGCTAATCTTGACTGATACCAACGGAACCAAGGGCCATATGTATCATACTTCCGTTTTGCGAATTCCAAATAGCGAATTTTAAAGCCTGGCTCTTCAACCATTAACCTACCATCTTTCTGTGCTTCATTGCTTTCTGTCTCTTCTAGCGCCGGGAAACCCTTGTGGGTAGCTGTCGCGCTGTACAAGCTTAATAAATAAATAAATAAATAAATAAATAAATACATTCTGTACTTGTGATTGAGAAAGGAACGTGATTTACCCCTTTTCCTAGTCCACAATCCTTCTACCTCTACAGGATTGATGTCTTCTCTGCCCTCCTCCAGAGGAGCCTGGAGTACCTTCGAATCAAGACAAAAAACATAATGCACATATTGAGCTACATGTAACCATGTGCAAAAACAATACCTTACTTACGGTATGGTGATTTTTATAGCGCACTAATCACCGAGATGGTATCCAGACACTTTTGCAAGGTGTGTTGGTGTTTGGTCCCAAGATGCTTATATGAAGAGGGAGGACTTCAGCTTCTTGCAGAACTCAAGTAGTGATGAGCAGGCTCTGATGTGTTGAGAGAGGTTGTTCCATGTCTTGGGTGCAATGTTGGAGAATGAGCGACCTCCAGTTTTGCAGATTTGGGCAGTGCGCACTAGTGAGAGTGATCTAGAGCATAAGTGTTTGGTGGGTTGGTGAAAGTGTAGGCAGCTGTTCAGTTATTCTGGTCCTGTGTTGTATAGGGCTTTGCATGTGTGCGTGAAAAGTTTGAATTGACTCTGCTTGTGAATGAGGAGCTAGTGAAGCTTCCTGAGGTGTGGTGCCATGTGGGTGCGGCAAGAGAGGTTGAGTATGAGTCTTACAGCTGCATTCTGGATGGTCTGGAGTCTGTGTAGGAGTTGTTTGTAGATTTTGGTGTATAGAGTGTTGCTGTAGTCCAGCCTGCTGGTGATGAGTGCTTGCATGATGGTATGTTTGGTGTTTGAAGTTCTTTCACAGCATGCATAGGAGATGGAAGCAGGAGGTGCACACTACGTTGACTGCTGCCAGGTTGAGCTTATCTTCTAGGATGATGCCTATATTTCTTGCATGGTCCATGGCTGTGGGTGTTGGTCCTAGCCAAGGTGGAATCCAATGGGGGGTGCTTGTTGCCGGAGACCAGTACTTCCGTCTTGGCGGAGTTGAGCTTCAGGTAGTTAGTTCACTTCCAGTATGGTGCCATGGTCATGCACTTAGTGAAGTTGGCTCTGGTGGTGTTTGTTTTGTCCATCAGGGAGAGGTTGAGTTGGGATGTTAGGTTATCCTAGTATATCTTCTGCCTAAAGAGTTTCACTTTGAAAGGTTTACCTACATTTTAAAAACCAAATAGTCAATCATTAATTGTTATACTTTTTTCTCAACATGGAGGGACATGACAACAAATAGATCTGAAAAACAATGAAGGGAAAGAAGGGAATGGAAAGGATATATGGTATTGGTGGTAGCTTGCCATGCTGCACTATCACAACATTGTCAACCTTTTAAGACAACTTGTTGGGACCTATAATGACCATCTCTGTTCCTGTGCTATTGATATTTTGATCATTAAAGCCTTCTTTCAACCTACATGTTGTGAATACTTCCGATGTGTTCTTCTTTCCGTTACCAACAATCTTCTGTGAACAACAAAAGAGGAGTAAAAAAAAGGGGGAAGAAAAGGTTATTAAAAAAAGCGAGGGGATAAAGCTACAGACAGAAGGAAGTCCACTGCAGAAAATTATGGAATATAAAGACAACAGTGCACAAGGAGGCAGGTAGGAGCAATAAAAGCAGCAGACTATAATGCATACTAGTTGAAAAGTAAGAAATATTAAGCATGATTTACCAGCAGCACCAGCAAGAATGGAAGTGGGAGTGGAGACTGTCTGTTCCATGGGTCAAGGGTCGGGGTGGTGAAAGTGGGCCATTTTGACACAAGAAAAGATATAAAGGAGACCAAATCGTTATTATTAGGCACTCTTTAAAAAAAAGGAAATTTTTGTAGGCAAACAAATCTACTGTGGGACTAAGCAATCCATTCCCTCTCTACACTCCAGTAAAATAGTTCTGTCTTGCACACAGTTTCCTAAAAATGAAACTATAGGAGAGAGGAGCACCCAAAATATCAGTTTGTGTCATAATCAATTATTGAAATCCTTCTAATAATAAGTCCTCAGGCAGTAGATTCAATGCAAAGTTCTCCTTCTTTATTATAAATCAACAGAAGTTCATTTCAAACATGCTGGACTTTCATTTCTAGTAGCTGGGGTGTGCTCCATACATTAGATCAAACTCCACATTTTAAGTCAGCCAACGTGTTTCGTCCTAAAAGGACATCATCAGGGCTGAAATAATAATATAAATAAAAAACATATAAAAAAAACTGTTACATCTTTACAATCACAAAGAATCCAATTTAATCTATTTATTATACATTCTTGTAAAAATGACATCACCTGCCTATATCCATTCTTTGGTGTTCTCTAAGTCAAGATGAGGAAGAAATCAATATAAAAAAACTTTACTGACAACATACCTCTAATATTAACATGTTTTTATGTTGTCAGTAAAGTTTTTGAAAACTTTTACGAGGGACACGTAAACGTACACTACTGAGTAAAGAGAGATGTGACGTTGAGATATTTTTTTTTCCCGTTTTTTCAACATTTCTGTATTTTCATGAATTTTGTGGGAATTTTTGCTGATAGAGGGATTGAAATATTTTCGTCCATGCTAAAAGACATTTTTTATATTGATTTCTTCCCCATCTTGACTTAGAGAACACTATAGGATGGATATAGGCAGGTGATGTCATTTTTTCAAGAATGTATAATGGATAGGTTAAATTGGATTCTTTGTGATTGTGAAGATGTAACGAGAACAGTTTTTTTATATGTTTTTTATTTGTGTTATTATTTCAGCCCTGATGATGTCCTTTTAGAACGAAATGCATTGGCTGACTTAAAATGTGGAGTTTGATCTAATTTATGGAGCACAGCTCAGCTACTGGAAATGAAAGTCCAGCATATTTGAAATTAACTTCTGTTGATTCATAATAAAGAAGAACTTTGCACTGAATCTACTGCCTGAGGACTTATTATTAGAAGGATTTCAATAATTGATTGTGACACTAATTGATATTTTGGGTGCTCCTCTCTCCTATAGTTTAGTTTTCTGTAAGGATTGTTGATGTGCGGTGGACCACGAGGAGTGAGCACCAACATTCATTGAATATATTTCTCCTAAAATCAGTAATCAACTAGTGTGCCGTGGTGCTAAGCCCTCACCACTGGAGCTGGACATAAAGTGTTTCCTAAAAATGATTTTCCTCCTCCATTCGCTTCAAATAGTTTTGCTATTTTGTCGAAGCATAATTCTGTCAGTCTGAAAGCTCTGGGCAAAGTCATTCTCTCTTCGTGTACTGTGCCGTGCAGAGATGGAGAGGAGATATTTACATGAGGGACAGGAAACAGTTTCTAGCAAGGTAACCAAAAGGGGTGGGTATAGAAAGCTACAGACTGGAGGAAATGAGCTGCGGAAACACTGAATAATGAAAACACTAAGGACTATGAAAAGGATAATTAACATTAGATCAAGGGAAGTTGGGAAAATGGAAAATAGTACTGACATCAATAATGCATGGTAGGTGGTAGTAGGGTTGAGAGCCTTTCCCTCTTGGCCTGCTGCTTAGTTCTCTTCGGTTCTTCAGAAATGAGGAAAGATAAAAATAAGAATGATTAATTTGGCAGTATTATCTCCACAAGGGCATCTTTTACAGGCATAACATTGTAAATAATATCGGACTAACCAATTCTGGACCTCCCTTCAATATCGCCCCTAAAATTAGTTCTCTGCTCAATGTTTGCTTCCTACAAATGATATTGCTACTCTTCTTGATTCATTCTTTTTGAGACTGATGGACAAACTAATCATCCTTGCACATACTGCAGGTCATGGGATAGAGTCTGTGTTAGCGACATAGTAATGGAGAAGTGCCAGTCCCCCGATACAGTCCTGCCAAGCGTCACGCAACAGGTGTGACACTCACGCATTTCAGTGCGGTGATCCGCATCACCGCACTGAATGCATTTGTCACGCATTTTTGCCACCTGTGCCAGCACGCAGCAGCTCCTGCGCCCGGGCTATCTACTGTTCTGAGAGTGCTGCTCTCAGCCCGACTAGTGCCTAAACAGTTAACTAGACTGCAGCTGAGCTCTCTGAGCTCGTGAGCGGTGCCGCGCTACAATGTATCTCTCTGCTCTTCCGGCAGTCCGACGAGTCTGTTGCCCTGGAAGCTAATGCGAAAATGGTGCAGTTGAGTCTGCAGGGGGCCGGCCCGGCTGCCTGCTCAGTCGATACAGCCTCAGAGCTGTCAATCACGGTGGCGCACCACAGGGGCCAGGATTAATCCGGATGTGCCGGAAGTGCAGAAGCGGCCGGCGGGGGATTAGAGTGCAGGCAGGCTGCGGCGCACGAGGAGGAGACGCAGTCTCGCATCATGGCCACCCGCCGCGGCCCCCTGTGCAGCCCGGCGCTAAACAAAGCTGCAGGCTGCAGCGCACCTTGACCACCACTGTGGCAGCTCAGCTGAGCCGGCGACAGCTCTGGCCACCAGCCAGGAAAACTGCGAGCGCGGCCGCTCCGGGCCCGGGGGGCCGGCGCCCCATCGCGGCAGCAGCCGAGCCCAGCCCAGCCCGAGGCCAGCCGAGTGAGTGTCCGTCGGCCGGTTGCGCGGGACAGTGGAGTGGTGGACCATCCATCGACAATCGTGGCTGGGTGCCGTGGCCGTGGGCAGCAGCAGGTGACCACTACCATTAACTAAGTAAGTGTCAGTTTCACTAGTGTGTCCAGCGCTGGCTGCGCACGCGACGCCACCGGTGTATGGTAATGGTTTTATTTATTTATTATTTTATATTAATGCATTTATCGCGGACTTTACCCCGGGGCGTCTGAGCGCTTCACAATAGGAACAGACAGTACTGAGACATGAGGAGAAAATTACAATACAACAAATGTTACACAAAAGCAAACGTTAATTTGACATTATTTTATTTTACAGTAAAATCACTATCAGATAAATGTAACTAATTGAATGTTTAGAGTTCGTCGTTACGTGGTCACAACCATATTTTACATTGTACTTAATGTATAAAATGGCGCAAGTAATCATGTATATAAAATGAGAGGGTTTACGATCAGCTCTTCAGTGATTTACGGGTGGTGGTGCATGTTTTGCCTGGCCAGGCCAGGCCTCTCTGCCCTCTCATCATGTGGGGGTGGGGGTCGCAGCGACTCGCGTGTCATTATCAGAGGCACCTCAGTCCTTCCATCATGCTCTCTAAAGATTTTGCAGGCAGAAGCAAGCCGGCCGGGCCTGCTACTGGCCGGCAAACCTGCGTACAAGTCATTGTTGTTTTTCCGCCGGCTCACCTAGCAACACACTGACTGGCACCTGTTTTTACTTGATTCAGGCTCCTCGGCTCACACATCCTGAGGCATGGACGGTCTCGGACACCACATGAGAGAAGCCTTGGGGTCAACTTTTTAAGATATAGCCCGGCCACATGATCATTTAAAGGGAGGAGGAGAGGCCCTACCTGCCCCCACCAGCACAACGCAGATGGCCAGCCAGGCAGGTTCGCTTTCGGTTCAGAGTGCCCAGCCTCTCTCACATTCTGTTTAAGCTGGTGGGTCGACTCCCATCACATGAGAGAGAGAGGCCTTGAAGTGATGATGCATGACCATGATCCAACTGCAGCATCATTAGGAAGGAGGAGCCAGAGGCCTTACCCATTCCTTACAGTACAGTCATGTTACAGGAGGGAGCACTAGGGTTAGTGCCCTTCCATTTCTGGTGCTCTGCAGCAGTTTCAAGAACTTCTTGGAGTTTCTTGTTGCTCAAATGGCTGTAATTTCTGATATTTAGAAGTTATCCTCATCTTCATTGGATGATTTTAGCTCGCGAGAAAGTGTCACTCATAGTTCTTGAAATGTCACTCATAATTTCACTGAAATTATGAAAATGTCACACATGGCAATCTGAAACCTTCGCAGCTATGCTGATATCAGACTAGCCTAGCAACATCCCTTAAATCAGCCCAAGCAAGCACCTGGCTCACCATGTAACAGTATGATTCACTTGTTATCAACTCCCAAACGTCCAGTCCTACACCCTCCCTGTACAGAGAAACCCTAACGTATTATATGCCCACTCATTCAAAACAAAGACAGTGGATACAGGAACTCTCTGTTACAAAAAGAGCATCCATTTATGTGTGGGACACACTAAGCCCACAAAACATCTGGCCTGTTCACTGCAAACATGGTACAACATATATGAATATAAATGTCTTTTTTGCACCAGAACCTCTTTTTGTTGCATAGGACTTATCAAATAAAGAAATTAAAAATTGTAAATACACATATATGTTAGACCTGGCATATTTGGCATGGTATCCAGCTAACTTTTCGTCTTCAGACCTCCCGTTTTTGCTGATTTTGTCTTTGCTGGCCTTAGGACTCTTCACACTTTACTACTGCTAACCAGTGCAAAAGTACTTGCGCTCTTTCCCTAAAATATAGTACTATTGGCGTATGCCTGTAATTGAATTGCTACTAGTGTGCCCTTCAAACCATGTCTCAGGTCTGCCATTGCAGAGCCTGTGTGTGCAGTTGAAACTGACATATTGACCTGGCAAAATAAACCTTTTCCCAGTCCTAAACCTTCCTTTTAATGCATATATGCCACCCTTAGGGTAGACCATGGAAAGCCCAGCTGGCAGGGTGCTATGTATTTAAAAAGTGGGACATGTACTTTTATGTTTTACATATCCTGGTAGTGAAAAACTCCTAAATTAGTTTTTTACTACTGCAAGGCCTATCTCTCCCATAGGATAACATTGGAGTTGCCTAATTACATTTTATAAGTACAATTTCCAAATGGGAAAAGATGACCAGTTCATGTTTGGTATCCCTTGAATCACAATTTAAAAGCCTATCTTAAGGTGAAGTCCGATTTTAAGTTGCAATTCTGAAAATGCCACTTTTAGAAATTTGCCATTTTCTTGCCTTAGCCATTTGGTGCCTGCAGCCTGTCTCGGGTTACATGACTGGGTGTAGTTGACAGCTGGGCTTTGTGAATTCCTCCTAGACTGTCACAAACAATGGGAGCTTAGATGTGACTGGATGGGCAATCACTGGCATGATAGAATGAAGGAGCTGGGCACAGCCCCACCCACTCTTGAATAGGCTGTGTCCTGCCTCTACACAAAGGGGTGCATACAACCTGTAGAGTCTGGAGACAGGCCAGGGAAGGATGGACGTCTGTGCACTTTGAAGGCATGCCTCTACAAGTTTCTCCCCACTTTAAAGGTGCAACTGTGTGTGACAGAAGTACGTCAGAAACTAACTCTTCAGTACACTTCTGGATACTCTGAAAGGAAGAAGGACTGCTCAAACTGACATGTTTGCAGTTGCAAAGAGCCAAACTGCTTGATTTCAAGAGCTCGCGAGTCACACTAAGTGTACAGGCCAGAGAGGCACTACTTGGGGGTCAGAAATTGTTGCAGCTAGGTTTAGGAGTGGTTTGGAAGCATTTTCTGTGCCTGCGGCACAGGTCAGGAGGCCAGCAGACTTACCCTTTGAGTCACTCAGGAATCCCCGGGGCAAGATGAAGTTGCAAGTCCCGTTCTTCTTTCCCAGGCAAGAGGGCAGCAGGTCAACACAAAAGGGCAGCAGTTTCGATCAGAAGTCCAGCTAAGTGGCGGTCCTTGTAGCAGAACCGCATCTCTAGCACTGAAATCCAGTGCGAGCCTCCGAAAGTCCATCTCTTCGCACAGCAGCACCAATAGCTCATGGGGGACGGCCAACACAAAGCTATAGCCTGCCCATCCAAGAAGCCTGACCTGCTTTTCGTACCACACCGACTGCCACCCGTGAGCTTCTGTTTGCTCCTTGTGATGATCCCCAATGCGAACAGGACTCTTGGCACAAACTTGAGAAGATAAACATTCAGGGGGAATATTCTGGAATGGAATACAACCCGTGCTCAATCGTGGTCGGCCTGAACTTTTGACTTTGACCCAGTCCAGCATGACCAGATGCCTGCAGATGGCGCTTTCTGCTTTTAAGAGCTATTTTCCAGTTTATTCTTTAAAAATTCATAACTCCAGTTCTACTCATTGGATTTCTGTCTTTTTTGTATTGTTTTATTTATGAAAGTCAGCTCTATGATTTTAACCTGGTGTAGGACATTTTTGTCAGGGGTGGGTGGAACTCGTGGAGTTTTACTCCGCGGAATTCCACGTTTCGCAAAGAGACATATAAACTCAGCGAGATTCCACGGAGTTCATCAAGCAGCAGAATTTTGGCACTTTGTGCTGCTAGTGCTGATTGTTAGCTCCAGGTGTTTTTTTCATACTGTAAAACCAGCACAAACTGCACTACGCGCCGCACCAGAGGGCGATGCTTCTTTGTGATGCTCAAGTAGATTTTCTACTCAAGCTGCAGATTTCTCAACGTGAACAGTAGGAATCTGCAGCAACGGCCCGCATTGAGAAATTGCTCTGGGACTCATACCGAAGCTCAATTTTTCTTGCTCACCCTCACCAACTTAACGTTGGAAAGTTCTGTGCAAAAAAACATAACCTTCACCATGCAGCATTTTGCTGAGTTTTTCTGGAAATCTGCACTCAGAGGCGGAACGTGGAGTGGGCAAAACTCTACAAACTCTGTGGGCGGAGCAGAGTTAACAAACTCTAGGTAGTGCCCACATTTAGGTGGAGAGCAGCTTTTATAAACCTCAGCTCCAGGCAGGTCGCTCCCCACGCCGCGACAGCACCACCTGTTGTGACTGTGTTTCCCTGCTTGCTGCTGCTGCCACTGGCGCTTGTTCGAGGCCCGCCTCCACCCGCAGGTCACCTGCGCCTCATCCCTGGTGGCCAGTGGCTGGCCGTAGGTCTGCTTGCACTGTATTGCTTGTTTTTTGTTTAACTGTTCATTTTTCACTGTACTGCTTGTTTCTGTTTAAACTGTTCGTTTTTCTCCTCCTTTGGTTTTTGCACTGTTATTTCTGTGCCCTGTGCCCTCTTTTGTCTCTGTCCCCTCGCCTCTCCTGCCCCCATCTTTACCGCCGCTGTGCCCCTGCAGCCCTGCCCCCTTGCTGGCGCGCCAAAGGTGCACCTAAGGCAAAGCCTGTCTGCGCCGGCCGCGCCTGGACCGCGTCCAGAGCCAGAAACCCTGGCCCCCCCGAACCCCACGACTCCTGTCTCCGCTACGATGTCAGTACCCTCCTCGCACTCAACACTGGACGTTCTCACACCTGCTACCTGGTCGCCCCGAAGCGCACCCAAGGACCATTCTCCTGCCGGAACTGCAGCTTCACCAGCATCCGATCCACCAAGCCACCCACCGGGAAAGAACGCAACCACCTCAGATGCATCCTTCTCAACATCGGCTCCACCCACAGACACGCCGTTGGACTCTGGGACCTACTTGACTCAACCTCCCCAGACGTCGCCTTCCTGACGGAGACCTGGCTGAACCCCTCCTCGGCACCCGACATCACCATAGCCATCCTGGACGGCTACAAAATCACTCGCAGGGACCGTGCCAACGGAGTAGGAGGAGGAATTGCCATCGTCCACAGGAACACTCTCTGAGTCTCGACCAACACCGACGACACCCTCAGCACCAAGGAACACCCGCACTTCCAGATACACACCGATCCCAACACCACCCTCAGAGGAACCCTCGTCTACAGACCCCCTGAACCCCGACCACAGTTCAGCGACTCCATCGCGACTTCGTCAGTACACACGCCCTCACCTCCACAGACTACATTCTTCTCGGGGACCTGAACTTCCACCTCAGGAACAACGATTGCAACTCCACCACCCTGATCAACAAACATGCCAACCTCGGACTCCGACAACTTGTCACCACACCCACACACTCCGCCGGCCACACGCTTGACCCCATCTTCTCCACAAGCTCCTATGTCTCCTTCAACCACACCACCGAACTCCACTGGACCAACCATCGCTGCATCCACTTCACCTTCCGGAAACCCACCTCGCACAACCGCACCCAACAGATCCCCCGCCGCTGCTGGAGAAAAGTCACCAATGACCAGCTAACCACCAACCTCGCCCGGCCGACTCCCCCGACCCCGACACCGCCGCCCGCAACCTCAGACAATGGATCGACGACTGCGCCAACACCCTCGCCCCGATCAAGTAACCCTCCAATAGACACACCAGCAAGAAAGCCAACTGGTTCACTAAAGACCTCCAGGCCTCCAAGGAAACCAGGCGTAAGCTAGAGAAGAAATGGCACCGCGAACAGACACCGGACAGCCACGCAGCCCACAAGAACACCACCCACAGAAACCATCAACTCATCAGATCCGCCAAAAGAGCCTCCTTCAAAGACTGGCTAGACAACAACGCACACAACAGCAAATAGCTCTTCAACATCATGTAGGAACTCTCCAACCCCAGCTCCAACACCAATGACATCCCACCCTCGCAAGACCTGTGCGACTCCCTTGCCACCTTCTTCCATCGCAAAGATTGCAGACATCAACAACAGCTTCAACGTCATGACCACCCCGACAACCACTGAGACCTTCGTCCTCACGGTCACCATCTGCACCGACCCCCTGCTCTCCTGGACCAACATAAACAACGACAATACCATCAAAATCATGAACACCATCCACTCCGGATCTCCGTCAGACCCATGCCCACACCACACCTTCAACGAAGCCATCACCACCATCGCACCCCACCTCCGGAAAGCCATCAACATCTCCTTCAAAACAGCAACCTTCCCGGAGAGCTGGAAGCACACCGAGATCAACGCCCTACTCAAAAACCCAAGACTGACCCCAAGGACCTCAAGAACTTCTGGCCCATCTCCCTGCTCCCGTTCCCGCTGAAGGTCATCGAGAAGACCGTCAACAAACAACTGGCCCGCTACCTCGAGGAGAACAGCATCCTCGACCCATCCCAGTCCGGGTTCCGCAGCAGCCACTGCACCGAAACTGCCCTCATTGCCGCCACCGATAACATCAGGGCCCTGCTGGACAACGGAGAAACCGCGGCCCTCATCCTCCTGGACCTATCAGCCGCCTTTGACACCATCTGCCACCGCACCCTAAGCACACGCCTCCACAATGCTGGTATCCGAGACAAGGCTCTGGACTGAACCACCTCCTTCCTGTCTGGCAGAACCCAGAGCGCCCGCCTCCTCCCTTTCCGCTCCAAAGCCACCCAGATCATCTGCGGCGTACCCCAAGGCTCATCCCTCAGCCCAACGTTGTTCAACATCTACCTGTCATCGTTCGCCCACGTCGCCCTTATGCATGACCTCAACATCATCTCATACGCTGACGACACCCAGCTGATCCTCTCTTACCCCAAAGACCCCCTCACCACCAAAACTAACCTCCACGAAGGAAGGAAAGACGTTGCCAAGTGGATGAAGAACAGCCGACTAAAACTAAACTCGGACAAGACGAAAGTCCTCATCCTAGGCTCCACCCCCTCGATCTGGGACGAATCTACTCACCTCAAATGCCTGTTTTTCTAGGAAAGTTTCTAAGTATAGGACTAGCACGGTGCCATACACACCGCGCTAGAAAGGGACAAAGCCTTTTGCCATTTATACAGCAAAATCTTTAAGCATAGAATTAGCAAAGTGCTATCCATGTCGAGCTGTAAATTTACAAAAGCCGTTCACCATTCCAGGCACAGTATTACAACTTTAGATTGGTAAAATATCATCCAAGCCTACTGGTAATGCATAAAAGTAACCCCTGACTTGTGTTTCGCTCTCATTAAATCTCTTCAGAGAAGTATAGCTTTGTCGAGACACAAGGAGCACCCAGTAAAAGTGAAAACAATACTCTTTCAGGCTTAGAGTGCCGAATAAATGTAGGCAAAAAACAAAATCTGAGATTAACAATAATGTCCCTCTAACCTTTGGTTTCTAAAGTTAATTTCTAAGGTTTTTAATGCTATTTCCTAATTATAACGTCCCTGTCACCTTTTTACTTTTTTATGTGAATTTCTAAGGTTTAAAAAAAAAAATCTTACTGCAACCTAGAACTTTTGAGAGTGTGTGTGTGATTGGCCTTATGGGTTTGTGAGTGGATGTGTGAGTAGTTGTATGGGTATGTGAGTGGGTGTATGAGTGACTTCTGTGTGCAAACATGTCACCTCAGTTATGTACACAAGCATCTCTTAAGCACTACTCCACGGAAACGTGTGATAACATCTGTGTGCACAAAACTACAGAATTCCTTAGTGTGCAGCCAGGCACCATCATCTAAACATACACCATTAGAGTACACCATTGTGTGTAAACATGTAACACCAGTTCTGATTTAACTGAGCCACCTGCCATGTTTATTTTTCTATGTCCATTAAAAGAAAACTGTATTTTTATTTTTTGACTCAAGTTTTTTTGGATTTGCGAATCCATCGCAATCCCCTTTGATATACATATATTCCGGCTTTGTGGGAGTTCTGTGGATCCAGTGTGATTTTTAACACTTAAAAATATATATAGACAGTATAAAATTGATATTTGAGGTAAGTGATTTACTAAATTAATAAAGAAACTGATATTCTAATAAGCAAATATCGTTTAGAATGTTGTTTTAATACAGTATCCCGATTAACAATGACGATGCAACGTCACCGCGAATCCCATGTGGCAGGCAAATAAAGTGTTTGATTGGTTGAAAAATTTCTCTACTTTCTGTATAGGATGTCCCATCTACTTTTTATTAAATCTCTTTGGGGGTGTCATTGAAAATAACATCTTTTACACTAGCTGTTTTTCTGGATTTGGTGTTTTTTCAAACTTCAGATATGGCATCTTCCAATATCCAGGAGCTGGAACAAGAGCAGATGGGGAGTTCATCTGAGAAGGAGCACCCTACCCCAAAGAAGGAGTTCATAGCATGAAAGTGTTTTGCCATTGCATCGGGAGAAAAGAAGATTGTTGCCAAACAGGTGCCAAGCACTTTGGGCAACCAGAATTTGTCAGGGCACTTCAAAGAAGTACCCCTATGGTGCAAGCTGATGCTATTGCATCTAAAAAACATACATCTGTGTCACCTGGTAAGGGCACAGAGGGACATAGATGTGCACTCGCTCTATACATCATGTGCAGTGCACTTTGCACCTGGAGGTTTGCTGCAACCAACTGCTCCAGGTATGATGCCAGCAAGAGCTGCTGAACTCCTGAACATGATCAGCTTCTATTCTGAATGCAACAAGGTTCTAACTGTTGGGGAACATTGTATACCAGCAATTCTCAAAGCTCCCAGAAGCCACAAATGTCACAAGTTCTGTGCATTCTGTTTTTATAGTTTATTTTTTTACAATTGACGTGTTTTGAAAATAAGAAAAAACACAAAATAAGTTTTAAAATTTAGAACCACCTTTTCTGATTTTAAAGAAAGAAAAGTATATACTACATGTTTGCGAACAAGTAAATGTATTTTTCTGTTTGACTGATTATATGGGTGAGTGGATGTGTGAATGACTATATCGGTGAGTAAATGGCTGTGTGAGTGACCGTATGGATAAGTGAGTGAGTGTCTGAGTGGCTGTATGTATGAGTGAGTGGCTATATGGGAGAGTAAGTGGCTGTGTGAGTGGCTGTATGGGTGAGTGAGTGGTTATGTGAGTGATTGTATGGGTGACAGGGTGGCTGTATGAGTAAATCATTCAAGGGTTTATAAAGCACAACTACTCAACCGTAAGGGTCTCAAGGTTCTGTGGGGGAGCTGCTGTTTCAGTCAAAGAGCCAGGTCTTTAGGTCCTTCCTGAATGGAGGCAGTGACGGTGATTGCAGGAGGTGGAGATGCAGGGTGTTCCAGGTCTTTGCTGTGAGGCAGGAGAAGGATCTTCCTCAATCTGGGGTCTTGTGGATACGTGGGAAGGTGGACAGGGCCAGTTGAGTGGAGCGGAGGTCTCTGGGCGTATAGGGCTTGGTAGGCATGTGTGAGGAGCTTGAAGGTGATTCTTTTGTTGACTGGGAGCCAGTGGAGGTCTCTTAGGTAGCCGGTGATATGGCTGCTACGGGGATGTTGAGGATGAGTCTGATTGAGGTGTTCTGAATGTTCTGTAGGTTCTTGAGGAGTTTCTGAGTTTTGCTGGCATAGAGTACATTGCCGTAGTAGAGTCTGCTGATGATGAGTGCACTATCTGGACTCTGTGGGGTTCCAATTGAAGATCTTTCAGAGCAGGCATAGCGTGTGGAAGCAGGATGATGAGATAGCATTGATCTGGTGGCTCATGGTGGAGAAAAGCTTGAGGCAGCTGTTCTTCATCCAGGCTGCAACAGCATCATCCAGTCATGAAAGTTGTTCTTGGCGACTGTGGGTTGGTTTGTGAGGGAGAGAATCAGCTGGGTGTTGTTGGTGTAGGAGACGGTGTTGAGTACGTGGTTCCTGACAATAGCTGTGAGCAGGGCCATGTAGGTGTTGAAAAGATTGGGGCTCATGGAGGAGCCCTGAGGCACGAAGCAGCTGATCTCTGTGGGTTCTGAGAGGAGCAGAGGTAGACTGACTCTGTGTTCGGCCGGTAAGGAAGGAGCAAATCCAGTGGTCGACATCAAAGCGGGGGAACCAGGTTTGAGTTTCAGCAGCATCCTGGGATTCTGAGCAAATCACTTAATCTCCCTGTGCCTAATAATAAAAAAAAATGGCCATCTGTAATGAAACTGGTGCACATGTAAAGCGCTCTGATAACCGATGTCTCAGGTCTAGTTTGCGCTATATAAAACTCTACAAAAATAAATAAATAAAAACTTCCAGGGCATTGCTGTGGATGGCGGCGTCGTGGAGTCTTGTGCATGGGGTGTGGTGAGAGATGCCATTGAAGGCGGCTGATAGGTCCAAGAGGATGAGCCCTGCAGTTTTGCATCAGTCGATAAGGGCATGGACGTTGTCTGTGGCAGCAAGGAGGGCGGTCTTGATACTGAGGTTGCTTTGGATGCCGGATTGGGAGTGGTCCAGGATGTGGTTTGCGTCGATAAACTCGGAAACTTGGGCGTTGATGGCCTTCTCGATGACCTTGATTGGGAAGGGAAAAAGAGAGATGGATCTGAAGTTCTTGAGGTCCGTTTAGTCAGCAGAGGGTTTCTTCAGCAAGGAGTTGATCTCTGCATTTACAGCCTTCCAGGAAGGTGGCTAAGTTGATGGAGCAGTTGATGGTGCGGAAACGTTTGGGGATGATGGTGGTGCCTGCTCTGTTGAAGATATGATGCCGGCAGTGGTCCGAGGGTGCCACAGAGTGGATGCTCTTTATGATCTTGAGGGTGTCGTCTGGGGTGAGGGGTGTCCAGTTGAGTAGAGTGTGTTGGGGTCCAGCGTCATAGGGTGTGGTGGTTGCAGGTGAGGTTGGAGAGTCTTGGGTATCAAGGCTGTTGAAACGGTTGTATATCTCCTTGATCTTGTGGTAGAAGTAGGTGCTGAGGTTGTAGCAGAGGTCTTGGGAGGGGGGATGTTTGTTGTCTCTGTGCTGGGTTTCGCAAATTCTTTGACAATGGCAAAAGGTCTTTACTATTGAGTGTGTTGGCATTGATCCTATCTTGTAGGGCCACTTTCTTTGCTGTTGTGATGAGTTGGCGGTGTGTAATGACAGCCGTCTTGAAGGATGAGTGGTCTTCAGGGGTATTGCTGCTCCGCTATCTCTTCTCAAGCCGTCTACAGGTGCAGGTGGACTCATGATGGGTGGGAGAGAACCGGATGGCTTTCATGAAGTGTTGCTGGCTTGGGAATCGATTTGGTGGAGCAAAGGTGTTGACGTAGTCGGAGATCAATCAGTGGAGGTTACATGCTGCGGTGTTAGCATCTGTGGATATTGGAGGAGGGGTTTTGCTGAGGGCGGTGGTGAGCTGTTCTTTGGTGATTTTTTTATTTTATTTTTAGAATTTTATATGACGCGAACGATACCCAAAGATATCGGGTATCAGCGCACGTTACATGAGCACCAGTTTCGTTACACAAGGACACATTGATTTTTGTTAGGCACAGGGAGATTAAGTGATTTGCCCAGTATCACAGGACTGGACGTTGAGTGTCATTTCCGAGACTTGAGCCCAGTTCCCCAGCTTTGAGGTTGACCACTGTAGCCATAAGGCTACATCTCCTTCAACTTCTGCGAGGGTAGCGGTGGGCGTGGTGGTGGGAGGTGGGTTTGGTGAAGGAGAAGTGGACTCAGCGGTGGTTGGTCCACTGGAGCTCGGTGGTGTGGCTGAAGATGATGTTGTCACTGGCGAAGAAGATGGGGTCGAGCATGTGTCCTGCTGAGTGGGTTGGGGAGGTGACTAGTTGTTTGTGTCCGACGGTGGAAGGTTATGCAGCAAGGATGAGGTGTTTTCATCATTGGAGTTGTCCAGGTGAAAGTTGAGGTTGCAGAGGAGGATGTAAGGTGCTTTTGTGTACAATGGCAATGCTTCCCCCGGTTTGCGAAGCGGTCCTTATGGATGATCTTGTAACCGTCCGCGATGGCAGTGGCTATGTCTGGTGCAAAGGTGGAGCCCTTCCAGGTTTCCATGAGGAAGATGGTGTTGGGTCGAGTGAGTCAAGCAGTTCCCAGATCTTCATGGCGTATTTGTGGAGAGAACGTATGTTGAGCAGGATGCAATTGAGGTGACTGGATCTGGTTTTTTGTCAGTCTTGCGGTGGGTGTGGCTGATGTGAAGTGGCAGGCGAAGGTGCAGTTGCAGATCCGGCAGGAAAAAGGGTGTCCATCAGCGATGCCCAGCAGCAGGCAGTGTGTGTCTAGTGCTGAAAATGTGAAGAGTGTCGGCATTGTAGCCGTGGGTGGTCCGAGAACCAGGGTCTGTGGCAATGGACGCGGGCCAGGCGCAGATGTGTGCAAACAGGCTTGCCTTTGGCACGCCTTTGGCGCGCCAGCGCATGGCCACTGTGCACATCTGGCATAAGTAGTGTGTGGGGGAGGGCTGGGAGATAGGAAAACAGGAATTGGCACTGTAGAGGTGTGGGGCCATGAGGGATGAGCAGCAGCAGGGACACAGACAGAAAAGGTGCCAAAAGAGTCAAGAGAGGGAAAAAGTGAAAAGGTGAAAAGAGGCAAATAGAAAGCAAAACAAAGAAAATGAAAGAAGGCAAATAAAAAGCAAAGCAAAATAAAAGCAAAGCAAATGAAAGGAGAGAAAGAGAAGGGCAGAAGGCAGAGAGACAAAGGGCAGAGAAGATAATCTCCCCACTGGACCACCAGGGATGAGGTGCAGGAGGGTACAAGCAGGTGGAAGAGGGCCTCGAACACCAACCAGCAAGGGTCAGGGACAGCAGCTACCAGGTGGAGCTGTGCGGGAAGGAAAGCAGTTCACTGACAAGGTCAGTGGGATTGTCAATAAGTGGCTGAATAAGTGAGTTACTGGATGTGTGAGTGACTGTATGGGTGAGTGACTGGCTGTATGGATGAGTGACAAACTCTGTTAGTGGATGTATGGTTAGTGAATGGCCCTGTGAGTGACTGCATTGCTAACTGGGTGTGTGAGTTGGTGAATGGGTTAGTAAGTGGGTGCGTGAGGGGATGTATTGGTGAGTGAGTGGCTCTGTGAGTGGCTGTATGTGTAAGTGAGTAGCTGTGTGAGCAGCTGTATAGGAGAGTAAGTGGCTGTGTGAGTAGCTATATGGCAGGGGTTCTAGAGGGGAGAGCTAGGAGGCTGTGCATCAATTTGTTTTCGACCACCTGGATGTCCCTCACATCCTTGTGATCCCATACATCACACCCGTATGTCGCCATAGGGATACATTTCTCTTTATAAACCTTGAGTAGGGTAGGTATTGGTTTTGACCCCAATCTTTTAGCAAATTACGGCCCAACTGCTCTGGCTAAAGTGTTCTTTACAAACTGCCTGTGCACAGCCCAGGACCCATTATCGTCAAATAACACCCCAAATACGTACAAGTAGACATTTTTGACAATTCCACTTCTTTACAAAAAAACCTTGTCTTAGCAGCCTCCTTACTGCCCATTGTGATTGTGTGCAATTTGGTAAATCGCTAAATCAAGTGACTCCATATAATCAATAAAAGTATTTAAAAGAGTTTGGAGCCCTATGGTGGTCCTTGCGAACAACACTGCATCATCTGCGTACAGTAATGTTGGGACCAATTTGGACCTTGGGATGTCTTGAGTACTTCCTGTGAGGTGGTCTCCTAGTTTATTTATTTAAAGTGTGGACAATAGAGTTGCTATGATGCAGCCATGTCAGACCCCTCGCTTGACCTCCCAGGAATCCGTTAAACTACCGCCATCTTTAAATCTTACAGCCGTGTTATTATGGGCATAGTGTAAAAAGGATACCAGACTCGGTTCCATGCCCAATTCCCACAGAATTCGCCATAGTTTTTGATCGATTTACTCAATCAAAGGCCACCGTTAGATCCATTTATCCCATGTGCAGTGTGCCCCTCTTTGCTATGGTATACTTCCCAATCACCAGGTTCAAGTTTATACATCGATCCAATGTGCCTCTCCCTTGCCTGAACCCATACTTCAAATCCCTAATGACATTATAATGTTCTAGCCATAGTGATAGCTGCTTCGAATTCACCGTTCCCATAAGTTTGGCAGCGGAATCCAAAAGTGAGATAGGTCTGTAACAAGCAGGGTCGTCCCCAGTGCCCTTAAATTGGAATGATAATAGCCTTTGCCCATGATGGGGGACAGCCACAGGTTCTAGCAGCATTAAAAACCCGAGCCAAGATTGCAGCCCATACCAGAGGGTCTGCCTTATACCGGTCAGCTGGTACCCCATCCAGGCCAGGGTCCTTTCCCCCAGCTGTGGCAAGAATAGCTGCCTGGAACTCAATATTAAAATGAAGTGGTTCTAATGGCGGGATAGGCTCCCCCTCTGGTATGGGTGAGTGAATTGATATATTAGTTGCTCTATGAGTGTGTGAGTGGGTCTGTGAATGACTGTGTGGATGAGTGAGTGAGAGTACAGGTGAGTGACTGGGTGTGTCAGTGGTTGTATGGGTGAGTGATTGGCTGTGTGAGTGGCTGTATCGATAAGTGAATATTTTGTGAGTAACTATATAGTTGAATGACTGTATGGGTGAGTGAGTGGGTAAGTGAGTAAGTTGGTGTGTGAGCATGTATGGTTGAGTGAGTGACTGTCTGAGTAGCTATATAGCAGAGTGAGTGTGTATGTGAGTGGCTGTATGAGTGAATGGGTGTGTGAGTAGTTGTATGGGTGAGTGAGTAGCTATGTGAGTAGCTGTATAGTTAAGTGGGTATATGAGTGATTTTATGGGTGAGTGAATGGGTATGTGAATGGCTGTATATGAGAGTGACTGGGTATGTGAAAGGCTGTATGGGTGACTGAGTATACATCTGAGTAGCTGTATGAGTGTGTAAGTAGCTGTGTGTGCGGCCTAATAGCTGAGTGTGTGATTGTGTGAGTGCCTGTATGCATGAGTGGGTTGGTATGAGTGGCTGTATGCATGAGTGAATGGGTGTGTGAGTGGCTGTATGAGTGAGTGAGTTGATGTGTGAGTGGCTGTATGGGTGAGGAAATGGCTGTATGAGTGGCTGTAAGGGTGAGTGACTGGATATTTGAGTTGTCGTATGGTTGACTGAGTAGCTGTATGATTGGTTGTACAGATAAGTAAATAGCTATGTGAATGGCTGTATAGTTGAGTGTGTGAGTGACTGTATGGGTGAGTGGGCATGTGAGTGGCTGTATGGGGTGAGTGGCTGGCTCTATGAGTGACTTTACGGATGAGTGAGTAGCTGTGTGAGTGACTGTATATTTGAGTATGTGGCTGTATGGGTGAGTGGCTGGGTGAGTGAGTTTGCTGTATCAGTATGTGTATGAGTGAGTGAGTGGCTATATGAGTGGCTGTATGAGTGAGTGAATGGCTATGTAGCTGAATGTGTGACTGTATGGGTGAGTGAGTGGGTATGTGAGTGGCTATATGGGTGAGTGACTGGCTGTATGAGTGACTGTGTGGGCGAGTCAAAGGTTGTGTGTGTGGCTATATGGATGAGTGGCTGAGTGGCTGTGTGTGTGAGCAGCTGCATGGTTGAGTAACTGGGTGTATGAGTAGTCATATAGGTAAATAGGTGGCTGTATGATTGTGTGAATAGCTCTGTGATTAGCTTTATAGTTGAGTGTATGGCTATGTGAGTGGATGTATGGGTAAGTGAGTTGGTTTATGAGTGTCTATATGAGTGAGTGGGTGTGTGAATGTCTGTATGTATGAGTGAGTGGATGTGTGAGTGAGTAGCTGTATGGGTGAATAAATTACTTTATTGGTGGCTTTATTGATGAATGAGTGTGTGAGTGGCCATATAGGTGAGTGAGTGGCTGTATGAGTAACTGATTGGGTAAGTGAGTAGTTGTTTAATTGGCTGTATAGTTGAGTGTGTGGCTGCATGGGTGAGTTAGTGGGTGTGTACATGGCTGTATGGGTGAGTGACAGGCTGTATGAGTGATTGTATGGGTGAGTGATGGCTATGTGAGTGGCTGTATGGGTGAGTGACTGAGTGTGTGAATGGGCATATAGGTTAGTGAGTGGGTATATGAGTGGCTGTATGGGTGAGTGAGGCTCTAAATTCTCCAATACGCCGATGACATTGTTATTATGGATCACGCTAGAACAGGCCTACAGAAAGCCTTAGAAACGCTGCACAGATTTAATCAAAAGAACAACCTGCTGGTGAATCAGGAGAAGACCAGGATAATAATCTTTGGGAAGCACCATCGAAAGAAGACAGCTCAATAGCGCCTAGGTGATTTGCAAATCAGAACCTGCAGAAGCTATAACTATTTGGGTCTCAGGCTTTCGGAAGGGGCCAAACCTCAGCCCATTTGAAACATCTAAGAAGTAAGGGGGCCGGTATTATTAGTAGCCTGAGAAGTCTCAATCAAAGACTACACAGCCCGACTTCTGAACCTATTTTGAAAGGCTTAAAAGCAAAAGTAGTGCCCTCCATTAACTATGGCCATCTAATCTTTCCTGGTGCTCTCCCTAATTTCCTCATGAGCCACCAAATCTCGGTATACAAGAAAGTATTAGGCATCCCACGACAGGCCAGGAGAGCAAGAGTAAGGCTGGAGCTGTGACTCACCCGTCCGGACTTTACCTTCTCAGGGGACATTTTAAAATATTACAATAGTACCTTGCGAGCACCAGCAACATCTTTGAAAGGACAAATTGAAATAATCTTCGAAGAAGGTGGATCCCTATGGCAGGTGCAGTTGACAGCAGCCATAAAAATGTTAGAAATAGATGTGCAAAATTTGCACAACTCAAACATTCCAGTTGTTGCATGGAAATGATCAGTGAATAGATAGGCCAAGAAAATATCACATAAAAGAGATCTGGAAAGCTTACACCATCAATCCAATCTCTCATCACTGGACGCCTCCTAGATAGTGGGAATACCACTGCCTTATTTCGAGTAAGCACTGACAGTCCCGGCCCGGAAAAAAATCACTTATATGAGACTTCTTGCATTGCCCGTTGTGGACTTTAACCAAGGTTGGGCCCGGAAGGACAATTTAGCCACATGTTGCCTCTGTAATTACCATCAGGAATCCTGGCTCCATCTGCTGTGCTGTTGTCCCAAGTTATCCAGCGAGAGGCACCGACTAGTTCTTCCTATTTGCAGAGCTCAGGGTCTTCCATGATACAGAGAAGTCTCAGACTTGTGTTTCTCAGCTAAAACAGCTCAAACAGTCACGTGGCTGGGGAAATTTACAGAATCAATTCGAGCCGCACTGATGCTGAAAATAGAGCTACAAAAAGAAAACAGTCGGCTAGCAAGCAGGTGAGACTCTGACAAACCTCCCTCCTAAGTCTTATGCATTTGCACTTGTACTTTATTACCAGATTTTGATATTAGTTTTACAGGTTTTATGCCCTACCATTTTGTAGTCACATGCGTGGGATTTAAATAATTATAGTAATTTTTATGATTTTAAGTAATTGAACAATAAAGCTTTCTGACCTCTGTAGTGACTGGGTTTATGAGTGGCCATATGGGTAAGTGAGTGACTATATGAATGGCTGTATAAGTTAATGCATGGTTGTGTGAGTGGCTATAGAACTGAGTATGTAGCTGTATAAGTACCTGTATGGGTGAGTGAGTTGGTGTGTGAGTGGCTGTATGGGTGAATAAATGGCTGTATGGGTGAGTTACTTGGTGTGTGAGTGGCTGTATAGATGAATGAGTGGCTGTATGAGTGGCTGTATGGGTGAGTGAATGGCTGTGTGAGTAGCTTTATAGCTGAGTGTGTGACAGGCTGTATGGGTGAATGAGTGAGGGTGTGAGTGGCTGTATGCACAAGTGAGTGGCTGTATAACTGGCTGCATAGGTGAGTAAATGGTTACATGAGTGGCTGTGTGGATGAGTGATTGGGTATGTGAATGGTTGTATAGGTGACTGAGAGCTGTGAGCCACTTGTATGGGTGAGTTAATAGCTGTCTGAGTGACTGTATAAGTAAATGGGTTTGTACTTGGCTGTGTGGGTGAGTGACGGGCTATATTTGTGGCTGTATAGGGTACGTTTATGGCTGGGTGAGTGGCTGTCTGGGTGAGTGACTAAGTGTTTGAGTGGGTATATGGGTGAGTCAGTGGCTGTATGGTGGCTGTATGAGTGAGTGAATGGTTATGTGAATGGCTGTATAGCTGAGTGTATGGCTATGTGAGTGACTGTATGGGTAAGTGGCTGGGTCTGTGAGTGCCCATATAGGTGAGTGAGTAGCTGTATGTGTGACTGTATGGGTGAATGAGTTTGCTGCATTAGTGTCTGTAGGGGTGAGTGGCTATATGCATGGCTGTATGCGTGAGTGACTGGGTGTGTGACTGGCCATATGGGTGATTGAGTAGCTATATGATTGGTTGTATGAGTGAGTGAATGGCTGTGTGAGTGTTATAAAGCTGAGTGGGTGACTGTGTGAGTGGCTGTATAGGTGAGTTACTGGGTATGTGAGTGGCTGTATGTGTGAGTGAGTAGTCGCATGAGTGACTGTATGGGTGAGTGAATGGTTGTGTGAGTGGGTGAATGGGTGAGTGAATGCATGTGTGAGGGGGAGTATAGGTGAATGAGTGGGTGTGTGAAGGGCTGTATGGGTGAATGGCTGGGTGTGTGAGTGACCATATAGGTGAGTGACTGGCTATATGTGTGACTGTATGGGTGAGTTTGTTTGCTATATCAGTGTCTGTATAGATAAGCGAGTAGCTATGTGAGTGGCCGTATGTGTTATTAGTGGGTGTGTGAGTGGCTATATAGGTGAGTGAGTGAGGGTGTAAGTGGATGTATGGGTGGGAGAATTGACACTGTGAGTGGCTGTATGGGTGAGTGAATCGCTGCATGAATGGCTTTATGGGTGAGTGACTGGATCTCTCAGTGCCTTTATGTGTTGGTGTGTAAATAGCTGTTTAAATGTGTGGCTGGGTGTGTGAGAACATATGGTTATGTAACAGCACTAAAACAAGCAATTAGTAAAACAAATTACTTCAACAGATGGTGCCATTTATTTGTATGAAATGAAAAAAAAATATTAATTTGTATTACAATTTATATGAGAAACGTAGCACACAAATTTTAACAATGTGTAACTATATAATTGCAACAAATACCTACACATCTTTTATACAGTAATGCTTAAAAATCAGCATTTATTTTCTAATTTTTACTGTTATCAATCAATCAATCAATCAATCATTTTTAAAGCGCACTACATACCCGCGAGGGTCTCAAGGCGCTGAGGGGGGGTGCTACTGATCAAACAGCCAGGTCTTGAGCATCCTCCTGAAGGTCAGCAGGTCTTGGGTCTGTCGTAGGCTCGGTGGGAGGGTGTTCCATGTCTTGGCGGCGAGGTGGGAGAAAGATCTCCCTCTGGTGGTTGTTCTTCGGATGCGCGGCACGGTGGCGAGTGAGAGGTCGGCGGCACATAGCTGGCGGTTGGGGATGTAGAAGGAGAGCCGTCTGTTGAGGTAGGCTGGGCCGGTCTTGTGGAGTCCCTTGTGTGCGTGGATGATGAGCTTGAAGGACATCCTTTTGCTGACGGGGAGCCAGTGCAGGTCCCTCAGGTGGGGGGTGATGTGGCTGTGGCGTGGCACATCGAGGAACAGTTGTTTTATGGATGCGTTGTAGTCTTTGATGAGCTTGGTAGGGGCTCCGGTGTAGAGGGTGTTTCTGTAGTCGAGTCTGCTGCTGAAGAGGGTCTGGGTGACTGTCTTTCTTGTCTCTGTCAGGATCCATCTGTAGATCTTGCGGAGCATGCGGAGGGTGTTGAAGCAGGAGGCGGAGACGGCATTGACCTGCTTGGTCATTGAGAGCGTTGAGTCGAGGATGATTCCAGGTTGCGTGCGCATCAGGTTCTATAGTTGCATTCACCACAATTTCTAAACAATAATTTTACCTATGCTCCATCTACTGATGTAAATAAATATATCCTGAAAATGCAACCATAATCATTAGAACTAGTACTAGATCTATATAAGGCAAACTAGCAAAAAGGAAAGCCTTATAAAAATATCACCCCTGGTCGGCCGCATGATGTCATAAATTCTGTGGCAGATTTACAATCCCCTTGTGTAATTTTGCGCCACAGTTGTGTCACTTTTTGTGATGCAGTGGCGTCATAAAAATGAGCATCATTTAGGGACACTGAGGGATTGTGTGGACTGCACAGCGTACAGTTGGAAAATGGAAGGGAGGGAGTGAGGAGAGAGCTGTCCAGTCTGAGTGCCCACTGATGACATTTTGCCTCCAGTTAGGCACGTCTTAGCTTCTAAAAGAAAGCTCAAGTAGGACTTGCTTATTTCTCTGATTGTATGTATACACAGGTGGTTAGCGATAACTCCTTGCAGAAAAGTATTCTTGCTTACAAAATATTGAAGACCTTCTTATCAACAGGCAGTTTGAAAATGGTGTGACCTCAGCAGACGCACATGCCAGAGCAAGGCACTTGCAATCTCTTTATCACTCATTGAATCCTATTCCTGGAACTAAAGTTAATCAGACCCACTTTGAAAGTAATTTAGACAGTGAACAAGTGCCGGAAACCTCTGCTGTGTCGTCACTGAATGCTGAATCGGACAGAGGTGGGGGCTGCCGTGCTTGTGCTCATGAGACAGACGCATAACACGCTTCTGCCGGCAGTCCAGGATCCTAGCAGGAGACGAATGCCGGCATAAACCCGTTAGTAATTCGTAGCGGGCAGACGACCAAAACCAGCCACTAATGTAGGAGGAACCACAGATAATCTGGGCCTTTAGGCCCCGAGCTCCCAGGCCTCAGCCTCCAGCCCCCACACAAGTGCGTAGGACTCGAGTACCCTCCAGTGGAAGGACAAGGGTGTAACTGCGTCGGCCCCCTGGGGGTGCAACTTGGCTTGACATGCATCAGAGCGCTCGTCATGCCTGTATGGAGGTATACAAAGGTGTATGAAAGACATAGCTGCCAAGGTTTCAGATTGCCATGTGTGACATTTTCATAATTTCAGTGAAATTATGAGTGACATTTCAAGAACTATGAGTGACACTTTCTTGCGAGCTAAAATCATCCAATGAAGATGAGGATAACTTCTAAATATCAGAAATTACAGCCATTTGAGCAACAAGAAACTCCAAGAAGTTCTTGAAACTGCTGCAGAGCACCAGAAATGGAAGGGCACTAACCCTAGTGCTCCCTCCTGTAACATGACTGTACTGTAAGGAATGGGTAAGGCCACTGGCTCCTCCTTCCTAATGATGCTGCAGTTGGATCATGGTCATGCATCATCACTTCAGGGCCTCTCTCTCTCATGTGATGGGAGTCGACCCACCAGCTTAAACAGAATGTGAGAGAGGCCGGGCACTCTGAACCGCAAGCAAACCTGCCTGGCTGGCCATCTGCGTTGTGCTGGTGGGGGCAGGTAGGGCCTCTCCTCCTCCCTTTAAATGACCATGTGGCCGGGCTATTTCTTAGACAGTTGACACCAAGGCCTCTCTCATGTGGTGTCCGAGACCGTCCATGCCCCAGGATGTGTGAGCCGAGGAGCCTGAATCAAGTAAAAACAGGTGCCGGTCAGTGTGTTGCTAGGTGAGCCGGCGGAAAAACAACGCTGACTTGTACACACGTTTGCCGGCCAGTAGCAGGGCTCGGCCGGCTTGCTTCTGCCTGCAAAATCTGCAGAGAGCATGATGGAAGGACTGAGGGGCCTCTGATAATGACACGCGAGTCGCTGAGACCCCCACCCCCACAGGATGAGAGGGCAGAGAGGCCTGGCCTGGCCAGGCAAAACATGCACCACCACCCGTAAGTCACTGAAGAGCTGATAGTAAACCCTCCCATTTTATATACATGATTACTTGCGCCATTTTATAAATTAAGTACAATGTAAAATATTGTTGTGACCACGTAACGACGAACTCTAAACATTCAATTAGTTAGATTTATCTGATAGTGATTTTACTGTAAAATAAAATAATGTCAAATTAACGTTTGCTTTTGTGTAACATTTGTTGTATTGTAATTTTCTCCTAATGTCTCAATACTGTCTGTTCCTATTGTGAAGCGCTCAGACCCCCGGGGTAAAGTCCGCGATGAATGCATTAATATAAAATAATAAATAAATAAAACCATTACCATACACCGGTGGCGTCGCGTGCGCAGCCAGCGCTGAACACACTAGTGAAACTGACACTTACTTAGTTATTGGTAGTGGTCACCTGCTGCTGCCCACGGCCACGGCACCCAGCCACGATTGTCGATGAATGGTCCACCACTCCACTGTCCTGCGCGACTGGCCGACGGACACTCACTCGGCTCGCCTCGGGATGGGCTGGGCTCTGCTGTTGCAGCGATGGGACGCCGGCCCCCCGGGCCCGGAGCGCCCGCGCTCGCAGTTTTCCTGGCTGGTGGCCAGAGCTGTCGCCGGCTCAGCTGAGCTGCCACAGTGGTGGTCAAGGTGCGCTGCAGCCTGCAGCTGTGTTTAGCGCCGGGCTGCACAGGGGGCCGCCGCGGGTGGCCATGATGCGAGACTGTGTCTCCTCTTCATGCGCGCAGCCTGCCTGCACTCTAATCCCCCGCCGGCCGCTTCTGCACTTCCGGCACATCCGGATTAATCCTGGCCCCTGTGGTGCGGCACCGTGATTGACAGCTCTGAGGCTGTAACGACTGAGCAGGCAGCCCGGGCGCCGGCCCCCCTGCAGACTCAACTGCACCATTCTGGCATTAGTTTCCAGGGCAACAGACTCGTCGGACTGGCGGAAGAGCAGAGAGATACATTGTAGCGCGGCGCCGCTCACGAGCTCAGAAAGCTCAGCTGCAGTCTAGTTAACTGTTTAGGCACTAGTCGGGCTGAGAGCAGCACTCTCAGAACAGTAGATAGCCCGGGCGCAGGAGCTGCTGTGCGCTGGCATAGGTGGCAAAAATGCATGACAAATGCATTCAGTGCGGTGATGTGGATCACCGCACTGAAATGCGTGAGTGTCACACCTGTTGCGTGACGCTTGGCAGGACTGATGAAAGAACAGTGGGGGCCCGAGAATGAAACAGGAGAGAATAAAGCTGGAAACCCACAGAATGAATTCATGAAGAGTGGGGCAATACAGGAATTCATTAACTATCGCAAAGGCACAACAGAGATAAGTGTTTGGGGTAAACATGGACATTATGGAAATGTATGGAGTATAAAAGGAAAGGAAGAATTAAGTGCTGGTGGTAGTAGACAGACTTGGAATAACATAGCAGCCGCCTTTCATGTTGGCAGGGGGTCGCTTGGAGGTGCACAAAGTAGCCATCCTGTAAAAATTACTGGAAGAGCGTGGTGGGAGTTAAGCAAGTTAATCTTAAACTATTAGCACCTGCTTCTAAGGAATGGCACCAGGAAAAAGAAAATTACAAAAAGGGTGAAATGGGCACTTACAGATGGCCTCAATAGAAATTGGGTCACTAGAAGGAAAAAGTATCGGAAACCCTAAAGAAGAAGTAAAAAAGCCATCAAGGAGAAAAACAAAAATTAAACCTGCATCTGAAAGCCCTTTGCATGGAGAGAAGGGGGGGGCGTCTGTCTCCAAATCAATTAAGGATTTCGTGGGCAAGCACTTTAAGAGGAAACAATCCCTACTAGATACATTGGAAATAGGAGAAGAACAACAATTAGAGGATGAGAACGCAAGTCAACGTGCACTAGATTAAGACTCATCCATTATAAAGTAAGAAGTTATCTTGTGTAAAAATGAATCTGCCATGGAACCAAGACTGTTATCATCACAGCAGCTTCTTACCCTCCAAGATAAAGAAGGATTGCAGCAGGAAGTGAATATCACTATTGGAAAGATTGGAGATTACGGTATAGCACCTAGAGTTGATCAAAGAAAGAGGATAGGGCAGTCGAAAAGCCAAGGGATCAAGAATATAGAAGGGTTAGCACAAAATCTAACGTTATTATCTTGGCAACACCTTCTGCTTCTATGCTGGACATAATGTTGATGCTGCAAAAAACTTTGTAAGGGTTACTTGAAGTAACTACGATGAAAAATGATATCTTAAAACCCCAAAAAGATCAACTGCAGAATATCGTGGGAGAACTGAAAGCCATTCGGGACGATATGCCGACGATAGAAAGACCTACCAGGGAAATTCAGAATATGGAAAGTGCTGGGGAAACCCAGCGGCTGGCAGAGTCATAGAGTGTGTAAATCTCATCTCTAAATGCCCGATGTTAATAAAGAAATGCGGGGAATCATTAAGATATAGGCAACACATACCACAAATAAAAATAGGGAGGAAGGCCCGGAAACAGGGGAAGAGGAAAGAAAAGAAAGGGTAGAAAGGAAAAGAGGGGTGAAGCTCCCTACAAGTGAATAAACAAAAGGAAAAAACCTTTGAAGTAACCTAAAGAAACGGGAAAGAAGGGGACCCCTGGGAAAAGCAAATGCAAGCATAAGCAGAGAAAAAGGAATGATCGATCAAATTCCCAATGGAAAAATAAAAGGAAGAGAAGAATATATAAACTACAGGTAAAGGGTTTTGGAAACGATGGAAACATCAGGGATCAAACGGAAAGAGGAAGACAGTTAAATGTAACAGTTAGAAGGAAGTGGATGCAGGAAAAAAGGAGCACTGAAGATGTAGAAAAGAAGGGTAGTGGTAATATGTGGCTATATTTTTAACCATTCAAACCAGAGAGGGGCAAGAAAAAAATGAGAAATCTCTGACCCTTAAACCGGTCTCAGCTCATACTTGCCTTCTCCAAATGTGCTAATCTAAAGCAAATAGGAACTAAGGGCCATATGTATCATAGTTCCGTTTTGTGAATTCCAAATAGCGATTTTTAAGGAATCGCTATTTAGAATTCGCAAAACGGTATGTATGTACAAAATCGCTTTTTTATAGCGATTCCTTACCATTCCTAATTTGCGATTAGCAAATTGCTATTCTCAAATTACCCATTCATTTCTATTGGTCAGGAGGCCCATAGGAATGAAGGGGCAATTTGCGATTAGCAATATGCTAATCGCAAATTAGGAATTTTTTCAAGGGTGCAGGGGTGTCTCAAGAACACCCTGCTGCACCCCTGAAAATGACATTTAGGGGCATATGGCGCACATACATGCCCTAAGGGCATGTATGAGCGTCATATGGCACCTTTGGAATTTAAATAAATTGCATTTTAAAAAGAATTCGCAACTTACCACCAACTAGAAGTTGATGGTAATCTGCGAATCCTTATTGGCATTTTTGCATAAATATTTCTTTGATACATTGCATTTAAGGAATCGCAAATTTTGCGATTCCTTAAGTGCAATCGCAAAATAAGGAATAGCAAAATGTGCGAGTCCTTATTTTGCATCAAACATGTTACATACATACCATTTTGCTAATTAGCATTCGCAATGGCCGAAATTTGCAGAATTTCGGCTTTTGCGAATGCTAAGTAGCTTGATACATATGGCCCCTAAGGATCTTAGACAAGTGGGCTTTATGCAGAATAATAAAGGAAACGAAATCACGGTTTTGATGTACTCAGGTCTGGTAAAGGTGGCTATTGTAAAAGCAGAGAAAGAGGTACTAAAGAAAGGGATAAGATTAATCCCATAAATAGAATTGTATGAAAAAAGACACCAAGTACCATGCAAGTCTAGGAGTAAGACAGGTC
Organism: Lissotriton helveticus; assembly: GCF_964261635.1. NCBI lineage: Eukaryota > Metazoa > Chordata > Amphibia > Caudata > Salamandridae > Lissotriton > Lissotriton helveticus. The sequence goes on along the minus strand of NC_136061.1, from coordinate 1,727,320,173 downwards.
AGGTTGATAGATTCGAAGTGTGAGGAAGAAGCAAATATTGAAATTACCGTAGGCACGGCAGAGATAAGCAAACATGGGAGTAATTGGAGCCTTGAAAATAGCTTAGCAGGTCCTATCTCACCTGCCCCGGAAGAAGTGGGTTGGCTAAGCGAAACCGATTAGTGTATTGGGTCGCCACACAGCCTTGGAATATTAACATAGAACATAAATGGACTTGGAAGCACGGCAAAACTAAAAAGCCTTAAAAAGTTAGCCAATAGGCTGGAGATTATATGCTTGCAAGTAACATGGCTGTGCGACAAAACCCCCATAATTGAAGGGTTCGTTCAACTAGATTGGCCGGCGAAGAAAAATATAGCAGGGATGGCCCTGGAGGGGGGCTCATGACTTTAATATTAACCAAGATTGTGAAAAAAGTGATACCCATAGCTGCAAAATGTAAATGGTTATTGGCTTGTAGAGTATGCCTGCTGGACCCTGATACCAAGTACGACAATATGGTAAATATAAATGCATAATACATGCAGTGGGGGAGCCCTGAAGAGTATAGGATAGAGATGGGAAATTGTAAGGAAGATGTGGACTGTCTGTGTGAAAACTCCGATAATGATATGTTAATCCTGATGGATATTTTAACCATAAAATTAACCCAAAAAGGATAGATCCCTGCTTTAAAGAAATACTATGCTCATATAACTAGGTATGGCTAGGTTTCCTGATAGCACGCTATCTTCAGGAGACATGGCATTAGGAAAGTATCTGGGCATGAAGGGTTTGTTTTGCTTGAATGGCGGTATAGAGACTGACAGGTCTGCTAAGCAAACGTTTAAGGTAGGCAAACAATCCTGCCCAATTGATTATATTTTTTTACATGCCTGGAACTTTGAAAAAATAGAGGGTTTTTGTGTTGCACAAGGAGTGGGAAGTGACCATGACTCGTTGAAACTAGAAATAACTAGAGATAAACACAACTCACGAGATATAGTAATCCCACTACCACTAGATTACCCTAAATGCCTTACCACTAGATTAAGAGAGGAATGCTTGACAAAACTGGCTAATTTCCAACAGAATTTAAGCCTGGAAAAGGCCAAGTTGCGAAAATAAGAATGGTACGAAGAAATAATTTGACAAGTGTGTAATAACTCGAAGGCACACTTATATAGCTTAAGAACAATCTTTATTACCAGCTCCCGCCAGCACGTCATAGCCCTGGCCAGGTACATACAAAATGGCCGTGTCCCCGAGCCACCAACTGTCACCACTCCTTACATGCCAACGGGCAGCACGAGACCTATGCCTCGCGCGTCGCACATAGGGTGCGCGAGGCGGACTAGCTCACTACATATCTCCTTTCCCTAAAACCAAGATAAAAGAAAGAAGAGACAGAAGAGAGGAAAGGCAGAGGACAGGAAAAGAGCACAGAAGAAAGAGAAAGAATTAACGTCGGTATCTAACCGGAATACTGATCGCTCTAGTGCTCCTCCTCACCGTTGTGGGTTGAGGAGAAGAATGCTGAACACTGAGATCACTTGGAGGATTAGCATGTGAAACATTTTTTGCATAATTAGAACTCTGCATATTGTTCTTAACATTTTTCACTTTTACTACCTTGTTTACATTCCACCAGTTTTGTCCGTTAACCCGAACCGCACTTCCACACACTTTGTCAACCACTACAATTTCACTGAACTTAGATTCGCCTTTTTTTTTACAAACCCTTGTTTCTTTATTCTTACACAGTCTCCCATAGCAAACTCTCTGTTTTTTACCCGTTTCCTCTCATCAAAATATTCTTTCTGTTTGGATTGTACCTTTTCACTCATGTTTCTTACTCTTTCATCAATTTCTTGGGGAGTAGAATTAGTTTTGAACCATTTGGACATCCATGCAGGTCTAAATTCTGTACATGGTTTTCTGCCTCTCAACAGTTCAAATGGAGATACTCCAGTTGAAGAATGGGGAGTGGTCCTGTAGAACCATAACATTGCCCTTACACTCAGGGGAACAGCTTTGTTGTGTTCTATGGCCCATTTGACACAGTCACCTATTACTCTGTTGAGTCTCTCCACCAAGCCATTGGTTTGCGGGTGGTAAAGGGAGCTTCTGTAGTGAGTGATGGCTGATTCTTTAAGAAACTCTTCCACCTCAGCAGACACAAATTGCACCCCATTGTCGGAAATGATGGATAGAGGAAACCCTTCTCTCATGAAAATTTCTTTCATGAAGTCGATAATCTCTTTTGAGTCAACTTTGGGCACAAACTTTGCTTCTGGCCACTTTGTATAATAATCCATCATCACTATGGAAAATTTGCATTGATGGGGTAGACTATGGAAGGGCCCTAACACATCAATACCTAGTTTTCCCCACAGAGCACCAGGAAGGGGTATGGGCGTGAGAGGAGAACAGGCTGTGCGAAGACATTTGTCACTTGAAGAACAAACTGTGCATTCCTACACCATAGCATCGATGTCTTTGTCCATCTGTGGCCACCAAAAGTATTCTCTTACTCTACGTTTGGTGAGTGTGGCTCCAAGGGGCCCCTCATGGGCTTTGACTAGAAGAGTGGATCTAATGTTTTCAGGTGGTAAAAGTTTTTCCAGCCTGAAAACCAGACCATCCTCGATAGAAAGTTCATCGCACACCTTCACATAGGGTTGAAATGCCACCCTCACATTCCTTTCTCTAGGCCACCCTTGTGCAATATACTTCTTCACCTCTTTTAAAACCTCTTCAATTTCTAGAGCCTCCCTCCAACCTTCTTGTCCCACAGAACATACATTCATCAATTCAACACTGGCTATGATACAGTCTTCTTTTTCGTCATAACAACAGTCGTCCTTGCATTGCATAGCCTGACTTGTGGTGGCCGGCAAACGTGACAGTGTGTCTGCCCTCACATTTTTCCCCCCAGCTATGTGAACCACTTCAAAATTGTATTGTAGTAGCTTAGATGCTAGGCGGGCAATACGGGGTGTAGCATTCCGGCTTTTTGTGTTACCAAGAATAGCCACCAAAGGCTTGTGGTCCGTTTGAAGTGTGAACTTTCGCCCCCACAGAAAATTTTTAATTTTTTCAATGCCCCACCAACATGCTAGGAGTTCCTTTTCAATCACAGAGTAATGTGTTTCAGCCTCTCTAAGTACTCTGGATGTAAATCCCACTGTGTGTTCATTAGGGCCAACCTCCTGTGTCAAGACGGCCCCTAACCCATAGTTACTAGCATCCACAGTCAAGGTGCACGAGAAATCCTGCACAAAACGTTTCAAGGCTTTGACAGTACTCAGTTGTTCTTTGATCCATTTGAACGCTAACTTGCACTCTTCATCCCACACAAATTCACTTTTGTCCTGTAACAACCTTGAAATAGGGCGTATATTAGTAGCATAGTCTTGGATAAAACGGGCATAAAATTCTGTGAGACCCAATAGTGATTTGACTCCAGCTTTGTCTTTAGGTGCAGATGCATCGACTATGGCTTGAACCAAACTTGGCTTTGGTGTAACTCCTTCGCTTGAGATGGTGTGACCCAGATTTTCTACACTGTCTTTAGAGAATACACCCATTGTCCCTTTTTAGTACAACGCCATGTTCTTGAAAAATCGACAAACTTTTGCTCAGCACCAGGTCATGTTCCTGTTGATCCTTAGCAAATAACAGGACATCATCTTGGAATATAGCCACATTTTTGATTCCCTTGAGCAGATTGACCATATCTCTCTGGAAGACAGAGGTTGCCGAAGCCAGGCCAAAAGGCATACAACAGAATTGAAACAAACCCGAAGGAGAGTTGAACGCAGTGAAGTGGCGTGAATCCTTGTCAAGTTCGATTTGGTGATACGCAGAGGCCAAATCCAGTTTAGTGAAAACCTTTGCCCCTGCAACTACTCCCAACATTTCCGATATATTTGGTAATGGGTGCGAATCCACCCAAATCACTTTGTTTAGATTGCGCAGATCAATACAGATTCTGAGTTCGTTGTTTTTCTTCCGAGCTACCACTAAATCCGAAGACCAGTCCGACGACTCAATTGGTTCAATAACTCCTCTTTTCTGCATTAACAAGAGTTCTTTTTCCAAATCCCTTCTTATGCTGAAAGGTATACTTCTTATTTTGTGTTTGACAGGTACAGCATCACTCCTTACCTTTATTTTGTGCTTGAACCCTTTGATCTTTCCCAATTCTCCAGAAAATACTCTTGGGTATTTATTTAGCAATTCTTCCACATGTGTTTGGTCACGAATAACCAATATTTGTTCTTTAGCTCCAGGGCATAGCATCATACTGAACAAACCTTGATGGAACTATCCTAATATGTCTAAACCATGCACGGCCACATATACTTTCCCATATATGTGTCTGTTCTTGAACACCAAGACGTCTTCAAAATACCCTAGTAGGTCTATACTCCTCCCTTCGTAGGATACAGGCTCTCGATCTGGTGGCTGCAGGGGTCTGTTCCACCATTTTTCCCTGAATAAAAATTCATTGATCATTGTGATCCTAGCTCCAGAGTCTACCAGAAGTCTCAGATTCTTTTCACCAACACCAATGATCGCGTAGGGATCTACACAGTCATTAGGATCACCACTTTTTATGTTTTCTTCATTGACCACCAAAACCATGTCTTTTAATTCACTGAGTGTGTCATCACTGTCACTACCACTTGAGTCCTTAACACATGCGACTTGGTTTGTATTTTTTTAATGAGTTTGGCATACTTTGTCAAAATGCCCAATCTTCCCACATTTACGACATGTAGCATTCCTCGCGGGACATGGTCTTCCACTTTTTGCGTGAGAAGGATAACCACACCTGAAGCAGATGTCAGTTCTTTTGAAAAAATTGTTCTGTTGAAAATCTTTTCTCTTCACCACATTTTTTATGCGCACTGGTGTTACCACTTTTGCGTTTTTGCTTTCAAGCTCTTTGATAGAGGATTGTGAAGTTTCAATGCTCTTAGCTATGCGGATGGATTCATCTAAAGATGGATTTTCCAAGGACAGCAACTTTTGTCTTATTTTCTTGTCAAGACATTTACTCATGAATTGGTCACGTACCAATTGTTCGCTGAAGTTCTCAAATTCACTTTCAGCCACCATTTTTCTCAAAGCGCTAATGTACGTGTCAACATCTTCCTCTATTTTTTGCGCTCTTTTGAAGAATTTGTGTCTTGATACAACGACACTGGGGTGCTTGTCATATCTTATTTTCAATTTTTTTACAGTGTTTTGGTATTTATCCGTTTCTTCACCACCTTCATCAACTACATCAGGTAAGTGTTTAAGTGTTTCTCTTCCTTCAAACCCCAACGAGTGAAGTAGTAAGAATCTTTTCCTTTCTGCTCCGAACCTGTGCGCTCCTATTGCCCCCAAATAATTTTCGAATGCATCGAACCATTTTTTCCAAGGTACTGGTGGTTCCCCTGGTGTATCTAAGAAAGGAGGCGGAGGATGAATTAACTGCATCATTATTCTCAGGTATTATTTATTTTATTTTTGAAACCGAATTTTATAACATATACCTCAGAGCGTTTTTATTTTTCCACAACTTCTAATCCGTTTTTTTAAGTTAATTCGCGAATCACCAGTGGTTTCCGCAAAAACAGAAAGTGAGTCCTTCTATTGTTCCCTAGAACACCTCTTCCCTAGGCATAGCTTGCACGGTATGTACTCCACCCAGCGTTACATGAATTGTAATCACCAAAGTGTTATCTTTAATTTTTTTATTAACATATATGACGTGCTTTATCTCTTCCTCCCAAGGTTTAATTGGTTTGTGCCCCAGCGATATCTTTCCTGTGCAAAACCTTTACTTCGAGTCTTTGGTTATTGAAATGCACATCGGCACAAATGACCGTGGGAGGAAATGTTCCTTCTCCTTTAAGAAACCAGAGATGTACTGTTAACTCGATCGGGGAAGTTTCATGAGGTAGGCGGGGACTGTTCACGCTAGACTGACGTTTCTCTCCAGGGCGTCGCACTTCACCTCACCTCAGCTTCTCTCCTCGTAGCGGCAAAGAGGGGCCACAGACCTGACACTGTTCCTACGCAGTGCCTCACCACAGCACACTTCTTCACAATAGTGGACCAGGCACCACGTTCTTCACTCGCCTGGACGACTCTTCCTCCTGATGTCCGCTTCGTTCAGATTCGATGCCAGCACAGTCTACGCATTGTTCTCAAGGTAATGTTTTCTTTCAACTTCCTTTTCAATTTGTGGGTTCGTTGCGGGAACTGAAGTGCCTCGTCGCCAAAATCGAGTGTAATAACTCGAAGGCACACTTATATAGTTTAAGAACAATCTTTATTACCTGCTCCCGCCAGCACGTCATAGCCCTGGCCAGGTACATACAAAATGGTCGTGTCCCCGAGCCACCAACTGTCACCACTCCTTACGTGCCAACGGGCAGCACGAGACCTATGCCTCGCGCGTCGCGCACAGGGAGCGCGAGGCGGACTAGCTCACTACAAAGTGGTTCAATGCTTTAGGGCAAAATTAAAAGACAAAGAATCGTCATAAAAGCATGTTTTCCTTTGTATAGCGCTTTCCCCTTTTTGGGGGTCTTTCTTGTTTCTAGGCACATTAGTCTCCACAATTATTTTATTCCTCCTGCTCTTCATTTGTGCTATTGTACTGATGTTTTACATTGTTGCTTCAACTTAATAAAGCTTTTCAAACTTAAAAAAAAAAAAGACAAAGAATCAAGGGTTAAGAAAAATCTAGGTAATCATGGAATGAGAACGAACTGGTTTAGTGAGGAATGTAGGAACCTAAAGAGGTTGATAAGTAAAGGGGAGAGAAGCCTCAGAGTTACATATGATCTTGGAAGTTATAGTAATCTAGTTAAAATGAGGAAAGTGTATAAAATGTTAATTCGTAATGAGAAAATTTATTTTAAAGAGAACTGTTTCGAGATCTGCTGGAAACAATTGAAACAAAAAATGCATGAAAAATCTGGAAGTTGATGCAGGAATTTTCTGACAATTAATTGTGTGGGGGAGAAAGCCACATGGAATAGAATCATCTGGGGATATGTATGGTAAGGGAACAGAGCCTGTAAAAAGAGATCTAATACCCTGGGAAGAGGTTTATATAGACATAAAAAGATATCTTACAGTAGATAATCTAAAATTTACCATAGTAAAACTAAACTTAACCTGTGCAGCTTGCCCAGATAATCTCCCAACAATTATAATAAAGACAGGATCTGAGTGGTGGGCTGAAGAGCTATCACAAAATTTGTTGTTATATTAGATACTACCAGCCCGTCCCGACATTATCCGGGTATGAATTGCTGCCTGCCAATTGTCGCGCCCATTGGCCACGCCCCCAGAACACGAAATATTGCCCAATAAAAATGACCATGACAAATGCCTAAATCCTAATATGTGAGCGCCCTCCATAGAACTTCTGGCGGGAGGTGTGTCTAAAAGTGTATCTCGGTACTGGCCATCAATGAGAGAGACCTGTGCATTTTTCAAATGGGTGGTGAAACAATATGAGTATGCTGCTGGAGATGTGGCCCGCCGTGCCAGCAATGTACTTACCGGGGGAGGGATAGGTCCTTTCTTGCTATTTCCGTGGAGGCGGGCCTTGTTTCCGGATGTGCGTCGCGCGAGGCCTGTGTGCATCAGAAGTGGTAAATCTCCAGTGTGCGCATCAGGCGTCACCGGACGATAAGGCGAGATTAGATTTCCTGCACAATGGCCCCTGTTTGGGCTCCTTCTGGCCCTTGGGAATAGCGCCATGCCTGACCTACATACAGTAAAGCAGGTGCACGGCACTGGGAGTGCGGGGCAAGCACACCCGGACTGGAATGTACGCTCGCTTTTTTATTTTCGTGATGCCGCGCCCCGCACACGCCCACGCCCCCAGCACAGGATTTGAGACATGGCATGAAGGGCGGAACGTACCACACGTTTTGGTAATGCCACGCCTCCAGCACACGCCCACAGCACACGAAATGAGACATTGCATGAAGGGCGGAACGTACCACACGCCCCCAGTGTTTGTCACACCCCCAGCACACGCCCACAGCACAACACAGACATGCCCACAAGGGACTACTTTGCTGGCAGGTTCTTTTACCTTTTAAATATATATGGTGGGCGTGTCCTTCTGCTGCAACTGCCCTTTCCAACGCTGTATTGGGTGTTGTGATTGGTGCTGTGGTTACTGAGATTACCCGCCTCAAAGGTTTGGGCTCTCTCTTTATAATATTAGTATGGACAAGTCAAATTCCCCATAGCTGGAGAGGTGCCATAATTAGACCGATACATAAGAAAGGAGATATGAAGGCCCCAAAAAACTATAGGCTGATCAATCTCCTGGATGTGAGAGAAAAAGTATTCGCTAACATATCCTAGGAATACTGAAGGAATGGGTGGAACAGAGACAATTTGTGACTGTAGAACAAGGTGGTTTTGACGGGGGACACTTCAAAATTTACCATTGCTTTGCCCTCTGGTCAATTGTACGGAAATCTACAAAACAGCGGTGTTCTGCTGTTTTGTAGATTTCCGTGCAGTTTTTGGTCTGCTAGACCAGAGTTGCCTATGGGAAACCGTGATAAAATATGACATTCCAAAGGGGTTGCTGTCTATTATACAGGAGTTGCATAGCCAAAATTGGGCACAGGTCTTTAAGGACACTGAGGGGACATTGACACAGAAAATAGCAATTAACAATGGATTAAGACAGGGGTGTGTGTTGGCCCCTCAACTCTTTTCCATATTTTTAGCTGATTTACCAACTGCCCTTGGAGAGGATAGAAGTGCAAGCGCTAGAATGAATGGTAAACAAATATTATGCTTGCTGTACGCAGATGATTTAGTCGTTTTAGATCAGACAGAGGTAGGTCTCCAGAGAAAGATGGATGTGTTCAGTGAATATAGTAGGTTCAAACACATAACTGTAAATATGGATAAAACCAAGGTGTTGTGTTTTGGAAAAAAGAGTGGATAAGTGTAATTGGTATCTGGGCCATATATAAATATCTAGGGGTCTGATTTGAAAGGTCTCTGAACTGGCATATCCGTATTGTGGCCCTAATAGGGCCCTTACATTGGTGAGTGGATTAAAAAAATGTAATTGTGACTATGAAGAGAAGTCACACAGACCTATGATAAAAGCCTTTAGTGTCTTGATACCCTCACAATTACAATATGGAGAAACATTACTTTGTATCAGTGGTAACAGTGGGTGGGACACTAAGGAAAAACTGGCAAAACTCATCCACCAAATTAGGATAGGCCTAAAAGTCGCCAACGAAAGCAGCAAAACCCTGGGGAAGAACATGGTGATCTCTGTAGAGGAAAGCTGATGGGGTTCTCTCAACGACGTATCAAAGAACGACCGACAGTACCCCTCTCGCACGGTCTCTAAAGACAGCATCCCACCTTGAGAGAGACCTAGTGAGCCACAGAGGGGCGTTCAAGAGCTCTGCAAAGCAGCTCATCTGCAGGGCACAAACAGGGGCTCCAAGAACATGGCCCTAAATGCCAGGGAAAGACTAAGCGGGACTCACGGAGGGGCATCAAATTTTATTTAGCATTGAGATTTGAAACCACTGTTTTTACTTTTTGTATATTGATTGTTTTTACTGTAAAGATTTTAATTAATTATACAGTTAATACAAAATTTCAAATTTCACTAAGGAAGGGAAGAGTTTAAAGACCTTAATGTCCCTACCAAGCGCATCCATGATACAGGGAATAAGAATGGAGATGGGTATGGCCTTGTGAAATATACAGGCCCAAGTGGCATTAATAAGATTTTGGAAAAGACTAGGCTTGGGAGAAGAACACAAAGTCTCACAGTGGTGCAAGAAATGAGGTCCAGCAAAGTGATTTAAAATGGGCAAAAGGAGTCAGAAAGAAATTGGAATCTGTATGTGTGAATATGAAGGTGAGAGTGTACCAACAGACGTTACAAGTAGAAGTTTCAAAAGTTTAACTAAGAACCTTAGGGAAGGAATTATCGTGGAAAAAGGGTTGGCAGTATTTGAGAAAGAAAAAAGTGTTGCCATTTATGCAAAATTCTTGTCTGAAGGAAGTCTGGTTCGCATATTTGGATATATTACCAATTCGTTGGCTCAGTTGTGAACTATTAAGAATAGGAATTGGTATTAAGCCCTGGGTAAAAAATGAGAGAATAAAAATGAAAATGATTCAACCCAGTAGGAAATGTACATGAAAGTGTTGCAGGGATTCTGCACATACACAGAACTATGCGCAGGGTTATGGGACTTCGGTGTATAGGGGATAAGCCTTCCCACCACCTTAGTGCCCACACGCCCAGGACTGACTAGCTATAATGTCTCACTTGCTTTCCTACCCACTCACGAAGAAGCAAATGATTAGACACCCAGAACACAACAGTCCCGGATCTCTCAGGAATTAAGGTAACAAGACACACCTTTTCTCGTACCTGTCCACAATAGGATCTGACAGAAACCTGAATATAGTATAAAATGTTTATTATAACTATCATGCTCTAACATGCAGTATACGGGCCAAACAGCAGAAAGATGCAGAAAACTAATATAGTTAGCATTGCAGCTTGGCCATATATCATAAAGGGACATGTCATCATATCAATCAATCAATCAATCAATCAAATCATTTATAAAGCGCACTACTTACCCGTGAGGGTCTCAAGGCGCTGGGGACGGGTTGAGTGCTGGTACTGCTCGAAGAGCCAAGTCTTGAGGAATCTTCCGAAGGTCAGTAGGTCTTGGGTCTGCCGTAGGTGGATGGGGAGGGTGTTCCAGGTCTTGGCGGCGAGGTGGGAGAAGGATCTGCCACCGGAGGTCGCTCTTTGGATGCGGGGAACTGCGGTGATGGCGTGGCCGGTAGAGCGAAGCTGGCGGGTGGGGGTGTAGAAGCTGAGTCGTCTATTGAGGTACGCTGGTCCGGTGTTGTGGAGTGCTTTGTGTGCGTGGGTGAGGAGCTTGAAGGTTATCCTCTTGTTGACGGGGAGCCAGTTCAGGTCTCTCAGGTGGGATGTGATGTGGCAGCGGTGGGGGATGTCGAGGATCAGACGTATGGAGGCGTTCTGAAAGCGTTCCAGCCGTCTTAAGTGTTTTGCCGAGGCTCCTGCGTAGAGTGAGTTTCCGTATTCCAGCCTGCTGCTGATGAGGGCCTGGGTGACCGTTCTTCTTTTTTCGGTGGGGATCCACTTGTAGATCCTGTGGAGCATGCGGAGGGTGTTGAAGCAAGAGGAGGAGACGGCGTTGATCTGTTTAGTTATGGAGAGTGTGGAGTCGAGGATGACACCTAGGTTGCGTGCGTGGTCGGTGGGTATTGGAGCTGTTCCCAGTGCAGTCGGCCACCAGGAGGCGCCCCAGACCGAGGGGGTGGATCAGAGGATGAGGAGGAGGATGAGGACCTCCGTCTTGTCCGAGTTCGGCTTCAGTCGGCTATTCCTCATTCATTCGGCGACGGCCTTCATTCCTTCGTGGAGGGTGGTTTTCGCGGTGTGGGGGGAAGGACTATAGTGCCTAACCTCCCTTCCCTTGGTAAGAATAGGTATTATTATATAATAGAAGATCTCAGGGTTTTGTCAGCAGACCCCATACCTTAGCCTATAGATGGTATTTCTACAAAGTAGATTTGTATGGCTATTCTGCCTGGAAAGGTCCCTCTCCAAGTGTGTCTCATCTAAATATGTATACCGGTAATATAAAACAGTACGAGTCTCCAGCAGCATCTGCATTAGTATGTTTTCTCTAGGTGCCAGTGCCTGACCAGAACAGAATAACGAGGGGCATTGTTTATCGACCTTGCTCACCATGTTGAGACTAAACTTCAGGAACAAGCAGAGAATAAGCACAGCAGGCGATTTTTATGTGAAAGGCATAAACAGAGTTGTGCAAAAATAAAGCCATGTAGTAACATGCACAAAAGCTCCATCATGGCTGCAGGGCTAATGCTAACTTAGTGATGTCAACAATGTCCCTATCAGCCACATGACATAAGCTGGGCACAAAAAATTACATTCTGCACATATTAGTGGATTGTTTAAAAGTGTTACCTTTGCGGAAAGTTATCCTACACCCAGTTTCTTAAAATATGGAATTAATAAGCGGACCTAAGCTGTAGAACTCCTTGATATGCGTAACCTGGATGTTGCGATACATGTTGGAAGGTTCATGACCACTGTAAAAAAGATATTGATTGGAGAAACAAGTTTAAGTATACACTTAGGTGTATAAGGATTGGAAGCCATAGTGTGAAATGAAGGATATAAAAATAAGTCGGGCCTTGTACTAATGGTGTAGAATTTTATTTTGACCCTGGTAGAAGAGCTTTAGATGGGGATAGCTTTGTAGTCATTTTAAATCTTAACATTTTTATTGAGTACGTGCAAAGAACTGCCTTGTCTATAAATTGACATTTTTAAAAGTGATATTGCTTTAGCCATAAACAGTGATGAAATTATTTATGATAAATGTATATAAGGAGACGGTACATACATGTATTTGCACTGTTTAACCCCTTTTATGCTCAGGACGGCCCCCGGCCATCCTAGGTCACGGTGTGCGTGTGCTCAGGACAGTCGGGGCCATCTGAACACCGCCGATTCCACGGCGCGGTGCAAATTCCCCGCCTGTGCGGAAGAATGAATTAGTGGGCAGAGTTCGGACGGTCCCCGTATGTCCTCTGCACACACCTACTGTGATGTAGGACGGCCGGTAGGACGGCCGGGGGCCATCCTGAGCACGCAAGGGTTTACACTGCAGCCAAATTCGCACCGCAGGGAAGGGGTTAAAGACTAACAGTATAAATAAACATTACTTTGACTGACTGACTGACTGTGTGTTATAGTCTTATCTCTACGTAAATCTTGCAAAAGGGTACACAGTGCAGAGCACAATCTCTTCTGTGGTTTCTGTTCAATTGCATATACAAGATAAGGTAATTGAAAGAGTATGCTTAGAACAACATTTACACAGCGTTTGACACCGGAGGAGTTTGACAACTGGTAGCCAAGAATATCGCTTTCTTTGGCAATTTTCTTCTTTTTAACAACTTCCTCGTTCTCCTTCTTTTCTTTCTATTCAAATACATAACAGTCCTTTGTAGCTTTTCGCTTTGGACAGGTGGTGCGTTTTTCATAAATGGGATACTGTCCTAAATGAGGAGCATAAACACTTCTTAATTAATTGTATTCTTTAACACAACTTGGATCAGCACTTACTTTGCTGTCATCAAATGCAACTATATTCAAACCAGACAATGTTCTAACTTGAGAAAAGGCTACCTATGACATACCTTCCTTAAACACTGTACTCCCAACATTAACAAATGCTGCAGCTACACTTAACTCTAAAGATTTTTGAATAGTTAAGGTGTATGCTAGAGAAACTGGAAACTGTTTCTGTCGCACATATATATTTTTCACAAGCAAAAAACAAACAATGGACTTTCCAATCTGCTTTACGCTATCAATCTGATCAAATGTAATTGCTAGGAACTCTATCTCACTCCTGTTAGGAAAACTAATGAAATGCATAATTTTACCCATAGCACCATTAAATAATCCTTCTTCAACATTTACATTTTGACGCAAAATGACTCTCCAGTTCTTGCAAACACAAACATTTCTCCAAGCCTGCAGATTTTGAAATAGATTTTTCCAATGGATCTAATTTTGTTTGCAAGTTTTCATTTAGGGATACTGTGATGCCCTGGTGTTCCATTTTTTCTATTGTCGTCAGTTCCAAAATGTCTTCTTTCCCCAATTCCAGCATTTCTTTGTTGAAAGAGGTAAACTCCGCTAGTGTAGGCATTAGGCACACAATTGGTTTTCCATCCTGAATGGAAGCGAACATCATCTCTGCTACAGTCTTGTTTACTAATTTGTAGCAGAAGCTTTTCCACTTTCGAAAGAACACCTACTCAAATATCCTATATTCTCATGTTAAACGTCAGATGCTTGTGCATATTCCTAAGTAATTCTTTCTATTTGAAGTTTAACCAAATATTGACATTTCCAATGCTTCCCAAAGAATTCTGAGTTTCATCTTGAAGTATTGTTCTAAATCCAGGCTGTCTTTTCACAAGTGTAAGTTGCAGTAGATCTCCAAAAACAATCAAGTGTTTTCCTCCAAATAGGACATCGTAGTCTGTTTTAGTCTGTTTTTTTAATCTAAAAAGAAAGATCCCGAGCAAGTCATATCATCAGGAACTCAGTCCAAGAAAATATCAGTCCAAATCTTGAGTCTTAATATCATTCTTTATTTTCTTATCCTGTTGAAAGCCATAGGTATTTTACAAGGGGCTCATGACAGAAAATATGCGTAGCTGGTATTGCTGAGATGTGGGTATATCACCCATCAGCTTCCTCAGGGCAAACGTGAATTCAAAAACAGGTCCGCCAAAATGCAGGTAAAGCCTGTAAATAGTCCCATTCAGCATGGGTCTTAGCAGAGCTTGTATCTCAGGAAATACAGTCAGGCGTATGAAGATATATCTCAAGATTACTTTTATTCCAGGTAGAAATGTTTGTATGTAAATATCAGATTTCGGAGAGTACTCCCACTGTGATTGATGACCGGGAGGACCTCCTCATTGTTGTACTTCTGTTATGTGGTTTCCTACTATTGGGGGTTTCCTGCTGTAAAAATGCAGTCCTCAAATTAGGAAGTATGGACATAGCTAAGGAAAACGTAACAGACACTCCACGCACACACACACACACACACACACACACACACACACACACACACACACACACTTTCTAGTAACATAACTGTAATGACATATGAGGAGGATGGAGTAGCAACATGAATAGTTTGAATACCCATAAGGGGATCTACCAAAGATACTATGCAATTAGTCCTGCTCCGGGGCTCCTCCCTCCTTCTTCATGTCAACTTGCAGATGATGCAGTTCTTAGATAGCATGGGCTAATGTCCCACTGTCCAAGTCAAAAGTAAAACTGGAAGAACCAATCTTGGCACACACCCCACCCCACCCTCCAGTACACATGCCGATGTTGCATCACCATCAGGGGGATGACTCTCAATTCCTCTTTGATAGTGTCTAGGTCAAGCTCAGTACTGTTTATTAGTTTCATCATTTCCCATTGGGCTATCTGGAAGCACTTTTGTTTGCATGGTGAACAGTCTGAATTCTTCTGGAATGTCCTTGTACTGAACTCAGCCAAAATACTCAGCACTTCTTCTCCTTCGATCCTGATGCAACAGAGTTGTTTTCTTCTGTAACGGATGTTGAGGACAACTCAGACAGATGTTTTCCAGGGATCGTCAGGGTTGGGGTGTGTATGGTCACCAGGGCTCAGAGGCCACACCATCTGGGGCATGCTAATTGTAGGCAAAGTTCCCACATTGCCAATAAAAATCCATCAACGTGGAGGTGCCCATTGCAGGTCCTGTGTGTGCATTATCATGGCCCAATTCTCATTGTTCCACAATGGTATGGTTCCTTTGCCGCAGGAACATAAAGAGTACAGTCTAAGTTTCTGTAAAATTAGGAGTTGCCCTTTCCCCTCCAACCAATTGTACCTATTGATCTCGCGATCCCAGATTTCTTGGCATGGGGTGTCATTGCTGGCATTCAACCCCTCTCCCATGGGACTCATTTCCCCCACATGATTGAGGTGAGCAGCCCTGCACTGGAATTCCATGTTTGGGGTCTATTTGTCATTAAAGAAGGATGGCCGCAAAGATGTTAAGGGCCGGCTTGGGGGAGCAGACAGAGGCAGCAGCGGACGTGTTTGTGCACTGGTGTGGTGCTCTTGCTACCTCTCGGAACCTCTTTTCTACAAAGTCCCTGGGCCAAACAGTACCCTCCTCTATGGTGCTCTTACTGCACATCCTGTCTACCTCAGATTGGATGTCACTCGGCTTGGTGAAGAGATACAGTGAAGTAGCATTGTTCTCATTACCGGATGATGTTTACTAGTTTCCTTCGGGGTTCTACTCTATTGGGTTGGATTTGAGCCTTGATTCTACATAGGTACATTTAGAATAAGGCACTTTGCTTTTTCGGTGGCTAACTCCTGCATTAAGAAAAGCCTGTCTGCGACTGCAGTTGTGTATCAGTGAACAGACATAACATGACTGGTTCATAGTTTGTGTGCCTACGTCAGTCATATGCTGATGCCATGTGTTATGTAGGAGTGCGCTGTGTAGTGCGTGAGGAATACTACCATTTGGCTCAGTGTAGGTGTACATGAGGTGAGAGAGGTCTCTGCGCATGCTTTGCAAGAATGTAGTATAGAGCTCATGAGATTTGGCATACTTTTGGCTCTGGAGGAGCTCGAGAGCACCCTGGCTAGAGAGAGACAGTACAAAAATACACAACCACATAACTTAGGAAGCATTTTGTAGGCTGTAGGGCATCTTCAAGGGAGATGCCCGTCATCTGTGGTTGGTTGTTTGTTTGTAGTTGCTGTCTGGTGTCTAGCCTGGGTGCAGTGCAGAAAAATGTCCTTTGAGACCAGGCTGCACAGTCTGTTTAGGATTTGTGTTACTTAGGCGATTGGTCTTATAAAAAGTCTTTGAAGGTATTGAACAAAGGAATAGCAGACCGTAGCTGTGTTCATGCACTTGTAGTTCGATCGCAGACCAGCAGGATAAGAACTGCAGGCTATAGGTTAGCTTGGAATAAATACATTGCTAGGCAGTTTTGGAACATTCCTGCATTTATTTGTAAATGGGGAGCTCCATGGTTTCACTGAGGGGGCACATTTTTCTCGTAATGGATGGAGATGAAAGAATTTTAGTGGAATGGTGGGATTTTAACCTAATTTTAGTAGGTGCAAGACTTGTGTGGGAAATTGTGACTTTAAACTTTTTAACTATCCATATGACATGATTACCCCTTCTCCTTACCACAGCGAGTAAAGTAATTCTCCCTGTGGGCTGCTCTTTTTAAAGGTGTGATGTTTTAACCAGTTCAGGGCTGTCCTTTTGATCTGCATGGATGGCGTGGAATTGTGAGGGGAGGCAGATGTTTTAATTTTAGGCTAATATTTCCATTGACACGTGTGCGTCCCTTAGGTCTCTGCACGTGGCATAAAACAATGTCTTTTTTCGAATTGGGCAGAGTTACTGTGTTACACTCTCCTTCTGGAAGGGTCAAGAATCTTTGGGCTATTGTCAGTCTGTTTTGTGTGGGTCCCAGGGGGCAGTTACTTGTGGTTCTAGGCATTGTTAACTTCAACAAGGGCTACTGAAGGTTGTGTGTACACCCCTTTCAGAACCTGCAGGGGAAAATGGCTGGGACTATGTTGATTTGCTGTGCTTTTCTCAGCAAGCGTCAGGGGTCTCATTGGACCTTTTATGTGCTTTGCCTGATGGATGTGCTGCTACTGGATTCGATGGATTTACCCTGCGGGATACATCTGCAGTTGTGGCCATCGCTGGACTCGGACGATCATGAGGTCCCGTGAGTGTAATTCTGACTGGTTGGGCACAGTTGATCTGCCTAGCCCTGCACCCCAGGCATTGAGTTGCGAAAGTCATTTGCGAAGACCCTTTCTCTCCCTTCTCTCCCCTCTCCCTCGGACACAGGATGTTCCGGTTTTCCACTCTTGGCCGTTTACAGTGGGTTCCTTCCGGGCCTATCTAATGGGCAGACCTTGGACGATTTTGAAAGCTTTTGGAGGAGAGAAGGAGGAGGCCAAATGTTCTGCCCACAATGGGAGTCAAGTGGGCAGCAGGGGCATGTCGTGCTGTGAGTAAGTGAACAAAACCGGCTCCTCATGCATGGCCGATGGAGCTTTCTGGCCTTTTAAAAAAAAACGTCCCCAAACATACAGGAAAGTTGGCTTCCAGCCCTGGAGCAGTTGCCTCATTTTGGAACTATAGGAGAGTCCCCATTTGGTGGAGGCCAGAAAAATGTTGTAGAATGGGGTCCTTTTGATCTATGGTGTGCCTGAATGACTTGGGCGACCCTTCGTTTATCGGTGCATAAACGCAAGTACCCAGGTACTTGCATTTATGCACCAATGGGGACCACCCTGCCCCCTCATAAGACTGTCCTTTCCCTGGTGGCATGATCAGTCAACCCTTTCCCCGGGTACCATAAGCAGAGAGGGGGCTGGGCCTCCAGCCGGCACCCAGATGACTGACTCTAGTGTGGATTCCAGATCAACATGGCATGGCTGTCCTGAGCTTTTCTTGTTGTAAAAATATAGGCTTGAATTTTCCTAATGTTGTGTTGCTCCTCGTTATGTTTACAGCGTGTTTTTCTGAAGCAGGTCTGTAGTGGGTGCTAGCCGGGCATTAAGTGGGCCTGGTCCTGCTGGTGCTCAGCACCATCAGTTTTAAAAAGCAGGTGCTGAGACAGGTGTCTATCGGGCTCTCCATTTTTGCCCTCAGGGTGATTAAAAAAACTTAACTCTGCAGCAGTACCACCCTTCACTGCCTTTAAGATAACTTCAAAGAGGCAGTCTCAACATTTCAGCACTGAATCATTTTCAATGTTCTATACAACAAAGCCATAGTTGTTGCTTATTTATCTTACTCAACTAACTACCATTGGTGATTATGTGGGTTTGGTCCTCATAAAAACTTAATATGTTCGTGGTATACTTCTAGGCGACAATAGGCAGCCCTGTTGTTTCTTCTGAGACAGTAGTGGCATTCTATGAAAGTTTGAGTCTGCCCTCCTTTTGGCTATCTGGTGCAAAAATTATGGATTCCCCTGGGGTCCCCTGGCTGAGTCCTGAGTTTCTGGTCAATATGGCCCCTCATGGATAGTTTTGCCAGTTTCTTGGTCACTTCAACAGAACCCCTGTGTGGGGATGTAGGAGGTAGCCTATCGACCCTAGGCCCAGGGATTTTTCCAATGCGACCGCAAGGAGCAAGGTTTTGAGGTGTTGTCTTAATGGTCGGACAGGCCACGTTCATATGTCCTAACCCTGTATCGGGGAACAGGTAAGGGGGCTCCCAATGGCGGTAACACATCCCTTGGCCGGGTGCCGCTTTGTGTGTGCTGCCTTCTCCTTCGAAGATGCAGCAGGTTGGTGCTAGAAGCTGAGTCGGGTAGCTCCGAGTCGGCTATAACCTAGCCTTGGGGGATGTGATGGTCCTGTAAGCATGGTGATCCAGGGTCTCTGGTTCCCTGCGCTCCATGCACGCTACTGCTTTGGCTGTTTCTACCAATAGATGGTATGAACAGCTGGTCCACTGTCTTCCTAGGCCATACAATTCTGAGAGGTTTTCCATATAACTCAGCTCATTTGAGGAGGGCTCAGCGGTCCAGGGTTGCTCTGGCTAGCTTCCCTGACGTGTGGGCGCATGCAGCGGTTCTGCACACTAGTGGGGAGAGTCCAGGGGAAGAACACTCTACAGTTCCATTCTCAGTGAACCGGAATTCATCCTCAATTTGGACCATAGGTCCAGTCTCAAAATATTGGTCAGGGAGGACCGATAGTTCAACAACTGTTGCCTGATCTTGCTTCCTCCTATTTACAGCTCAAGACGTTCAGTGAGGGAGACTTTAGCCATGGATCCAGAGATCCCTTGTATCTTGGCAGTGGTCTTTGTTACAGGTGCTTCCTGTAGGCATGACCTAGCATCCCCTTTATCTACCAGGAACTGGTACAGTGTTTTGCTTATGATCATTATGACATCGGGCTGTCCAGGGCTACCAGAGGGTTGAGCGTGTTCTCAAGCACCTTGGTGATCGCTCTCTATCTGGCTCCTGGCTTGACATGCCCCATTCTAGGCTTACACCTTCACTGTCAGACTCAAATGAATTGGAGCCTTCCTCCTCGCTATTGCCAACTCTGTAGTTGTGTATAGTGTATGTTGGGGCCAACCTGCGGTCAGCCCACATTTGTAACAGGGCCATTCGTATGTCTCTCTCTTGGCCCTTATGTCTGGTATGGATGAAAGTTTTGTATGAGTACTATGAGGTTGGTGTGAAATGTTATCCCCTCAGGCCAGGGGACTGCGCGTATCTTGGTTTGGGCATGCCTCTCACAGCAGTATCTCTACAATCTCCAAGCGTGGTAGGGAAACTTCGCTTTCATGTGGTCTAGTGCAGTCTCCATGATGGATTTGGAAGCTTTTTAAGGTCCTTTGCAAAACTTTGATTGTCTCGAGGTTTTTTAAATAATTACAAATTCTACTCTAATTTTGGGGCTCAGGGAATCAATGAACATTAATTAGAGACAAAAATTTAATTAAAACAACCTTTAACAAAAGTGCAATTGTTAGTTTAGAACAGTACAGGTTGACTTGCAGCAATAAACCAGCAATCATAAACCTCTGATTTGAAAAAAGGGTAAATATTATGTAAAGGATTGACTTACTAACCTGGCATACCATTTAAACATGCAACATATGATATGCAAAATTTCAACAAACACAGTTGATGGACAGAATGTAGAACAATGTCATACATTCACCCCAGTTTAAGGATCTGGTCCTAAATCCATCGTTTTTTTGCACTCCACACCACCCTGGGTTAGACACTAGCTATATGCAAATCAGCTCTGACCCTGTGCCTCATGGGAACAGTCCAGTCCGAACTACCAAGCCACGTCTTTCCCAGACCGGAATCAAGCATCCAAGGACCGGTTTCTGGCTATCAGCCTTCATCAGCCTGGATAGCTTGACTCCAGTGTTGTGGAGAGCCTGGGACTCACGTCTGAGCATACCCAGCCCACTCAGGGTGAAAATTGCAAAAAACACAGTTGATGGACAGAATGTAGAACTATGTCATACATTCACCCCAGTACAAGGATCTGCGCCTAAATCCATCGTTTTTTTGCACTCCACACCACCCTGGGTTAGACACTGGCTATATGCAAATCAGCTCTGACCCTGTGCCTCATGGAAACAGTCCAGTCCGAACTACCAAGCCATGTCTTTCCCAGACCGGAATCAAGCATCAAAGGACCGGTTTCTGGCTATCAGCCTTCATCAGCCTAGATAGCTTGACTCCAGTGGTGTGGAGAGCCTGGGACTCACGGCTGAGCATACCCAGCCCACTCGGGGTGAAAATTGCAAAAAACACAGTTAATGGACAGAATGTAGAACAATGTCATACATTCACCCCAGTAAAAGAAACTGGGCCTAAATCCATTGTTTTTTTGCACTCCACACCACCATGGGTTAGACACTGGCTATATGCAAATCAGCTCTGACCCTGTGCCTCATGGGAACAGTCCAGTCCGAACTACCAAGCCATGTCTTTCCCAGACCGGAATCAAGCATCCAAGGACCGGTTTCTGGCTATCAGCCTTCATCAGCCTGGATAGCTTGACTCCAGTGGTGTGGAGAGCCTGGGACTCACGTCTGAGCATACCCAGCCCACTCGGGGTGAAAATTGCAAAAAACACAGTTGATGGACAGAATGTAGAACAATGTCATACATTCACCCCAGTACAAGGATCTGGGCCTAAATCCATCGTTTTTTTTGCACTCCACACCACCCTGGGTTAGACACTTCCTATATGCAAATCAGCTCTGACCCTGTGCCTCATGGGAACAGTCCAGTCCGAACTACCAAGCCATGTCTTTCCCAGACCGGAATCAAGCATCCAAGGACCGGTTTCTGGCTATCAGCCTTCATCAGCCTGGATAGCTTGACTCCAGTGGTGTGGAGAGCCTGGGACTCACGTCTGAGCAAACCCAGCCCACTCGGGGTGAAAATTGCAAAAAACACAGTTAATGGACAGAATGTAGAACAATGTCATACATTCACCCCGGTAGTTCGGACTGGACTGTTCCCATGAGGCACAGGGTCAGAGCTGATTTGCATATAGCCAGTGTCTAACCCAGGGTGGTGTGGAGTGCAAAAAAACGATGGATTTAGGCCCAGATCATTGTACTGGGGTGAATGTATGACATTGTTCTACATCCTGTCCATCAACTGTGTTTTTTGCAATTTTCACCCCGAGTGGGCTGGGTATGCTCAGACGTGAGTCCCAGGCTCTCCACACCACTCGAGTCAAGCTATCCAGGCTGAATGAAGGCTGATAGCCAGAAACCGGTCCTTGGATGCTTGATTCCGGTCTGGGAAAGACATGGCTTGGTAGTTCGGACTGGACTGTTCCCATGAGGCACAGGGTCAGAGCTGATTTGCATATAGCCAGTGTCTAATCCAGGGTGGTGTGGAGTGCGAAAAAAGATGGATTTTGGCCCAGATCATTCTACTGGGGTGAATGTATGACATTGTTCTACATTCTGTCCATCAACTGCGTTTTTTGCAATTTCACCCCAAGTGGGCTGGGTATGCTCAGACGTGAGTCCCAGGCTCACCACACCACTGGAGTCAAGCTATCCAGGCTGAATGAAGGCTGATATCCAGAAACCGGTCCTTGGATGCTTGATTCCGGTCTGGGAAAGACATGGCTTGGTAGTTCGGACTGGACTGTTCCCATGAGGCACAGGGTCAGAGCTGATTTGCATATAGCCAGTGTCTAACCCAGGGTGGTGTGGAGTGCAAAAAAACGATGGATTTAGGCCCAGATCATTGTACTTGGGTGAATGTATGACATTGTTCTACATTCTGTCCATCAACTGTGTTTTTTGCAATTTTCACCCCGAGTGGGCTGGGTATGCTCAGACGTGAGTCCCAGGCTCTCCACACCACTGGAGTCAAGCTATCCAGGCTGAATGAAGGCTGATAGCCAGAAACCGGTCCTTGGATGCTTGATTCCGGTCTGGGAAAGACATGGCTTGGTAGTTCGGACTGGACTGTTCCCATGAGGCACAGGGTCAGAGCTGATTTGCATATAGCCAGTGTCTAAACCAGGGTGGTGTGGAGTGCAAAAAAACGATGGATTTAGGCCCAGATCATTGTACTGGGGTGAATGTATGACATTGTTCTACATTCTGTCCATCAACTGTGTTTTTTGCTATGCAGAATTTCAACAGCACCACAACATCAATGAATGCATAAAAATTGAAAGTTCTAATAGAGACAAAAAAGTTTAAAAGAAGAAATTGTTATTTTATCCCCAAAAAAACAGGGCCCTCTTCTTGTTCCTATAGCCCATGGAGAGGTGATGCTCTGCATAGTACGCTGAGCTATATGAGCCTGATAGCCTATCACTATCGGCTCAGCGGACACAAATGAACAATGATTTCAGCAGAGAAAAAGGAACAACCTGATTATGATCGGTCCCCTCTGGCCTGACCCAAGCTGCACCTGATTCACCAAGGACCAAATGTTCCCTAATTACACCCTATATCACAAGCAGGGGTTGTGCATATCACTGCCTAACGCCCAGAGATCCAAGCGGAGTGAAAAAGGGGAACACTTCTCACTTCTTTTAGATGCTACCAGTGTAGAATCAAAAGCACTAAGAAAACTTTTGTAACTAAAAAAAAATGAGTTTGAGATGTTAGCTCCATATCACACCCAGAACCTATGGGTACCGACTTGCCACCATGCCCAGATGCCCAATCTATCCCTTACTGTCACCCAGGGACGAGGTGTATCCTCTGTTCCATTCCCAGTGGTACAAGCGATCCCTTACTGGTACCCATGGGTCAAGGCGTACCCTGTTCCACACCCAATTGTACAGTCAATACCTTACTAACACCCAAGGATGAGGCATACTACCTAGTGCTTCACAGCCAAGGTCAGGTAGCTTCCTTTGCCCTCTTTTAGCATGGTTACTAGCGGTAAAATAAAAGTGATCTATGCGCTTGTCGTCATTTGCAATACGCCACATGCTGGGACTAAGGTTCAGATGTATTCCCGTACCCTATGATGGCTTTCTCTGGATGGACCTCCCCCACTTGGATTCAGCAGAACTTTTCATTAATTATGGTGTCTGCTCATCAATCTTTTTGCGCAGATTTAAATCTGTTTGGGCCAGGGTCCTTCCTTCAACAGCAGTCGGGCTTGATGAACCAATCTCTCCTGGCTGGCTCGCCA
This sequence comes from Lissotriton helveticus, assembly GCF_964261635.1. Taxonomy (NCBI): domain Eukaryota; kingdom Metazoa; phylum Chordata; class Amphibia; order Caudata; family Salamandridae; genus Lissotriton; species Lissotriton helveticus. Next base: position 1,727,296,293 of record NC_136061.1, on the reverse strand, counting down.
CAATGTTGCTCGAGTATGAATTTACCGTAAATAAATAAAAAGACAATAGGCGTTTGGCAAAACAGGAACAAGTTGGTTTAATTAAACCCTGCGGTCAGGAGAGCCTCGACAGAGTGCATCTGATCAAAGTCTCTCATTGTACAAAACTTTGGCCGCTGTTGTATACAGTTCATGAGGTACAATAAAGCAATTTTCTAAATTCCAACAAAGCATCTCAGTTGTAAATCAACAAGCGTGGGCGTCTGATAAGGACCCAGATGACTCTCGAACTCGGGGAGAGCTAGTGTGGGCCAGTGTGTATGGGTCCAGATGTCCGGCATGAGGAGCTTGTGATCACTATATGTGGTGTGCATGCTGTGTCCTGATTGGTGGAGTGTTTATATCTACATGTGGTATCTAGCTTTGTGATATTTTTGAGGAAAGCAAGCCTTTGGTCAAACAGGTTTTATTGGGAGCAATTTCCTTGGACTTGTTTGTGTTGCAACAATCTATCTGTGGGATCAATCTGGGTTTTCCCTGGGTCCATGTAGTGTAGGAAAGTGCCTCTTTTGACATGGTTAGCCCCTCACTTTTTGCCTGATGTCTGGTGTGATTTCAAACAGTAAGTGCACTGGGCCCCTGCTACCCAGGTTCCCAGTGCCAGATCTCTTTTCCAAAACCTGTACCACAATTGGCACAACTTCAGCTACCCCTGTAATTCCCTAGTAAATGGTGCCCCTGGCATCTAGGGCATGGGTAGGGAAGAGGGTTCTCTTGGGTTGCAGCACTAGTTGTGCCACCCCAGGAACCCCTCACTACGGCCATGCTCTCTGCCATTGCAGGCTGCATGTCTTGGTTCAGGGAAATCAGAAGAGTCGACATGGCACAAAGCCTTGTGTGCAATGCCACCCATTCACTGCATAAGATATATGTGTTCACCCCTACTGCAGGCCTTTAGCCCTAGGGCAGGGTGCGCTATATCCTATGTGTGGGCATATCAGCATGAGCAGATATGCCCCTATAATGTCCAGTCTCTTCTGAGGTGTAGCAAGTGCACAGGGAAATCATAAAGAGAACATGGGCTGGATACTTGTCAACACAAGTTTCATAGTTCCTAAGGTGTTTGAAACCAAACATCTTGCCTTAAGAAACCCTCACTGATGCCAGTGGTGTATGTATTAATATATTCACACAGAAGACCCTTTTAGAGGGAAACAACCTTTACAATGCAACTTTTACAACGCACTACCATTACAACGCAGTCATTACAACGCAACATCCCTTACAACGCATGCCATTACAACGCAACCATTACCACGCATGACACTACAATGCATAAAATTACAACTCATGTTATTACAATGCAGTCATTACAACGCATACCATTACAACTCATACCATTACAATGCATAGTACCCTTACACTATCCAACACTTACCCTACTGTTCCACCCCCTGGAGTTAGAATAGTAATTTTTACCCCTACACTATCCAACACTTACCCTACTGTTGCACCCCCTGGAGTTAGAATAGCAAATTTTACCCCTACACTATCCAACACTTACCCTACTGTTGCACCCCCCTGGAGTTAGAATAGTAATTTTTACCCCTACACTATCCAATACTTACCATACATACAATGTAATGGTATGCATTGTAATGGTATACGTTGTAAAGGTAGTATGCATTGTAATGGATGTGTTGTAAAGGTAGTTTTAAAAAATTTGTTGTAATGGCTTGCGTTCTAATGGAATGCGTTGTAATGGATGTTGCGTTGTGAAAAATGCATTGTAAAGGTATGCGTTGTAAAAGTATGCGTTGTAACATCATACATCCCTTTTAGAGGATCCCCTGAAAACCTGCCAAGCACTGGTGTGGTTCCTGGCTTGTTTTCGTCAACCTGCCACTCCCAGACATGTTTCTGACCTCATGGGGTGAGAGCCAGCGCCAAGGCCAGAGACAAAGCCTGCTCTGGGTGGAGGTGCTTCATATCCCCTCCAGGACAAGATGACCTTCCTGGGTGGGAAGCTTCAATGGCGATGCCACCTTTGAAATCCAACCCAGGAACCTTCAGATAGTTGGGGAATCCAAACCCCCTTTCCAGCTCCACTTTTGGCAGGAGGAAAGGCAGGACAATTTGTTAGATTAGGAGTAGGGTCCCCACGTAGCCTACACCATGCCTTGCATGGGACAGATGATGTAAACCCCTTTCCTAAAATTCTACCATCTTGGGAAGGTGGGAAAATGTCCTATCAGAGCTAGGGCAGTGCCTCTTCCCACAGGAAGTGGTCACTACAGGGTGTAGATACACCCTAAAGGTGGGTAGCTATTGGATACTACCTTTCTCCCTTTGTGGCACCCCAATACCTGAACATCAGATTCAATAGACAAGAGAAGACCAGTACAAATAATTCCCACTGCACTACAACTGAAGCCCTGCTGCAGAAGGCAAAAGGTGCCAAACCGTGCCTGGACAGGACTTGACAGTTGCTGCTGTGTTGTCATGAAACCTGAGAGGACTCCAAGAACCCCAGAGCACCTCCAGCCTACAAGAAATCACAGAGAAGCTCCCTTGAAGTGAAGGTATCACTCCCCTGCACGCCGCAGGCAGCGGTCCCGTGAAGTCCAGTTTGTCAACTGGCTGCTCCCCAATTACCTCAATGCAGCACTGAAGCAAGAGAAGGTACAACAGCCCCAGAGGGTCAGATCTGCCTCCCCACCTAGTTTGGAGACACCAGGACCTACAGGAGTAGAGGTGTACCAATACCCCGGGTACTGGGCCCCCAACCGCAAACTCCAAGGTCTCCCAAAGCAAGCACATTACTGAGGGACATCGAGACACTTGATACCCACTTCCTGAGTGGCCCAGCTGTCACGAGATCACCTCTCTATTTGCCTGCTCCCGAACGAGAGGACCTCAAGACGCACAACGCCTGGCTGACCTGTTTGTTCTGCACATGGCCCCACCAGCACTGACTAACAAGCTCTGATTCGATGGTCACCAGGCCCTTGCGACCTCCTTCCTCTACGGCAACCCACTGGACTTACCTGTAAGTCCCCCTGTGCAGTGCATTTCCAAGTGCCCCCTTCATTTTTGCACACCAGCTTCCAAGCTCTCAGCACTCAGCTCCCGAACTTCTCCTGCTGGAACTTTGGACCTGGTCCCTTAATTGAACTAAAATTGAAAGGCGAAGTTCGTGAAAGCATTGCCTGAATTTCTATGCATTTTTCTGCTTTTCCCCCATTGTTTCCCAAGGTGTGTAATTGTGCATAGAAGTGATGTATTTATTGAACTTTGCAAAATCCTATCTCCAAAAGTTCTTAGCTTAGAACTGTGTTCTTGGTCTTAAAAATTATATAAAAATCGATATTATGTTTGCATATTGGTCTCAGATTTATTCTTCAGTGTGTGTCTCCTTTATTGCCTCCGTGAGGTCAACAAATGCTTATCACTACCCTCTGATAAGCCTAACTACTCTCCCACACTACCACAACAAGTGAGTTAGTATTAACTACTTATACCTCTGCATACCCATTGGCGATTCCCTGGACTCTCTAAATAGTGTACTTCATTTGAGTACACTGTACAGAGAGCCAGTTTTCTACAGCGCAATTTGCCTTTAGGTTAGAGAGGCCCTACCTGTGACCTAATATTCCATAGGTGTGGGTCGTAGGACTTGTCTTAACAATGAATCTCCTACTCAGGGTTGATGGGGATGTCACCTTGGGAACTCCTGAAAATATTTTTGGCAGTCCCTGGCAATGTTCCCTCTAATTCTTCTTTTCTGTGTGTGACAACAGCATCTTTGTTTGCACACAATTTTAGAATGTAAGCGTAACAGAGAGTTGTGAGGAGCCACTGAGGAGTGCTCATAGACAACGTGCTATCATGCATAATGGAAGTAGCACCGCATGGCCACACAAATGGCAAACAAACTCTATACAAATGGCAAATAACAATGCTAACACTATGTAAAGGATGTCTCAGTGAGTTGAATGGTTGCCACTGATCTAAATGTTGATTAGCAGTTTTTAGTCTGGCTAGCCTGATTTGACCTGTTATTTACAACACTAATAAATGACAGAAAAGCATCATAGAGCATTATATTAAAAAAAAATTATATTATTGCAAGGCTACATTCAAAGTAAGCATAATGATATTGGAAAGGCTAAGTCCTGGAAGAGAATTCTAGAGTTATTCCCATGTAATACTGAACCTACTAATCAAGTTAGAGGGCAGATTTGACATTGAGCACCAGGCTATTGTATTTATGTTGACTTTTTCATTTCAAAATCAGAGACACCCTGCACATTAGAAAATCAGGGACCTAGAGAACAGTATATCGACTTGTGGAAATAATTTTTAAAAAAAAGCATTTGCAATGCAATAGGTCTTGTATTCATGCGAGTTTAAGCTCATTGTAAATGACAATGCCTGTTATGTTTTGGGTTTTAAAACATAAATACAATACCAATAGCTTAAACTCTTTCAAATACGAGACCTATTGCATTGCAATAAAGGGCCTACTCGACCGCTTGTTAGATTGTAAATATCTGAGGAAGAGACCGGCTTCAAAGTAATAATAAGTAGTGCAGTAAAGAAGATGTGTAAGTGTTGTAAATTACACAGACAGAAAGTGTGAAGTGAGAGCTACATATGATCTGAGCTATAAACGCTAACAAAGCGTTCCAACACCTTTCGCTTTGTGATTATACTGTCTTGGCTCAGGAGGAAGAGCGGGGGGGCTATTTCTTGCCCTCTCCGTGATTTGAGTGTGCAGTGTGGCATTGCGTAGTCATTGCTATCTTTGACCAAATAAAAAACACTCCAGCTGTAGTAGGGCCCTAGCTTCACCTTGTGGTGCAGGGTGGGCTGTGCTTTATAGCAGACATGGAAGCAGGGAGGGTTGGTCTCAGCTACAGCTCCTGCCTATTGCTAGTGAGTGAGAGGTGCTGAGGTGGTGGTATTGGTGATAGTGGTATTGGTGGTATTATTGCTGGTATTGGCATTGGTGGTATTGGTGGTGGTGGTATTGGTGGTGGTGCTGGTATTGGTGGAGGTGGTGGTATTGATTGTGGCGGTAATGGTATTGGTGGTGGTGGTATTGGTGGTGGTGGTGGTATTGGTATTGGTTGTGGTATTGGTATTGGTGGTGGTGGTACTGGTATTGGTGGTGGTGCTATCGGAGGTGGCGGTATTGGTGGTGGTAGTATTGGTATTGATGGTGGTATTGGTTTTAGTGGTGGTGGTATTGGATTGGTGGTGGTGGTATGGGATTGGTGGTGGTGATATTGGTGGTGGTGGTGGTGGTGGTATTGCTAGTGGCATTGGTGGGGGTATTGGTGGTGGTGGTGGGATAATTGATGGTGGTATTGGTGGTGGGGGTATTGGTGGGATCTAGTGGTATTGGTTGTGGTATTGGTGGTATTAGTGGTGGTGGTGGTGGTATTGGTGGTGGTGGTGGTATTGGTGGTGGTATTGGCGGTCGGATTGGTATTGGTGGTGGTATTGGTATTGGTGGTGTTATTGGTGGTATTGGGATTGGTGGGATTGGTGATGGTGGTATTGGTGGGATTGGTATTGGTGGATGTGTGGGGATTAGTGGTGGTGGTGGTGGTGGTATTGGTGGTGGTGGCATTGGTGGTGGTGGTATTGTTGGTGGTTTTGATGATGGTGGTGGTGGTATTTGTGGTATTGGTGGTCGGATTGGTATTGGTGGTATTGGTGGTGGTGGTGGTCTTGGTGGTGGTGGTATTGGTGGTGGTGGCATTGGTGGTGGTAATGATGGTGGTGGTTGTATTGTTGGTGGTTTTGATGGTGGTGGTGGTGGTATTTGTGGTATTGGTGGTGGTATTGGTGGTATTGGTGGTATTGGTGGTATTGGTCGTGATGGTGGCATTGGTCGTGGTGGTATTGGTGGGGGTGGTATTTGTGGGGGTGTTGGTGGTGTTGGTGGTGGTGGTGGTATTGGTGGTGGTGGTCGTATGTATGGTGGTGGTGGTATTGATGGTGGTGGTGGTATTTGTGGAGGTGGTATTTGTGGTATTGATGGTGGTATTTGTGGTGCTGGTGGTAGTGGTATTGGTGGTGGTGTTATTGGTGGTTTTGGTATTGGTGGTGGTTGTGGTGATGGTAGTGTTGTTGTTGGTGGTAGTGGTGGTATTAGTATTGGCGGTGGTGGTGGTGGTATTGTGGTGGTGGGGGAATTGGTGGTGGTGTTATTGGTGGTGGTGTTGGTGGTATTGGTGGTGGTGGTATTGGTGGTGGTATTGGTGATGGCATTGGTGGTATTGATGGTGGTATAAGTGGTGGTGGTAGTATTGTTGGTGGTGGTGGTAATGGTGGTGGTGTTATTGGTGGTTTTGGTATTGGTGGTGGTTGTTGTGATGGTAGTGTTGGTGGTGGAGGTGGTATTCGTGGTGTTGGTATTGGTGGTGGCATTGGTGATGGTATTGGTGGTGCTGGTGGTATTGGTGTTGGTATTGTCGGTGGTGGTATTGGTGATGGTAGTTGTATTGGTGGTGGTATTGGTGGTGGTGGTATTGGTGGTATTGGTGTTGGTGGTATTGGTAGTATTGGTGGTGGTATTGGTGTAGGTGGTAGTGGTGGTATTGGGGGTGGTATTGGTGGTGGTGGTAGTATTGGTGGTGGTGGTGGTTTTGGTGGTATTCTGATGGTGGTGGTGGTCTTGGTGGTGGTGGTGGTATTGGTGGTGGTGGTGTTGGTGGTGGTATTGGTATTGGTGGTGCTGGTATTGTGGTGATGGTGGTATTGGTGGTGGTGCTGGTATTGGTGGTGGTGTTGGTGGTATTGGTGGTGGTGGTATTGGTGGCAGTGATATTGATGGTGGTATTGGTGGTGGTGGTGTTATTGGTGGTTTTGGTATTGGTGGTGGTGGTAGTGGTGGTAATGGTGGTGTTGGTGGTGTTGGTGGTAGTGGTATTGGTGGTGGTATTGGTGGGGGTAGTGGTGGTATTAGCGGTGGTGGTGGTATTGGTGGGGGTGGTATTGGTGGTGATGGTGGTGTTAATAAAACAGACTTTTGAAAACAACTTGGCAGGTGGCTTTAGTACAAATGACATGAAACACGGATGTGTTGTTGTCAGCTTCAACCCATTAGCACAGGATTATATGCTGGATTATATGATACCTGGAATTCACATGACTTAATTCGCTAATAATTTCTATATCTATTTTACTTGGGCATGCGTTTAAATAACTCTAACAAAAGAGAGGGACCCAAACAATCCAAAGGGGTAGGGTACCAGAAGACAAACTGTCAATAAAGTTTCCCCTTTGGGTGAACTTATAGCCTAACCACAGTTTAAACTAAGCATACATACAATTAATTCAAAACCACAGACTAGGAGCAGCAAGTGATAAACACGATACAGTCATACAAAAAATGTACATTTTATTTTGGTATAATAAAAACAATATTAAAAACAATACAAAGTGATACACCCTAAATTAATTACAGAAAATGGGACAATACAGAAAGGAAAATGATTCCAATTAAAAAGAGGGAAATACACTAGTTCAGACACCTTGCTGAATCATACTCCAAGTTGTACATTTAATTTCTCAATTAGAGGAGTTTCTTTGTTCAATGACTTAGTGTATCTCCACCCAACATTGCATCGACGCGTTTCGGTTATGGCATATAATTATTCAAAGCCAAAAACCTTCCTCAGGATTAAAATAATAGTATCCCACTTTAACAAAGTATCTGAAATAAAAAATACACAATATAAGATATACATCGCATGACCACATAAAAAAATACAAACTTCATATTACACAATTCTGCTCCTACACACACAACTCATATACAGCACTCTTCTGCGGGTTTATATCATCAAATGTTGCTAAAATAACAACATTTAGGATGTGCAAGGCATTGTCACATAAATCGCCCACAGACTGTTTTAAGGGGCGAAGAGATCTCAAATAAAATAACAGAGAGCTCTTAAAGCTAATTGGTTTCTAATTAGCAATGCATAGCCACAAAAGGCCGTTTTAAAATCAGCCAGCATTGAGGCAACTAGTGATTTGGAAAAAATTACCGCTACTTGATTCATAAAGAGGTTTATGTTATATTTACCTTATAGATCAACAGGTAATCAGTATCGATGGTGCTGCTATGTTCAGCTACCTTCAAGTAGTACCTAAAAAGGTGAACCAGAAATAATGCTTTATATTAGGCACATTGTGGGCTCCACAGCCGCCTTACCATTGATTTAAAGGTATGCAGACGATTTTATGAGGCTACATACTACCCACACCAGCTCTTAGGCTTGCGATCTAAAGGTATGCAGCCGATTTAGTAAGGCTACATACTACCCACATCAGCTCTTGGGCATGCGATTTAAAAAGGGAAAACACTTCAATGTTCCTTAAATAAAACTCGTGCTCCCCAATCTAATAATCAGAAACGTCCATCTGTTCTTAAATCCAGGTATGGAGAAAAGAGGCATTCTCGATTTTATATTCACCTCTTAGATTCCTTAAAGTGCGTGTAAACATACACTGCACTCCGCCATCGCCTATGTTGTGACGACGCCGTTTTTTTCAGAGACAGAACTGATCCTTCTGTTCCCGTAACAGTCAGACCGCCCGCAGCCTAGGAAATATTTAAAGAAAGCATGGGGTCAGGGATGCCGACAACTCTGCTCTCCTAACTAACCTAACAGCCTTAACAGTAGCGCGTATCTGCTGATAGAATCTCCGAGCGGCAAGGTGGGGTTCTACGTCCTCAACACAGCACTTTCTGTGAACTAGTGAGGAATACTGCATTTATATACAGAAATAACGCGCGCTAATTATACGTGATGTTACTCACTCGGACGAAGTTATTTACGGGTTTCGATTTGCTTCCGGGTCATAGTACAACATCAACATTACTCCGTATGATTCAAAGACGGACTAACATCGCTCAAGACTGATCACATAATTAATCAAAAACAGCTAATGCTTTTATTTCGAAAGACTTTTTATGAATATTAGACGCAAATATCACTATTATGTTTTTATTGCGTATGTTCCAGTAAAATTATATGCCGAATGCCCGTTTTATTTCTAAAAATCAAAATAACGTATAATGCTCAAGATACATTATTTAAGATATTTTGATTGGCCTATTGTTACCTATGGGCGATGAAGTAACACCGTTTGTTAATGAGCTTATAAAAGCCCTACTACGATGGCGGCTGATCGAGAGTGCGATCCCCCTGCACTGTTAACGTTACCAGGCAACAAACAGTTACCTGCTATATATTCACATTGTCTAAAACAGTGATACATGCATCAAAATGTGTCAATATTTGAAAAAATGCTTATGCAACAAGAATAAAGCAAGCATTTGTACATTTGCATGATGTGTACATGATGGTGCTATCACAATATTTCAATTCATGTTCATACTATCACAATATTGATCTATTTGTCAAGCATTTGTACATTTGCATAGTGTATACATGATGGTACTATCACAATATTTAATACATGTTCATACTGTAACAATATCAATATATTTATCAAGAACTATATATTATCTGACATATCCATTGCCTTAACAGTCATGATATTTCCCTTTCTCAAATTACATATCTTGCATGTTTAACTATCATTCAATAAAAACTGATGAGTACCTACAGAACTCACCACTCATATAGAGTTCACAAGTTCACATTTTATATTAATCGGATATCAAGTGGGTCCAATTAAACGCTCCCATTCTTCTTTAGAATTCAGACCTTTTCTGACCGTATTGAGGAACGAAATATGCCATTGTTCACGTGATTTACGTTTTGATAGCATATTACCCCCTCTTTTTCCAATGACAACTTTCTCAAGAATAAACCATGTGAAATAATTTTCACCATGGCCTGCCTCGAGGAAATGTTCAACTAGGGGCACAGTTACTTTTCTAGTTTTTATTGCTGACCTGTGTTCCTGGAATCTAGTCCTGGCCTCTCTACCAGTCTCCCCAACATAGCCCAGGCCGCAGAGACATTGCAATGAGTATACTATATTTTTGCTTTTACAATTTGTGAAACTTTTGGATTTCAACACATGATTATTAAAATTAATCTCCTTCACTTGTATACATTGCGGGCAAAATTGCATGTCCCACACTTATAATTTCCTAACACTACAGTGTTGTCTAAAGTTCTTTGGCAGGTATGTGGTTCTTCTCTTTATGTATGTACTAAAAGATCTCGCAAATTTTTTATCTTTTTAAAAGCAAACATAGGTCTTTCAAGTTTGTTGGGCTCATCATGGTTAAGTATATGCCAGTTCTTATTGACAGCATTTTTAAATTGGTTACTCAGGTTCGAAAATTGACTCACAAACACCACCTTCTTAAGGGGCTCCTTCTCTTTTTCCTTTTTGCTTTTTACAAGTTCATCACAATCGAAGAATCTAGCTCTTTTCATAGAATGTGCAAGGAGTTTTTTTGGATAACCCCTATCTCTAAATTTCCTTTTCAGAATTTCCGAATGTTTGTAAAAGTCCTCCAAATCGGAGCAGTTCCGTCTTAGCCGTAAAAACTGGCTGAAGGGGATGCTTTCTCTCTGAGTCTTGGGGTGAAAGCTCGAGAAATGCAAGAGGGTGTTCTTTGCTGATCGTTTAGTGAACAACTCAACCTCCAAAAAGCCCCCGACCTCTTTTATGGTGATATCCAAAAAATCCACCCTAGATGTGCTATAAAATGATGTAAATCTTAAGTTCGGATCACCAAGGTTTAGCCAACTGAGAAATTCTTCCAACAAGTCAGTAGAGCCTTCCCAAATAAAGAAAATATCATCGATGTAGCGGTACCAGCCCGCTACATTCTCGAAAAAAGGGGCTAACTCATTATAGATATGCTTAACCTCAAATGCTCCTACATAGAGACATGCCAGATTGGGGGCACAAGTGGCCCCCATGCTGGTTCCCTTTAGTTGTTTAAAAAATTCCGCCTTAAACAAAAAAATATTGTTCATAAGGATGAGTCCTATACATCTCACAATGAACTCCTTACTTGCTCCACCTAGATCTTGGGATTCTAATATGTTATCAATCACCCTCACCGTATCTAATTGAGGAATATTTGTATAAAGAGACTCAATGTCTAGTGTAACCAGACACTGAGTCTCTCCACAGAACTCCCTGCCTTCAATAAGCGATATCATGTGGGCAGAGTCCCTGACATAGGACTGAAGACCACAATCCATCAGTCTCAAAACATTATCGACATACTTGCTAATTGGTTCAAGGAGAGAATCAATACTACTCACTATTGGTCTCATAGGAGGATCAAATTGATCCTTGTGGACCTTCGGAAGGCCGTAGATAGCTGGAATCCTAGGTTCAGTGTTGTTAAGGAACTTAAATTCATCATCACAAATCCAATTATTCTCCTTTGCTTCATTAAGAAGTTCTAAGCAGTCCTTAGATATTTTAATAATACTGCTACCTTGGATGCGTGTGTAATGTTCCTTTACTTCAAGAAGTTTATACATCCTTCTGTCATATCATTTGTATTAAAAATGACAATGCCTCCTCCCTTATCCACCCATTTAATTGTAAGGGATTTATCATCTTTAAGGGAATTAAGGGCAGATCTCTCTTGCACGCTAATGTTATGGACATTTGGTCTTTTGGCTTTGCACACTATATTGTGAATATCACTCTCCACCGCAGTCTCAAAGGCTTCTATGTTTTTACCAACCATAGACAGCGTTGGGGTAAATGATGATTTGGGTTTTAAACCTGAAATGTTTATTCGTTCTCTGGGTTCCCTATCTTCAAAAAATCTTCTTAACCTAACCTTCCTGAAGAAGGAACGCATATCTTTTTCAAACTGGTTATGCCATACCCGAAACGCGTCGATGCGATGTTGGGTGGAGATACACTAAGTCATTGAACAAAGAAACTCCTCTAATTGAGAAATTAAATGTACAGCTTGGAGTATGATTCAGCACGGTGTCTGAACTAGTGTATTTCCCTCTTTTTAATTGGAATCATTTTCCTTTGTGTATTGTCCCATTTTCTGTAATTAATTTAGGGTGTATCACTTTGTATTGTTTTTAATATTGTTTTTATTATACCAAAATAAAATTTAAATTTTTTTGTATGACTGTATCATGTTTATCACTTGCTGCTCCTAGTCTGTGGTTTTGAATTAATTGTATGTATGCTTAGTTTAAACTGTGGTTAGCCTATAAGTTCACCCAAAGGGGAAACTTTATTGACAGTTTGTCTTCTGGTACCCTACCCCTTTGGATTGTTTGGGTCCCTCTCTTTTGTGAGAAACTTTGTGTACGGCCCTGGTGGCTGGAGAGTTCCTCTCAACCTTTTGGTGAGACATTAAGTTAAATGGATCAGTTTAGAACCTTTGGGTTTAGTGATGACCAACTTAATAGAATCATCAGTACTAAAAATGGTAATAAGATCACAGTCTTGACTGGTAAAGGGGAAAATTGGGGAAAGCTCCTCAATCTTAAAAATAAACTTATACGCACTGAAGCCCATGCGGATTTCCTATGTGAATATATTAAATCAGGTATTATTCCAATAGGCTTACAGGTACGGAATAAGCCAGGCCTTTTTTACGAAAACAAAAAATTCTTAGATACTTGGACTATGATATCCAATCGATGCAGCCGTGATTGGATGCTTTTAATTATTGAAACAGCCCAAGATTTGATTATAGTAGAGAAAGAGGCTATTCATAGATTGGAAATTGAATTTAAAAACTGTCCTGCTCTTGAAGAAGCAAAAAGGAAATTAGAAGACATCAATAGAGATGTGGAAGGGTATAGCGAATACCTTATCAATAAGAAAACCAATAAATTGAAAAAAGATATAGAAAAATTTTCTGTTGAAAAGGTATATCCATTCCTTCAAGAAAATTACTATCAGCAAAAAAATGAACCTTACTGGGACAGACTACAAAATAAACAAATGTATAACAGAGGAGGCAGAAAACAGGTTACTCTCTCTGAATCATCAAGATCGAGTAGCGAGGATGACGGTCTGCAAAGAGAGGAACAGGCAGGAAGAAATTATCCCAAAGACCAGGGGCCTTTTTTAGGTTCCCGCCCGAGGAGGGGGCAGCTCTACAATGGAGACACAGGGAGGGGACAATACAACCGGGGTCCTCCTCAACAACAGGAATATATGAGCACAAGGAGCAAACGCTATTGGAGACCGGCCGAATACCAGTAATCAATCTATCTGATAAAGCACTCAGTGAGACAGAAATGAGTGTCTTAAATAGGGGCCTTAGCTTTGTTCCTTGTGCTCATGTAGACCAGTTCCAGTTAGAAAAAGATATGCGTTCCTTCTTCAGGAAGGTTAGGTTAAGAAGATTTTTTGAAGATAGGGAACCCAGAGAACGAATAAACATTTCAGGTTTAAAACCCAAATAATCATTTACCCCAACGCTGTCTATGGTTGGTAAAAACATAGAAGCCTTTGAGACTGTGGTGGAGAGTGATATTCACAATATAGTGCGCAAAGCCAAAAGACCAAATGTCCATAACATTAGCGTGCAAGAGAGATCTGCCCTTAATTCCTGGAAGATGATAAATCTCTTACCATTAAACCGGCGGATAAGGGAGGAGGCATTGTCATTTTTATTACAAATGATTATGACAGAAGGATGTATAAACTTCTTGAATGAAAAGGAACATTACACACGCATCCAAGGTAGCAGTATTAATAAAATATCTAAGGACTGCTTAGAACTTCTTAATGAAGCAAAAGAGAATAATTGGATTTGTGATGACGAATTTAAGTTCCTTAACAACACTGAACCTAGGATTCCAGCTATCTACGGCCTTCCGAAGGTCCACAAGGATCAATTTGATCCTCCTATGAGACCAATAGTGAGTAGTATTGATTCTCTCCATGAACCAATTAGCAAGTATGTCGATCATTTTTTTAGACCGATGGTTTGTGGTCTTAAGTCCTATGTCAGGGACTCTGCCCACATGATATCACTTATTAAAGGCAGGGAGTTCTGTGGAGAGACTCAGTGTCTGGTTACACTAGACTCTTTATACAAATATTCCTCAATTAGATACGGTGAGGGTGATTGATGACATATTAGAATCCCAAGATTTAGGTGGAGCAAGTAAGAAGTTTATTGTGAGATGTATAGGACTCATCCTTATGAACAATATTTTTTTGTTAAAGGAGGAATTTTTTAAACAACTAAAGGGAACCAGCATGGGGGCCACTTGTGCCCCCAGTCTGCCATGTCTCTATGTAGGAGCATTTGAGGTTAAGCATATCTATAATGAGTTAGCCCCTTTTTTCGAGAATGTAGCGGGCTGGTACCGCTACATCGATGATATTTTCTTTATTTGGGAAGGCTCTACTGACTTGTTGGAAGAATTTCTCAGTTGGCTAAACCTTGGTGATCCGAACTTAAGATTTACATCATCTTATAGCACATCTAGGTTGGATTTTTTGGATATCACCATAAAAGAGGTCGGGGGCTTTTTGGAGGTTGAGTTGTTCACTAAACCATCAGCAAAGAACATCCTCTTGCATTTCTCGAGCTTTCACCCCAAGACTCAGAGAGAAAGCATCCCCTTCAGCCAGTTTTTACGGCTAAGACGGAACTGCTCCGATTTGGAGGACTTTTACAAACATTCTGAAATTCGGAAAAGGAAATTTAGAGATAGGGGTTATCCAAAAAAACTCCTCGCACATTCTATGAAAAGAGCTAGATTCTACGATTGTGATGAACTTGTAAAAAGCAAAAAGGAAAAAGAGAAGGAGCCCCTTAAGAAGGTGGTGTTTGTGAGTCAATTTTCGAACCTGAGTAACCAAATTAAAAATGCTGTCAATAAGAACTGGCATATCCTTAACCATGATGAGCCCAACAAACTTGAAAGACCTATGTTTGCTTTTAAAAAGAATAACAATTTACGAGATCTTTTAGTACATACATACAAAGAACCACATCCCTGCCAAAGAACTTTAGACAACATTGTAGTGTTAGGAAAATATAAGTGTGGGACATGCAATGTTTGCCCGCAGTGTATACAAGCGAAGGAGATTAATTTTAATAATCATTTCTTGAAATCCAAAAGTTTCACAAATTGTAAAAGCAAAAATATAGTATACTTATTGCAATGTCCCTGCGGCCTGGGCTATGTTGGGGAGACTGGTAGAGAGGCCAGGACTAGATTCCAGGAACACAGGTCAGCAATAAAAACTAGAAAAGTAACTGCGCCCCTAGTTGAACATTTCCTCGAGGCAGGCCATGGTGAAAATGATTTACATGGTTTATTCTTGAGAAAGTTGTCATTGGAAAAAGAGGGGGTAATATGCTATCAAAATGTAAATCACGTGAACAATGGCATATTTCGTTCCTCAATACGGTCAGAAAAGGTCTGAATTCTAAAGAAGAATGGGAGCGTTTAATTAGACCCACATGATATCCCATTAATATAAAATGTGAACTTGTGTACTTTATATGTGTGGTGAGTTCTGTAGGTACTTATCAGTTTTTATTGAATGATAGTTAAACATGCAAGATATGTCATTTGAGAAAGGGAAATATCATGACTGTTAAGGCAATGGATATGTCAGATAATATATAGGTCTTGATAAATATATTGATATTGTTACAGTATGAACATGTATTAAATATTGTGATAGTACCATCATGTATACACTATGCAAATGTACATATGCTTGACAAATAGATCAATATTGTGATAGTATGAACATGAATTGAAATATTGTGATAGCACCATCATGTACACATCATGCAAATGTACAAATGCTTGATTTATTCTTGTTGCATAAGCATTTTTTCAAATATTGACACATTTTGATGCATGTATCACTGTTTTAGACAATGTGAATATATAGCAGGTAACTGTTTGTTGCCTGGTAACGTTAACAGTGCAGGGGGATCGCACTCTCGATCAGCCGCCATCGTAGTAGGGCTTTTATAAGCTCACTAACAAACGGTGTTACTTCATGGCCCATAGGTAACAATAGGCCAATCAAAATATCTTAAATAATGTATCTTGAGCATGATACGTTATTTTGATTTTTAGAAATAAAACGGGCATTCGGCATATAATTTTACTGGAACATACGCAATAAAAACATAATAGTGATATTTGCGTCTAATATTCATAAAAAGTCTTTCGAAATAAAAGCATTAGCTGTTTTTGATTAATTATGTGATCTGACTTGAGCGATGTTAGTCCGTCTTTGAATCATACGGAGTAATGTTGATGTTGTACTATGACCCGGAAGCAAATCGAAACCCGGAAATAACTTTGTCCGAGTGAGTAACATCACGTATAATTAGCGCGCGTTATTTCTGTATATAAATGCAGTATTCCTCACTAGTTCACAGAAAGTGCTGTGTTGAGGACGTAGATTCCCACCTTGCCGCTCGGAGATTCTATCAGCAGGTACGCGCTAATGTTAAGGCTGTTAGTTTAGTTAGGAGAGCAGAGATGTCGGCATCCCTGACCCCATGCTTTCTTTAAATATTTCCTAGGCTGCGGGCGGTCTGACTGTTACGGGAACAGAAGGATCAGTTGTGTCTCTGAAAAAAGCGGCGTCGTCACAACATAGGCGATGGCGGAGTGCAGTGTATGTTTACACGCACTTTAAGGAATCCAAGAGGTGAATATAAAATTGAGAATGCCTCTTTTCTCCATAACTGGATTTAAGAACCGATGGACGTTTCTGATTATTAGATCGGGGAGCACGAGTTTTATTTAATGAACATTGAAGTGTTTTCCCTTTTTAAATCGCAAGCCCAAGAGCTGATGTGGGTAGTATGTAGCCTTACTAAATCGGCTGTATACCTTTAGATCGCAAGCCTAAGAGCTGATGTAGGTAGTATGTAGCCTCATAAAATCGGCTGCATACCTTTAAATCAATGGTAAGGCGGCTTTGGAGCCCACAATGTGCCTAATATAAAGCATTATTTCTGGTTCACCTTTTTAGGTACTACTTGAAGGTAGCTGAACATAGCAGCACCATCGATACTGATTACCTGTTGATCTATAAGGTAAATATAACATAAACCTCTTTATGAATCAAGTAGCGGTAATTTTTTCCAAATCACTAGTTGCCTCAATGCTGGCTGATTTTAAAACGGCCTTTTGTGGCTATGCTTTGGTAATTAGAAACCAATTAGCTTGAAGAGCTCTTTGTTATTTTATTTGAGATCTCTTCGCCCCTTAAAACAGTCTGTGGGCGATTTATGTGACAATGCCTTGCACATCCTAAATGTTGTTATTTTAGCAACATTTGATGATATAAAACCGCAGAAGAGTGCTGTATATGAGTTGTGTGTGTAGGAGCAGAATTGTGTAATATGAAGTTTGTATTTTTTTATGTGGTCATGCGATGTATATCTTATATTGTGTATTTTTTATTTCAGATACTTTGTTAAAGTGGGATACTATTATTTTAATCCTGAGGAAGGTTTTTGGCTTTGAATAATTATATGGCATAACCGAAACGCGACGATGCAATGTTGGGTGGAGATACACTAAGTCATTGAACAAAGAAACTCCTCTAATTGAGAAATTAAATGTACATCTTGGAGTATGATTCAGCAAGGTGTCCGAACTAGTGTATTTCCCTCTTTTTAATTGGAATCATTTTCCTTTGTGTATTGTCCCATTTTCTGTAATTAATTTAGGGTGTATCACTTTGTATTGTTTTTAATATTGTTTTTATTATACCAAAATAAAATGTAAATTTTTTGTATGACTGTATCATGTTTATCACTTGCTGCTCCTAGTCTGTGGTTTTGAATTATTTGTATGTATGCTTAGTTGAAACTGTGGTTAGTCTATAAGTTCACCCAAAGGGGAAACTTTATTGACAGGATGCGTTTAAATAAGACATGAAATAATGCAGAGTTAAAGTGATTGAAACCAGGCACCTATGTTACAGGGACGGCCGTGCTACTTAAAAAAAACAAAAGCAGTTTCAGATGAAGCAGCGCATGTCAGGCCTGAATAACCCTCTTCACTCCGCATACCTTTTTGCCGCATGCTGTCCCAACGCGGTCATAACAACGACCGCTTTGTGACAACGCATACCAATACTCCGCAAGTCATTACAACGACTTGCGGAGGGGGGCGCTGGATGTTGGAATAGTACAATTTACTATTCCCACTCCAGGCTGTGCGGACTTTAGGGAAGGTGTTGGATTTTAAATCCAACACCTTCTTCCCCCCACCCCCACGCAAGTCGTTGTAACGACTTGCGGAGTAATGGTATGCGTTGTCACAACGCAGTCGTTATAACGACTACGTTGTGGCAGTATGCGGTGTCACGGATGCGGAGTGAAGGTGCCTTTCCGTCCGGCCTGCAGTAAGAGAAACTCAATAAAGTAAATAGTGCTTACAGACTAAATAACAGGTCCCATGTAACAGCTGAAGTAAAAGGGCCAGTTGCCAAGGGAGGTTACAAATGAAGACAAGGCTGTACTAAGAAGTGAGCCTATTAACACATCAGAAGGCAGCATTTACAAAAGACAATGACACAAGCCAATGAAAAAAATGGGAGGAGAGTGGGCGCTGCTTCTCTCCCATAGTCTACTAAAGAAGTCTCGCAGAACAAGCAGCACCTGCGCGCTGCTGCTAGGCTTGACTTAATTAATGCCCAAAAACAACTCAAACACTTTATTGTATTGGGTTGGTCTGCGAAAGAGGTCAAGCAACAGTTGAACTCCAACATCTGTAAACAATAATGCAGAATACGTAGGTGCTAACATGAGCTTGATGCTTAAAGATGTATCCATGGAGTACATTTTTTGTATATGGCTTTGAGCCAGCTTTAGCTGACTAGCCAGCCTCAAGTAATAATAAAAATCATATAAAAAATACACACTTATAACATTGTGGCACCCCCTCCATATGCATGTGAATCCAAACCTCGATTTTGGTGTCCACAGGGCTGCATATTTTCTCCAATTTCATTCAGTAAATTCTTTTGGCACTGAGCTCCCTGCAAAGTAAGGTTGAATGATCTGTTTCTTCTCATAATCCCTAGAAATAGAACTGTCACCTTCAGAAACTTTGCGGTCTTTACTGTGGCTACTAGACAGTGGAATTGTCTCCCCATATCCATTCAATCTGAATCTTCAATCATTTTCAGGAACTTTAAAAACTTTATTACGCTTAACTTAGCTTCTGCAACTTCAACTGGTGCGCTTAGTTTATTATAGCACCAAAAAACTTTGATGTACATGTGCTGTATTAGTATGCTTAAAATAGCATAATACACTGTGGCTTTATACCACCCTGTTCATCAATTGGCCTGTTCAGCTCTCATTCACATGTTGCTTCTGCTACCACAGCATACAGCAAATAGCAATGGGTCAGTCCACTTCAGCCAATGGTTGACTTGCACTGTGACTCACATCATTGTGCATGATCATATGTCCACATCAACCTAAAAAAAAGGGTGCTTTGGTGACAAGTACGGTGGGCCAATACTTTACGTGTCAATGCTTTTTTTATTTATCATTCTTTATCTTGCTTTTATATTTTTTAGTCATCCTTGTGAGTTTAAAGTTGGCGTTAAGGTGCAGTTATTGAAACCGAAAAGTCTATTTCCTTTTGCAAATAAAAATCACATGTTCCTGTCATGCACGATACAACTAAAAAGGTTCTCTAAACCTGTGCTATATACACCTGCCTTCTAGGAAACACCAGTACTGCTCACTTAAAAGTTTATGTAATGTTTGTTTTTTATTTCCATTTTTTATTGTAATCTTATTTATTTTTTCTTCTGTTTCTTTGTGTAACATACGCATTTACTTTTAATAACTATTGTACCAGCTTGCCAAGCTGAGAACTATTGGATTCCTGTGTTTTCTCACCTGTAGAAAATAAGGTGTTTGCTGCTTTCTGACGCAATCAACATTTCTGCAGTGTTTGGGTTATTAACCGCTACCGCGTTTTCCCGCTGTGCGCTGGAATTTCAAAAATGCGCTGTTTATGACAAAGCCAGCTCGTCATCCGTGTAGCGCAGGTAACACCCATGACGAGCTGGCTTTGTCATCCGCATCGAAGGGGTTAAAACTATTTATGAAATGGAAAAAACATACACTTTTAAGGAAAACTGTTCAACATGTTTATATAAACGAAATGGAAAATATTTATATTTAGAAATAGTGCCTATGATTACAACATACTTAAACTTTATTGAACATTTGAAGTTAATATTATTGTGGTGTTATACTGTTTGCAACGACACATGCATGAAAAAATTAAGACTATGTTCTGAACTGAACTCAAAATGTGAGCACAAAAACAGAGCACAATGGAAGTTACCAGACACAGTAAAGTCCCAATGGAATAGAGAAATGAGAAAAACAATAAAACAGAACAATGCCCATGACAGTTATTTTGTTGAAGACAAACTTAAAATATGTCTTGTTTGAGCAAATTTTATAACTGAAGTAGGCTCCTGCACACCAAAGTTAAATGTTGCCAACAAGGGGTCAGTAGGTGCATCACAAAGACATACTATTTAAGCATTTGTTTATCTTGAAGCCTGATGAGGAGTGTGAGGTAGCTGTAAACCAGCAGAGAACAGTTCTTCAAGTGTTTAATTGAAGTGAAGTTAAAGGCTCATTCTGCCCTAAATGCAGGGTGATAATTGATTTTCTCCAAGCTTCTGACATTTCAATGTGCGCTCCCAGGCTGTTTCTGTGTGGCAGTAGGATGGCATGTGCGAGGGCACTCAAGAGCACACCTAAGAGGGAACACAGGTCACTGGTATCATTTTTATCGACATCCTTAACATTGTACAAACATTTGCAATTGCATACATTGACATTTTTCTTACTGGTATTGCCATGGTTAAGTTTGCTTAGGGCACAACATACAACTGCATTGTTCTTACTGGTAACAGTATCATCCTTTCAGCATGATGACATACACTGATATTGTCACTTCTGGGGTCGGCGCTACAATGCGGGTACAGGTTATGACATACATTAACGGGTACTGGCTGGTCGTGTAGGCGCAGGTTATGACATATATTGATATTGCATTTATTGGTATTGCCGTTGTCGGGCCTGCACACATCACTGTATCGTATTCACCTATTCCAACAAGTGGGTCTGTCTCTTTCTGACTGGGTGTGTGAGTGACTCTTTGCTTTTGTAAATAGGTATGTGAGTCATAGTATGGGTGAGAGACTAGATGTATAACTGGGCGTATGGGTCTATAAGTGTGCATGTGACTCTCTAAAACTTCAACATATGTCTTACCTTCACATAGCACCCTACCCTATGGGCTACCTAAGACCTACCTTAGTGGGACCTATATGTAGAAAAAGGAAAGTTAAGGTTTGGCAAGGGGTTTTAAATGCCAAGTCAACCTTGCAGTGAAACCACACTTCCAGGTTCTCCAGTAGTAGGCCCGAGACATGTTTATAGGACTTGGGGCTAGATGTAAGACGCTTTTTAGCGTGCGCAAATGGGCCTTAGACCCGTTTGTGAACACTACAAATCATGGGCCAATGTACAAACAGTATTTTGCGAGTCGCAAATAAATTGCGACTTTGCAAAATGCTGTTTTGCGACTCGCTATTAGGAAGGGGCGTTCTCTTCCTAATAGTGACCACAAAGCTAAGTACCAATGTTTGCCAACCGCAATTGCGGTCGTATAGCACTTGCAAATTACCACTTACTTCAAGTAGGTGGTAAAGCATTCGCAAATGGGAAGGGGACCCCTTCGCAAATGCATGCAGGGACCACTGCCAGCCCTTAAAAAATGAAAGAAAAACGGTAAATTTTTTCTTTTTAAGTGCATCCCGTTTTCCTTTAAGGAAAACAGACTGCATTTTTAAAAAAAGCTGCTTTATTTAAAAGCAGTCCCAGACATGGTGGTCTGCTGATCCCAGTAGGTCACTATCCTGGGAGGGCCTGTCATTCCCAATGGGCTCATTGCGAGAGGCTCATTAATATTCATGAGCCTCGCAATTTGCGACCCCAATGGGAATCCCAAACAGTGTTAAACACACTGTTGTACATGCCAAATAGCACCTCGCAAATTGCGAGTCGCAAATGCAATGCAATTTGTGAGGCACTATTTGGCAGGTCGTACAGCTGGCCCTTAGTGTCTGGATGGGTGACTAGGCAAGTTAGTTCTTGAGTACATACCTGAATGCATGTTTCAGTCCCCCTGTGGGTGTTTCATTGGATTGTAGTGTAGTTCCAGGTCAACAGAGCCTCTTTAGAGCTAGAGAACCTGGTCAGCAGAGCCATTGTAGAGCCAGAGAACCAGGTCAGGAGAGCTGCTCTAGAGCCTAAGAAGCAGGTCAGCAGAACTACTCTAGAATCAGATACCTGGTCAGCAGAGCTGATCTAGAGCCAGGGACCCAGGTCAGCAGAGCTGATCTAGAGGCCGAGAACTAGGTCAGCAGAGCTGCTGTAGAGCCAGACAAACCAGGTCAGCAGAACTGCTTTAGAGGGAGAGAACCAGATCAGCAGAACTGCTTTAGAGCCAGAGAACCAGGTCAGCAGAGCTGCTCTAGAGGCAGAGAAGCAGGTCAGCTGAGCTGCTTTAGAGGGAGAGAACCAGGTCAGCAGAGCTGCTTTAGAGCTAGAGAACTGGGTCAGCAGAGCTGCTCTAGAGCCAGAGAAACCAGATCAGCAGAGCTGATTTAGAGGGAGAGAACCAGGTCAGCAGAGCTGCTTTAGAGCCAGAGAACCAGGTTAGCAGAGCTACTCTGGAGCCAGAGAACCAGCTCAACATGGTTGCTTTAGAGCCATAGAACCAGGTCAGCAGAGCTGCTCTAGAGGCAGAAAACCAGATCAGCAGAGCTGATTTAGAGGAAGAGAACCAGGTCAGCAGAGCTGCTCTAGAGCCAGAGAAACCAGGTCAGCAGAGCTGCTCTAGAGCCAGAGAACCAGGTCAGCAGAGCTGCTGTAGAGCCAGAAAAACCAGGTCAGTAGAGCTGCTTTAGAGCGAGAGAAACGGGTCAGCAGAGCTGCTTTAGAGGGAAAGAACCAGGTCAGCAGAGCAGCTTTAGAGCCAAGGGACCGGGTCAGCAGAGCTGCTCTAGAGCCAGAGAACCAGGTCAGCAGAACTGCTTTAGAGACATAGGAACCAGGTCAGTAGAGCTGCTCTCGAGACAGAGAACCAGGTCAGTAGAGCTGCTCAAGAGCCTAAGAACTAGGCCAGCAGAGCTGCTCTAGAGCCAGAGAACTAGGTCAGCAGAGCTGCTGTAGAGCCAGAGAAACCAGGTCAGCAGAGCTACTTTAGAGGGAGAGACCATGTCAGCAGAGCTGCTTTAGAGTCAGAGAACCAGGTCAGTAGAGCTGCTCTAGAGCCTAAGAACTAGGCCAGCAGAGCTGCTCTAGAGCCAGAGAACTAGGTCAGCAGAGCTGCTGTAGAGCCAGAGAAACCAGGTCAGCAGAGCTACTTTAGAGGGAGAGAACCATGTCAGCAGAGCTGCTTTAGAGCCAGAGAAGCAGGTCAGCAGAGCTGCTTTAGAGCCATAGAACCGGTCAGCAGAGCTGCTTTAGAGCCAGAGAACCAGGTCAGCAGAGCTGCTCTAGAGCCTAAGAACCAGGTCAGCAGAGCTGCTCTACAGCCAGAGAACCAGGCC
This sequence comes from Lissotriton helveticus, assembly GCF_964261635.1. NCBI lineage: Eukaryota > Metazoa > Chordata > Amphibia > Caudata > Salamandridae > Lissotriton > Lissotriton helveticus. The sequence continues at coordinate 1,727,272,695 of NC_136061.1, read as the reverse complement.
AGTAGAGCGGCTCTAGAGCCAGAGAAACCAAGTCAGTAGAGCTGCTTTAGAGGGAGACAACCAGGTCAGCAGAGCTGCTCTAGAGGGAGAGAAGCAGGTCAGCAGAGCTGCTCTAGAGCCAGAGAACCAGGCCAGCAGAACTGCTTTAGAGCCATAGAACCAGGTCAGCGGAGCTGTTTAGAGCCAGAGAACCAGGTCAGCAGAGCTGTTGTAGAGCCAGCGAACCAGATCAGCAGAGCTGCTCTATAGCCTAAGAACTAGGTCAGCAGAGCTGCTCTAGAGGCCGAGAATCAGGTCAGCAGAGCTGCTGTAGAGCCAGAGAAACCAGGTCAGCAGAGCTGCTTTAGAGGGAGAACACCGGGTCTGCAGAACTGCTTTAGAGCCAGAGAACCAGGTCAGCAGAGCTCTTTAGAGGGAGAGAACTAGGCCAGCAGAGCTGCTTTAGAGCCTGAGAACCAGGTCAGCAGAGCTGCTCCAGAGCCAGAGAACCAGATCAGCAGAGCTGCTTTAGAGCCATAGAACCAGGTCAGCAGAGCTGCTTTAGAGCCAGAGAACAGGTCAGGAGAGCTGCTCTAGAGGCAGAGAAGCAGGTGAGCAGAGCTGCTTTAGAGGAAGAGAACCAGGTCAGCAGAGTCGCTTTAGAGCCAGAGAACCAGGTCAGCAGAGCTGCCCTAGAGCCAGAGAAACCAGGTCAGCAGAGCGGCTTTAGAGGGAGAGAACAAGGTCAGCGGAGCTGCTTTAGAGCCAGAGAACCAAGTCAGCAGAGCTACTCTAGAGCCAGAGAACCAGGTCAGCAGAGTTGCTTTAGAGCCAGAGAACCGGTTAGCAGAGCTGCTTTAGAGCCAGAGAACCAGGTCAGCAGAGCTGCTCTAGAGCCTAAGAACCAGGTCAGCAGAGCTGCTCTAAAGCCAGAGAACCAGGCCAGTAGAGCGGCTGTAGAGCCAGAGAAACCAAGTCAGTAGAGCTGCTTTAGAGGGAGACAACCAGGTCAGCAGAGCTGCTCTAGAGGGAGAGAAGCAGGTCAGCAGAGCTGCTCTAGAGCCAGAGAAGCAGGCCAGCAAAACTGCTTTAGATCCATAGAACCGGGTCAGCAGATCTGTTTAGAGCCAGAGAACCAGGTCAGCAGAGCTGTTGTAGAGCCAGCGAACCAGATCAGCAGAGCTGCTCTATAGCCTAAGAACTAGGTCAGCAGAGCTGCTCTAGAGGCCAAGAATCAGGTCAGCAGAGCTGATGTAGAGCCAGAGAAACCAGGTCAGCAGAGCTGCTTTAGAGGGAGAAAACCAGGTCTGAAGAACTGCTTTAGAGCCAGAGAACCAGGTCAGCAGAGCTCTTTAGAGGGAGAGAACTAGGCCAGCAGAGCTGCTTTAGAGCCAGAGAACCAGGTCAGCAGAGCTGCTCCAGAGCCAGAGAACCAGATCAGCAGAGCTGCTTTAGAGCCATAGAACCAGGTCAGCAGAGCTGCTTTAGAGCCAGAGAACAGGTCAGGAGAGCTGCTCTAGAGGCAGAGAAGCAGGTGAGCAGAGCTGCTTTAGAGGAAGAGAAACCAGGTCAGCAGAGCTGCTTTAGAGGGAGAGAACAAGGTCAGCGGAGCTGCTTTAGAGCCAGAGAACCAAGTCAGCAGAGCTACTCTAGAGCCAGAGAACCAGGTCAGCAGAGTTGCTTTAGAGCCAGAGAACCGGTCAGCAGAGCTGCTTTAGAGCCAGAGAACCAGGTCAGCAGAGCTGCTCTAGAGCCTAAGAACCAGGTCAGCAGAGCTGCTCTAGAGCCATAGAACCAGGCCAGTAGAGCGGCTGTAGAGCCAGAGAAACCAAGTCAGTAGAGCTGCTTTAGAGGGAGACAACCAGGTCAGCAGAGCTGCTCTAGAGGGAGAGAAGCAGGTCAGCAGAGCTGCTCTAGAGCCAGAGAAGCAGGCCAGCAGAACTGCTTTAGAGCCATAGAACCGGGTCAGCAGATCTGTTTAGAGCCAGAGAACCAGGTCAGCAGAGCTGTTGTAGAGCCAGCGAACCAGATCAGCAGAGCTGCTCTATAGCCTAAGAACTAGGTCAGCAGAGCTGCTCTAGAGGCCGAGAATCAGGTCAGCAGAGCTGATGTAGAGCCAGAGAAACCAGGTCAGCAGAGCTGCTTTAGAGGGAGAAAACCAGGTCTGCAGAACTGCTTTAGAGCCAGAGAACCAGGTCAGCAGAGCTCTTTAGAGGGAGAGAACTAGGCCAGCAGAACTGCTTTAGAGCCAGAGAACTAGGTCAGCAGAGCTGCTCCAGAGCCAGAGAACCAGATCAGCAGAGCTGCTTTAGAGCCATAGAACCAGGTCAGCAGAGCTGCTTTAGAGCCAGAGAACAGGTCAGGAGAGCTGCTCTAAAGGCAGAGAAGCAGGTGAGCAGAGCTGCTTTAGAGGAAGAGAACCAGGTCAGCAGAGCTGCTTCAGAGCCAGAGAACCAGGTCAGCAGAGCTGCTCTAGAGCCAGGGAAACCAGGTCAGCAGAGCTGCTTTAGAGGGAGAGAACAAGGTCAGCGGAGCTGCTTTAGAGCCAGAGAAACAAGTCAGCAGAGCTACTCTAGAGCCAGAGAACCAGGTCAGCAGAATTGATTCGGAGGAAGTGAACCAGGTCAGCACAGCTGCTTTAGAGCCAGAGAACCAGGTCATCAGAGCTGCTCTAGAGCCAGAGAACCAGGTCAGAAGAGCTGCTTTAGAACCATAGAACCAAGTCAGCAGAGCTTTTTTTAAAGCCAGAGAACCAGGTCAGCAGAGCTGCTCTAAAGCCTAAGAACGAGGTCAGCAGAGCTGCTCTAGAGCCATAGAACCAGGTCAGCAGAGCTGCTCTAGAGGCAGAGAACCAGGTCATCAGAATTGATTCGGAGGAAGTGAACCAGGTCAGCACAGCTGCTTTAGAGCCAGAGAACCAGGTCATCAGAGCTGCTCTAGAGCCAGAGAACCAGGTCAGAAGAGCTGCTTTAGAACCATAGAACCAGGTCAGCAGAGCTTTTTTTAAAGCCAGAGAACCAGGTCAGCAGAGCTGCTCTAAAGCCTAAGAACCAGGTCAGCAGAGCTGCTCTAGAGCCAGAGAACCAGGTCAGCAGAGCTGCTGTAAAGCCAGAGAAACCAAGTCAGTAGAGCTGCTTTAGAGTGAGATAACCAGGTCAGCAGAGCTGTTTTAGAGGGAGAGAACCAGGTCAGCGGAGCTGCTTTAGAGCCAAGGGACCAGGTCATCAGAGCTGCTCTAGATCCAGTGAACCAGGTCAGCAGAGCAGCTGTAGAGCCAGAGAAACCAGGTCAGCAGAGCTGCTTTAGAGGGAGAGAACCAGGACAGCAGAGCTGCTTTAGAGCAAAGGGACCAGTCAGCAGAGCTGCTCTAGAGCCAGAAACCTAGGTCAGCAGAGCATCTGTAGAGCCAGAGAAACCAGGTCAGCAGAGCTGCTTTAGAGGGAGAGAACCAGGTCAGCAGACCTGCTTTCAGAGCAAGAGAACCAGGCCAGCAGAGCTGCTTTAGAACCAGAGAACTAGGTCAGCAGAGCTGCTCTAGAGCCAGAGAGCCAAGTCAGCAGAGCTGCTTTAGAGCCATAAAACCAGGCCAGCATTGCTGCTTTAGAGCCAGAGAACAGGTCAGCATAGCTGCTCTAGAGGCAGAGAAGCAGGTGAGCAGAGCTGCTTTAGAGGAAGAGAACCAGGTCAGCAGAGCTGCTTTAGAGCCAGAGAACCAGGTCAGCAGAGCTGCTCTAGAGCCAGAGAAACCAGGTAAGCAGAGCTGCTTTAGAGGGAGAGAACAAGGTCAGTGGAGCTGCTTTAGAGCCAGAGAACCAAGTCAGCAAAGCTACTCTAGAGCCAGAGAACCAGGTCAGCAGAGTTGCTTTAGAGCCTTAGAACCAGGTCAGCAGAGCTGCTCTAGAGGCAGAGAACCAGTTCAGCAGAATTGATTTAGAGGGAGTGAACCAGGTCAGCAGAGCTGCTTTAGAGCCAGAGAACCAGGTCATCAGAGCTGCTTTAGAGCCAGAGAACCAGGTCAGCAGAGCTGCTTTAGAGCCATAGAACCAGGTCAGCAGAGCATTTTTAGAGCCAGAGAACCAGGTCAGCAGAGCTGCTCTAGAGCCTAAGAACCAGGTCAGCAGAGCTGTTCTAGAGCCAGAGAACCAGGTCAGCAGCGCTGCTGTAGAGCCAGAGAAACCAGGTCAGTAGAGCTGCTTTAGAGTGAGATAACCAGGTCAGCAGAGCTGTTTTAGAGGGAGAGAACCAGGCCAGCGGAGCTGCTTTAGAGCCAAGGGACCAGGTCAGCAGAGCTGCTCTAGATCCAGTGAACCAGATCAGCAGAGCTGCTGTAGAGCCAAAGAACTAGGTCAGCAGAGCTGCTGTAGAGACAGAGAAACCAGGTCAGCAGAGCTGCTTTAGAGGGAGAGAACCAGGTCAGCAGAGCTGCTCTAGAGCCAGAGAACCAGGTCAGCAGAGCTGTTGTAGAGCCAGAGAACCAGATCATCAGAACTGCTCTAAAGCCTAAGAACTAGGTCAGCAGATCTGCTCTAGAGCCGGAGAACCAGGTCATCAAACCTGCTGTAGAGCCAGAGAAACTAGGTCAGCAGAACTTCTTTAGAGGGAGAGAACCAGGTCAGCAGAACTGCTTTAGAGCCGGAGAACCAGGTCAGCAGAGGTACTTTGAAGCCAGAGAACCAGGTCAGCAGAGCAGCTCTAGCTGACACTGACACTGACTGAATGACACTGACTGATTGACACTGACTGACACTGCTTGACTGACACTGACTGACTGACACCGACTGACACTGATTGACTGACACTGACTGACTGACACTGACTGACTGACACTGACTGACTGACACTGACTGACTACTTTCTACTACTCCACTACTCACTCTCTACTACTCTCTACTACTCTCTTTCTACTACTCACTCTCTACTACTCACTCTCTACTACTCTACTACTCTACTACTCACTCTCTACTACTCATTCTCTACTTCTCTACTACTCTCTACTACTACTCTCTACTACTATCTCTCTACTACTCACTCTCTACTACTCACTCTCTACTATTCACTCTCTACTACTCACTATCTACTACTCACTCGCTACTACTCTCTACTACTTACTCTCTAGTACTCTATACTATGCTCTACAACTACTCTCTACTACTCACTCTCTACTACTCTTTACTACTCACTCTACTACTCTCTACCACTCACTCTCTACTACTCTACTACTCGCTCTCGACTACTTACTACTACTCTCTCTCTACTACTCACTCTACTACTCTCTACTCCTCACTCTCTACTACTCTCTCTCTACTACTCACTCTCTACTACTCTCTACTACTCTCTTTCTACTACTCGCCCTCTACTACTCACTCTCTACTACTCTACTACTCTCTACTACTCTCTCTACTTCTCACTCTCTACTACTCTTCACTACTCACTCTACTACTCTCTACTACTCTCTACCACTCATTCTCTACTACTCACTCTCGACTACTTGATACTACTCTCTCTATACTACTCACTCTCTACTACTCACTCTACTACTCTCTACTACTCACTCTCTACTACTATCTCTCTACTACTCACTCTCTACTACTCACTCTCTACTGCTCTCTACTATTCACTCTCTACTACTCACTACTACTCACTCGCTACTACTCTCTACTACTCACTCTCTAGTACTCTCTACTACACCCTACTACTACTCTCTACTACTCACTCCCTATTACTCTTTACTACTCACTCTACTACTCTCTACTACTCTCTACCACTCACTCTCTACTACTCTACTACTCACTCTCGACTACTTGCTACTACTCTCTCTCTACTACTCACTCTCTACTACTCACTCTACTACTTTCTACTACTCACTCTCTATTACTATCTCTCTACTACTCTCTCTCTACTACTCACTCTCTACTATTCACTCTTTACTACTCGCTCTCTACTACTCACTCTACTACTCTACTACTCTCTACTACTCTCTCTACTTCTCACTCTCTACTACTCTTTACTACTCACTCTACTACTCTCTACTACTCTCTACCACTCACTCTCTACTACTCTACTACTCACTCTTGACTACTTGCTACTACTCTCTCTCGACTACTCACTCTACTACTCAAGCGCTACTACGCTCTCTACTACTCTCTCTCTACTACTCACTCTCTACTATTCACTCTCTACTACTCACTCTCTACTACTCACTCTCGACTACTCTCTACTACTCACTCTCCACTGCTCACTCTCTACTACTCACTCTCTACTACTCTACTACTCTCTACCACTGTCTCTACTTCTGACTCTCTACTACTCACTCTCTACTACTCACTCTTTACTACTCTCTCTACTACTCACTCTGTATTACTCTACTACTCACTCTACTACTCTCTACTACTCTCTATCACTCACTCTCTACTACTCTACTACTCACTCTATCCTACTTTCTTTCTCCTACTCACTCTCTACTACTCACTCTACTACGCTCTACTACTCACTCTCTACTACTCTCTCTCTACTACTCTTTACTACTCACTCTCTACTACTCTCTGCTATTCACTCTCTACTACTCGCTCTCTACTACTCACTCTCTACTACTCTACTACTCTCTACTACTCTCTCTACTTCTCACTCTCTAATACTCTTTACTAATCACTCTACGACTCTCTACAACTTACTCTCTACTACTCACTCTCTACTACTCACTCTACTACTCCCTCTCTACTTCTCTCTACTACTCACTCTACTTCTCACTCTCTCTCTCTCTCTGCTATTCACTCTCTACTACTCACTCTACTACTCTCTACTACTCACTCTCTAATCCTCACTCTCTACTACTCCCTACTACTCACTCTCTACTACTCTCTACTACTCACTCTCTGCTACTCTCTCTACTACTCTCTACTACTCTCTACTACTCACTCTCTTGTAACTCTTGCAACAAACCAGTCTAAAATAAACACTCTCACCTCTACTTCATTCACTCCTACACATAACATACACTCTACTCATAAACACGTCACCACCCCCTCTACATCAAACCTCCTCTCACAAACAATACTACACAACCAAATCCATTGAATGAAACATATACATCAGCACCCTTTTCACTACACCTCAAAAGCAATACATTTCACACACACCAGCACAACAAGATCTTCAAAACGCAACACCTCATAATACTTACCATCACAAAATACAAACATATACCCACCTTTCAAACCACACAAAGGAACAAACTCCAATGCCAAGCTTTCACTCTTCCACCACACCTAACACAGATACAGCAATACTGCACCTCTCTTCTAACCGCCTCTCATCCATTGGACATTTTAGAACATTACTACATGACCCACATGCTGCACCACCTATCCTGACTCATACACCTTCCGCCTTAAACACTCACTAAAAATATAAGCAACATGCCACATGTCACAACTTTGCTTCCCTATGTCTACTTCACAACAATGTTACACCACAAAAGCAACACAGCACTCCAACTCATTCTCAAACTCCATCTCCAACACATACGCATGCAGACCCATCAAAATGCCTTCTTAGCATGCTGGATGAGAAACACGATACAGAACAGCTACACGATTGCTATCCTAATACAGCTAATACTAGCACTAAAAACACACCTGCTACAAACCCACACAATACTGATCACTCTTCTACCAAACAAAGTCCCACTATGACCAAAGGCCACTCACTAAACTGTCTAATAAATGCTCGATCTCTCTTTCAAAACAAGCATCACATCTACGACCTTCTCACAGATGCAAAACCAGACATACTATTCATAACCGAATTATGGTTGGGAGAAGATATGGCTCCAGTCCTGCATGAAGCTCTTCTTCTAGGCTATCAAATAATCACCCAAAATTGTATAGCCAAAAAAGGAGGTGGTCTAGCTGTTGTATTCAGGCAAACAATACATATCAATAAAATTGACAACATCTCCATAAAGAATTGTGAGGTTCTTCAAACAAGATGCAATCCTACACTGTCTTCCTCCTGTAACTTCCTGCTCCTTGACAGACCTCCACCTAGCAAGGCAACATTCCCAGACACACTTCTAGACACAGCTTCAAACTTGATAACAATACACTCCAACCTATGCGTACTGGGTGACCTTAACATTTGGTTTGATAAACCCAATATGACCCATCCAAAAACTATAATCACCGGCCTAGACGCATTGAACCCGCATCAGATTGTCCACAATCCGACACACACCGCTGGACATATCCTAGATGTCATTTTTTGCTAATACTGAACTAGTTACCTTTCAAACTATAACCCCAGTCACATGGTCAGACCACCACGTGCTTGCCTTCCAACATAAAACAACGCTAAGCGACTCACCTAAAACTACCTTACATTCATCCACCTTTCGGCCGTGGAACAAACTCATTTTGGAACACTTGGAAACACAACTAACATCCAGTACAAATCTGGAAACCATAATTTCTGTTCAAAATCTATATGAGTGGCTACAGGAAGCTTTTGACATCCTGATACCACTCAAAACCACACAAGAGAACAAAAGAAAAAAAGCGCCTTTGAGAAACATAGAAATAAAAGACATAAAACAACAAATTAGAAAGCTACAACGTACCTGGCTCAAAACAAACTCCAAACAAGACAAACTTCACCTACAGAAAATTAACAGATTACACAAGTCTTCTATCAAAAAAGCTAAGAATAAGTACTATTCAGACAGAATTCAAAACGCTAAATGTGCAAATAAAGAATTCTATAAAATACTCAATGAATTTCGCAAACCAAATTGCCTAGAAGGAACTCATCCTGTTACTCAAGATTTCACAGACAAAGTGGCAAATCATTACACGGACAAAGCAGACACTTTGGAATCGTACTTAGAACAGAAACAAAGCACCAGCACTAACCCTTGTACAAAACAACAATCCAAGAATGCTCTAATCAAGCCTGTCCGTTCCTTCCAACAGATCTCACACGATGAATTTATGGACCTGGCAAAGCAAGCAGGCCTGCCGGCAGCCCTTCTGATCCTTGTCCGCCACAAATTTTCAAGACAATTCTTTTAACAACCTCTGCTGCCACTCCAGTTAGAAGAATCATCAACGATTCCTCAACTACTGGAATATTTCCAAAAGAACTCAAAAAGTCATACATACGCCCTTTACTGAAGAAAACAAGCTTGGACCCGCTGAACCCTGACAACTACAGACCCATTACAAATGGACCGTTCCTAGGCAAACTGAAAGAAAGAGCAGCGTTTGCCCAGATGTCACAATTCATTGAAGAGAATTAGATACTTTTAGACTTCCGCACAACATTCTGTCCGGGAGGAGGCACTGAATCTGCCCTGCTTGCCATCTGGGATGACCTAAAGAATACAGTTGACCTCAACGGGGTTGCTGCGCTACACCTCTTGGAACTCTCAGCTGCCTCTGACACGGTTGACCATGACACTCTGAAATAAAGACTCTATGAGGCCGGCATAGAGGGAACTGCTCTAGACTGGATCGCGTCCTACCTTCGAAACAGAACTAATATCATCCATACCCCACCTTTCTCGTCCAAACCGTACTCCACAAAAGCAGGGGTCCCTCAAGGTTCTATCATCTCGCCCATGCTTTTCAACATCTACATGAAGTCATTACCAGTACTGATCAATATATTTCACCTTACGTGCTATAACTATGCAGATGACACGCAAATACTCCGGCAACTGGAATGCCCGAAAGACATTGGAAAATCACCAATTTTCAGCTGTCTCAGAGCCACGGATCAGTGGATGACCTGGAGCCATCTCAAATTGAATGCTTCAGAAACTGAAATACTCATGTGTGGCGATTGGAAACATTACAACCCGCTTGCCAATTGGCCTGATGAATTGGGATCACTGCCTAAAGTATCGAAGGAAGTAAGAAACCTTGGAATGACCATGGACTCCAAGCTGTCGATGAATGCCCAAGTGGATAAACTAGCAAGATCAAGCTTTGCTACTATAAAAACGCTGCAACGAATTTTCCCTCAATTGGGATTTCCACACAAGGTCCAAGCTACCATCTCCCTTGTTCTGTCCAAACTCGATTACGCCAATAGCCTCTACCACGGATCACCTTTAATGACCATGAAAAGACTACAGCAGATTCAGAACTCGGCTGCCAGTCTACTCTTGCATATTAAACCGCAAGACCACATCTCCCCTGCCTTGAAAGCCCTGCATTGGTTACCGGTTGCCAGAAGATCCACGTTCAAGCTGCTTTGTATCACCCACAAAGCAATACATGGAATGGGACCACTCTTCATCAGGAATAAAATCACCAAACACATTCAACAAAGGAACCTCCGCTCTAAAGGAGCATCTCGCCTCAAAATCCAACCATACAAGAAAAAAACCATGGGTGGCATATCCTTCTCTGTATAAGCAGCCACACTATGGAACTCTTTACGCCCCAACATAAGGTCCACCGACAACCACCTTATCTTCAGAAAACTACTCAAGATTTGGCTCTTCCCCACTTAAGCACCATACGCAAACAGACATTTACAGCATATCCCTCTGTATACAAGCATTTTTTTTCACTATAGATATCTTAGTGTATTATTTTGTATAAACATGTGAAATAATTATGTTGTTGAGAAAAAAAAAATAATAATAATAAATAAATAGAAATCATCTTTGGTCTACATGTACATACTTCCATTGTGCATCTATGTACCTAACATGTACTGGATCTGTGTGTCTGTTACTTTTCTCCAGAAAAAGCATATCCAATGCACTACCCTATTTCTCATCCTGTGCCTCTATCAATATCTTTAGTCTACATATACTTACCTCCTTTATGTATCTATATACTTTCAATGTAATTATGGATCTATATATTTATCACTTTCTTCTAATTTAGCATTTCCAATGCACTACCCTATTCCTCAGCCTCTACTTCGCTCAATATATCTTCTAGCCCAACATTCTGACTCATCTCAAACTTCTTCTACTACTCCTTCCAATGCACTACCCTATCTCTCATCCCATACATCTATCAATATATCCTCTACATCCACTCTCTCATTTATCCCAAACCCCATACCACTACTATGATTGCCAAAATAACCCTTTCTAGACTCTCTCCTACTCTACCCCTCCTAACATCATCTGACACCTCTTTTACTATACCGATCCCCTAAAACAGACCTTTCTAAACTCTTCCCTCTGAGTCCTCCCCTCCGAAACTCCTTTTTACTCATCCAAGAGCCTCCTCCTACTGCTAAGACCTAAAAAATAAAAAATATAAAAATCGTTCACTCTTTTATCCCTCCATTTTCCTTTTCAATTGAAATTAACAGACTAACATGTTCACTTCTCAAATTCCATATTAAACTATATTAATATGCTACCCAAATAACTGAATAACATATCCACTATTCAAATTACGTCATATTTTTTTACTATACTAATTTTCAACAGTAACCCTTTATGGGTTCCAGAGTGGCGTGTTACTTGCCAGAAAAGCCCTTCAACACCCATCAGGGGTAACAAGTGCTATATGAATGCAAATCTTTCTTCCCCATTTATCCCTCCGCTCTCCTTCTCACTCCAAGTAACTGACTAATATCCACCACTGAAATTACTTCAAATTTCACCATATTAATTCACCACTAATCCTTTGTAGGCTTCCTGAATAGCGTGCGTCAACAAGCACTATATAAATACAAACCTTTGTCCTCCTCTATCCTTCTGCTATCATTCCAAATCCAATTAACTGACTAACCTATCCACCACTTAAAATGTACTTGCATGGGGGGCGTGGCCGACTGCCGAGCATGGCGGCAGCTTGAAGCGGGAGCTCCGTCAGGCACACCGGCCTCGCTGACTATCCGCACTTCCATCCGCTTCATCGCCCGCCCGAAGGGGCTGCATCGGCTCAGGAACCCGAGCGGCATTGATTGCTGCGACCCCGGTGAAAAACGGCCGCCGGGAACGGCCCCTGTTGGAAACGCCATAACGGGGCCTGCACCAGCCTGTCAGCACCGACCTCGAGTGGACGGCGGACCCGGCCGGAAGTTCGCCCTCCCCGGCCCGGGCGCCCTGACACCACCCGGCGGCTGCTCCGCATCAAACCTGTGGTCACGCAGTCGCACCGCCCCACCAGCGCCCACACCTGAGTGTACCGAGGGGTCCGGAGGTGCCGGAGATCGAGAAGTGCACCCCTAGGTGAGGTGGGACAACACAGCGGAGGCCACCCAGCGCCAGAGACTGCGCCATACTTTGTGAACCCAGATACCAGTGACGCCGATTGCGCACCAAGGTGAGGGGGATTATACTGAGCCCTGAACGCCTCCTTACACGGCCACCGGTCTGGGGTGCACCCTGGCTCCACGGGCGGGCTCATAGAGACACAGGTATCCTGACGCAGAAGCGGCGTGGAGCGGGGCTGTTTGTGGCACGACCGGCCCGGTGTGGGCGCCTACCAGGTGCAACCGGTCCCCCACTGTACCAGTGAACGAAGGAGGTTGGAAGCACTATAAAGGGGGAGATCCTCAGGAACGACGTCGCACTGGGTGGCGCCGCACTGCACGAACCCTTCACACTCAGCCCCGCTGTAAACCTCACAAACACCTTCCGAAGAGCGGCGACCTGCCTATCACCCCGGGCCCTGGGTGGAACTCAGGTGCCCCCTCAACTCAACGGGCCATAGCTTTATCAGCCGGACACCCACAGGCCTTGCGAGACCCAGAGGATACATACCTCCGCCAGCAACACGACATCATGGCCGGAAAGGGCACACGGAGCACGACGACGCAGGCGAAGCTCGACAAATTCGCCTACGGCCAAAATGGACATTCCCAGAGTGGCGGCCGTCACTCCACTGGTACTCCTCCGGAAACGGGAGGGAATCCGAAAGTGACCCTTGAAGACGTCATGAAGACCCTCAACGAAGTCCGGACAACGGTGGGCTCCATCTCCTCCGAAGTCACGCTACTTCGAGCTGACTTTCACAAAATGGCGGAAAGGGTCTCGCAAGTAGAAGTAGTCACGAAGTCTCTTGTCGACGACACCTCAGACCTGCAGGTGGCCATGGAGCGCATGGAAAGAGTCACTAAGCAGCTGCAGGAAAAACTCGACGATCAAGAAGGGCGCTCCAGACGGAATAACGTCCGCATCCTAGGCCTGCCGGAGACAGAGGGTAAAGCTGCGATGGACTTATATGTTGAAGATCTGATCAAAACCCAGCTAAAACCTAAAGGCCTATCTCACTTCTTTTCTGTTGAAAGGGCGCACCGAGTCCCGGGTGGTGCGGACAAACCGGGTGCCACCCCACGGCCAGTGCTGGCCAGGCTCTTCAATTTTAGGGACAGAGACGCAATCCTACAAGCGGCACGGAACTCCCCGCCAGTGAAAATTCAAAACTCAACGCTGGCCTTCTTTCCAGACTACACGGCGGAGGTAGCCAGGCGCAGAAAATCTTTCCTGGACGTTAAAAAAGCACTGCGAGACAGAGGACTGCCATACTCCATGCTTTTCCCCGCCAAATTACGCATAGTAGCCGAAGGAAAGACGTGGTTCTTCGATACACCGGAGGTGGCTCAGGAGTGGCTTGATGGATGGAGGCGGGTGGGACAGCCACAGCGCCAGCACAGAGACCGGCAGCACTATCGCAGCGGGGGGCAGTCGGCACACTCATCAGGTACACCCGCGAACGAAGGGGGTGCGACGGCAATGGATTCGGATCTTGAAAGAGACCCACTTGACTCTGGACAACCGATCAGGGGCTAATCAGAGTGTTCTGCATTGGAGGCAACATGTTTGTGAACACTTGGGACCTTGATGCTGCTGGAGCCGAGTAGGGCGGGCATCGGCCGGTGCCTGTAGGGGTATCACCAACCCCACGAGCAAGTAAGATTGACGGGGAAGGGTTCAAGCACTCTGCCAAGTTGGGGTTGCGGGCGGGTTCTCGTCCGTGGTGCAGGGGAGCAGGGAGGGGGAGGGGGGGGGAAAGTTGTATTGTTTTGGTTGATAATGTTCTCAGTCATCACCGCTTACATACGAATCATGGTCCCGCTGCAGGCCATACACTCCTGGTTCTATATCACAGCTCTTCACGCAGGCGCTGTGCTCCACCTTCACGCTTCGGTCACACTAGTCATACCTCCACATGGCCCGACGACATAGCACCGCACCCGCTATAGGCGACTCGCACCTAGCAGCAGTACCCCCTTTAAAATTGCTCACCTGGAATGTTAGGGGCCTGGGGGACAAAATCAAGAGGGGGTTGGTTCTCCAAACTATTAAACGTCACGGGCCGGACTTGGTGATGTTGCAAGAGACGCACCTGGCCGGGTCCACCTGCAAAGCTCTTGACAGGCGCGGATATACCATGGCAGCGCATGCAGAGTTCACCACGGGATCCAGAGGCACGGGGATACTTCTCAAGAAGAACTCCTCCTTTATGATTAATAGCCACAAAACAGATGACCAGGGCAGATTTGCGGCACTGCACGGCCAATGGGAAGGGAAATCCCTCAATGTGGTATCAGTATACATTCCCCCGGCGCTACACTCCACGGCACTGCCTGCACTGGGTCAATTTCTCATAGACCTCCCAGAGGGTGACATGATTATTGGCGGGGACTTTAACGCCATAACAGACCCGCTACTAGACACCTTTCCCTTGCGCGATCGGCAGCGAGGGGCCACCGTGCTTCCTGGTTTCCTGTCCGCAATGGGCCTCACGGATGTTTGGCGTCACATGAACCCAACGACTAAACAATACACGCACTATTCATCTGCACATAACAGTCTTTCGCGCATTGACTATCTTTTCTTCTTGGGGGTAGGGCTGGGTTCCGTGGACAAACTGGAGATCCTACCTAGGGGTATATCTGACCACTCCCCAGTGTCCCTCCACATCACAACCAGGGAGCAAAAACGTGCCAGGCTATACCCAATATACCCCAACTACTTACAGATCCCAGGTGTCCGGAAGAAGCTTAAACTGGCCTCCTCGCACTACTTTACAGAAAATACAGGGACGGTCTCCTCACCATCAATACTTTGGGAGGCGTACAAGGCGGTCCTGCGCGGCGCAGCAATGGCGACTATCACAGGGCACAAGCGAGACTCCAGGAATGAACTCGCTCAATTAGAACTGGCCCTCCACAACGCGAATGTCGCCCACATGTCCGATCCCACCCCTGACACCGCGCACACGCTCCATCTAAAACAGCAACAGCACTTGGCCCACCTCACAACGGTGACCAAGGGACACCTGGCGAGCACTGCCAGCAGGATATACGATGTGGGGGACAAAGCCGGAAAGATGCTGGCGTGGTTGGACAGACGGGGTGGTAGCAACAGAGGCATTCAGAGGCTATACAATCAGGAGGGCCAGCTGCTGACGCACCCTGAACAAATCGTACACAATTTAGCACACCACTTTCAGGAAATCTACACACCAACTAGGGCGGTCTCAGAGCGGGAGGCATTAGCATCACTCGCCCAAATCACTGTCCCCACACTTTCCCAGGAAGCACAACTAGAACTGGACGCTGACCTAACCGAAACTGAACTCCAATTTGCAATACAGTCTTTGCAATCTGGCAAGGCACTTGGTCCGAATGGGATACCCGTAGAGTGGTACAAAGTGGCAGCCCCCCTAGTGAGCAAACCCTTACTGGATATGTATAAAGAAAGTCTTGTTAAAGCCGCACTCCCTCTGGATCAGCGCACGGCCACCATAGTGGCTATCCCCAAACCTGACAAACCACAGACACTATGCTCCTCATACAGACCTATCTCCCTGCTCAATGTTGAAGCAAAGATACTTGCGAAGCTCCTGGCTAGCCGCCTGACGGCGCACTTGCACACTCTGATACACCCAGACCAATCGGGCTTCATGCCGCATAGGAGCACAGCACTGAATTTGCGGAGGGTGCATGGGGTCCTGGCGAGAGCACATCTCCTTTCCAAACAGGCAGTCGTCCTATCCCTAGACGCCAAAATGGCGTTTGATCTTGTGGAGTGGGAGTACCTATTTGCAGTCCTGGCCCGTATGGGCTTCGGACCGAAATACATGGCGTGGGTCCGGTTGCTGTACGGGTCGCCAATGGCACAAGTGGTCGCGAATGGTCACATCTCACAACCCTTTCCGTTAGGTCGTGGAACGAGACAAGGGTGCCCGCTATCGCCCCTACTTTTTGCGCTGGTGCTTGAGCCGCTGGCCATTCTACTTAGGGCAACACCACTGTTTCGGGGACTCACGTGGGAGGACAGGTGGGAAGACAAAGTGTCACTGTATGCAGATGACATGTTGATCTATATGACCAATCCCAACGAAGGTATCCCTGCCCTGCTGACCCTATGCAACGAGCATGGGAAGGCATCTGGCTACACCCTTAACTGGTCCAAATCTATCATCTTCGTACTCAAGGGCCCGGAACCAACACTGCGAGATGACTGCCCCCTACAATTGGCGTCAGGCTCATTTAAGTACCTGGGCATTATTATCACCACTAATGCGACAGACTTTTATAACGCAAATCTGGTACCGCCTCTGGCACGTCTCCGTGCAGACGTTAAATACTGGGCCACCCTGCCATTAACCCTCCTTGGAAGAGCAGCACTATACAAAATGATGGCTCTTCCTAGATTTCTTTACGTGTTGGAGAATACTCCCTATATGGTGGACCCACGCTACTTCAGACAGGTCGCTGCACTTGTGTCTGCGCTGCTATGGAACAATGGCCCAGCTCGTATAGCCCGCGATAAATTAGTCAAAAGCTGGTACGAGGGAGGGATTGCATTACCCAACCTTCAATTGTATTACTGGGCCTCCCAGCTTAAGATAATAAATCAGTGGATCCACGTCCCGCGGGGGGACCCCGCATACCAAGCGGACTGGTCACAATTGGGAACGGACGGCATGCTCGCGGTACTATACAATCGCGCAAGGGCCCGTAGACTGATCGGTCCGACACTGCACACGGTGTCCCTGTGGCATACAGCACAGTCCCGACTCGGATGGCAGGGGAAAATTACGAATATGACGCCATTGTGGGACACGAAATCGCTAGGGAACTTAAGAGCCAGTAAGGGTTTCGCACAATGGGACCAAATAGGAATTTCGGTTGTAGGTGACCTTTGGGATAAGGGCTCAGTGGTCGCATTCACACAACTGCAACAACAGTATGATATGGGGCCCACTGAAACCTACAGGTATGTGCAAATCCGGCACGCCCTACTGCACGCAATCCCTCCCGACACCATACTCCCAGAATCCTCCCCACTAGAGGACAGATTGCTAACTGACTTCATGGAACAGAAGGCAACCTCCCTTACATACAAAAAACTAGTTAATAACCTGCCGGATCCCACACAGAAGCTCCGAGAGCGATGGACCGAGGAACTCGGGGATATGGACGACTCAGAATGGAACGAGGCGTTGGCCTCGCCGAGGGAGGTGGGCATCTCAGCTAGGTTTAGGCTGGTACAACTCAAGATCCTACACCGCACCTACTATACCAGAACACTTTTGCACAGGATACAGAAGACACCACACCCCTTCTGTCTCAGGGGCTGCGGGGAGGAGGGGTCCCTGCTTCATACACTATGGGACTGCCCATTGCTTCAAGAGGTATGGAAACAAATTATGCGTACAGTCTCCCAGGCCCTTGAAAAATCGCTCCTGCCTGAGCCCCGCAAATGTCTGTTAAACATTTGGGATCCTACTGATTTGAACAAGTATGAACAGTTATGGGCCACATTGGCTATGACAGTGGCAAAAAGGGACATAGCACAAAAATGGGGTGCTCCGGACTTACCGACAGTGTCGGGCTGGGTCAGAAATATGGACCTCCTCATGGTGAAGGAACGGGCGGTTTATATGTTGCGGGCTTGTCCGCGTAAATGGAACAAAGTATGGACACCTTGGAATAAATATAGGGGGGAGCCATGTGAACCGCTGCCGGAGGATGAAGAACTGGAGTCAGAGGAAGAGGATGAGTAGAGGGGCGGAATGATGTGAAGATCTCTGATTTGTGTGGGGGTGGAGGGAGCAGCGACTGTAAACTATGAACCGGTGTGTGAGCTTTATGCAGTGGAGGACACCATTTTATGACAGAGCACAATTGTATATAGTGGTGATGACATTAGTTATGTTCCTTTTTTTTTCTTTGTAGAGATCATTTTCCTTCCATACGCAGAAGTCACTGAACACTAACTGCAGTATATAATAGGTGGGCAAAATACGAACTGGAACAGACTGTGGAATGTTGACCTATATGCTGTTATAAGGAAATTCTATGTACCTCATTCTTCTTTATACATTGTGTATAGTGACCTTGTACGCCGTTCTATCCTGTCACTTAACCGTCTACACAGCCGTCATAACACAATATGTATCGGATACAAGCAATGAACATGTTGAAAATAACTTCTGCGCCAATTTGTCAATAAAGTTTTGTTAAAAAAAAAATGTACTTGCATGTTTCACTATACTAATTCAACACTAATCCTCCATGGGTCCCGGAGTAGCGTGCTACTCGCCGAAAAAGCGCTTTGACGCCTCGTATGGGGTAGTAAGCACTATATAAATGCAATTACAATATATATATGCATATATATGCATATATATGCATTGATATATATGTATGTGTATATATATATATATATATATATATGCACAAAGTAGCCAGACTGCAACTCCAGTTCCCAAGAACGGAACAGACGACCAAACGAATCCAATATAAGGCAAACTTAGCAGCAAAGCAAACTGACGCGTTTCGGGCGGATGCCCTTGATCACAGTCATATATATATATATATATATAAATAAATTCATTGCAGAACCCAAACTTCGCAAGGAGCCACACGAACGCTGTCATCTGCTCTTTCTTTTATTGCATCTTGCCAGCAACGAACAAACCACAGGAGCAGTATTACCATCTTTAAATAGTGCCAAACGCGTTTCAGGACTGGAGGTCCTTTCATCAGTGGCTTCTCGGAGGCACTAGGGAAACAACTTTCAAAGCGCTTTTTCCTTCATTTTATTTCTCCCGCCCTGATGGGCGTGGCTACCAGCACTCTGGGAGATGAAGTCCGCTTTAACTATCAACCCCAGTGGGTGTTTCTCACCGTGTCTTTAGTCCATTATTTCATCGATGCTTGCGCCCGTGGTAGTCTTTGCCCTGCTTTGTAGATGCAATATGAGCTGAAGCAAACTCCTATCTGCTTAGGAGTCGGCTTCATGTTCGTCCCGTGATAGCGGCAATCACTGAACACCGCCTCGGACCCACCGGAGTAGTGGGCTCCTTCCCCGACCCTGGATAAGGCCGTCACTAATAAATTCATTGCAGAACCCAAACTTCGCAAGGAGCCACACGAACGCTGTCATCTGCTCTTTCTTTTATTGCATCTTGCCAGCAACGAACAAACCACAGGAGCAGTATTACCATCTTTAAATAGTGCCAAACGCGTTTCAGGACTGGAGGTCCTTTCATCAGTGGCTTCTCGGAGGCACTAGGGAAACAACTTTCAAAGCGCTTTTTCCTTCATTTTATTTCTCCCGCCCTGATGGGCGTGGCTACCAGCACTCTGGGAGATGAAGTCCGCTTTAACTATCAACCCCAGTGGGTGTTTCTCACCGTGTCTTTAGTCCATTATTTCATCGATGCTTGCGCCCGTGGTAGTCTTTGCCCTGCTTTGTAGATGCAATATGAGCTGAAGCAAACTCCTATCTGCTTAGGAGTCGGCTTCATGTTCGTCCCGTGATAGCGGCAATCACTGAACACCGCCTCGGACCCACCGGAGTAGTGGGCTCCTTCCCCGACCCTGGATAAGGCCGTCACTAATAAATTCATTGCATAACCCAAACTTCGCAAGGAGCCACACGAACGCTGTCATCTGCTCTTTCTTTTATTGCATCTTGCCAGCAACAAACAAACCACAGGAGCAGTATTACCATCTTTAAATAGTGCCAAACGCGTTTCAGGACTGGAGGTCCTTTCATCAGTGGCTTCTCGGAGGCACTAGGGAAACAACTTTCAAAGCGCTTTTTCCTTCATTTTATTTCTCCCGCCCTGATGG
Organism: Lissotriton helveticus; assembly: GCF_964261635.1. Lineage (NCBI taxonomy): Eukaryota > Metazoa > Chordata > Amphibia > Caudata > Salamandridae > Lissotriton > Lissotriton helveticus. The sequence goes on along the minus strand of NC_136061.1, from coordinate 1,727,252,646 downwards.
GCGTGGCTACCAGCACTCTGGGAGATGAAGTCCGCTTTAACTATCAACCCCAGTGGGTGTTTCTCACCGTGTCTTTAGTCCATTATTTCATCGATGCTTGCGCCCGTGGTAGTCTTTGCCCTGCTTTGTAGATGCAATATGAGCTGAAGCAAACTCCTATCTGCTTAGGAGTCGGCTTCATGTTCGTCCCGTGATAGCGGCAATCACTGAACACCGCCTCGGACCCACCGGAGTAGTGGGCTCCTTCCCCGACCCTGGATAAGGCCGTCACTAATAAATTCATTGCAGAACCCAAACTTCGCAAGGAGCCACACGAACGCTGTCATCTGCTCTTTCTTTTATTGCATCTTGCCAGCAACGAACAAACCACAGGAGCAGTATTACCATCTTTAAATAGTGCCAAACGCGTTTCAGGACTGGAGGTCCTTTCATCAGTGGCTTCTCGGAGGCACTAGGGAAACAACTTTCAAAGCGCTTTTTCCTTCATTTTATTTCTCCCGCCCTGATGGGCGTGGCTACCAGCACTCTGGGAGATGAAGTCCGCTTTAACTATCAACCCCAGTGGGTGTTTCTCACCGTGTCTATATATATACATGCCAAACAATTCCCACCACTTCCGACCACTTCCGTGTTTCGGCGAAGAAGGAACTCAGACCACTGCAGCAGATCAGGCAAGATGTGTTTTTATTCCCGTTACTTCCGCAGCCTGCAACGACGCGTTTCGGGCTTCACGAGCCCTTGATCACATTCAGCTTGTTACACATCTATGTTACTTTTTATATACCTTTCATACACCGTGCACGCCCCCTAATTCGAGTGAAATGCTAGTCACGTGACAAACAAAAGGAACAACAGACTATTGGATTTGTGTTTTATATATATATATATATATATATATATATATACATACTGTAAGCAAAGACAAGGTAGAATTTATGGACACCTGCGTAGAAGTAATTGATAACAAATTGGTTACCAGCATTTACAAAAAAGAGACAGCAGGTAACAGTTTACTTCATGCCATCAGCAGCCATCCAGAGCCTCTAAAATGGAGTATTCCATATGGAGAGCTGCTGAGGGCAAGAAGAAACTGTAGTACGGAAGACAAATTCCTAAATGAACAAGAGAGCATGCTTCTCAGGTTCTGTCAAAGAGGATATCCTGAGTGGGTCCTTAACAAAGCAGTGGATAAAGTAAAGAATGTAAGTAGAGAGAAAGCTTTGGAGCAGGACAACAAAAAAGAGAAGGATGAAACTGAAAGTAGAATCATATTAGTAACCACTTAAAATAACAGATCACGGAAGGTCCAGAAAATACTTTCTGACAATTGGAAGATCTGTCAAACAGACACTATTGTAGGGAGAGATATAGGGGAAAGACCCCTCATCACATATAGAAAAGGGAAAAATCTACGAGATATACTTAATGAGAGGGGATATAACTGATACTAGGAGTAACAATTGTCATGATCTGAAAGGATTCTACCCCTGCGGACATTGTAGGGCAAGTAAATTTAGTCACTCAGTAAAGGAATTAAGCATCCCTGGATGATTGATGAAATGGAAAATTAATACATTTTTGACATGTAGCAATAGCTTCATTGTGTACGTATTGGAGTGTCCCTGCCAACTGAGATTTGTAGAGAGCACTAAATGCATGGTAAAGAAAAGGTTTATGGAGCATTTCAGAGTTCCATCATTCTAACAATTCTCTGCTCCGATTTTTTGCTATTGAACAAATTGCTGTAGGTATGAGAGGAGGGAATCATGAAATGTCCTGGAGACAAAAAGAATCAAAATGGATACTCGAGTTAGAAACAAATTTCCAGGGGGTCATAATCTTGATGAGGAGCTAGCGTCACACCTCCATAATGAATAACACTCTGTGAACCTATAAAGTGTCCAGGAGTTTAGGCGCTGTAGAGATATGGATCAATATGAGAATATGGACTATGTACATGAGATTGATTATAAGAACGAATTCTTTAGTAAGATGTTTCTTTTAATTCATCTCTTATCTGGTTTCTTATTCATAGGAGTAAAGGAAGGGGCCCACCAGGTATTTGGTCACGTCACGGGTTGCCTAACCTTTTCTTTCCCGGGCTTGGGTCATCACTGAGTACAGATAAGAAACTTTTATATAAATTTAATTTATTGGATCCCATTGCATAATATGAATGACAAATGAATTTGTGTTATCTAGTTTCTTTTTGTTAATTTTTCACCATTAGGATATTATCACGAAATGAATTTGGGTAAGCACTGTGTACCAAAACATACAATAGTAACTGGTGACTAAATCGTATTATCAAATCATATATTAGAAAGACAAATATTAGCAATTACTTTATATATAGCAATATGTGGATGTACTTTTATACTTGTGGGTATATTAAGTGAGTCACAATAGAGGCACTAGACCGAATGTACTATAATCAGGAAGCTATATATGCAAGTTTTTACTATACACGATGTAAAGTATTTGTATAAAGCCACTAGAACGATTATACAGGGGTCAGCGCACTTGCATAAAAAGTGAAAACACAAGTGTATATGTATTACCACTGTTTATGATTAGAAATGTGGTAGGGTGTTGCTACCTAATAACTTAATGAATAAGGTATGACCCATTCCAAAAAATCACATCATTTGGCCATTTGTGCATTTAAACGTGGTAATGTGACTATATAATACGATATATTAATGTTTTATTATTGAAAGTATAGCAATGATATTAACTCAATGCAATTGCCCATGTCAAATGTGCTCCACAATGCATATTACAAGATGTCTGCCATGTTGCTGGGGTGTAGTCCTCTGTTGCTTTCCATGCACTTTGAATTAACTTTATTTAAAATCACGAAAGAGGATTTGGTGTTCGTGTGAACAAGTCGTTTTGACGAAATGCGTAACGAGCAAGCATTAAAATCAGCTACTAAACTCTAACCTGGATTCTGAGTGCATGTTAGACTTTTTTAATGAACTAGAAGAGGATTTGAGAAGTCAAAATGTGCCCTAATTTTTCTTTCTGCAGCACTAATCATAATTTCTATGGCAAAATGAAGCCCCTCATTTTGTTCCTTTGCAAATTAAATGTTTTAAGTGTTACCACTTTATTCCAATCAAGATGGTTTCAGGTGTTCCCTACTTTTGTCATAAGTAAGACTGTTAGCGCTCTAGTTGTTCTTTAGAACACTCTGGGACATTCTGTCATTGGGCTATACTTGGGCTACATATGGGTGATATTTGTACTACATTTGGGCTCTTTTGTCTCTGGTGGTCATCTTGGGAGACTTATTTGTTATGCAGTTTCCTAATTTCCTCATTTACTACAGTCTCCTCAGTAGGTGTGTCACACATTTGCCATGAATTCTGAATGTTAGCACTCTAGTTGCTAATTAGATCATTGTTGTAAAGCTACTACTCACCAGGGAAGTCTGCTGATGGTATTGAAAGTACATGCTTCAGTCTGCATGTCAGAATTTTTTTAATGAAATAGAAGAGGATTTGAGAAGTCACTCAAAATGTTCCCTAATTTTTCTTTCTGCAGCACTAATCATACTTTCTATGGCAAAATGAACCCACTCATTGTGTTCCTTTTTCAAATTAAATGTTTCAAGAGTTACCACTTTATTCCAATCAAGATGGCTTCAGGTGTGCTATACTTTTGTCATAAGTCCTAAGGCTGTTAGCACTCTAGTTGTTCTTTAGAACACTCTGGCAACCTGCAGTAGAACACAAAGGAATCAACTGGCTTTCTCTGCCCTTGTTGGATGTACATGTTTTACTGAGAATGGCAGACTTCATTCTCACATGACTGAAAAAGATGATGTGAATTTACAGAAAATATGCTCTCAGTTTAGCTTATAGATCACCTTCCAAACCTCTGTGGGAAAAGCATGAGAAAATAGTTTTCCCTCAAAGATGATTCATGATATCCCAGCTGAAGGCTTTTTCACATGGTAAAATCACCTTAGAACGCACCACAATTGTCTGCCAACATTGCTTGGATGAAGTGCTGACAGCCAATCAGATCTCACAATGAGATGTGTTGTTAGGCTCCGCCCAGATATATGTGAATTTATTTCCTTTAATATCTAAAAAACTACTGAACAGATTTACACCATTTAACCAAAAGGCACGAGTGTGATCCAAGGACTACCTCTTTGCCAAATTTGGTGTAATTCCGTTCAGCAGTTCGGGCTGTAGCTGCGATTAAAGGTTCCTATGGAAAATTGCATGGGGAAAAGATGTTTTGGGACCCCCTTTTTTCTCAGCCCCCGCTTGACAAATCACCCCCACACTTTTAGGATAGGAGCGGACCGGAGGGCCCCACGAGTTTTGAAAATTTCACGAAGATTCGTCAACAGGCGCCAAAGTTATTGCAAATAGAATGTTGCGGATTTCCTATGGAAAATAGGTCCTAACTATAACAACCTACTGGTGACCGCCAGTAGGCAATATATATATATTACATCGATAAAGGCACTTCCGCCGAAACGCGTCTGTTGCTGTAATAAAGAAACTTGCATTTTGAGGGCTGCCCGGAGTGCGGTTTTCCTTTGGTACGCCAGTACAGTTAAGGATTTTGAGCTGAATATATATATATTACCTACTGGCAGTCGCCAGTAGGTATATATAGTTAGGATTTTTTCTCTATGGGATTTTTGAAAATTCTATGTCTAATAACTTTGGCGTTTGTGGACGGAATTGGCTGAAATTTTCAGGAAAATGGCACATTTTGTTTCTGAGCAGCCCCTGAAAATTTTGGGGGGGGTTCGTCAAGGGGGGGCCGAGAAAAAAGGGGGGTCCCAAAACGCGTTTTTCCCATGTTAATTTCCATAGGGCGGTTGGCCTCACTTTTAGCCCGAACGGCTGAATGGATTTGCACGAAACTTGGCAAAATTGTAGGGACTGGTAGCCCGATGTGCCTTTTGTAGGTCTCAATATATGTGCTCCAGTGGATTTTGAGAAATTAACGTTTAAAAAAAGATATATATCTGTAACAGCGGACCGGGCAGCGTCCCAGGACGCGTACTTTTCGCGCAACGGAGCTTTGTGAAGCGAAGCTGATTGGTTCTCCGGCGTCTGTCAACATTCCAAACAGTCCGTAGCGGCCGCCATCTTGTCTCTCGGTAGGATCGAGAGACAAGAGGAGGCCAAAGCGAAGGGGCAAATGACCATAAGGGGGAATAGTAGATCCTCGCTGACCCCCTACGTTTGATGTGGAGGTTTTAAAAGGGCCCCGCGGGGCAAAAAAAAATAAAATAATAATAATCGAACGGCTGAATGGATTTGCACGAAACTTGGCAAAATTGTAGGGACTGGTAGCCCGATGTGCCTTTGCTAGGTCTCAATATATGTGCTCCAGTGGATTTTGAGAAATTAACGTTCAAAAAAAGATATATATCTGTAACAGCGCTCCGCTTCGCGTACTTTTCGCGTTACGGAGGTTTGCGAAGCTGATTGGTTTTTCGGCGTCTGTAAACATTCCAAACAGTCCGTAGCGGCCGCCATCTTGTCTCTCAGTAGGATCGAGAGACAAGAGGAGGCCAAAGCGAAGGGGCAAATGACCATAAGGGGGCATAGTAGATCGTCCCTGACCCCCTAGGTTTGATGTGGAGGCTTTGAAAGGGTCTCGCAGGGCAAAAAAAAATATACCGTTTTTTTAGTTTTTTTGCGTGGAGTGCGCCCGGTTCGCGAACCGGGAAGCGTTCTGGGGAGCGTACTTTCTTGAAAATTAGTGAAAAAAGTTAGAGTAAAATAATAATTGTGAGTGATCAGATGTAGGGTAGCTCTGAGAAGAGCTTTTGGGTTTATGGTACATTTAGGTACTTATAAGTAGGTACCAATGCACAGTCTTAAATTCAGAGTGAAAACTCTGTTGCCCTCATCTGAGAAGTGAACTCCATCTCCTCTGTAGATATCTTGCATGTAGTAACGCAAGTTATTGTTGTACAGGGAGCCCATTCCATGGTCTCTCATGTAAGCTGAAACAGATTTGTTTACATGCTTCCTCGATTTCTCAATTTGTGGACAAAATTGGTTCGACCACCTCCATTTCTGTCTTTGGCATATATTTGAATATACCAAGGCAGTCTGAGGAAAAAGTGCCATCAATTGCTCAAAGGTGTCCTTTAAAAGCATTTCCAGACCTACCCCAGTCAAAGTGCCCAAATCATTACCTCCACAGTGCACAATTAACAGGTCAGGTTTTGGCAAATGCATAAAGGTTTTCACCAATGGTATCAATTGGTGACATTTTAATCCTCTGTGGCCAAACCACTTAATTTCCACATCTTGTAAATTGAGGTTAGGTAAATTCCTGTTTTCAGCGTACCTTTGAGCCCAATAGATGTAACTATGTCCAACAATCCAGACAGAAAACATGGTGAGAGAAGGTTCTGCTGCAGTCAGATGAAGTGTGGCAATGAAATGGCAGTTGAAAAAATGAGAGTGTAAAATGAAAAAAACTGAGGAGTTTCTGTGTTAATGAAGCAGTAAGAGTGATTGGTGGATTTTGATTGCTGAAAACAGAAAGTTAGTGTGCATGGATGAGTTCGTTGAAAGATGTATTTTGAGTGGCGAAGAAAAAATCATTAAATGAAAGAATGCTCTGGATATGCAGGTGCACTGAGAGTTCAGAGTTCAATTGCAACATTGTTGTGTGAGAGGTCTTGCAAGAGGTGGTTGCTATGCAGAAAAAGCAGAGAGGGGGCAGAGGGGGGAAGGGTTTTGCTTTGAAAAAAAGTGAGGGAAGAGTTTTGATTGGGTGACATGAGAGATATGTGTGAGGAATTACAGCATTTCTGTGCTTTTGATAGCTGCAGACTCTGGAGTGCATACCTTTTGCTCTGCTGAAGACAAATTGGTGTGTTTCTGAGACTGTTTTGAAACTCAAAGTATTTGCTAAGGTGAGAAAAGATTTCTTTAATTTAGATAGAAAATAGTGTGCTTTAAGGAGAAAATTATGAAGAAAGTTGTGTTTTTCAAATGTTGCTTTGTCTCAAGTGTTTCACAAATAGATTTTGTTTCTTTGAGAAATTGTAATTGGAGAAAATGTGAAGTATTAGTACTGACAGGGCTTTTATGTGCATAGGAGCTGTGGAGTGTTTTCAAATTATGACTTGTAAATCGTTTTTGAGAAAAAGCAATGGTTTTAATATTGATGAGAAGGACATAATGGTGTCTGCTTCTTTATAAGGTAATTGAGAGTCTCAGATGTTATTTTTCCCATTTCAATGTAAAAAGTTTGTCTGTGGAGCAAATTGCTTGTAAATATGCTCCCACCTGTGCATGGCAAATTTAGATTTTGAATGTTTCCGTTACATAGGCATGTTAAAGGTGACTGAAACATGCTGCAAAGGCAATCAAAAAATGCTTTTATGTGTCTTAAGGACATTTTAAGTCATTTCCCCATGTGCAGTGTTTTCAAATTATGAGTTGAAAATCGTTTTTGAGGTAAAGGAATGTTTTCAAAATTTATGTGCGCCATATGACCCCAAATTTCTTTTTCAGGGGTGCAGCAGGGTGTTCTTGAGACACCCCTGCACCGTCGGAAAAATTCGTAATTTGCGATGAGGTAATTGCTAATCGCAAATTGCACCTTCATTCCTATGGGCCTCCTGCTGCATGGAAATGAATGGGTAATTTGTAATTAGCAAATAGGTCAACGCAAACTAGGAATGGTAAAGAATCGCTATTTATTCCTTAAAGTTCGCTATTTAGGAAATGCAAAAAACTTTGATGATACATATGGCGGTTTATCTCTAACAAGATAAGAAGCATAGGGATAGATTTATGATGACTGGCGCATCACCAGGGATGTGTTAGTCATTCTGTGCCGCTGTTCCGTCACCTATGGTGTGCTGCATTTACAATGCGGCGCATCATGGGGCAAAAACAGCACAGATGCGTGACGTATTTGTGCCGTAAAGTTGGCGCATTGCTGGAGTTGTATCGCAAGTGTGATGAAGCTCCAGTAAGGTTGAGGGGTGCCCCTGTCGCAGGGTTTCTGTTCTGACACAGAACTGTGGACAGAGGATTGGAACCTCGGCGAATTAGGGTGTCCCAAAACTCACCTTAGTAATCAAAACCCCTTAGCAAGCAAGGTACAGTGTCACATTGGATATAACAAACTCTCAATGTTTAGACAATCCAGAATATGAACTTATAGTACCTCAGGATACGTGGAACTCATGAACAGTCGGTCGTTATATATTTCTTAGAAACGAGAACATGGAGTTAAGAAGAACACATGTGTATTTGAAATGTTTATTTACTAATGCCGTCTTCTCAGGCGTAGTATCTTAGATTATACAAGTACACATATTATCAGTAGCAAAATTACCAGCATAGTCAATAGTACATAAAAAGCGAATGGTGACAGTATGTTAACATGCTGTAAATGAATAAGAGTTAGCAACACTTATAAGCAGCCGCGGGCCGTGGAGGGAGTTACGGTGGGCAGGGAGGCGGGGAGGGGGAGGGGCAGGGTGGAGAGGGCTCCACCCTGCCCCTCCCCCTCCCCGCATCCCTGCCCCACCGTAACTCCCTCCACGGCCCGCGGCTGCTTATATCTCACCCTCCCTAATACACATAATATATTATTTGCTAAGAAGGTCTCTTTGTGTTGGTTTAGGGCGTGCCGATACTTTAGTGTCTTAGATTTGAAGGAATCACATCAGCATAGAAAAGATAATCCATATGCCGTGCTTAATATCGCCAACGGCATTGTGCCATAATATTCTAGCATGCGATTGCGGAACAGTGTCAGCAGCTGCAGGGCGGGAGCTTGCACAGGAGGGACATCCATATTTAAAAATGTAAAAAAGCACAAGAGCGTCCGCTGGTAATGCAAGTAAAAATGGGAATCCACGAAGCAGAGTGGAAAAAATAGAATGTAAGAAAGCAGAGATGACTCCAAAGATTTTCTCAAATGAAGTCACGAGACCACTGGTAACAACTTTAAAAAAGTGCGCCAGGCCCTTTGTGGAGGACGCGTTAGAGATAGTCCGAACCATCTTGCTGAAATGGAAAGGCGAATCTGTATTTAAAAGGGTCTGCACCTCTGTACGGGTGTTCGCTGTGTGAAGCACGAAAGTTTCACGGGCCGAACTCAAGGCCACCTCTCTCTGAGACAAAATAGCTCTTATTCTTGCCATGCCGTTGAAATGTGCTCCCAAGGTTGGTATTTGTGGCCAGATTGAAAACTCCCTATGTTCATGTGTGGGAGGAAATAGAACATTTCTGCAGCAAATAACCCGTTCATTTACTGTTACGATAAAATGAATACTTTTAATTAACCCAGAACAATCTTCATTATTGAGCATCAAATAACTACCATTTTCCAAGAACTTGAACGTGGGGATGATAGCAGGAACTGGTGTGCCTTGCAACACGCAAGCCATATTTGGTCGGTGTTTGTTGCATGAACCGTGTAACTGTATGTGCCTACACATTAGTGAATGATCTGGCGTCTCAGTGCATTCCTCTCCATTCAGATAAAGTTCTTGATCATCTTTGAAAATCTGTATGTGTATGGAAGCGACCAGACTTCATGAAGAAAACCACTACCTAAAGGTTAATAACGACCTATTGGTATATATTTCATACAATTTGAAAACTTATATAAAGCAAAAGGCAGCGTTATTAAACCGTGGATAAGGCACGTTGCCAAAGCAGTCAACCTTTTGGATTTATACTGGAAATGTTAAAGGAAGAATTACGGAGTAGGGCCTGTAAATCTTTAATAGACAACGAGTAAAATTACTCCAACCATCATATTCCTCTAACTCCGGGATAGAAGGGGTGTTTAATTTTTTAGAAGTAGCCAATCCAAAGCATTTGGTCTGGGAAATTGTTTCATTCACAAACAACATATGTTTTGGGATGAGACATGCACGGTGGAAAGCCTCAGTGCCTTGTACCTGCCAGGTTCGTGAACCCCAAACTGATGTAGATCCTGGATATTTTTACTCTGTATTACGTTAGCATGGTCTCATTACTGGTTTAAACGCCATTTTTCCTTTTTTGTAACTTCTGCACACGACACTTAGTTGTTGCTTTAGCTTTCAGCCTACCTGCGTCAAGATCTATGCCTGCTTCAAGCAGGCGCAGGGTTTTGATGTAGCTTTGTCCTATCTGATTGTAAATGCGGCACACCGTGGGTGGCAGAGCAGCGGTGCACGTTAACTGGTGCATCCCTGGGGATGTGCTAGTTAATATAAATCTGCCCCTTTACATTTAATTATGTGCAGGGGACACAGAGTAGGTGAGGTTTATCCAAGGTTAAGAAGAGATGAGTCCTGTTCAGTGAAAAATTGGAGATAGGCTTCAGTATATTATATACTTAAGTAGTGTGTTAAGTTTTTGATGACTGTTATTAATTTACTGTTGGGTAATAGTGGTTAATAACATTTTTTATTATATTTTACCACAGATTCAACTGCAGATTATTTCAAGATTTTAGGATGCCTAGCAAAGAAAGAGTAAGAAAGGCTGCAAAACGTCAAAGACAGCAGGACCATGGAATAATGCAGCAGTCCTCTAACAAAAAGATTTGTCAAGTCACCAAGAAAGCACCGGGTAAGAGTCGAAAAACAGTCATAAGAAATATGTGTAGTAAAAAAAATATTACTACAGAAAATGTTTCAGTCCAGAAAAGGAGAAAGAATTCAAATGGTAAGGAAAGGCCAATGAGAAATGTTACTGCTAGAGTAAGAGATAACTCTATGCATGAAAGTAGAAGGAAACAACAGTTTAGGGATATTCGTAAACGAATGTTCCGCAACAGGATAATTGGGAATTTGTTAAAAAATATTAAGAAAGGTCAGCAGAAAGTGGTTTTTTATAAGAGAAAAAAAATAGTTGAGAAAGTTATTGATCAGGCATTTGAAATTAAACGTAAGTTATTTATTTTGACAATCAATAGAATTAGGAAGCTAAACAAGGTAATTTATGATTTCAAAAGAAATAGTAGATGGAAGAGAATAGTTAATCGTAGTAATTTTTGTGAAGTTTTTTCTGGAGAATGGATGCATAGTTCAAGCTCTGAGGCATTTTTTAATGAGGAGAGTTATTTCCAGGATAATGATTTGGTGCATGCAGTTGACACCAGTGGTCGAGCTTATGAAGTGAAAGATGGTTGTCCAGTTGAAAAAGAAAAACTTGTGAGAACAGAGATAGAAGAGGTGTTAGGTAATGAGGTTTTAGGGAGACGTCCTAAGGGTCCTGTGTACACCTGGAAGTGTAGTAGTATTTGCAGTGTACGACAGGATTCCATCAATTTGCTTTGTGATTTTATACGGTTATTTAGTAAGAAAAGTTTGAAGCAGAAAATGAAGTTGTTGCAAGAATTAGATCCTTGCAGAGTGAGAGAAGTGATAGGTTTGCATGGTCATTCACTGGCTTGTCTTTCCAGGAGAGTATGCCAGAGTGTTTTTCATCATTTCAGGATGCTAGCAGTGCATCATAATAAAGTGAGGAAATTAGTTAGAATGTTGTATTATGCTAAGAGTCCAGCAATTATGCTTAAACAATTATGCGCTGCTCTTTTGCATGGTTCTGAAATAGATGTGAAGAATATATGTGAAGAAATTGAGTTTTGTTACTTTGGAAGTAAAGAGGAGAATGTTGAAATTGACCAAGAAGAAGAGAGTAATGTGGAAGATAGTGTACAGGTTTCCAGTACAGATAATTTCCAGAGGGAAATTGCGACGTTTGAGGTGAAATCAAGTGAGAGGCCAAATTTCACTTGTGTGTGTTGTCGACGCACTTATTATAAGAATCAGACTAAGTTAGTGGATTTATATGGAAAAAGTGAAAGGGAAAATAATAGTGAATGGAAGGATTTTACAACATACTTGATGGTAGAAAATTGTTTTGATTTGGGATTGGATCAACGTGTGTGTACTTATTGTTGTAACAAATTAAATCAAAACCAGATGCCTGCTAGAGCAGTTCATAATAATCTGGAATTGGTTGAGATTCCTTCTGAATTGAAGGATTTAAATACTTATGAATCTATTTTGATTCAAAGTATCCATCCCTTTCAGGCTATTGTAAGAATGGAGCCAAAGACAGGGAAATTGCCTCCATCAGATTTACAGAGAGGATTAAAGGGAAGAGTTGTTTATTTGCCTCTAGATTTTAAGAAAAACATTAACACAATTGGAGTAGAAAAAGTGGAAGAGGAACCTCTTGTTATCCGACAAAGAATAAGAAAATATGGCAAGATTTAGTAGATGTTAGGAAAGTCAAAAGGGCAACATTGTATTTGAAAAAATATAATAAATACTATAAAAATGTATATGTTGCAGAAGAGGAAGTAAGTGAGGAAGAGGATAGCGATTTGTGTGCTGGTCAAATTGAGAAAGTAGAACCCTGTACTAGTGAAGAAATATATGAACATTATAGTGTTCATCCTTTGCATTCCAAGGAAGTCATGGGGAATGCTATTGAGTTGTTTCAAATGAAACAAGCGAAAGGGAGTCCCATTAGTGTTTGGGAGGAAAGTTTGGAAGCTCGGTGTTTCCCACAGCTTTTTCCAACAGGTCAGGGAGGAAGATATGATGAGCGACCTCATCAAATTCCTGCTTCTGAATACCGGACTTTGCGATTGTATGCAGGAGATCCTAGGTTTCGACAATGCATTCCTTATTTGTTTCATCTCCTGTTTGAAAGCGATCTGTCTGGACTGTCATATGCAGTGAACCACATCTTGAAAAGTGGTATACACATGCAAAACATCTCGGCAAGTGACTTTATGAATAAAGTCAATGTCCAAGACAGTATTTTGGATTCTCACCTGATTAATCTCATGGCGTGTCAGCGTGGTACTAATGAGTACTGGTACCGTCGTCATGGTGATTTAAAATGTATGCTGAGGAACTTAGGAACTCCCACATGGTTCCTCACTTTGAGCTGTGCTGAGTATGGCTGGGAAGACTTACTTGAATTTCTACGAGAGGCAAATGCTAACGTAGAAAACATCGAATTCAAGACACCCGGAGAACTGTGCTCTTTGGATCCAGTCAATGTATGTAGGTACTTCAATCATAGATTTGAAGGTATGATGTCTTTCATCATGAATAAGAAGAATCCACCTCTTGGAGAGGTGTTGGATTTCTTCTGGAGGAAGGAGTACCAAGCAAGAGGTGCTCCTCATATACATATGTTGCTGTGGATCAAGGATGCACCTAAATTTGGAACGGATGCAGACGACTCAGTGATGAGTTTCATAGAACAGTATTCTACGTGTGCTGTTCCAAACGCAAAGGAGAAAAAAAGCCTAAGAGAAAAAGTTCTACGTTTCCAAAGCCATCGATGTGGAAAGTACTGTCGTCGTAAATTCCGGAACAAAGACAAGTTCTACACCAAATGTCGTTTCGGCTTTCCACGATCGGTGATTTCTAAAGGAAGAGTGAACAGTTTGATGTCTTCGCTGCGACATAATGTGATGAATAAATCACCTAAAAACACATACAATTTGAAGAGGAACGAAGAGTCTAAGTACATCAACGACTACAACCCGGTGATTTTGTCCATGTGGAATGCTAACATGGATATACAGTTTGTGGCTGATAACTGTATGGCTGTGGCTCGGTATGTGACATCTTACATCACCAAAAAAGAGAAGACAGAATTGAAGGATATGTGGGAGGACATTTCCCATGAAAAGAGCCTCAGCAAGAAGTTGTACAGTTTCAGTCTGAAGCTGTTGTCGCATCGAGAAATCGGAGCTTACGAATGTTCTGACCGGTTGTCTTCAGCAAGTCTCTATGCCAAGTCCAGGAGTATCGTTTGGGCGAGTGTTGGTCTTGCTGCAATGCGTAATCGAGTTCTGAAACCTGTGCGGGAAATTGAGTATTTGGCGGAAAAGGAGCCAAACAGTACCGACATTTTGAAGAGCAAGATGTTGGATACATATTATCCAAATCGAAGCAGTCACCTCGAGAATGTTTGTCTGTATGAGGTTCTGCAAAATTACATATTCAAGAGGAACATCAAAGAAGATACTGAGAAAGGAGTGTATGCTGTAATAGGAAGTGAGGGATGTCTGGTCAAGCAAAGAAAATGCCACTTGATAAACCATCGAAAATTGAGTGGCGAATCTCCTGAAAAAAAGGAGTTTTTCTATTTAGCACTTTTGCAACTTTTTAAGCCTTGGCGTGCAGAAGAGGAACTGCTTGGAGATTTCCTTTGTTACGAAGACTCATTCAATGCTGCCAAGGAGACCATAGAATGTCCTGCTTTTCCCAAATATGTAGAAATGTTGAATGTGGAAATTGAGCAGGAAGCAACGATTGCAGCCGAGATTGCCAGAGACAGTTCTCAGGACAGTCAGAGTTCTGCTTCATTGAGTCAGGATCCACTAGGAGGACCTCTTATCGAAAATGAAGCTGCCACTGCTATGAATGAAGTGGAAAGAGCCATGGCACATGCTCAGGAGGATGCGGTTAACTTAGAAGAGTTGGAAAGACAACTCAACGTTGAGCAGAGGAAAATATATGACGAACTTACCATGCAAATTGATCATGGATTAAGTCATGACAAGAAAGAGTGCTCATGTACGTCGTTGAAGCCTGTCCGACTGTACGTGAGTGGAGAAGCGGGAACTGGAAAAAGTTTCCTTATTAAAGCAATTTCATGTTATTTGCAGGAAAGGACAGAGTCATCGCTGTCTTGTGTTGTCACCGCTCCAACTGGACTGGCAGCACATAACATTAAAGGGATTACTTTACATCGTTTACTGATGCTGCCAGTGGAGCATGACAACAAATTAGAATATCACAAGCTATCTGGAGATGCTTGTTTTGAAGTTTCAAGAGTCTTGAGGAAAATGAAACTTCTTATCATTGACGAAGTAAGCATGGTTTCCAATGTCATGCTTGCCTTTGTGCATTTGAGAATGCAAGAAGTTCTCAAAACAGAGTATGATGTGTTATTTGGTGGCAAACACATCATTGTTTTCGGAGATCTTCTGCAGCTGACACCAGTGAAAGGGCAACCTGTGTTCAAAATGCTCACGCATGAAGATACCAGGAAGTGCTTAGGGAGTATTGGCAACGTCAATATATGGTTAAACTTCAATTATGCTGAACTGCATGAAAATATGCGTCAGGCAAAGGATGAAGTTTACAAGACTATTCTACAAGATGTTAGAATTGGAAAAGTGACCGAGCATGGGAAAGAAGCTTTACATGCACGATTACTGACAAATTTATATCCAGACGAAGATGTTGTGCCTGAGAATATTTTTCAGAAAGTTACTGAGAAAAAATCTGGAATATGTTTGATGCCAACTCTTGCAGAATGTGCCAAATTCAACAACAAAATGTTGCATTTAGAAAAGCAAGAGATTGTGAAATTGGAAGCTATTGACAGAGTAGAGCATATGGGATCAACAATTATTTTGTCTGAGAATCTGAAAACAAAATTGGATTCACTAGAGAAGAGTATATCTAAAACTGCGGGTTTTGAAAAGACTCTGAATGTGTGCTTGAACTGCCGTATAATTTTAAGAAGGAATTTACATGTTGAAAGAGGTCTGGTAAATGGATCAATGGGTAATGTTGTTGATTTTGTGAAATACAGAAATAGAGATGGAATTGAATTTTTAAAAATTAAATTTGATGGCATTGAGGAAGTACAGCTAATTGCTCGTTGTTCTGCTAGATTTTTGCTTGTAAAAGACTTATATGTTCGTCGTAAGCAGTTTCCTGTTTGCTTGGCATATGCGGTGACAATCCATAAATCGCAAGGTTTAAGTGTAGACTGTGCATTGGTGAATATTGGCAGTTCTGTGTTCAAGGAGGGTATGGCATATGTGGCATTGTCACGAGTTAGGACTTTATCGGGATTGTACTTGATTGAGTGTGATGTCACAAACATTTGTGCGGATCTAGATTGTGTTAAGGAATACAATAGGTTGAGAAGAGAGTATGCGCCACATTTGCCTCAGTATCCTTTGTTTGAGAAACGTGTGGTAGGCCGGAAACGAAGAAATGTGACCAATACTGGGGAGGTTGTAGCAAAAAGACGAAAAGTCGATGAACCTGAAATTATAAGCAGAAACAAAAAGGATTCTGTTGAAGATGTTGTTGGTTTTCAATTTGAAAACAGTTCTGGTGTCAACTGCTATGCTAATGTAGTGGTTAATGTTTTGTTTTCTCTACAAAATGTAAAAGAAGAGATTGTGGTCAATTCTGATCAAAGATTTTGCAGTTTGTTAAATTCTGTGTTAGAGAAATGTAGCACTGATAGAACAAACATAGAAAGTGTGTCTGAAATTCGAAATCTGTTAGACAGATGTTCAGGCCAAACACAATTCTCTCAAAATAGTCAGCAAGATTGTCAGGAGTTTTTAATGTATATGCTTGATGTATTGCATGCTGAAGGTGTAGATGTAGATCACCTGTTTGGGCTTTCTTATCAATGGCAGCATGACTGCGAGAACTGTAGGGTATCAAGTAGTACTAGTGTAGACTCAGAAAGATTTATATATTTAACTTTGCCAGACAGTAAATCAGTCTCTTTTAATAAGCTAGTAAAAGCAGCTGATCACAATATGGAGTGTAGGCAATGTAAATCTGAAATGATGTCCACATTATTTATACGAACATATGGCCAGTATGTCATTTTAATGTTCCAACGATGTAGGCCTGATGGAACAAAATTGACAACTTTAATTAAAAATTTTGTGGCTTCACAGTTGTCAATATCAGGAAGGACTTTTGTAACTGTAGCAATTATATATCATGATGGTCCTTCAATAACATCAGGACATTATACAGCTTATTTAAAGTGTAGAAATGGCTGGTCATTCTGCAATGATTCTGTTTTAATTTTCAAAAAAAAATTGCCATATGACCTTAAAAACTCTTACCTGGTGTTTTTAAAACCAAAATTTTAGGGAAAGAATCTCGGGATGTGCTCTGAGGAATTTCAAGAAGTTTTCATGGCTCCTACACTATTTGGCCTTGAGGATAAGTGTAGTACAGAGACATAACTTTTTACCATAACACTGGACGTTATTGAGAAATACGTGCACTTTGAATGAGTTCAGAAAAACTATTTCTTTTTATAAGCTAATTGAAGCAGCCAATCAAAACATGGAGTAGAGGGAATGTAAGTCTGCAATGCTGTCTACTGTTTTACATTGCTTTGTGATTAAAAGTGATGTAGAGAATTAAATAATTGTACTAGTCATAAAGGTAGTGTAAGTCTGCTTCATAGTAAGCAGTATCAGTGTGATAGGAAATGTAGAACATGATTGAGCAAGAAGGGGAAGATATTACTAGTCCAGGATTGTGTAAATGATCTTCAACATTTTAATTCTGAAAGTTGCGGAAATGCGAAAAGACGGGATTGGCTAACAAGAAATCCAAGAGTTATACATGGCTCTGACAAGATTTGGCCTTGTGGAAACTTGTGGTAGAGAGCAAGAAGTCATTTATTGTATGTAACATGTTTTTGAAAACGATGGAGGTTTTCTTTCAGAAAGTGGCGGGTTGAAAGTAATAACAGCACAACAGAGTGTAAGCTGTTCATAGGACATCCTTGGCCGTCATGGAAAGTAAGTTAACTTTAAGGAGTTCTGAATTCTGATTTGTAATGTTGTATGGGTTTTTTAAACACAATCATTTTGATTGTGTTTTTTTTTCCCCGCTGTTATATGATGAATACCTTCAAGTCACTGTTTTAGTGAAATTTGATACATTCTGAGAACAGCAAAAATAAACCATTTAACATGTATAATTAATTCTGTTCTGTTTGCATTTATGATGTACATGTAGAACTGTGTAGGAGGCATGGAGAAGGTGAGGCTTCTGTAAGTGTCAAAGTTGTTGCATACAGTGCTCATATTCTACGTAGTCTTTTATATTTCATTACTTTCACTGTTTCTGACTGATCTAAAAATTTTTTTTTAAAAAGAACAGTAAGTATAAGGGAAGGAAACAGACAGTTATGTTAAAAGAAACACAGCTATAGGGAATAAACTAGGGATACTGTTACCCGCAATCCTCTGCTGATGATGTCACTGAGCATGTCATGAATGATGTAATATGTGACATCATCAGCAGTGGATTACGGGTAATAGTATCTCTAGTTTACTCCCCTATAGCTGTCTTTCTTTTAACATAACTGTCTGTTTCCTTCCCTTATACTTACTGTTCTTTTTAAAAAAAAAAATTTTGGGGTTCGCTTCCGGTTCGCGTACCGGGGAGCGAACTGGGAAGCGAACTAAGAGAAATAGAGGTTGGCACAGTTGCAAATATTGTACCAATTTTTTAATAACGGGGAGGTAGTTCTGAAAAGAACTTTTTTTTAAATTGTTTTTGTTGTTTTATATTTTTTTTATTATTTTTCTGAACTTTTTTTACTTTTTTTGAATTTTTCTGAACAGTTTTATATTTTTTTGGTTTTTTTTTCGGAGGGGGCAACGAAAACGATTCATTGTAAAGGGCTCAACAGGAGCAAGAAAACAAAAAAAAAGAATTTATTGTTTGGGGAGTTTCGGACAAACATGAGCATGATTGTCAATAGCTCTGTTGATCAGAGTGATGCTACTTTCTCCGTAGCAAATGAATCCACTGCAATGTACGCAGACTTGTTTTACTTCACGAAATCTCGTTTGTATATTTGGCACCATCTCCCTGCCCTCTGGTCCCGTTACTTCCGGTACAACAGATCTTCTGGCCATAATAGGGAGATTATCTAGGTCGTCCTGTTCCTCTTCTTCCTCTTCTTGCTGAATTATAACTTTAGCAGGTGGTCCACTCTTCCTTGGATGTGGTGGAGGTGGTGGGGAAGCACCAGCTGAAGCTAGTAAAGAAGCCATTGCTCACTGGTAACAAAGGGTCTTTCTCTCACAATGATGAAAGTCAGAGTGAGGAAAGAAGGAGGGATTTTCACCATTTGGGAAAAAAAATAGTTCTCAACCAATGAAAAGTGTTCATTTTAGATCATATGACCTAGTCTTACATCATCAGGAAACCGAAAGTGAAATGAACCAATGAAAAGTGTTATTACCAAGTCACATGACCTGCTGTGTTTACGTTACGCGCTTTGCAGGGCCTCCCGGTTTGCTTCCAGAAACCTGTGCTTTGCGACTCGGTAAGCGTACGAGTTCGCTAACGTAGCACGTCATATGACGTATCACGCGACAACGCGAAACGTCATGCGGACGGGAGGCGTCACGATGTTGTTTTCTAATGCGGCAGTTGCGGTAAAGAAACGTTTACCGGCTCGCGGTCTATTTCGCGGCATCAAGGTCAGCTAACGGGAAGCTTCCCGATTCGCGAAGCGGGAACGAAGAAAAAAAAATATTTAAAAAAAAAGTTATTAATAAACATATAAAATATATTTTGGGATTTAAAGAAGAATACATTTTACAGCTACAGATATTAGCTGTTAAAAAACCAATGAAATTCACTGAAAAAACCATAGGTTATAGACCATATATAGTTAGGAATTAGCATTTACAAAACCTTGAAAATTCACTGAAAAAACCATAGGTTATAGACCATATATAGTTAGGAATTAGCATTTACAAAACCTTATTTTACTCACACAAAACCATTGAAATTCCATATATAGTTAGTTGCACTAACTATATATCGCGCACCCGCAATCCACTGCTGATGATGTCACATATTACATCATTCATGACATGGTCAGTGACATCACTGATGACATCACTGATGACATCTCAAATGACATCACTGATGACATCACTGATGACATCTCAAATGACATCACTGATGACATCATGACACACCAATACCAGTTACTACATACGCACTCACTGATTCCTACGTCTACACACACATTCACTCATTCACCCATACAATCACTCATACATACAGTCACTCATTATTACAACACTATCATATGCACTCATACACCTATGCAGACAGTCACACACTGCCACTCATCCATGGAGTTACTCACACACCAAGTCAGTCCTGTAAAGAATCAATCACACTTCCATTTCTTCATCTATACAGTTAAACACAGAACACCATACTTCAGTGACATCACTGATGAGATCACTAATGACATCTGAAATGACATCACTGATGACATCTCAAATGACATCACTTATGACATCATGACACACCAATACCAGTTACTACATACGCACTCACTGATTCGTACGTCTACACACACATTCACTCATTCACCCATACAATTACTCATACATACAGTCAGTTATTATTAGAACACTATGATATGCACTCATACACCTAGTCAGTCCTGTGAAGAATCAATCACACTTCGATTTCCTCATCTATAGTTAAACACAGAACACCATACTTTTCACACATATACTAACACATACTTACTCTCTTATACAATCACTGATACAAGTACACATTGATATGCACAGCGTCACACACCTCCCAGCCAGCCACACACACACTCAGTCTCCCATACAAATACTTGGACAATCAATCAGTAACCCATATAGTTAATCATATAGCTACTGATCAACACATGCAGCAGTTTACAGAACAACAGACATAATGATGCACAAATTAAGACAGTTTAGTCACTAACCCATGCACTCAGTGAGACACATTTAATCACTCACTCATACATTCAGTCATGCACCTACTAAATCCTTTGTCCAGACACTTATACTTCCACTCATTCTTCAATATGTAAGACACATTTTAACTTTACAGAAACATACAGTCACTGGATGTTGTCATCAGTGATGTCATCAGTGATGTCATCAGTGATGTCATTTGAGATGTCATCAGTGATGTCACTGACCATGTCATGAATGATGTAATATGTGACATCATCAGCAGTGGATTGCGGGTGCGCGATATATAGTTAGTGCAACTAACTATATATGGAATTTCAATGGTTTTGTGTGAGTAAAATAAGGTTTTGTAAATGCTAATTCCTAACTATATATGGTCTATAACCTATGGTTTTTTCAGTGAATATATATATATATATATATATATATATATATATATATATATATATATATGAAGAAACACTCCTGTTCCGTCAGTGGTCGGCGGAACCAAGCAGGTATGAACCTCCGGCTATCCCTTTCCAATGTAGCGAGTAGTAGTCGCAAAAAAAGAATTACTCCTCAAGTGAGTTGCAGGATGACGTTTTTATTATCATATATATATATAGATAGATAGATAGATAATATATATATATATATATAAATCACTCACCACACAAGCAGGTCTTGCTCTTGGTCAACGACGACTGTCCAGCGATGTGTCACTTGCTACTGAATTGGGGGGACACCACTGGGACTGGGCATGGAGTGTCGCACTCTACCCTACTGCATCTGTTTCTCTGCTAGGCTGTATCCCTTGCTGTGCCTGCTGACAGAAAAAGGGGGCTGTGGCATTGCGCAAAAAAAAATTATGCTGCCCTCTCCATCTCAGAAAAATGTGGCAGGGGATCACTCCCTTAAACCATTGTTAGTCACATGGGGGCGGGGGACCCCGCAGCAATGCTCCTGGTCTCTACCATAGCGGGGTTGGGTGGGATGGGTACAAAAAAATTACAAATTAGACAAAACCAGGGAATTAAAATGTAAAATATACATACGAACTAATGCAAAGCTAATACAAAAATAAAAAACAGTAAAAAAAAAGGGTGCTGGGTGACGCTCAATGCTGTGGATTGGGTCGGATGGGGCCTAGGGAGCAGGGAAGACGAGGCGATGACTAGGCAGGAGTAGGCTGGAGTAAACAAAATGGCACCGCAAGGTGTCATTTACATTTCTTTTGAGCTTGGAAAATGTCACTGGCGTCACTTCTCGAGTAAATCTGCCTAATGCCGCAAAATGTTTTATCAATTTCTCGTAGTTGCACTACACGGAACTATGCAAGTTACACCCATACTTTAGCATAAGGGAGCACCCATGACAAAATGATATCCCTGTTTACAATGGAGGTCATTTTGGACCTATGGGCACATTTCAAAGCCAATGGGGTCAACTCCTGGGGAACATCAGGTTCACTGGCTTGAATAAAGGGACTTGAATATTAATGTGTGCCCTTTCACAGTGTATGGCTTTTTATCAAATTAAGGGAAAAGTGTCCTTTTATACACTATTTGACTTGTCACTTTGGCTAACTGGCATTTTGGTGGGTTCTCCTCTTTAAGTACCCTATCAGTGAGCTAAATCTATTATATTTTTGTTATGTTTCAAAGCAAAAAGTGGCAGTTCTGTTCTCATTTCTGAAAGAATGGGCCAATTGTGCTTGACTAAAATTTGGAGTCTGCTACTAATAGGAGTACATCTGCTCGCACGTATAAGACATTCCGTGAAATCATTTCACTAGAGGGTTTAACCAGGACTCCCTTGGAATATACCAAGCTCTTTTCAGGGACTTTTAACCAGTCTTTTCAGAGAATGCCAGGTCAGAAGTTTATTCATAAGTGTGCTAACTTTCTCAAAATAACTGGATTTTATATTGTTACAATCCTCCCTGATCCAGAGGAACTTCCCGAAAGGGAGATTATCTCGCAATGCCTGGAGAGGATGACTTGTTTTATATACGAGCAGAGATTTTCTTTCAACTTGCAATATAAAGTGCATATATCTCATTGTTACAATGGCGCATCTTACTGTTCAGTATTTAACCTCCATTCTGGTAGTATGGGAGATACATTTGAGATCAGTGCTCTGTACACTGAGGCAGTTTATTAAGCCATTTAGATTAGCGGTTGCTGTGGAACAGGGGTGGTGGGGCAGGGGGGGGGTGAAAAAAAGATAGAAAACTTACCTGTGAAGGCCACCTCCTCTCCTCCATCCTCTTTTATGTCCTATTTTATCGGCAGCACAGAACAGAAGCAACTCCCACGCTCCTAGACTCCCCCAGCCAATAACAATGCTGTTGTCACTAGCATAATAGCAGCATCGTTATTGGTCTGAGCGGCCTGTTTGGCCAATCAGGCAGTGTCTGGGATCATGGAGCAGTTCTCCACCCAGCTGTGCAACACAGCCAGGTGGAGAACATGCTATGTGCGCATGACAGCATGTGCACTTAGAGGGCCAACCACTCCTCCCTCTGCTCTTGCCTGCGTAGCCCCGCCCTGCCATAACCTGAATATGAGTCCGCACTGAAAAAAAATATTATGATAATAACTGCGTTTTATCCGTTTATTTTTATTTTTTGCACTGTTAAAGAAAGGTAAGGTGATGCTACTCCGCCTTATCAGAGGAGCTGCTACTGCTGCCAAACCAGAAAAATATTGTTAACATATCTCTTCCATGTATGGATGTTTTGATGATCTGGGTTAACAGAACTAAGGACCTTCTTCTCAATATCAGCCTCATAAATGTTCATTCTGTCTGGAGTGAAACAAGATCTTGCGACACACTCCAGCAATGCGTCATTACTGCGCCACCTGATACATCAGGAGGTCAATCCTTGCGACATGGAGCGCCAGAGACTACCGCCCTTCCTCTCCTCCCCAACGGACATCACTTGCGGAGTCCCACCCTCTTCAACATCTACATGTCCCCCATCGCAGTCATCGTCTGACATCACAACCTTAACATTGTATCCTACGCTGATGACACTCAGCTCATCCTTTCACTCACCAGAGACCCCATCACTGCAAAACTAAACTTCCAGAGAGGAATGCAAGAAGTCCCACTCTGGATGACCAACAGCTGCCTAAAACTCAACGCCGAGAAGACAGAAGTCCTCCTCCTCGGAACCACCCCTTCAGCATGGGACAACACCTGGTGGCCCACCGCCCTCAGAAACCCTCTACCCTCTCAGACCACGCTAAAAACCTCTGCATCATACTTGACTCATCACTGACCATGAACCGACATTTTAATGCCGTCCCCTCCAGCTTTTTCAACACCCTTCGCATCCTCCGCAAGACCTTCAAATGAATCCCCCCCCGAGTCAAGGAAGACGGTCACCCACACACTCATCACCAGCCGACTGGACTATGGCAATGCACTCTACGCCGGCATCAGCAAGCACCTACTCTGCAAACTCCAGACAATACAGAACACCGCAGCCAGACTCGTCCTCGGCATTCCCCGGCACGAACACAACAGCCAACACCTGTGGAGACTCTACTGGCTCCCCGTAGAGAAGAGAGTCACCTTCAATATCCTCACTCACGCCTACAAATGCCTACACAACAACATACCTAAATACCTCAATGACAGAATAAACTTCCACGTACCCACAAGAAACCAGCGATATTCCAGCCTTGCTCTGGCTGAAACCCCGTGCATCTATAGAGCCAGAGC
Source organism: Lissotriton helveticus (assembly GCF_964261635.1). Classification (NCBI taxonomy): domain Eukaryota; kingdom Metazoa; phylum Chordata; class Amphibia; order Caudata; family Salamandridae; genus Lissotriton; species Lissotriton helveticus. The sequence continues at coordinate 1,727,228,376 of NC_136061.1, read as the reverse complement.
GGGTGGAAGATCGTTCATTCACATTGCAGCTAAATCCTGGAACGAGCTACCGGCAGACATCAGACATGCCACTCCTTGAACACCTTCAGGAAGACTGTCAAGACCTGGCTCTTCGGCTGAACGGACCTGCGTACCCCGCCCCCCAGCGCTTGAGGCCCTCACGGATGAGTAGCGCACTTATAATTTCCTGATTGATTGTACTGTAAATACGGCGCATCATGGTGTTGCAAGGGGGCGCACTGAAAAGTTTTGCTTTGCTGCTTTCAACCAGCGATGCAAAACTTTCATAAATGAGGCCCCCAGTTCAGAAAGGACATTTTAGACACTTTTTTGACTAAAGCGTAGTCTAAAATGTGCAACTTTGCCACCATTTATTCAAAACACTCATGAGATAAGTGAAATTTCAACACTGATGGGAAAGGTCAGGCTATCTTGGTACACCACAAAGGAGCAAGCTTTTAACATGAATGGCCTTTTAGAGCTTATGTCAAAGTTGTGTTGTAAAATATGCTATTTGGCCTGAATTTTTTATTTGGTTTCTCGAGAGGGAACCACCCATAAACGTATGAGGAAAGCCAGAGAGACTCACTTCACTTATTCACTGAAATTCAAGGCTGATGCTATGCACCACTTTTAAAGATCACCAGCCACCGTTAATACACTCTTTAAAAACCTGTTATTCATCAAATGACCACATTTTAGCCCCACTCCTAGCCTGCAATTTAGCCAGGCCTAAGCGCAGCCTCAATTTACAGATCACCTGCACTTCTGTTTTTTCTGTAGAAAATGTTGCTATCCAACCAGCAGTCAGCCAACGCTACTTCCTTTTCCCTCTTCTTACCCCCAAATCCACCTTTCTTAATTAAGTTTATGGGTGTGCTTGGTACAAGTCCTGCTGTTTATATGGGTTTGGAGATAAGCACTGTTTTTGGCAGTTTTCCTTCATTTTTACATTCAGAAACAGAAAAAGATCTCATTGTGCAGTGGCCTGCTCTACTATGTCAAGACTTACCTTGTCCCATAGAGCAGAGGAGTTATTCTTTTTCTCCTGCCCAGGGTTGAACTAGGACGGAAAGTAGGCCTGGGCACCAAAATGAAACTGGCCCCATAAGCGAATCAGATAGCTACAAATGTGGTCCATGTTTTCAAATCGGGCAGTTTTGGACTTGCAATGTCATGGTGTATTGGTGTTTTGCAAGTTACAGAAAACACCTTGCATTTGTGCTTGCTGTAGGCAATGTTTGTGGTATTATTAGGGAAATCACCTATAAAAACAGGTGCACAAACAGCCAAATAACAGGCCAAACACTGATCTATCAGACAAGCATTTCTGGCACTTCCAGCATGCCATATACACTAGTCCAGCCCTGCCTAGGCCTCAAAATGTAAAGTGGGCTTGTACTGCACTGGCCTTCCCCATAGGGAAGAGATTTCTGCTTTCGCTATGGTTGCACAAGGACATCCCAATAACCAGGTACTTGACAGCAGCAGCTGACACAGGTAGGTGCGGTGAGGCGGGCAGGGCATGTCAGGGGGGAACCCGACAGACGACAGAATAGGTATTATTTATTTATTTAATTATACCTTTTCCATCGTCTGTTGACTCACCCTCACCACATAACCCACCCATTCCTACCCTGCCACCTCACCTCATTTTTTAATACCAGTGCCGGCCGCCGCAGGTGCCTAAACTAAATCTTTGCCTGCAAAGTTGGCTGAAGTCAAGAGCTTCACCTGGCTGACAGCTAGGAAACTTGTCTAACTTTGTCGAGTTGAAAAATACGCTCCTGTGGCCCCCAACAGCGGGGTTATTTTCCCACCGCTGACATGAATATTGCAAGGTGCCAGCTGCACAGCACTTCATCTAGAACATAATAAATAGGCAGTCATTGAATTGTTGGAAATTTTTGACTGACCTTGCATGCTAGGCATTATCTTACCGGGCACTAGCTCTAAAGTAGGAAATGGTAGAGGGGCCACTGATTATGTAACACTTTAATCACGTAGGAGATTTATGGACCATTCAAAACTCCTATCTGCACGGACCAGTGATACTGGAAAGACTACAGTGTGGCAGTGAGGAAAATCATAATATGCTTGGCGGTGCAACAGTGGCACCGCCAGCATATTGCAGGCCTCACACCGCTACGCCACCACTGAGGGAATCACGGATCCCCTGCGGTGTAGTGTAGTTCCTATATTCCCAATAGGCTCTGCACATTGGAATAATATACACTATAGTTTTGGCATAGGACTGAGGTCAGTATGTCTCTATCGAGTATACTAAACTTAATTTCCAGCTAACTCAGAGGTCACTAGAAACTTTCTCGAGTAAACAAGAAGGGATTAGTATCTGACAACTGTTTAAACATGATAACTTTGTTTCCCCTAGAACTGAAACAATATCTTCAGAGTCGTGGAAACAATAGATAATTATTTCACTCAGTCAATGGTGCATGCTACGTTTCTACAGAGTTTTGCACAGAAATAGAGAGCAGGCGTTTCAATAAAAAGGGGTTTATTAAAAAGTCTTCTTTCTCATGCAAGAGAGGTGAACTGCTACAATCGTTAGACAGAATGCGAAGTATAATGTGTACAGCGTGAACAGTAATATAAAATAATACTGTAATAGCATTGTTTGTTGCTACGACATATTTAAAAATACATACATAAATAACACAGGCTAAAATACTCAACTGGTGCTTCTAAAATACGCCTACCCCAGTGTACCTAACCTAGGTCTAATACGAGGGAAGAAGTAGGTGTTTGTCTTTAGCATAGGTTTAGTTTTGCCAAGAGTTGCCAAAGGTTTCTCTAGGTTCTAATCAGCTCAATACCTTAGAATGAGGGAGGTTGGTATCTCTTTCTCTGGACTCGATTTCCCAACACCCCGCAAGGGGAGTCAGAAACACTGAAGCTGGATTCTCAGCAGGAGGATGACAGCTTCTGGTCAGTGCATCAGCTGGAGAGTTGGCTTCCTTCGGCACTTGCTGTGGCGAGCTGCCTCGTGCAAGTAGGTAGTCGAACTGCACTGAACCACACCATGCTTTGCCATAGCAAGTGAAGGTATATTTATACCTTGAAGGTGTTTAGGAATGCCAGCTTTGACGTAAAGTCGGGCATATGAACGTAATGAATGAACCCCTAAGGAATTGATGTTCATGCATAATAAATGAGTTCTTGGAGATATCAATATCCAAGCAAGGGGAAGTCCCTAACGGCTTAAGAGTCTGGTTTTCCAAGAAATCATTGTGACGTAGATGAACGGATGGAAGTATCCATGCCTGTTTTTGGCTAGCATGGACTATGCCTAAATAAGGACTGGATTTCTATGCCTATATAAGGGCACTGCGAATTGTCCCTATATAAGGGCATGAATCTCAGGGCATGAATCGGGAAATTCATTCGGATTCTAAAATCGAACACAACAGCGGTTGCGGCGGTCTAATGGCGGTCCGACTGCCAAAGTCATAATGCAGCGGTCAAACCACTGGTTCAGCAGTTGCCGCACCACCATCATGGGTTTGGCAGTCGATCAGACTGCCAGACTCATAATCAGGCCCAAAGACGATTATCCTCACTTCTTGTAATCCACAAGATTAAACTCTTCAGCGGTACAAGTAAAAACAAAGTTATTGCTTCCACCTCTAGACTACTAAATGCCTTTTTTGCGCCGCCCATTGATCCCCAAAGAGAAGGCACTGAAACACTCATTAGAAAACCATCTTTCAAAAATTCCAGGATACATATTGGGTCAAATCATATCCCAGACAGACCTAACTCCATACACCATCTACCAAAAGATTGCCACTGACGGGAATACAATTTTAATAGAGATGGACACCTGGAAAGTTGAATCAAGGAAGCTACCTCTACTTCAAGCTTCCAAAATCTCCCTGTTGACAGCCATACTCTCAAGTTGCAGACAAGAAAATGCCTGCCTGTGACAACTGTACACCCTTCAGTGAATATGGAAGAAGATGGATTGACCAATGGAGTTGAACCTCTAACGGATGGAGAAGAAGAAACCAAGGGCATCTCTTCCAACATGGAACTACCAACAAGACCTTACTTGAGCTTCCTTGATCTTCTCTAACACTCTCAGGATCAATGGCATGGGGATAAAGTCATAAAGAAGAACACTGGGCCATAGAAAAGACATTGCATCCACCTTCCATGCTCAGAGAAACTGAACATAAGGAGTGTAGGCCATCTAGCATCGTACTTGTGTGTCTTTTTTTATATCGACTGTTACGTCATCGTTTAACCTCTTCAGTGCTACGTGAATTTCGCTGCAGTGCTGAAGGGTCATAAATCACATTGACTCATGACGGAAATGTTCCGTCATCAGCACCGGAGCACCGACGCTGATGACGGAACCGTTCCGTCATGAGCATGGAAGGGGTTAATGACACCACTGCTTAGGAATCATACTCCGTCACAACATTTATACATCAACTGAAAAATGAGTGCAGAAAATCACAATAGTATGTCTAAATCTGAGCAGTGAGAGTTCAAAACATGAATTGTCATCCAAAAGTCACCCGAAACATCCCTTCAATCAGGTTCAGTCCATCAGGAGTCTTTTATTTATATTCAAATCTAATTTTATTGATTCCTTTATCATAACGTCAATCAGCCCAGTTCAGTTGTTGTATACACCTTCCATGCTTGTTGGCATGGAGTTTATCATTAAAAAGCAAGGAGGGACAGCATTCTCCTCTAAAACAAATACATCTATTAACGGTGGTTGAAACCTCTTAACAAATTCTTAGAATAATGTGTGAGACAATGATGATGTCATCAAGGGAAAAACTCTGTGCAAATGTTCTGCAAGCCATTCTCCCTTTCTAGAAGAAATACTATTTTAAGAGATAGCAGAATGTTCTCCATCCATATATAGAACTGCTGAGTAAACAACCCTAAGGACTGCACTTGAGAACCCCATTATGATTACTACCCATAACCACGCTCTTGTTCTTCCTGACTTGAACATCATGGTCACTAATTGCTGTGGCAAGGTTCAGCAGAGCTAGCTGCACCGCTTTGAGTTCATTCCAATTGGATAAGCATCCTGACTCTTGACTGAACGCCCTCCATTAGGCTGTCTTTTCCACCAGGGTGGCTCCCTATCCCACCTTGCTGGCATCTTTAATACCCTGGTAAGTAAGATTTTGTTAGGTAAGTAAGATTTTGTTAAGCACGCAAATACCAAGGTGTCTTAGCGCTAACAGCTGAAAACCTCAAGGAAAAAACGGTAGGTGGTCAGCAGGTGTAACTTACTTTGTGTGTGATACAAAGAGCTATGTTTTGAGCTGTTTCCTAAAACAAGGCAGACTGGCTGAGATCTTAAGGCCAGAGGAATAGAATTCCAGAGTTTACCTCCAAGATATCGTAAACTCCTGCCCCTCCATCTAGTTTTCTTTATCGTGGGGACTTTTAACAGATTGACTCTTGCGGACTGTAGGGCCCGTTGTGGAAAATTGTTCCAATGATAGCGTGAGCCCTTTCTGTGCAGTACACCTCCGTAATTACATCTGAACAACAGTGTGAGGACCTGGCAACTTGTTTTGTTGATAAGGTTGATACCATCTATCGGTCCTTCCCGAAAGGTTTCTCTCCTTCTGCTGCTCTTCGCGGTTCACCTCCTTTGCAGCTTCAGGAGACTATTCCCATCATTACTCAGGAACATCCTTTAAAACCTGCCCAGTTTAGGGACTCGCTCTTTGTTTTCCTGGCCCCTCTGTGCCAGGTTGTTAATACTTCTTTTCCTACAGCTGTGGTCCCTGAGTTGTGGAAACAGGCGAGGGTGTCTGCTATTCTCAAAAAACCTTCGCTAGATCCAGCCAAACTGGAAAACTTGGGTAGCTAAGATTGCGGAGGCCCGTGTCAATAACATCTTAATGAGGTTCCTGAATACCAATTACATCTTGTATCCCTCTCAGAATGGTTTCCGCCCTGGTCACAGTACGGAGACTGCTCTCCTGGCTGTAACAGAACATCTGCTGACCATTCTTGATTCCAGTCGTACGGCTGCACTGATCTTGCTTGATCTCAGTGCCGCTTTTGACACGGTTTGCCATCAGGGACATCTTAAGGATTTTTGGGGTCCTGGGCCAAACATGTTTTGTGGGCCCCTGTTTGCAACAATTTTGAATTCATGAGCCATTTTCAGCTCTTTCATGCCCTCTTTGGCCCAGTCACTGAAAGTGCACAGGCACACTCGTCCAAATTCTGAATGTGTTTACACCTAATATTCAGTGATAGTGATGTGTGTTTTCAATATAGTAACACAGCAGCAGCTCACTAATTTTACTGGAAATAATCACTGTGACACCTTGCCCTTTCTCATACGTGAGGTCCTGTTTTGATCTAAAAGGCAAATTTTTGAACTCTGCATGAAACTTAAACACATAATTTCTCTGCAAAATGTCTGTAATAGACTCACACATCACCCAAATTAAAAGTAATTGAAAGGAAAGGCTGCTCGCCCTACTTAACGTACATTCAAAGTACTAGCAAAGCTGTTGGCAGATAGACTGGTGCAGGTGGTCCCCTCCCTGGGTCACCGTGACCAAAATGAGTTCGTAGCCTTGAGAAGCACCTTCTTAAACCTTCGATTGCCACATATTCGCAACCCCAATGGCCCGAGAGCAGGCTACCTCATATTAGACTTGGAGAAGGCATTCGACTCCCTGGAGTGAGGATTCCTTTTTGCTGCACTAGACAAATATCATCTGAGGGAGTCTTTTCTCAACATGGTGAAGCTACTGTATAGTGCCCCTACATATCCAACCTCGTGGAAGTGCGCAGTGGGACTAGGCAGGGCTGCCCTCTGTCTCCATTGCTCTTCGCACTGGTGATTGAGCCAGTAGCAGAAGCAATACGCTCGGAGATACCAGATGCATTGCGCTAGGAGACGGCACACACACAATATCTTTGTACACGGACGATCTTCTGCTATACATAAGAGACATCCACTGCATCCCACAGAGATTAGCAACCATTTTGGAAAACTTTGCTTCTATATCAGGACTACGAGCAAACGTCACTAAATCCTGTCTATATCCCTTCAGCGAACAATGCGGTGACCCAGAGTATGCGCTTGACAGAACACATGTCCGTTGGTGCGCATATACATTCTGCTACCTGGGCATCCGCATATACAGAAGCCCAAAAGACTTGGAAGATGACAACCTGGGCAGAGCACTGACGCAGTCTGCTCCCAGATGGCGTTTTGGGAAATGCTTCCACTATCAGTGACAGGGAAAGTTGCCATAGTAAAGATGGTAATACTGCCAGGTTTTTGTATTATTTCACAAATCTCCCACACTACATCCCTTTGTCCTTCTTCCGGCCCCTCGAAAGATTAGTAAAAGATTTCATATATGGAAATCTAGACACCGGGTGGCGATCACCAAACTCTACTTACCGGTGGACCAGGGTGGCCTGGCAGTTCCATACTTGGAACAGTACTGCTTAGCAGCCCAAATACAATGGCTTGTCAGATGGTTTGATGACCGCCACAGTGGAGACAATGTAACCACACAACCCCCCCTACAGATCGCGGCACTCGCGGTAATATTCCACCCATGTTCAAAAGCCAAGCCGACAGACTCACTACTGCTGAATGTGGCCTACAAGAGCTTCCGTAGTGCACTGTATAACACCCGCAAAACTACACCATATGCTCCAGCCCTACTTCTGGGGGGAACACCCAGGGGTCACACAGTAACCACCTCAGCTGAACTCAGAAGCTGGCACACTGCCGGAATTCAGGACATGAGGGAACTATATCGAGAGGGCACACTAGTCCCATATACAACGCTAATGGAGGAAGAAGAATGACATCCCGGCCAATTTCTACTGCTTCGCTCCCTACCAGCGTTGATAACAGCTAAATGGGGGGACTTGACTACCGAACCAGAAACACACCTCACCATACAATACCTATGCGTTATGGGTCAAGGTGGGCACCTTGTCAAATGGTTTGCAGCATCCCTCAGGCATCACATGGTGGCAAACCTATCTGCCCTCCGCCAGCACTTGGAGGCAGATATAGGACGCCAGCTCACAGACACAGAATGGGCAACGGTATTGGGGAGTCTAACTCAGGTTCCAAGGAATGCGCATCTGTGACAAATACAGTTCTATATCACCCATACAGCGTATCTCACGCCAGCGAAGATCAATCAATACTTTAGACGCCAAGACACCAAATGCCCCAGATGTATGCTTTCAGATGCAGACTTGCTACACATGCTATGGGAGTGCCACATTAACAGAATATTGGTCGGCAGTGCCCGACGCGTTGGCGCACTGCACAGGTCGCACTCTACCGTTTCAATGCCACGTATATATTCTGCATTTATATCATAGAAGTCGCAACAATAAAACCACGTATAGATTTTTAGATCTGAGGATGGCAGTAGCAAAAAGGCTAATCACAAGGCTAATCACAAAAAGTCTAATCACAAAAGATGGAAGGAACCTGACCTGCCACTCAAAACAATCTAGAGATGCTCCATGCTAAACTGGGCCAAAGCAGAAAGCTCTGCACTCAGATGCGAGGACACGCTTGGGATCCGCAAGATCCCCTCGCTGCAAGTTGGGATGTAATCCTAACTGCACTGACTCAGGACTCATGGTCTCACCATGGTTTTGTATGCAGATGATACGCAGTTGGTGGTGGCACTCTCTGATGGCTCCATGCAGGATGCTCCTAGATTTAGGAGTGGCCTGGCGGCCGTCACGGAGTGGATGACCCCCAATAAATGGAGGTGTTGTTGGTGGGGAAGGATAGGAGTCTCTTGATTGAGCAATGGTGGCCTTCTGCCCCTGGTAGTGTTCCCACCCCTAAGTTCGTGGCCAAGAATTTGGGGGTGTGGATGGGGTCTACCCTCAGCTTTCAAGAACATACTAAGAAGGTTGCTGGCACTTGCTTTGGTCTCCTTCGAGGACTTAGGCCCTTGCTGAGATTCTTTGATCCTCCTACACATCAGCTGATTGTCCAATCTGCCATTTTATCTAGATGGGACTATGCTAGTTCGCTCCTTTTAGGGGCTAATCAGGCCGAGGTCTTGCGCTTGCAGCGTGTCCAAAATGCTGGTGCCAGAGCCCTGCTGGGGCTTCCATGTGTTGTAATTAGAGGGGTTCGACCCATGTGGTCAGTGGGACCTGGGTAATAAATTGAAGTATATGAGGGGGTCCCAGACCAAAAACACAGAAATCACTTAATTTTCACATAATTTAAATAAAATCCAAACAAAAGTAATGGTGGACAGTGTTTTTATTTTCACTGCACCCAAGAACCATACATTGGTTATGCAATCGCTAGTATTTATACACAAAATTCAAGTGCGCCCACACAGAAAAAGGGAAGAGGTGCAGGGGGAGGGGGTGTGTTTCAATTAGTTAACATCACTAATCAAAAAAATCCTGAAGCACAAATCCACAAGTGAAACCATCATTATCATTGATCCATGAGTAAGAGATCAAGAAAAACACATGTTAAACAAAACATTTTACATGAGACAGAGACTCCCGTGATGATTCTTATTATCAATCTTGGGTTAAGGAGTTCGTATGAGTAGATGATGGTCTACGTTTCGACCCAAAGGTGTAGGACAATGGATCCTTACTCGCGGGTCTTCATCAGGACGTGAGGGGGTTGAAGGAGGAGGTGGGGCTGAGTCCTAGGTGTAAAGGTGAAAATATATGCTCGTTATTCTAAACGGTCTCAAGAGAGTCCCGACACACATAGATTAAAAAGGGGGGGGGCCCGAAGGCCAGTCACATCAAGATATTAAACGAATCAAAAAGGAGTTAAAAAGGGAGGGTAGGAAAACTGAGGACAGAACAATAAATGATTGAGGTACCTGGCAACGCAGGTAGAGAGAAGGTAGAAAAGCCCAAAGGCCTGCTGGAGACGCAACACGCCCAGCAGGCCTTTGGGCTTTTCTCTTACTCATGGATCAATGATAATGATGGTTTCACTTGTGGATTTGTGCTTCAGGATTTTTTTGATTAGTGATGTTAACTAATTGAAACACACCCCCTCCCCCTGCACCTCTTCCCTTTTTCTGTGTGGGCGCACTTGAATTTTGTGTATAAATACTAGCGATTGCATAACCAATGTATGGTTCTTGGGTGCAGTGAAAATAAAAACACTGTCCACCATTACTTTTGTTTGGATTTTATTTAAATTATGTGAAAATTAAGTGATTTCTGTGTTTTTGGTCTGGGACCCCCTCATATACTTCAAGGGGCTTCCATGTAGCTGCACCCCCACTGGGGCCATCCGGCGGCTACATTGGCTGCCCATGGCCAAGCGGATCCAATTTAAGACTCTTTGTCTGTCTTTTAAATTCCTGAAGCTTGCGTCTCCTGGCCTTCTAGCTAATCTGCTAGTTCCTTATGTTCTGACGCACCAGCTGCGCTCCCTGGAACAGCACCTGGTTAGAGTCCCCCGAGTGCAGCGTCTTCGGGCCGGGGGACGATCCTTTCGCTGTTTGGCGGTCGAACTGTGGAACTCTCTGCCTTTTCAGATCCATAGCCTGGATCGCCTGCTGGACTTCAGGAAAGCGATTAAAACTTTCTTTTTCCCCTCTGCCTAGATGTTATGTTATGTTAGAGAATATTTATAGAGCACAACTGTCATTTCAAGGAGCATCATGGCGTTATAGTAGATTAAATTGCGGGCAGAAAAACAATTGAGGACTGGAATAAAAGGAATTAGATGAGTGCTCTACATAGTGCATCTGGGGCCGTGACAATACATGTTTTCAGGGTTTCCTAAAGAGAGATTCTGATTGCATTAGGCAGAGGCTGCTCAGGAGTTGGTTCCATGCCTTGTTTCCCAACATTGCAATGGATTTACCCCGTTTTTTAAAACATCTGTAAGCTAGGGGTTTTAGTACATTTTAATTGGAGGATCTAAGCGTGTGGCAAGTACATAGTGAGTGAACCTAGAACGAAGATACTGGGAATCGGAGAAATGAAAACTTCTGAAAGTGATTATCAGAATTTTAAACAAAATTATTTTATGAACGGGCAACCAATGCAGCAATTTGAGAGTGACTGATGCAGATGATTTCCCAGGCCAATTTACTAATCTTGCTGCAGCATGTTGGCACTGAAGGGGACTACTTTGTGTGTGGTTGTCTTCCTTGTGAAAGGGCAGCATGCCATAACTCGTAGTGCAGTCAGCCAATGGCTGATACATTACATGGAGAACAGATTCATTGGTTCCTGCATAGAGGCTGTTGCAAAAGTCAATCTTAGATGTAATTAAAGCTATTGCAACCGTCTGCCTCGTTGTAATGGGAAGAAAGTTGAAAAACTTTTTTAATGATTTGATTGAGTGGAAACAGGTGCTTGCCACAGATAATGCTTGTTGGTGGAAGGGAAGGGCTGAGTCAAATCTGACCCCCAGGTTTCTGGCTGCCTTTACTGTGTTAGGGGGAAAGGGGGTGTTGGCCGGCCACCAACGACTGGGGAAAAAATTATTCTCCTTCCCTAACAGCATGATTTCCATTTTTTCTGAGTTGCATCTCAGGTGGTTTGTTTTCATTCTGAGAAAGACTGCTGTAAGGCATTGGCACAGGTTTTCCTCAGCCAGTGTGGTATTTCTTTCGAGAACAAGCACCAGCTGAGTTTCGTCCGCGTAAGATATGGTTTCGATGGTAAAAGACGATTTTAGCCTGATCAATGAGGCCATATAGACATTAAAAAGCACTGAACTGAGGATAGAACCTTGTGGAACTCCAGAGAGCAGTGGCTTTTCTGCTGACTGGTGTTCCCCGAGGGGGATTACTTGCCTTCAGTTTTGAAGAAAAGATTTTAACCAGGCCAAAGCTAGGTGGGTGATGCCATAGGCTTCGAGGCGGTCAAGAAGAATGCCATGTGAGACTGTATTGAATGCGGCTGATAGGTCCAATTGGACCAGCACTCCACTCTATCCCTTGTCAAGGGCGGCTTTTAGGGATTCGGCTGTGTACAGAAGAGTTGATTCTGTAGAATGCTGTGGTCTGAAACCCGATTGAGTAGGGTGTAGGATATCAGCTTCTTCTATGTTTTTTTTTGTTGAAATTTATTTTATTGTTGCATCAAGGTATATAGGTACAGTGTAATTGATCTGCTGACATGGCCTCAACATTCAGCCACGAACAGTCAGGCGTGCAACGTTTTTTAGTATCTACATAACTGGCGCTAACATACATTTCCTTGAATGATCAATGTAGATCGTGCAAACATGTCCGCAGGTCGGGAAACAGTGAATCTATATCGCCAATGGGGCGGTGGATAATAGCGGGTATATAGGATCCCACCTTGAGAGCGTTGGATCAAGGTCTGCACTGTCCATACAGTGGTGGCACCTGATAACGAGGGGGACAAAAACCGTGGGTGGGAAGCTTATAGGCGCTAGCAGGGTCTAGGCAAGGGGATACTGGCGACGGGCGTCAGGGGGGGGGCCTCGGAGCTAGTTGGTCTACGCACCATGAGAGGGGGAGGGAGGGGAACAAGAGGGGTGAGCAGGGGGTGAGTACCCTCGGGGATGTGGGCATCAAGGTGGGTGGCGAGGCATACGAGAGTTTGATCAGGATGTAGAGGGTGCCGGGAGACGGTCCCGGGACGGTTGGTACCATGTAGAGGCTATTGATTCTCTTGGGTAGGGGGGGGGGGGGAGGAGTAGGCTGGCCTTCTGCATATGTGGACTGTCGGAAGCTGTGGAGGAGCATGGCCCAGTCCATGGACAAGGGAACCTTACGCGCACCCCTGGCTTCTTCCTCTCTAAGGGCATCCTCTTCCGCCGCCGCCCATTTACCGACCGCGCCCCTCCATGCCGCTACAGGGGGACCTTCCGGGGAGCGCCAGCGCATGGTTATACATCTGTTTGCCAACAGGAGTGCTAGTGATACGAAACGTCTGCGCACTGGGTCTCTCTTGGGGACATGAAAGATGCCTAGTGCACTGGACTCCCAGGTAGCTAGTGTAGTGAGACCCGTGAGGTCCGCCAGAGTGTCATGTACCGCCCGCCAAAAGGGGTGAAGGTTGGGGCAACTCCAGAACATGTGCCGAAAGTCCGCCGTAGGAGAGCAGCATCTGGGGCATAGGAATGTAGTGGAGGGATAGAACTTCTGCAGGCGCGCTGGGGTGAGGTATGCCCTGTGTAGGATGTAGTATTGGATGTTCTTGAAGCGGGCGTTTCTAGAGACTCGTTTAGGGGCCTCCAGTGCTTTAGTCCATTCAGAATCGTGTAGTGCGCGACCTATGTCCTCCTCCCATGTGGCTCTCAAAGTCGTAAGGGGAGTATGTGAGAGTTCCCGGATGGACTTATATAACCAGGTGATTAAGTGGCGTCCCACCCCCATTTGTAGGATTGTGTGTATTACTGGATGCGTGTCTGGCTCGCCGGTGCAGAGATTGAAATGGGGCCGGTATCCGTCAAGCAGCTGTCTATATCTGAGGAATTGGCCTGAGGGGAGTCCGTATTCAGCGGTCAGGCGGTCCAGCGATTTTAGCTGGCCTTCCTCGTAGAGTGATTCCAAATCCGTGATGCCACAGAGAGACCACTCGGTGAGCAGTGGAGCGGTGAAGTAAGAGTCCTGTCTGGGGCCGCCTATCAGTGGCAGTAGCGGGGAGTACGGAGGTCTATTAGGGGACAGCCGGTGGATTCGCATCATGCACCGGCGCGCCATCGCCACTTGAAGGGGATATGTGCGCCGGGGCCTGGTGCCCGGGAGGAGGAGGCGGGTGAGTTCTGGGGTTGTGATTCTGCCGGCCGAAGTGACAGTCTCCTGAGGGTAACGGTCCGCCGTCCAGTAAGACAGCCATTGGAGTTGTGCCGCGAGGAAATACGCCTCGAAGGATGGAGCTCCGAGTCCACCCTGCGTCGTGGGAAGTTGGAGGGTTTTCAGGGCAACTCGGTGACGGCCCCCGCCCCAAATGAGGGTTCCTAAGAGGGAATCGACAGCGCGGAAGAAGGACCTGGGTGGTATAACCGGTAGGTTCGTGAAGTGGTAGAGGAGTCGGGGAAGCATCACCATTTTAGCTAGGGCTATCCGTCCTATCGGGGCCAGGGGGAGTCTATTCCAGAAGGCGACAGTCGGGCGCAGACTAGCTAGCACTGCGTGGTGATTACCCGTCAGCATGGCCGCCGGAGAATGGTATAAGCGGACACCGAGGTAATGGGGGGCCTCCGCGGACCATGAGAGTGTATGTGGACCGAGTTCGACCTCCCGGGGGGGTAGGCTCGGGTGTAGGGGGTAGACTGTGGACTTGTCCCAGTTCACCTGTAGGCCTGAGGCGTCTGCAAAATCCACCAGTGTCGCTCCTATGGGGGCCAGGTCCGTTTCGATGTCCCGGACATATATGAGGAGATCGTCCGCGTACATGGACACGCAATGCATGTCGTCCGCGAGGGGAATGCCCCAGTTTACACCCTCCAGGCGCAGCCGAACCGCCAGCGGCTCGACCGCTAACGCAAATAAGAGCGGCGACAGGGGGCACCCCTGTCTTGTGCCCCGCCGAACTCCGAATGCTGGTGATATATGTTTCCCGATCCGTACTCGGGCGGTGAGATCGGTATACAGGAGGCGTGTGTACGCCATGAGTGTCGGACCGATATTAAGGCGCCGCAGGACAGAGAAGAGATAGGGCCAAGTGAGGGTGTCAAATGCCTTTTCTAGGTCCATAATGAGACAGGCGGCGCGAGGAAATCGGTCACGCACCTGATCCTGGACATGGAAGACACGACGGAGATTCTGGGAGGTGTTTCTTCCCGGCACGAAGCCGCATTGGTCGGGGTGGACCAGTGGGCGAATGACCTGCGCATATCGGTCCGCCAGGATTTTCCCCAGGACTTTACAGTCGGCAGACAGGAGCGTGATGGGGCGATACGACCCCAAGTGGAGAGGGTCTCTGTGGGGCTTGGGAAAGGTGACGATCACGGACTCTCGCAGTGACTGCGGCAGCCTGCCTAGATGAAGAGACGCCCCAAACATCCGCGACAGACGAGGGACCACCAGGGGGGAAAACGTCGAGTAGTATTCCAGTGGGAAGCCGTCCAACCCCGGCGCTTTGTTACGAGACATGGCCCGTATCGCCTGGGTGATGTCAGATGGGGCAATCTTGGCGTCGAGGGAGCGTTTGTCGGCGTCCGATATTGTGGATAGAGTCAGAGGGTCTAGAAAATTGTCTACAGAAGACAGGGAGTACTGGGTCGGGGTCCCGTACACTCGTGTATAATGACGCTGGAACGCCAGGAGAATCTCGGCCTGTGAGCGCACCAACACACCGTCCGGGTTGATAATATCTGTGATTGGCTTAAGTTCGGTGTCCTGCTTCGCCATCCAAGCCAACAGCGCCCCCGTTTTGTCCCTATCCTTATGCATCCTAGAGGCGTAAGCCCTGAAATTATACTTCCGAAGATCGGCGCAGGCGGTCTGATATTCCGTCTTAGCCTCGGCCGTGAGCACAGCGTGCTCTTCCGAGTCGTCGAGTCGTTTAGTGAGGGTGGCTAATGTCTGCTCCGAGGTCAGGAGCGTCCGTTCTAGGGTGCGGCGAACCCCCACCACCTGTTTGATGCATTCTCCCCTAGCCACCACCTTAAACGCGTCCCATTCCACTAGTACCGACGACGCCGTGTTCGCGTTATGTGCGAAGTAGTCCCGTATGCAAGTGTTATGCGTGTCTCTGAATACTGGGTCGGTCAGGCAATCCCGAGGAAGGCGCCAGGTGGGGACCGGTGGGTGGGGGGGGCGCCAAGTTAGTCGCACAATGTGAGCGTCGTGATCCGAGAGGATCCGGCCCAGATAGTCCGTGGACGTGATCTTAGGGAGAATTGGTGCAGAACAGAGGAAGCGGTCTAGGCGGACCCGGAGGTTGTGTGGGATCGAGTGGAAGGAGTAAATGCGAGCCAGAGGGTGGAGGTGTCGCCATGCGTCAGTGAGCGCCCAGTGTGTGACCCAGGTCCTAAAGAGTTCCGCCTGTCGGGGGGCCGGGGAATGTGCGGGAGGAGGATGTGAGCGGTCCAGGGTGGTGTCCAGTGTACAGTTAAAGTTGCCCCCTAGTATCCATGGGACTGTGGTGAACTGGGCCAAAATGCCCGTGAGGTGATCCCAGAATTTATCCTGGTCCGTATTAGGGGCGTAAATGCTGCCAAGGAGTATTCCCTGCCCGTCAAGTATTCCCTCCAGAAGCGCATACCTCCCCTCTTTGTCCACCACCCGTCGGAGCACCCGGAAGGGAGTACCCGGTCTGACCCAGATCAATGCTCCGCGTGCAAACGCTGAGTATTGCGTGGCACAGAGGGTCCCACGCCATTTAGATTGCAGGCGAGTGAGTTCGGTAGCATTTATGTGTGTCTCCTGAAGGAGTGCGATATTGGCTGACATGCGTCTAATGTAGGCGTACACAGAGTATCGTTTGCTAGGTGTGTGCAGGCCTCGTACATTCAAAGTAAGGATGTTAATGTCTGATCGTGGGACTGCCATACCTGGGGTGTCGTGGTAGGGATGAGGGTCCCCCTATAATACCCAGAAGGCGCCTGTGTATATGGGTCACGTGTGTTCCTGCGCGCCAAGCTTCCACAATCGTAGGGGAGGGACTAAGGGGAGTAACAACTAGTATAACCTTGGGTGGGTAACAGTCCCAATACTGGGGATATAGCACCGAGGGTGGCATATCCAAACTAGTATCCCACTAGGGGAGAAATACAACAGTTAACTGCGGGGGTTGCGGCATGTGTCGCTGCTGGGCCTGTGCGCGGGTCGGGCTCCTGTAGGAGAAGAGTCCATCGCTCGGATGCACATGCTATAATCAGGTGAGACAGTCTAGGCACCTAGACATCGCGCAATATAACAGGTGATCATTAGAAGGATACAGGAATCGACAGTTCACTGTTCATGAGGAGGCGTTAGGTTGGTCGGCCAGGGTAGCGTTCAATGTAGGTGCCGCCATGAGTGGGGAAGAGATCGGGCCAAATCCCGACATCGTTCCGTCGCTGTCGCGGTCCTTCTCTGGGGTGAACAGGTGTGGGTGACTCTCTGGGTCCGATGCCTGGGGCGACGTGTGAAGCTCGACCACCGCTCGTAGGGCATCTCGTCGCTCTTGCATGATTTGCGCAAGGTCGGGCGACCCCGTGGGGGAGGACGCCTGGCTCCTGGGGCGGCCAGACTGGGTACGGTTCGCGCCCCGCCGTCGAGATCGTCTGGGGTCGTTGTTGCGGGTCCTCTGGGGTCCGGGCTTAGGGATCAGCGGGCAGTGAAGGTCAGCCCAATCCTGTGCTTCCGTCGCCGTGGTGAAGAAGAGGGCTTTCCCATTGTACAGTACTTTGAGGCGGGCTGGGAACAGCAAGGAGTACTGTAGGTCGTTAGCGCGGAGGCGTCTCTTGACTTCCAGAAAGGTGGATCGCCGCTGTTGGACCTCCCGGGCGTAGTCCGGAAACACCATAACATGTTGATCCTCCACCTGCAGGGGGCCCACTGTCCGGGCCGCTCGGAGCACCGCGTCTCGGTCTCGAAAATGTAGGAATTTAGCTAGCATGGGTCGTGGAGGGAGGCCAGGTTTGGGTGCCCGGGCCGGGACTCTGTGGGCCCGTTCGATGGAGAAGTACGGTGATCTCTCACTCTCCGGAGTGAACGATCTGGTCCAGGATTCCATATAGGTCAGAGGATCCGAATTTTCAATCCCCTCCGGCAGGCCCAGGACGCGGATGTTACATCTTCTCGAGCGTCCTTCCAAGTCCACTGTGCGCTCTTCTAAGGCCTCCACACGACGAAGTACCTCTCTCATGTCTTCCTCCTGCATCTTCACCACGGGTCGTAACTCGGTCACGGTTCGTTCGCCCTCCTTTACCCTGTCCGCCAGTTTACGGTGTTCGTCTCGGATCAAGCTAATGTCCGTCGTCAGGGCACCTAACCTCTCCTCCATTGACAGGCGAGACATTTCAATCGCCGCCAACACCTGGTCCAATTTCGCCGACAGTGCAGGGTCTGTTTGTGGTGTATTGGCTTGCGTCCACGTCCTGGTGTGTGGCATCTTTTCAACGGCCGTTTCAGGGACAGCCGTCACCTGCGGGGCCCTTGGCTTCCCCATAGGTGCTGTCGGATGGGCCACCGGGTCACAGCCACTGGTAACGTCTCGAGGTCCTCCACTCCTCTTGGTGGCAGATCGGAGGGTGATCAGGCTCTCAGTGTGTGATCAGGGTCGGTACCTCGGAGCCCCGGCGTAGTGGCCGTCACTTTGTGCGCTCGGGCACTGGAGCGAGAGAGGGGGTGGTGAGGGAGAAGGCCGGTATGTGGGCCACCTGGCCGCCGTGCACTCTGGGTACAGCAGGCCGACGCAGCTGGGCCACGGGCAAGTTCAATGGCAGCCGGTCACTCCCGTCTCCCCAGGCTCCGGGACGGCCCCTCCTCGTCTCAGGGAGCGCCTTCTGGTTCAGGGCGTCAGAGGCGGTCCGAGGCCATCGGAGCCGGTGGTTCCGGTGTCAAAAAGGCCCCGTGGGGCCCCCCTGGTGTGTGGCGCAGTGTCCGTGGCAGCCGGGAGGGCCAGAGGTCAGGTGGTGGGAGTTCAGAGGGGCTCCGGTGTAATGGGCGGCCGCCGGTGGAGTCTCGAGTCTGGGAGGGGCCACCCCTGCTCCCGTGGTGAGGCTCGCGCTGCTCCTGGAGTCTAGGACGCTGTGGGCGCCATCTTAGGGTCAGGCACTTAGATCCGGCGATCGGTGCGGGGTAGTGGAGGCGCTCTGGATCCTCTGGTCAGCCAGCGGCGTGTGCCTCGTCGCCTCACGGAGCCCCCGAGGCTGTAGGGGGGGGGGGGGGCACAGGCGCCGAGAACTCCGAGGGAGGGGGGGAGGGACGGGCACTCACCGCCCTCGCTCGTGCGTTGTTGGTCACTGGATGGCACACCACCACGTCCACAACGCGTCCGTCGTCCCTCCGCGCCTGGCGGGTCGGCCGATGCCGGGGGGATGATCAGGCTCTCGGTGAGGCCACAGTGCCGATGTAGTGGAGCCCCGGTCCGGCGGCCGCCATCTTGCGCGCCGGGACTTCGGATCGCGGGAAGGCGCCGTCCGGCGCGTACTCCGGGGGGGCCGGTCTCGTTGTTGCTCCGGGGCCCCTCGTAGGCGTCCGTCAGCTCTGTCTCTTGGGGCCTCTGATCACTGGGTCAGCTCCCGGCGGCGTGAGTGCCCGCCGGACAGGGTCGCGCCCGCCATCTTGGACCGAGGCGCTCGGCTCCGGATTTGCGAAAATCGGTCCGTGTTGTTCGTCCGCCGTCGCCGGAGGTCGTCCAAGCGGCGCCCCAGCGCACGGGGGGTCCCAGGTGCCTTATCAGTGGGCTGAGGCTCCCGGCGATCTCGGGTACTGGGCTGGATGCTAGCCCGATCGCGGAGCCTCAGCAGGACACAGCCGCCATCGTGGCTTGCTAAGCCACGCCCCCATCAGCTTCTTCTATGTAGGTCATGAGTTGTGAGTTGACCAATTTTTCTAGGTTCTTTCTTAGGCAGGAAAGCAGAGAAATAGGGTGAACGTTGGTGAGGGTGGTAGGATCAGCAAGCTGTTTCTTTTGCAAGGGTTTAACTACCACCAGTTTCCACTCATTTGGAACCTCCCCTGTGGAAAAGGAGGAATTTATAATGTTATGGGTTGACCGTATCTATTAGGGCATGTAAAATCAGAGGCGGGCAGGGGTCAAAAGGTGACACGGATTTAACAGCCAGAATTGCTTGACGGGTTTGATCTAGACAAAGGTTTTGGAACTCCTGAAGGGAGGGTCTGTCCCTGTCAGAGACAGTCTTAGTGTGTATAAGGGGCGTATCGGGAGGGGGAAAGTCTTTTTGAAGGAACTGGACTTTTTCCGCAAGTAAATCTGCAATGTATCACAGAGAGATTGTGAGGGTGTAATCTCTTGTTTAAGAGTTTATGGGATTCAAAAAAGAACTCACAATCTTAAAAAAGTTTTTTTTTGCTTGGAGTTTGCCTGTTCAAGCATGTCAGTAAAATACGACTTCTTGGCAGTTTTCATGCTTTGGTGGTAGTTTTTAATTGCGGCTTAAATGGATATGTTCTGTCTGATTATAGTTGTGTTGCCATCTACGTTCCAATTTTCTGCAATAGATGTGCATTTCTTTTAACTCTTGAGTATACCAAGGGGCCGAAGGTTTCTTTAATAAGTGATTCTTTCCAGCACAGGGGGGAAGTCAAATGATCCTTCAGGGTGGTTATCCATAGTGTAAATTGGTTGTTATCTTCAGTGGTGTCCCATGATAGTATGGACTTGCTTGTTGAGGCTACAAGACTAAGATCAGGGTGGGCAGCAATGTTCTTCCATCTGGGCTTTAAAGTTTGGTTAGTGCGCACGGGGGCTGAGTGCTTTGTCATATGCTCTAGCGATATAAGCTTATGATCCGACCTGGTAAGGCCAACTGGGTCCTCAACAATGATGGTCATACGGTTAGAGCAAATTTCATCCAAAGTGTGACCGGCTTCATGGGTGGATGTCAGTATATGCTGCTTAAGGCCAAGAATGGCCATGGTTTCTTGGAACTAAATTGACCCAGGGTCACTTTGGACATTTAGGTGAATATTAAAATCTCCTAATAGGGTGAAATTGGCCAATCTAACGGTGAGTGCACTCATAATGTCACCTATACTTTCTACAAAGATGCTATTGGGGCCTGGTGGACGATAGACCAAGGCTCATGAGAAGGCAAAGGAGTAATCTAGTTGAAAACAGAAGCCAATACTCTCTGCTCCTCTAAGGTCAGATATTTCAAATACTGAGCATTTGATTGATTTGTGGTAAATGATCGCAAGGCCTCCTCCCTGCGGTTCAGGTCCATCCTGTGTATGAATAAGATGGTCAGGGGGGAGGGCACAAACAATGTCTGGGTTGAACCAGGATTTAAGCCAGGTCTCTATTATAAAAAGGCAATCTAAGTTGTCATTGAGGTTAAAATCATTTATGTGTTGGACATGTTTACTTAGCGATCGGGCATTGATGAGTCCGCCTCGTAAGTCGAATTTTGGCTGCTACTATTTGGTGTACCTTGAGTGGGTACAAGAGTTAGTAAAACCAGAGTTATGATTTCTTTAAATTTAAGGTAAACACTAGCACCTAAATGATCAAAGTGCCAACTACGGACATTTAGTCATTCAAGACTGAGTCAAAGCCGAAAAATAGGGCAGACTGCAAACAAATTGGGACAGCCACTGGACAAAGTCCTAGCGAAGATTTCCACATTCAGTCCATTTTTTTGGAAGTCAAAAATCTCCAGCTAGACACAACTGGAGGTTGTAGCTGACGAGATTTCCACAAGGCGCGAATACCGCTTATGTGAAGGACTGCTGAACAGGATTTGCTGCTGCAGAAAAGAATGTGGCAGGAGTTGCCATGAAGTCAGGCCGACTGGCGATGCACCTCGGATGGATAGATGAGCAGGTTGGTCCTAATCTACTCTCAATTCTCAGAGCTGTACTTAGGAGTTAGGGCTCACTCAGGTTAGGTCCAGGTGCAGATCCAAGGTGGGTTGAGTCTTTTCTGTCCCTGAGTCTCTGTTCAGGAAGCCAGCCGACTAGAATTTGGAGTCACTCTGGAAGTCTTGAAGAAGTAAAACAGGGCTCAAATAGCAGAACAGGCCTCTGAGGGCTCAAGGCAGACTCCAGGCAGCAAAGCAGATGTTCCAGGGGCAGAAAAGCAGTCTTCTGAAGAACACAGCAAGCCACAGCAGCTGGCAGTCTTCTGACAGTCTTGCCACAGGTCCAGAAAGTGAACAGAATAGTGTGTCTGATGGTCATATTCCTATACCTGGTATCCTCTTTGAAGAACGAGAAGTTTCTAGAGAATTCCATTTGAGGTGCTTGAAGTTTCCTGCCTCCCCTGCCCTGGCTCCAGACTGGCTCCATGAACAATACAGTGGTGACAAGGCCTATGTGTGAAGGCAGGGCACAGCCTTTTCAGTTGCAAGTGGGGCTGTGCCCAGGTCCACCCTCCCATCCTGCCAGCGATGGCCTATCCTGGTATATCCAAATACCCGCTATTGTGTGGCTATCTAGGAAGACTATACAAAGTCCAACTGCTAACTACACCCAGTCATGTGACCCCGGATCAGGCTGAAGGTACAAAATAGGGCAGGAAAATGCCAACTTTCAACAAGGGAAATTTTCAAGATTTTTACTTAAAATCAGACTTTACGATTAACCGGAATTTCAAATTATAATTTCTCAGACACCAAACATGAAAGGCTTACCTGTTACTAATCGAATGTTAGCACGTCCATTATCCAATCCATTGTTATCCTAAGGTAGAGGTATGTCGTACAGTAGTTAAAAACCCATTTTGGAAATGTCATTACCTAGACACTTAAAACGTAAAAATACATGTCGAACCACTTAATTCCATTGCACCCTACCCTAAGGGCTACCTAGGGCATAACTAACTCAGAGATGTAAATGCAATAAGAGGGGAGTTTAAGGCTTGGCTATATTGCCAAGTCAAATTGACAGTTTAAAACTGCATTCAGCCTGCAATGGGGCTACTTAAGTGAGTGGCACAATACATGCTGCAGGCCCACTAGTAACATTTCATTTAATGACCCTGGTATATGCTATTCTACTTTCCTAGGGAGTTATAAGTAGATGAAATATGCCAATCCGGTGTAAGCCAATTTTCACATGTTTTAGAGCATGAACAGAAGCACTTCACCACTGGTTGGCAGTGGTAAAGTGTACAGAGACCTAAATCCAATTAAAAAAATTCAGCAAAAAAACAGGATGGGTGAAGGCAAAACGTTTCGGGTGAGCCTGCAGAGAGAGCCAAGTCCATACACCAGTTTCTATTTTTTTGCTGATGGAAGAAACACCTTCCTCAAATCCATCCTGAGGTGTGCCCCTATGAAATAAAGGTCTTGGGTGGGCACCAGTTGGGACTTTGACTGGTTCAACAAAATAAGTGGTCTTGGAGTAGTTTGCACATGCCCTCCATATGTAGATGGGGAGACTTTGAAAAAGAAGAAGAGTAAATCAAATATTCATAAGCTATCGGAACACTTGTATCCCTTCAGAGTGAATTGCACCTGCCTATGGCACTATACCTCTTCTCTACACCCTTGGAGAGAATCACAGGCCAAAAGGGATAACTTTTAACAGACAATCTTCTCCTTGAACACAGAGGTGGGAATACTTCTGTGATGACAGATGAACTGGAACATGAAGGTAAGCATCAAGGAGCAGCAATGATGCAAGGCAGTCTCCACTGTAATCCCCTTATAGTTTCTGCGACAGGAACAGAATAGAATAAAACCCATTTCCTCTTTGATTTTGTGGAACTGGGATTATAGCCCTTTTTTCCCCTCCATCAAAAATTGCTTTTTCCGAGGATTCTTTGGAATTGGACTTTGGGTAAATAATCTGGTGGCTGACTTTGGAACGTTATGTGATGTCCCTTCTGTATAATCTCCCAAACTTTATGAGGAGGCAAGATCACTGACTTTTATCTGATAATGGCAAAATAAATCCACTTCTTCCTATACCACTGGGACATTGAGCAAAGCTATGTGTTCTTTCAGGCGTTGGAGTACCTCTTACAATCCTGTCCCTTAAATGAATCTTCCCTTGATCTCCTCATCATCTGCATCTTGACAAGGAGCTTTTGAAGAATTCAAACCCAACCTTTTTGAAGATGACAGTGACTCCCTCACTTTAAAAGCCGGTGCAACCTCCATCCCAATCACCCTCTGGATATCCCCCATTGTGGGCACCTGGTCTGGTAATTGTTGTCCCTCTGACGGAGTTTCCTCATCAATAGGATGCCTCTTTATGATTTCTCTTTATGCTGCTTGAAACCTGCCTTGCTGGGGCATTACTAATCTGCCACTTAGCACACACTAAACGACGCTAGCTGATGCCCAGCATTTCTAACCATGCCTGGACTTTCCACTTGGGCGCTTTGTCCAACAGCTCTGATTTTTGTGCAGTCGCCACCATAATAAAGCGGTATACAACCTTTACAACGCAACTTTTACAACGCACTACCATTACAACGAAACATTTACAACTCAACATCCATTACAATGCATGCATTTACAACGCAACCATTACAACGCATGACACTACAACGCACACCATTATAATGCAGTCATTACAACGCATACCATTACAACGCATAGCATTACAACACATAGTACCCTTACACTATCCTACACTTACCCTACTGTTGCACCCCCTGGAATTAGAATAGTAATTTTTACCCCTACACTATCCAACACTTACCCTACTGTTGCACCCCTGGAGTTAGAATAGTAATTATTACCCCTACACTATCCAATACTTACCTTACATGCAAAGTAATGTTATGCATTGTAATGGTATGCGTTGTAAAGGTAGTATGCGATGTAATGGAATGCGTTGTAAAGGTAGTTTTTAAAAATTCGTTGTAAATGCATGCCTTGTAATGGAATGCGTTGTAATGGATGTTGCGTTGTAAAAAATGCATTGTAAAGGTAGGCGTTGTAAAAGTATGCGTTGTAACGTCATACATCCTAATAAAGCTACACACACGTTTTTCTCATTTTTACATCTCCTCAATCAAAGAAACAGATTTTGAAATACTTATGGCACAGTCTGTCTCAGGGGACACTACATCAGTGTAGCTTGTCCCCTCACATTGTTTAAATAACCCGCCAAAGTCAGCTTCAGCAGGACTGCCATGTGTATGAAAAAGTATAATTGGGATCATTGGGAGTGCCATAGCAAATCCTCTTTCCACACAAGGCTTTATACCAAAATGGATTTGCCATTTTGAAAAATAAAAGAAAACGTTCACTTACCAATGTCTGGTGACTAATCTGCACAGAAGGAAAAAAACAGGATGGGGACTGTCTGGCTTCCCCTTTAATAATAGAACAGTTGACCATATTGAAAGGATGAGAGCATTTTATTTTAGTTTGGTGAAACAGCACAACCGTGATGGAAGAACTAGAATGTGAATACAATAGCGTCTATATCCCTGAGGATAGTAACTGTGCTAGCAGTATCACTGACCAGAAGGTAAATATGTAAGCTACTTCACAAAGTATGTGCTAATACGTATAATGCAACGAGCTCTGGGGCATATTTACAAGCCACTATCACCACGGTGACGTCACTTTTAGTTACATTCCTGTGGCGATATGGGCTTCACCTTATTTACAAGGCAGTGTTAACACTGCCTTGTAAATAAGGCACAATTTCACGCTATACTTAGTGTAAAAGGGTCGGGCAATGGGTGTTGTGTTGGGCATTCCACCGCAACACCCATTGATTTCGACATTATCCCATATTTACAATACAAGGATGGCATAATTATGGGGCAGCATTAAAATTAAGACCAGGGAAAACCTGGTCTTACCCTGGCAAAATGAAGAGAAATGCTTTACTTCTCCTCCTTTTTGCTGTTTCTATGTGTGCTGTGATGTGCGTCACACACAGAAACAGCAAAACACCATTGATTGTTTATGTGCAGGAAGGTGTCCCTTTCTGCACATAAACCACCCTTCCCCTCAACGCAGGCACCTTTTACTATGGTGCCAGGGTGCCTGCGTTAGCACCAGGCTACTAAATTTAGCACCAGCGCAGGGAGAAACGCAGGGCTGCACCGTATTCTTGTAAATAAGGTGCAGACCTACATTTGAGAAGTGGCGGAACACAGCGTTAAGCCAACAAGGCTAACGCTGTACTCCATCACTTCTTTTGTAAATATGGCCCTCAGTTCTAGATGATTCAAAATTCACAAATATTTGAATTCATGAAAGGCATTTGAAAAGTATTGCACCATCAGGTGTGTTACTGCACCCCAAGGTAAGCGTGTACAACGTCTGCCTTTAAAATATGGTGGACTGATATCCATGTGGGTCAGTCCACACCTGTCTCAGATCATTTCCAGGATGTATGTAGTAATAGACAGAAGTTTGTCAGCGCTCACCAAGTAACTGCTAGCTACAGTGCTGTGTACTCGGGGACCCAACCTCAAGGGCAAACACTGCTGGTCCAGTGGTCAGTATCGAAATAGAGAAGGGCCCAGTGGTTCCAAACTAAAGTACTTTACTGTTAGTTTATATGATTAAAAATAAATATTTTCAGCATGGTAAACATACCCCTTCAAACCAACAAGAGTCTGCAAATATATGACATTTTGGGAAGTTCTATAACTGTATCATAACACTCAAACTGTGTGTGTTTTTGTTCCCTAACAACAGAATGTTTATTCAAAGCTGCAGGGAAGCACCAAGGTGCATGGAGGGTGAAAGGAGTAGGGAAAAAGAGTTTCTTGGGGTGAGAACGTTTTGTATGGATAGTTCCACTGAATGAATGAATGCATGCTTTATTGTGTGATTAATTAAAATACAATATTCTGACTAATAAGACGCTAACACATAAAATGAATAGGAGCCACAATTTATTTAAGGATAAAAGGTGCATTGGCAAGAGGCACATTAAAACAGTCACTGTTTAAGATCTGATAAACCAAGGGCAAATAAGAATTGTAGTAGCATGAATTTAAGTAGGCGCAGCAGCATAAAGTGCTTAGTCACAGATAAAGTGCTGGCTATGATCGTCCAGAATTCCGCTCTCACAACCGGGCTGAGATAATGAGTTGCTATAACACATGTGCTCGGGAGTAAAAGATCATGTTTAGAAGCTTAAAATGTTCTAGTGAGGATGTTATAAAGTGCTTGGGGTGCACATTCTCTTGCTGTGAAATTGTTGTGATGTGTATAACAGGTCTGTCGATAGCTTTCCAGTTCTTGTGTCAGCTGTCTCTGAAGGTAAGTTGCCACAATTATACACCACTTCAATGTAGGATTGCGTGAGACTGATATATGTGCCAAATTTTGCCAGTTCTCTTGGTTCTGTGATTGTGAACAATAGCTTTGTACCTTCGTTACACGTTCTGATGCCGTCGGCGAGAAATAACGCCTGCACTCTGCCCATTCCAGGAGCAGTACCATACTTATGCATCTGCATTACTAAACACAGCCAACAGTCATTGTCTTTGGTTATCATTGTTGGCCGCAGTTTATTACTTATTACATGTGTCATACAGATGCAACTCACCTGGACACCTTATTGGGGCCGGGGTCATAAATCATCATCAAACGTCATTGCAAATTGGGTATCATACAGTGTCAGTTGGACAACATAAATCATAGGTGATAAATCCTCGGGGTATCATGAATATTTCTGTCACAATCTGTCACAATTGATCATCATTTGTTGTCATAAATCATTCTGCATGATCATCATAAATCATCAGCCATAAATCATTGGCTGGTCATAAATCACTTGTTTGTCTTTTGCTCATTTGCATTGACTAGGGTCGTAAAACACCCTGACAGTTCATAGGTTGTTCTTTTTGTTCTCCACGCCCCCTGTGTGTGTGGGGGGTAGCCTTTCCCTGGAGTTAGGCCCCCAACTAGCTACCTTTCTAGTCTCTTTTGTGCCCTGCCGTCTGGTGGGGGCTGGGCTGTGAGCACCGTCTCCGTTTGCTACCCCCTTTTTGTCAGAACTTCTCACCCTGCCGTTCAGCATCCCAAAGCGAGTGGCCCTCCTTCTACACTGCCCATAACCAAGCCCATGCACCTTTTGTTTCCGTGTTTCTGCCAGCACTGTGACGCTGCTGTTACCTAGGTGTGGGTGGGTGGACATCTTTTTGGCGCCGCTCCTCAAGCTCCACGATGTAGAACTGAGCTGCACAAGGAGGGAGCGTCGCCTTATATCCCCTCTTTTCGGCTGTTGCACTCTGCCTCAGGGCGCTTCCCAGCGGCGCAAACCAGTTCCTTGTCGGACTCTGGCGGCCATTATGGTGCTGGACCTCGAGGCACCTTCAGGGGCGGCCTCTGCTAAAGTTGTTTTAACAATCTGTGGTGTGTAAGAAAAGTGACGGGCATCAGAATAATAAGTGGTTAAAAGACTCATATTTGTAATCACAGAGTTGACAGTTGATAATTATGGTAATTGACAACCATCTCGGGTTTACTTCTATGGTTTGCAGGCTCTTGTGAACATGATTTATCTAAGACAGCTTTTACAGAGAGGCGAGAGAGATATGGTTGAGATCTGAGGCTATCTGGCTGTGCACTAATACGTGATTGCCCCACCGCTTGTAATAGTCCTGAAGTGTTAAGTTTACCCATATAATTTGCCTTCAATAGAGTTTTTGTTAGTTTTTTCAGCATGGCTTTGAGACCAGCACACAAGAGCTGTAGGTTGTTTAGTACCATCTGATCAATTTGCAGTGCGTTAATTGAGCTATGAAGGTTTTGCGGCCTGGGGTTCCCTTCTTGGGCAAAGATGTACTGGAGGAATGCTTTCATGGTATTAGGGAGTGTTTTTTTACCCTAAATTAGTAACTTACAAAAGACGCCATGCTAGCCCATGTTTAGGCCTCCACTCCAAATTCCACCCTTATCAGGCAGCTCCAGTGATGTAACGGTAGTCTAAAGACCATTCTGAACTTCTCAAGTTGGTATTTGTCCATCATGTTAACTAGCTGTCCGGGATAAGCTTCATTGACATTTTTAATCGCTGGTAGATAGGTTGCTGTTAGTTCTCTTCTTATGGGGCTAGTAGACGGGCTTTCCAGAGAGTTGTCCAGTTTGCATGCACTAATTATTATTGAATCAGCCTTTGCTGTTGTGTGCCTTAAGTGCTTTTTGCATCTTACTGTTGATGTTATCCAAGCACCCAAATAATTAAAAGCATCAGCTGTTTCAATTTTTATTGGAACCAGGTTCCAACTGAAATTTGTGTTTTTTAATCGGCTTGTCAAAGACTAGAACTTTGATTTTGTAGTCATTAGTATTTTGTTGGTCAAGTTGTAATTATGTAGGACATTAAGGGGTATCTATAGGCCTACCCAAAAATTATCCATTAAGATGATGTCAACAACATGTTGAAGTATTTTAACCACAGTATTTCCAATTTTCGGGGTCATGAGGTTTGCTTGTTTAAGTGTTGTGGCCATACTAGCAGTAAATAGGTTGAATAGCAGCAAACAGCCTTGTTGAGGCCGTTGTCATTCTTGACCTCTCTGGTGACCGCTGTTGGAGTTAGCTTGACCCTCACCCAAGTTGAAGTGTATAGAGATATAGTGGGTTGTTAGTAGATTATTCGGTGTGCTCCACCCTCCAAGCTTTCTCCATAGGCTGTCCTGTCTGCGAGGTCAAAGGCGGCAGAATAGTCCACAAAACAGACAAAGAGCAGGAGTTGCTTCGTGCTCTTAGGCCAGTTGGCTAGGTAGGCGAGGCTCACAATGTTTTCTGCCATAGAGGAATTTGCTCTGAAACCCGTTTGAGTGAATGGATTTATGTCATTCGCTTCCACCGAGTGCCCTAGTTCTTTCAAGAGGGTGGAGGCATAGCTTTGGCTTCAATCTCCAGGAGGATTATGAGGCGGTAGTTGGATGGATCTGTCCTGTCTCCCCTCTTGTACGTGGTGTTCAAGGTAGAACCCTGCCAGCTCTCAGGGACCTGCATGTTCAATAGACAGGTTTGGGAGAGGGGAAAGAGTATTGCAGACCACAGTTCTGGGTCTACTTTAAAGCCCTGTGCCGGGACACCATCTGGACCAGAAGCCCCTGCTGATATAACTTTCTTCAACATTTTGGAAATTCTGATTTCCTTTCAGTGGTGCTTCCGGATTCTGGGAAATGGTTCCGAGCCTCCAATTCATCGACTGCTGCTGTTTTAGAAGCATATAGGTTTTTATGTGCAAGATCCACTGTGGGTTGGGATTGACCTTAATTCTGGCCATTGCCAGGCTTGTTTTGTTCTTGAGGTACCTCCATAAATCAGCTTGACCCCATTAACCCATCATTGAGTAATAATGCATCCATTCTCTTTCCATCTGTTCACATTTCACAGCCCAGATCATCTGTTTATGCTGTTTGTTTAAAATCTGCAGCCTTATTTTCAGCTTGACTTTAGTTGTTGCTTTACTTCTTTTTGGCAGGTTCGTTGAAGTCTGCGTATGGTCAATTTACTGACAGCAATATATTTATTTTTTGCGGAAGATAAGGTAACTGCTAGCTACTTTGCTGTGTACTCCGGGACCCCAACCTCGGGGACAAACACTGCTGGTCCAGTGGTCAGTATAGAAATAGAGAAGGGCCCAGTGGTTTCAAACTAAAGTACTTTACTGTTAGTTTATATGATTAAAATAAATATTTTTCATCATGGTAAATATATCCCTTCGAACCAACACGAGCCTGCACCAAGTTAGCAAAATATATGTCATTTTGGTAGGTTCTATAACTGTATCACAACACAGAAAATGTGTGTGGTTTTGTACTCTAACACTACAATGTTTATTAAAAGCTGCTGGTAAGCTCTAAGGTACATGGAGGTTGAAAGGAATAGGGAAAAGGAGTTTCTTGGGGTGAGAGAGTTTGTATGGATAGTCCACTGAAGCACATTGTTAAAACATTCTTGGAGGTATGCCCTTTTCAAAAATAATTCACTCAAAGGCCTTTGTAGCGCACAGTTCTGCTCCTGCAGCAGAATGTTCTGGCTGTCTCAAGGATCATTTAAAACAAGGAGTTCCAAAGGTCCAGTGGTTTGTGGGATGGGATCAACATGAAGCTGTAGTGTGTTTTCTACTCTCAAACCCAGATTAGCTACAATTTACTCAACTCTGGGTGCCAATCGGCAGCAAATCAGGAGAAATGTCTTAGCAGCAAGTTTAGCAAGCGTCAGGCATTGATAATGTCTTAGACTTTGTTCACGTTAAAGAAGCAGTTTTAGCACAATGCATTGCATTGCACTTCAGCAAACCAATGGTGAGATTTGTACAAAATGGCTTGCTGCACGCACTGAGTCACTTTCCTTGTAAATCTGCCCCTTAGTGCGTGCCACAAGCCATTTTGAGTCACTTTCAAAGCACAGGGATGCAACATATTTACAACAATATGTTGCATCTCTGTGCTTCCCCCTGCGCTGGTGCACAAACTGCTGCAAGGATGCCTGCGTTGTGGGAAGATTGTTGGTTCTCTTCCTGCACATAAACAATCTGAAATGGTATTTTTTAACACATAGAACTTGTAAAGCGTCATTGTTTTACTGATTGTTTATGTGGAGGAAGGGACACCTTCCTGTACATAAACAACCACCAGAATGCAGCATGCATAGAAAGAGGAAAAAAACAAAGAGAAATGAATACATTTCTCCTCGTTGCGCCTTCTTATGCCTCCCCTGGGGAGGCGTAGCAATCAGACGCATTTCCAGATTACCGATTTCTCGTAAATCTGGAAATGTGTCTGGTTCCATGGGTGCTGGGTGGGAACACCCACAGCAACACCTATGGAACGCCCCTTTCACGTAGAGTGCTGTGTGTAAAGGGGCCATATTTGCAAGGACAGGAAAAATCACGCAGGGTGGCTTTCCCTGTCCTTGTAAATATGTGGCAGTAAAATGTACCGCCTGTGCGTCACAAAAAGTGACGCAGCTATGGTGCGAGGGGCTTGTAAATCTACCCATAAGAATTTTAGTGGAGTGGTGGGGAGACCAATATTGCTGGCTAGGTTGCGGACAGCAAGAAAGGGAATGGTGTTTCCCTTTATCAGGTGTGCGTAAAAGAGCAATTTACCTGTGTGGTGTAGTCTATGGAAGTAGGCAAGGACAGAGGACAGGAGATGGGAGAAATACAAAAAAGCAAAAGGGGCAAACTAAGATTTCATACACTGTATCATATGGCAAAAAAGCAGTAGAGACTTTCGGTAAAGAGGATAAAAAACAAATAATTTAATTTCACTATCATCATTTATAAAATAATGTGTTGGAATGCATGCAGCCTTATTCATTTCTTAATAATCTCCTGGGAGGAGATGAGACAATAGCCATGATTGCTTCTATTAAAATTAGTATTGCTTATAAAGACTGGGCTGTGCTGAGGCAATTCAATTATGATTTAGCTATCTGCAGTCTCCAGCAGGTATCTATCAGATGTGTGGCTGTATTGATAAAAAAGATAAGGGTGTATGTAAGTGATTAAGACCTCTGTAGACAGAGAAGCAAGGTGGACAGTTGTACAGATCAGGTACAAGCACAAAATATATGTGACTTGTGCCATCTACGGCCCAAACTGCGAGGACCCTTGCTAGTTTGATATTTTATCCCTTGAGTTAACTGAGAGTAATGGAGAGGCCTCATTATTGGAAACTTTATTTGAGTGAAATAGACGTACTACCATTCCAGGCCACGGGTGCAGAAAGTCTGCATTGCTATACTTAAACTAGAGCAAGCATATGAGCTTTCTGGTGTATGGCATGCTTTGAATAAGAATGAACCGAGGTATGCTTGCTGTCCTCATGCAGATTAATATTACTCCCCTATCGATATGGCAGTCACACCTCATAGTTTACTATTCAAAGATAGCATTCAGGTCTGCCCGACGGTAACTTCTGAACACAATCCCTTGCTATTGTCTATTAAGAATGAGCCAGGATATGATGGATATAAAAGGCAGACCTTTGATTGATCACTGCTTTCTGATTCTGAGTATCAGCACTATTGGAAAAATTACTCTTTTTGCATGACCGCCCCATTTTTGGGGGACTGATGCTGTAGTCTGTTCAGGCTGTGTGCTCGGACACTGCTATCCAAGCCCCACTGCATGTGCTCTGACCCCTAAAAATTTTTTTACATTGTCTGGACTCCTAATTGGCATATTTAGCTTACCTGTAAGACCCCAGTATATGGTACAAATTTTACAAAGGGCCTGTAAGCACAGTGGCTGCAGCACACATTGCGCCACCACTACAGTGACAGTGCAAAACACGACTGCAGGACTACCACTGTAGCCAGTGTGTTCAGTTATAGATTGAAATTTTGACCTGTCAAAATAACCCCTTTTATCAGACCTAACCCCTACTTTTAAATATTGATAAGTCACCCCCAAGTAGCCCTTAAATGCCCATAAGGTAGGATGAATGGTATTAAAAGTATGACATGTAAAACTTTAATGTTAAACATGTCCTTACATTGACAAGCCCCTAGCAGTAGCAGAATTAGCTGTTCCATAAGAAATCATTGGGATGCAACATCAAAATTAATTATGCTAACAGCTTCATCTAGGAACCAGGTACAAAGTTCATTCTTGGAATTTTACCAATATTTATTACAAGTCCAATTCACTGGTAAAGTCTGATTTGTACTACATAATTTACAAAAAGTATTTTTAAAAAGTCACCTTTTGCATACCAAAAGCCTCTGGAAGTCCATTTGCATGAGCTTCCAGCAGTCATAGAGAAACAACAGTTCACTTTGATGAGTAGAACTTGCTTCTAGGGCTGAGTCAAAGATCTTGGGTGTGCGGAGCCATTCTGTTCCACTGGCAGGATGACCTTCTGGATTGTGTCCAGGAACTTAATTAACTTTAAAGAGGCCTACTCTGTTACAGAGAGATGTAGTTAACACCTGGGTCTGCCCCTCTCAATCCCTCCAGTCAGCCAGGCACCAATACTAGGTGAAGAGGAGCTAACCAAAGAACTGGTTTTGAGTGAGCGCAGGAGGGGTTGCGCATTTTCTTGCCTAGCAGCGGCGGCTGCTCCATTTGGGCGGAGGAGCATTGCCATCCTGCTGTGGGCACAGCAAAATGTGAAAAATAAAATGGCAATAGTTACTTTATTACCATTTTTTGCTCTGCCACTGCCACCGGAGCTGAGATTAAGGGCATTGCGGGGTAGGGTAATTGCTAAAGTGCACAATGGGAGCTGGGACGAGGGGTGCCCTGTTACACCAGTTTTAACTGTGCATGTCACTTTGACCGGCCATCTTGCGACCAGCCGGCCAGCCTGACATGTGCAGTTTAAACTTTCCCAACTCGAGCTGTGATAGAGCCAGGTGGATAGGCAGCACCGGCCCCCAGTACCAGTGTGAGCAGTGAGCCAGCCTGTTCCAGCCAATCCCAGCACTGTTTTCATGCTGGCTATCTGCATGAGAGCCTGCTGGTGCAACTTGCAGAATCATCTGTCTGACTTCAAACACAGACGCCATTTAGCACCCTCAGAGGCACACATCAAAATAGAAAGGAAGCCAATTGTGGCATTGTAGCTTGTCTCCCATTGGTCGTTACCCTTTCATGCAGGTCTGGGAGGACCATCATTTGAACTGGGTGATCCATTGTTTGATAGTGGCTGTTGCTTTTGTGGTGTTGAGTTGCATGTGGTTAGTAGAGAGTTTATTATTGTAACACTTTTGCCTGAGTCATTGTGAAAGTAAATGAGGTAGATTCAGGGAGGAGTTTTAGGTATATGGGTGTTTAGGCCCAAGGATTTTTACTTTTTTCTCGATTTCGGGGTATCAATTGTCCGTTGCTTGGCCACACTATAGAAATTTTATAAAGACACTACAACACAAAATGAATCATTGCATCATATTTCTAATACAGTGAAATAAGTGGCATTATGATGGGCAAGCCCCATCTGTGTGTCTATACTAATGTGGCATAAATGACCCCAAATGGTAATGACCATATTGCTAGACATTTTTCTAGCCCCATGACCTACATTACACTGGAGTTTAAGATAATGCACCATTCTTTTTCACCGCTCACACGCTCCAAAGCACAGTGGTCACATAACTCCACGGTCACGTGCAATAGTTTGGTAAAATACTGTTGGCTTCCTTTATTCTATGTGTGGCCCTCGCTTATGAATTTTCAAGGCACTTCTTATGTAATTTATTTTGACTGCATTAGGCTCGCAAACTCAACGTCGTTAGTACATTCCACTCTTTTTCTGTAAGACAGAGTTGAGTTGGCACAGTGGTGTAGCAAGGGGGGTGGAATCACCAGCAACCCCCTGCTCTTACCAGCCGCCAGGGGGCAAAAGGAATTACCGCCACAGGTGGCCATAGGTGTAGCTATGTCACTGAGTTGCCATGCAATTCATGAGCTCAGAATAGCTACTGCTAAGAAAGGCTTGGTGAAGTGTTTATCACAATACCGTATGCATGGTTGAAATTCAGATTTCACCTTAGGGCTATACCTCTGTATGATAGTTATGGTGAGTTCCCATGAGTGTATAAAGTTAGTGGGGTCTGACAATATTGAGGCATGAAGTGGAAGACTCCCCACAACTCTGTGTGATGAGATTGTGGGCAAGTTGAAGTAGGATCACTGCCTATCAGGAAAGCAGCAGGAGAGAGAGGGGTCTCGCAATGTGAGTATATGAGTCCCAATGCACACTTTAAAATGAAAGCAGGCCAGTGGTGGCACCAGAGCTCACCCAAGCGAAGAAAGAGGCATGGCTTTCTTGAGCCGACTTGGTGATCCGCAGGTAGGTCTTTTTTAGATGTTGTCTGTACAGCCTGTTTACTTGCCCACCACTTTGAAATGTTGCCGGCTGCTCAGTTGCCCACACCTCTACGGTGGGGGCCAGAGCTCTGCACAGAGAAAGAAACATTTTGCCATGTTGAATTTAGGTAGAGTAGGCACTGTAGGACTGTTTAGAGTAGAGCACAGGAACTGCTGCAAAAGTGGTTTGGGATACCCCTTTTCCCTATTGATTAGGGAGAGGCCAGGAGTCACCCCCACCCCAGGCTAGTGCCAGGCGTAAATATGGCACCACTAGGTGTCGTCTTTAGAACACTACTGTACCGGTGGAAGACAGAAGAAGGACTGCACCTGCTGATGAAACCTGCAAGGAGACCTGAAAAGCTGGACCTGCTCCCGCTTGTACCAGGAAAAGAAGTGGTCTCCAAAGGTCAGTTGGCTGACCTCCTGTTAAGGTACAGTGGCACAACAAGCTGCTAGAAACCCTTTTTCTGAACAGCCAGCTGACTAGGTCCATCTGGACCTGCTCCGGCCCAGCTGGTGGCTTGTGCTGGAGTAAGCTTTGACTCCAAGTGCTGTTACTGAGGACCTGGGACCCTTGGTTTTGTCAAAGTGCACTTCTTCTAACATCCTGAAAATCCTGTGACTAAGAAACATTTTCGCTCCAAAGACCTGCAAAGACAATCCAATGAAGGAGTGTTGTCGTTAGGCCAAAGATTGAGGTTGCTATCACTCATAATTTTTCTGTAGCAGCAAATCTGTTTCAGAAGAATGTTGTGGAGAAGGTATCCGGCCATGTGGAGCCCTGTTTGGCTAAGCATTCAGCTTTGCCCCACCAGAGAAATCCGAGGTCCAAAAAAGCGACTACGTCCAAAGGTAGAAATCTTCACAGATATAGGCACCAAAAGTGTTGAGCCAGCGATGGACCTTCCTTGAGTCCGAATTTTGAATTTCTCCGGCTCTGAGCTTTATTGTTGAAATTCAATTGATTCTTTGGGCCTTCATCTGATGACTATCCAGCTTTGTGGATCCCATCTCGGCCACAGCCTGCTGCCCTGTCTTCCTGAGGATTTCCATTTCAGAGACTGAGTCACAAGGTAAAACTTCTGACAGTGACTATTTGACCCAAGCTCTATTGTGGTTGGCTTTAAATTGTGCCTAAGTCTCGGTCAAGCTCAACCAGATGAGTGCAGTTGGCGTTTAACACTTTTTGCTGCTATTTTACATTTGAACTTTCAAAAAAATCCCCCTTACTGGCTTTTTCTTGTTTTGGTGTCATTTTGTACGTTAAATTATTTTCTAAATTTGTAAATTGGAGAGCAATTTTTATTGTGTTGTTTTTTTTATTGTTTTTTAATTGGCTTGGTACTTCTAAATGCATAACATATTTTCTCATGGTAAGCCTGTCTGCCTGTGCTATAGCTGCCATGCATTGAGCATTGAGGGCTGAAACCTTTACTGGACCTAACAGGAATAGTGCCATTATTACTTGTAGTGGACTACCAGCCACCTCAACTAATAATCCACTTTCTCACAGACCGTGAATGACATCTTTTGTATAGGAATTCATATCATTCAATGCTGGTACAGCATCTGTTAGAATAGTCTAGAATACATGTTAACTTATGTAAGAGGAATGACTGATGTGGAATACTAAATCGGAATAGACAGAATAGAGAGATATGAAGTCAAGTCGATCTCCTGGAATTAGAAATCAAGCATGTCAATTCCATGCGCCATTCTGATACCAATGAAAACTAAATATATGTGCAATTGACCGAATTTATAGCCAAATTTGACTGCCATTTTATAAAGAAAGATGCTGAGGCCCATATTGCCTATTGGACAGCAATATGAGGATGGAGAATCTATCAGCCAAGTTATTACTTCTAAAATAAATGAGCAACATAAAATGGCTACGATTAAAAGTATCATGGATGATCATTGTAATAATGTCAAATGTTCCCTTAGCATTCTTAGAAAGTTTCATACTTACTATCAACAGTTAAATAAGGAGAACACTCAGGGCCTGAGTAAGGGTTCAGCAAAGGGTTACTCCATCACAAACCTGACCCATATCCTCTCTGGGTATTACAAGTGTCATAAGAGATAATGCAATTGCAATATGACAGACAGGATATCTGTCATGTTTGTGATGAGTGATCTGTCTGCTGAACTCTAAAGCAGACTATTTAAGTTTGAAGGAAGCTCTACAGTTAAACAGATACCAGAATGATGCTTGGTTTCTGAGATAGTTCTTAATGATGTGGTGCACACTATAACATAAATACTTACTTGTACTGCAGGTTATGATGGAAACCTCCTGAGCTGTACAATTATTTTTTTAATTTATTAGCTCCCATTATATTGAAAATAGTTATAAAGATTGAGTTTGGTCTGGCATACCACCTTTATGGAATTCCATCAATATTGCTATGTTTCTACAAAGAAGAGGAAACCTACTGATAAACGAAGATCATACAAATCCATCTCTTTAATTAACTCTCTTGCCAAAATATACTCAAAGATTCTTGTCATGTATATTTCCCAGGTTGTTGATTTTTTTGTGTGTCCACAGCAAAATGGGCTGATATCAGGTTGAGATTCAACAACACATATTAACACCACTATGTCCCTATTTGATACCACCGATGCTATGTACATACAGGCCAGTATGATCCGCCTAGATGCCGAAAAGTCATTTGATACAGTGTCAGGTAGATTTTTATGGAAAGTCATGAAAATGGTGGGGCTTGGTAAAACATTTCTCTGTCATGTACAGACTTGTACACAACTATAACCCTGCTAGGTTTATAATTATGGGCCAAACTTCTGGTCACATTTAGAGAACTCAAGAAACTCGCCAGGGATGTCCAATCTCCCCACTGCTATGTGAGCTTTACTTTAAACAATATTCAAGTTTCAAGTTTCAAGTTTAATGTTTATTGCTTGATTAATTAAAATCATCACAATCCCCCCTACATAAAATAAGTGAGATTCATATACTCAAACAGCGAGAAATATAATTATGCAAGTGCTCATTTTACATCCGTACTCTATCTCTCATACATTTCAAGTGTATAAAATTCTGTTATTATAAAATCATTCTAAAACTATGTTTAGATCAGATTACAACCAAAATGTTAAAATTATATACCAACCGAATTAAAATTATGGGGATATGTTACATGCAATTATGGTTAAAGATCATCCGCTTGCAATAGACAGCTGTTGACTAATCTCATAAACTTAACTCCTCGGCAAGACAAGATACATGACGAGCCCTCCAGCCAGCTTATCACTGCTTGTCTGCTAGAGCGAATGTTCAGATTGATAAAGATCGCCTTTAGGTATTGTCTCCTTTGGGTCAACATGGCTGGACAGGCGCACAACAAATGGGCCAAGGTTTCCTTTTGGAATCCACATAAGCGACAACGTTCTGAATTAAAACCTGTCACCCAAGAGGGGGATAAATCCTTAGAGACATACACCCCCATCCTGAACTTTAGAAAGCACATCTTTAAATAGGAACTAAAATGGGCAGATAAGTAGGCTTGTGGCTTTAGAGACCTGTATGAATTCATGACTGTCCATCCGTGCCGTCTCTTTGTGAGCGCAAATTTATCTTCCAATAAAGATTTCTTTTTGCTTGCGACATTCACAGTTTTATTAAAGGACACTCGATCCATCTTATTGTCCCAAGCTGGTTGGAGTTCCAAAGTGGCCAAAGATGAGCTCAAATAACTCCCCCAAGAATTTTGGGTATCTTGCTCATTCTGTGACCTTACTTCGTCCCAGCAGAGTCTATTTAGAGTTTCCGCTTCGGATAGCCGGAGGGTGTGGCAGAATTTAATAAAGTTATTCATTGCCCTGTATTTAAGATCCTGAAGACCAAATTCCAGTCTCACCTGGGCGGGCGAAGCACATTTTGGCAAATTAAAAACTGCTTTATAAATTTTTGACTGCAATTCGTTCTGAAGATGCGAATCTTTGCCGCACCAGGGGACAAGACCGTATGACAAACTTGGTTGGATTTGGGCAGCCATGACTTTTAACAAATGCGAATGGTTAGGGCAGTCCAATTTTTTACGCAAGGATCTATAAGCGTAGATCAGGGACTGAGTCTTTGCCTTGAGGGACATTTTGTGTTCTTTGTGACTTGTGCCCTGCCCGATTATTACGCCCAGATATTTATATGAACTTTTTTCTTCCACATGGGCGCCCTTAACCCTCCATTTGAACTTTAATTTCCTGCTGTCAACCAGACGAACGATTTTTGTTTTATCTTTGTTTATCTCTAGCTGTTCCGAGTCCAGGTAGTATGCCAGGTTATTTATTGATCTTTGTAGTCCCACTGGGGTTTGGCTTAACAAGACAATGTCGTCTGCATATTGGAGGATTGCGACTGGTTTGTTGGCCAGTTTCGGGGGGTGGCAGTCTGGGTTTTCAAAGTGTCGGGCGATATCCGATAAATACAGATTAAAAAGGCTTGCGGCCAAGACACAGCCTTGCTTCAGAACACTTTGTGTAGGAATATTTCCGGTGGTGCTCGACCCGTTTCCCAGCTTGACTCTTGTCCAGGTGTCAGTATGTTATGTTATGTTATGTTATTAATATTTGTACAGCGCAACAGCTGCCCCAGCAAAGGGGCGTCCTGGCGCTATGAGAAGGCAAACACAACACAACATCAGTCTGGCGCAGAGAAGAACCTAAATTTAGACAAACAATAAGGTTTTGATAGCGCGTCTAAACTGAAGAAGGTCATCAATTGCCCGAGTCTCAGAAGGGAGGAGGTTCCACCACTTCGCTGCCAGTACTCGAAAGGAGCTGCCGCCAGTTCTACTCAGCCTGAAGCATGGAACCACTGCCAAGTTCTGGCCCAAAGATCTCAGAGTCCGCAAAGGGACATAAGGAATTAGAAGATTCGCCAGAATTTGGGGAGACATACCTTTTTAGGATTTTAAATGCCAGGCAGAGAACCTTGAATTTAATCCTCTGAGTTACAGGGAGCCAATGAAGCGAGTGCATCGTCTTGGAGACCGAGCACCGTCTAGGCAAACCTACCACTATTCTGGCCGCAGCGTTTTGAACTCGCTGCAGCCGAATAAGTTCAGCCTGATTTATCCCGGCCAAGAGCGAGCTGGCGTAGTCCAGTCGAGACAGTACGGATGCCTGAACCACCAGCTGTCTGGTGGGGGCATCAAAGAATCTCATTATAGGCCTTAGTCCTCTAATAACGCCATAGCACGAGGCCGCCACCCTCTTGGTGTGGCAGATAAAACTAAGTGTTGGATCAAGCCAAACCCCAAGATTTTTTTA
Organism: Lissotriton helveticus; assembly: GCF_964261635.1. Lineage (NCBI taxonomy): Eukaryota > Metazoa > Chordata > Amphibia > Caudata > Salamandridae > Lissotriton > Lissotriton helveticus. The sequence goes on along the minus strand of NC_136061.1, from coordinate 1,727,187,751 downwards.
TCTCCGATACCGGAGAGGGGGTCACACCCACTTCAGAAGGCCACCAGTCGTCGCCCCACAACCCCACTTGCTTGCCTACCACCATGACCTCTGTCTTCTTGGTGTTCAACTGGAGACAGTTAGAGTTCATCCAATTGGCCACTGCCCGTAAGCCGTCCCGGAACCTGAGGGCCTCCACATCAGAGTCCCCACTCAACGTGACCGCCAGCTGCGTGTCATCAGCATATGAGACCTTCGTCAGGCCACCTGGCAAGTCTAAACCGTACCCGTTGTCTCTGGGGGTCCCACAGGGGTCTTCGTTGAGCCCCACTCTCTTTAATCTTTATGTGAGACCGCTGGCTGCGGTCGTCAGGCAATGGGCCCCGGACAGACCTCCCCCGGGCTTCCGGGGCAACCATCTCCAGGAGGCCAACGGGATGGCAAAGTACCCGGGAAGGGCTCCACGGGTCCCGGGCAGCCTTCCCCTGGGCGTCCGGGGCTCCCACCTCCAGGCCGACGGCATGTCACACTGCCCAGGACGGGCTCCATGGGCCCCGGACAGACCTCCCCCGGGCGTCCGGGGCACCCATCTCCAGGAGGCCAACGGGATGGCAGAGTAACCGGGAAGGGCTCCATGGGTCCCGGGCAGCCCTCCCCCGGGCGTCCGGGGCTCCCACCTCCAGGACGACGGCATGTCAAAGTGCCCAGGGCGGGCTCCACGGGCCCCGGGCAGCCCTCCCCCCCGGGCGTTCGGGGCACACATCTCCAGGAGGCCAACGGCGTTGCAAAGTACCCGGAAAGGGCTCCACGGGTACCGGGCAGTCCTCCCCCGGGCATCCGGGGCACCCATCTCCATGAGGCCAACGGCATTGGCAAAGTACCCGGGAAGGGCTCCACGGGTCCCGACCAGGCTTCCCACGGGCATCCCGGACACCCTCCTCCAGGCCGATGGCATGTCAAAGTGTCCAGGACGGGCTCCATGGGTCCCGGGCAGCCCGCTCCCGGGCGTCCGGGGCTCCCACCTCCAGGCCGACGGCATGTCAAAGAGCCCAGGACGGGATCCACGGGTACCGGGCAGTCCTCCCCCGGGCGTCCGGGGCTCCCATCTCCAGGCCAACGGCATGGCTCAATGCCCAGGACGGGCTCCATGGGTCCCGCGCAGGCCTCCCCCGGACGCGTCCGGGGCAACCATCTCCATGAGGCCAACGGCATTGGCAAAGTACCCGGGAAGGGCTCCACGGGTCCCGGGCAGGCCTCCCCCGGGCGTCCAGGGCACCCACCTCCAGGCCGACGGCATGTAAAAGTGCCCAGGACCAGTTCCACGGGTCCCGGGCAGTCCTCCCCCGGGCGTCCGGGGCACCCTTCCCCGGGCCAAAGCATTTCAGAGTGCCCAGGACGGGCTCCACGGGTCCCGGGCGTCCAGGGCTCCCTTTCCCGGGCCAACAGCTTGTCAGAGTGCCCAGGACGGGCTCCACGGGCCCCGGGCGTCCGGGGCACCCTTCCCCGGGCCAGCGGCATGTCAGAGTGCCCAGGACGAGTTCCACGGGACCCGGGCAGTCCTCCCCCGGGTGTCCCGGGCTCCCTTCCCCGGGCCAAAGCATTTCAGAGTGCCCAGGACGGGCTCCATGGGTCCCGGACGTCCGGGGCTCCCTTCCCCGGGCCAACGGCATACAGGAGTGCCCAGGACGGGCTCCACAGGTCCCGGTCGTCTGGGGCTCCCTTCCCCGGTCCAACAGCTTGTCAGAGTGCCCAGGACGGGCTCCACGGGTCCCGGGCAGTCCTCCCCGGGCCAACAGCAGGTCAGAGTGCCCAGGACGGGCTCCACGGGTCCCGGGCAGTCCGCCCCCCCCCCCCCGGGCGTTCGGGGCACCCATCTCCAGGAGGCCAACAGCGTTGCAAAGTACCCGGGAAGGGCTCCACGGGTCCCGGGCAGTCCTCCCCCGGGCGTCCGGGGGCTCCCTTCTCCAGGCCAACGGCATGGTTCAATGCCCAGGGCGGGCTCCATGTGTCCCGGACAGACCTCCCCCGGGCGTCCGGGGCACCCATCTCCAGGCCAACGGCATGGCTCAATGCCCAGGACGGGCTCCATGGGTCCGGGGAGGCGTCCCATGCGCCTCCGGGCTTGGGAGCCCCGGCTGGGTCCAGGGGCCCGGCCGGGCCCCGGGTCGGGTGCTCCGGCCCTGGTCCCTGTCTCCCAGCCTACCGCACTGCCAAGGGCCTAGGAAGGGGTTCCGTTGTGCCCGGGGAGCCTCCCCTTGCTTGTCTGGGTTCAGGAGCTCTGTCCGGGGCCCCTAGGGGCCCGGGGGGGGGGGAGGGGGGCCTCCCCACCCCGGGCTCTGTCCTTGGTCCTGCTGCGTGGCAGGGTGCCCGGGACGGGGTCCGGAGGGACCGGGGAGGCGTCCCTAGTGCCTCCGGGCTCCCAGATGGGGCCAGGGGCCCGGGTTGGGTTCCCCTCATCCCCCGGCCTGCCGCACTGCCAAAGCCCGGGATGGGGTTCTGTTGTGCCCGGGGAGCCTCCCCTTGCTTGGCTGGGTCCAGGAGCTCCATCATGAGCACCGCAGCTCCATGCCCAAACCCATTTGAAAACCCGCCGCAGCGAAGGGGTTATAGGCGGCCATCTATTCGAATGCACAAATGCATGCTGTGACATCGCATTCCTTTACAGCGAGATGCCTTGGCATCGCAAGTCAGTAGATCAACTTGATCTAGAGGACACACGAACTAAAGGCATAATACAATCTATTTTTCAAACTCCAACCTGCGCAACAGGAGGGAAAGTGTTGATATACTAGCCCCTTCAGTGCTAATGACGGCTCCAGCTCGTCACGATTCCAGTAGGGAAGGTGTTGGTACATTCCTTATGTTGGAGCGCCATCTAGAGCAAGTCCGGTAGATAATGTATTTGCAATAGTAGCGCGCAATGCTTTCCAATGGGGCGACCAGATTGCCGGGCTTACATGGAAGGCCTGAGGCCTGAGGTCCAGGGGAGGGCGGCCTCCCCATCCCGGGCGCTGTCCTTGGTCCTGCTGCGTGGCAGGGTGCCCGGGACGGGGTCCTGGAGGGCCCGGGGAGGCTTCCCCTGCGCCTCCGGGCTTGGGAGCCCAGGCTGGGTGGGTCGGGTGCCACGGCCCTGGGCCCTGTCTCCCAGCCTGCCGCACTGCCAAGGGCCCGGGAAGGGGTTCCGATGTGCCCGGGGAGACTCCCCTTGCTTGGCTGGGTTCAGGAGCAGTGGCTAGGGCCCCTGAGGGCCCGGGGAGGGCGGCCTCCCCACCCCGGGCTCTGTCCTTGGTCCTGCTGCGTGGCAGGGTGCCCGGGACGGGGTCCGGAGGGACCGGGGAGGCGTCCCATGCACCTCCGGGCTTGGGAGCCCCGGCTGCGTCCAGGGGCCCGGCCGGGCCCCGGGTCGGGTGCTCCGGCCCTGGGCCCTGTCTCCCAGCCTGCCGCGCTGCCAAGGGCCCGGGAAGGGGTTCCGATGTGCCTGGGGAGCCTCCCCTTGCTTGGCTGGGTTCAGGAGCAGTGGCTAGGGCCCCTGAGGGCCCGGGGAGGGCGGCCTCCCCACCCCGGACTCTGTCCTTGGTCCTGCTGCGTGGCAGGGTGCCCGGGACGGGGTCCGGAGGGACCGGGGAGGCGTCCCATGCACCTCCGGGCTTGGGAGCCCCGGCTGCGTCCAGGGGCCCGGCCGGGCCCCGGGTCGGTTTCTCCGGCCCTGGGCCCTGTCTCCCAGCCTGCCGCACTGCCAAGGGCCCGGGAAGGGGTTCCGATGTGCCCGGGGAGCCTCCCCTTGCTTGGCTGGGTTCAGGAGCAGTGGCTAGGGCCCCTGAGGGCCCGGGGAGGGCGGCCTCCCCACCCCGGACTCTGTCCTTGGTCCTGCTGCGTGGCAGGGTGCCCGGGACGGGGTCCGGAGGGACCGGGGAGGCGTCCCATGCACCTCCGGGCTTGGGAGCCCCGGCTGCGTCCAGGGGCCCGGCCGGGCCCCGGGTCGGTTTCTCCGGCCCTGGGCCCTGTCTCCCAGCCTGCCGCACTGCCAAGGGCCCGGGAAGGGGTTCCGATGTGCCCGGGGAGCCTCCCCTTGCTTGGCTGGGTTCAGGAGCAGTGGCTAGGGCCCCTGAGGTGGAATCGCAACCTGGAACGACCTATCCGTAAGAAAGGATCGAAACCAGCATAGGGCAGAGCCCTTGACTCCTACTTCCTCCAGTCGCTGAAGTAAGATCCTGTGCGATACAGTGTCGAACGCGGCACTCAGATCTAATTATAATAGTGCCGCTGTCCGACCCGCATCAAGCACAGATCGCAGATGTTCGACCATGGAAAGTAGGGCCGTCTCCGTGCTGGGGCCCGCACGGAACCCATTCTGAGTTGGGTCTAAGATGTTAGCTCTGGTAAGATGGTCTGCCAGGATACCGATCACATGGGCCTCAGCAACTTTTGTGGCCCAGGGAAGCAAGGAGATCGAGCGGTAGTTCTCAGGTTTGAGAGGATCGAGGGTAGCCTTCTTCAATATGGGTGTGACTATGGCCTGCTTCCACCTAGTAGGCACTACACCTGAGGATAATGACAGGTTGATTAAAGACAACATCGGAGTGCTGCTGAGCCGGTTTAAGCGGATCTGCAGGAGAACCCGACTTAATTTTTAAACTCAAGTGATCAAAAGCCTCCCTTGTCTTGGAAGGCAGGGTGTCGAGACACTCACTATCTCTCACGACACAGCTGTCTCGCACTAAATTGGACGAGACCATAGGGAAGGTTCGATATATGGCTTGCACCTTCTCGAGAAAAAAAGAGGCCAGACCCTCACAATGGGAATCTGAACATATTTCTACAGCCGTTGTCCTCTTAGCCACTAAGTCCTTTAAAACCTTGAATATAAGTTTCGAGGGGTTAGGGCTATTCAGAAACTCCTGAGCATAATAGGCTGCACGGGCTCTGCATATTGCTCTGTGGTAGATCTTAGTTTTAGCAAAGTAGCAGGCCTTAAGCTCAGGATCAAATGATTTTCTCCAAAGCCGTTCAGCCTGCCTACAGGCTCTTTTAAGGGATGCTAAGGCATCGTCATACCAAGGGCTATGCTCTTTAGCGCCCTGTTTAGACCATACCAAAGGGATCAAAAAGTCCAGAGCGCGAGAAATCCACACACAGAAAGCGTCGTACCCATCATCGACATTAATGACCGGGCCCAGGGGCGCTTTCTCCAAAAAACGATAAAAGTCTTCCAGTTTTAATTTATTCCAACGGCGTTTAAGGATTGTTTTATCCTTAGATATAAAAGGAGGATCGGACATAGAGACAACCATCTTCACCAGCATATGATCGGTCCAAATCAACTGAATGGGACAAAGTACTCTAATACCCTCTAAGTTGGTAAAAAACGGGTCAAGTATGTGGCCATCTCGATGTGTAGGAGAGGTCACCAGCTGGGAAAACTGCAAGGCCTCTAGATCGGCAGAAAAACTCCGAATAGCGGGCAAAGATAGACAGTCCAAATGGAGATTGAGGTCACCAAGGACATTAAAATTCGCACATCCTAATGCCTCCGTACTAATTAGATCCGGGAGAGCATCCCTAAAGGCAGCATCGCAGCCCGGAGGGCGGTAAATTAAAAGGCCCGAAAAGGTGAAGTGATGATTAAACGAAATTTTAAACAGAGCACATTCACATCCGGGAAGTTTAAGGGCTTTCCATTCACATGGGTAAGAAAACTTAACAGCCATCGCAATTCCCCCTCCTCTCGTACCCCGATTAAGCGTAAAGATAGCATAGTCAGGGGGAAAAGCGAGGTTCAGTATGGAGGAGTCCGAGTCCTGCAGCCACGTTGCGGTCATAAAGAGCGCATCAGGGGCCTTTTTTTTAAGGAGATCATATATCTCCTGATAATGTTTTACCAGTGACCTGACATTCAAATTCCAGATGTCAAGATCCCACTTCCGTGGCATGTGTTTCTGCCCAGCTGGTAAATTCAAGGAACAAATGCGCGATGGAGTGTCCAATGCCCAAACGCCACAGGTGCAACGATAGGTGCCACAAGTTGGGGCCACTGGGGGGAGATCACAGACAGTGCACAATCCCCGAATGGCCAACAGCTCTTCCCTTTGCTACCTAATTATAGGTGATGACATAATGGTAGGAAGAGGCATAGAGTCCTGCCACGACCCGCGATGCCTTGGCGCTGACGTGCAGGACTCTGGCACGACTCAGGCGCAGCGAAGGCGCGCCCGCTGCGCAATACCGCTGCGCGTTGAAGGGAGCTTTAAATAGGCGTCCCTCCACTCAGCTGGAGCGCTAGAACGCTCATCAGTGACAACCCCGGAGAGTGAACACCACTCCAAGATGGCGCCCAAAGAGAATCCCACCCCAGGAACCGGACCCGCCTGTACAGCGGTGAGGAGCCGATTAAAGTGCAGGTAAGGGGGGGTAGAATAAGTCCCGTTAAAACCAGGGGAAAATGCAACACAAAATGAACTAAAATAGATACCAGGTTAGTTAAAATAGTAGCGAGGCACAATGAGGCGCAAAGCGCGATGCAGCGCGCGAATACCTTCTCAGGGAAGACCACAAGGCAGGTCGCCTTAAATAGGCGTCCCTCCACTCAGCTGGAGTGCTAGAACGCTCATCAGTGACAACCCCGGAGAGTGAACACCACTCCAAGATGGCGCCCAAAGAGTGAACACCACTCCAAGATGGCGCCCAAAGAGTGAACACCACTCCAAGATGGCGCCCAAAGAGTGAACACCACTCCAAGATGGCGCCCAAAGAGAATCCCACCCCAGGAACCGGACCCGCCTGAACAGCGGTGAGGAGCCGATTAAAGTGCAGGTAAGGGGGGGTAGAATAAGTCCCGTTAAAACCAGGGGAAAATGCAACAAAAAATTTACTAAAATAGATACCAGGTTAGTTAAAATAGTAGCGAGGCACAATGAGGCGCAAAGCGCGATGCAGCGCGCGAATACCTTCTCAGGGAAGACCACAAGGCGTCCCTCCACTCAGCTGGAGCGCTAGAACGCTCATCAGTGACAACCCCCGAGAGTGAACACCACTCCAAGATGGCGCCCAAAGAGTGAACACCACTCCAAGATGGCGCCCAAAGAGTGAACACCACTCCAAGATGGCGCCCAAAGAGTGAACACCACTCCAAGATGGCGCCCAAAGAGTGAACACCACTCCAAGATGCAAGGTTACAATGGCGGTGAGGAGTGCATTTGGTATACCCCATCTTTTAAGTTTATTCCATAAGTGATTCCTGCTCACTCTGTCAAAAGCAGATTTGATGTCCACGAAACAGGCTAAGAGGCGGACTTTCCTTCTTTGCACCTGTTCCGTCAATAGAGCTAAGGTTGCAAGGTTTGATTGAGTGCCCATGCCTTGCCTGAATCCTGTTTGGAAGTTGGGTACGATGTTTTGTTCCTCCATCCAACGTTGCAGATGGTTCAATAGGCACGACGCGTATAGTTTGGCTTCCACGTCAATCAAGGAGATTAATCTGTAATTCCCTGGCTTACCATGCTCTCCCTTTTTATGTATGGGGTTTATGACAGTCCCCCTCCAGGAAGCTGGGATGTTAGAATTTACATAGATCTCGTTGAAGTCTGGTGTTAGGATTTCAGACCATAACTCTGGGTTATTCCTGAAGATTGCGTTTGGAATGCCGTTTGGCCCTGCCGCTCCCTCGGACTTTAATTTCTTTATGAGGATTTTTAGTTCTTTCTCATTTATCAGAGGAATTTGCTCCTCAAAAGAGGAGTTTAAATGGGCTGAATTAGCTGTTGGAATTGCATGTCTCTGTTCGGCTTGTGCCTCCTTTTGGTCGTGATGTTGCCCCTGGTGTTGTTGTTCTAGATCCTTCCTTTGCTGGTTGAACAAGGTCTTTAAACAATATTATGATTGAAGAAGAGAATGTATATTGTACCTGTAGATGTCAATGGAACTGAGGTCAAAATCACTGCATATGAAGTTGATGGTGCTGTTTCCTCGACTGATGTTCATTTAACTACAAATGCTATTGAAAAAGAGGTTATATATTTTGGGGAGGTTTCGAGACGCAAATTGAATAAGTGAGTAGTGAAAGTTACAGATTATTTAGGTGTTACTGTGTTGTGATCTTGACCAGATTTTTTGCTTAAATTATGAAAACCTTTTTCAAACAGTGCGTCAATCAAACAAGGCACTAGCATTGTTTACCTTTTAGTCTTGCTGGGTGCTACAAAATAGTGAAGATGAATATCTCAGTGAAATTTTTATATTTGATGAATTCTATATAACTTCTTATTCCACATTTGTTTTTTTCAGTGGTTAGCTTCAGATACTAGTAATGTCATGTGGGGATACCAAATAAGCATTTTAATTTTATTAACGAGCACCAATATACCTAAGTTTGCCCTATCTTTAATCAGTCAGCTATGATAGTCAATATATACCGCATGTATGATGGTACAGCGCTGCACATAACACCGCAGTACCATCACAGCGCAGCTTTTACAACGCAAGTCGTTACCACGACTTGCGCTGTAGGGTGCTGGACTTAGGAATAGTATGATTTACTATTCCAACTCCAGCCTACGTACAGTAGGAAAGGTGTTGGAATAGTAAATCACACTATTCCTTAGTCTAGAGCGCCCTCCAGCGCAAGTTGTGGTAACGACTTGTGTTCTAAAATCCACGTTGTAATGGTACTGCGGTGTTATGACCGCGTCGTAATGGTTGTTTCCCATATATACCAGATAGCTTTTGTAAAAGATGCTGATTGTTTCTTTTCTCAGTATTTAAGTAGTAAAAGATGCTCGATCATGGCTAGTCGTAAACATTTGCCCAGAGGCCACAAAGTCCCTTAAGAGTGAGCGAGGGATGCACTGTGGCTACAGGGGGGTCCTGGGTGCGTCAAGCATTGTGTAAGTAGGTCTAAAAAATGTTAAAGTAACTGGCAAGCATTTATTTGCAGGTTAACTGAAGTTAAGTGGTGCCGGACACCACAGTATTTAATTCATTTAACCTGCAAATAAGTGCTTGCCCGTTTGTTTAACATTTTTTCTAATTATTAGTGCTCAACAAGTAAACAGGAGCTTGTGCTACTGTTCACCGGGGGCCGCATGTAAAGGTTAAGAGGGCCACAGGCCGCACCCGGGCTGTACTTTGAGTATAGCTGTGCTAGATGAACATGGCTGGGTTGGTGTGACCCATTTAATTTTCTTAAAATTAATTGATAGTCTCCTTTATGGGGTTATTCATCTTCCCCGTGTATTTCGGGACTCTATAAAGCTTGGGCAGATGACGGGCTAAATAGTATTGCTAACCTCTTCTCAGTAGTTTTATTTCAAACATTCTAGAATTTTTTAACAGAGTTTTCTCAGCCTCTGTAATTCTTTTTAAACATCTGCAAATGCTTGACTTTTTAAGTGGCATTAACTTTACAGATATTTGCATGGTCAACTCCAATCTTTTAGAATTTAAGAGCCCTGATAAGAACAAAGGACCTGATGTGGCAATTGGTCACAAATGGGTTAGCAATCATTAACAGGTAAGTTTGGAATGTGCCAACATGGTTTTCAGATCAAGGAACAAAAGTAAGGAAGCCAACTGACCCTTACCGACTCACTATTTTTGCAACTGGGATTTGTGGTGGCCTATTACCAATTTACATTTCTTATTTTGCAATGTACTGTTGATTTGCTAATTGCAAAATTACAAAAACGGGTTTTGCACGCGCAAACTGGCATCAATTGAAAGCAGGGGGTAATCCTCTGCAAACTTTAAAAGGGGCGTAAACTATTTTTTTCAACAATGGCTGCTCTGTATGCTATACCGAGGAGGATGAGGCTGCTTGCTCCGTACTAAAACAGGAGAAGTCAAAGATAGGAGTGCATTTTCAGTCACGTTACTTTGTTCAGAAAAAATTTGGGGGCATTTTTTTTTAAACTAAGATTATTATTAGTATCTTGTTTTAAAATAATTATGTGGATGTATTCTGGATGCTGTTGGGGAGGATCCAAGGTGTCAATATTTGTGAGGCCAGGTATAGCCTCAGTAGTGAGAGTGCTCTTAAGGGACTCATGCATTGCTGTTGCTGGTGGCTCCTTGGAATGTCCACCTCAAGTAACAGCAGCTTCCTTCCTCCTACTGGCAGCACGCTTTTCCTTCATGTATGAGCCATTATCATACCACCACTTCAAAATTGCTGCAAAACTGTGTGTCTTTACACCCACACCATTTATGCTTTTGTGGATGCGGATTCAAAAAAGCCTTGGTGGCTTCTGGGACAGTTAGGGAGGCCTCCCCGAAGAACTGATCATTGTTTGCTACACACTTGTCCGCCAGTATAGCAATTTCATCGTCTAAGAATTTTTGCTTGCACTTCCTTGACGAGTCCTCTGCCTGCCCTTCCCGAGTTGGCTCTGATCCAGTGCTCACCACATCTAATCAGGGATCATATATATATATATATATATATATATATATATATATATATATATATATATATATATATATATATATATATATGTATATATATATTCACTGAAAAAAACATAGGGTTTACACACGTTATAGTTAAGAAATAGCATTTACAAAACCTATGAAATTCACTGAAAAAACCATAGGTTTGACACCAGTTATAGTTAGCTGGAAATTTTACTCGCATAAAACCAATGAAATTCCCACGTTATAGTTAGTTGGACTCACTATAACTTGCGCGTGCAATGCACTGCTGATGACGTCACATATTACATCACTCATGACATGGTCAGTGACATCAGTCATGACATCACTGATGACACTATGCAGTGAATGTGTGTCTTTTTAAAAAATAAATATGTGTTATATATGTATATGTAAAAGTTGATGGAAGAATAAATGTTTAAATAAGTGATTACTTGGATGTTTTTTTTTTAAATTGATTGGTTAACTGGTTTATTAAGTGTATCTTAGTGAATACATATATTAGAGAGTAATGTTTAAATATTTAAATATATGTATTAGTGTTTCAATTTGTGTATAAGTGGGTGCATGGGTTGGTGAGTAGCTACATGTGTATGTATATGGGTTATTAGATGTTTTTGTTAGTATCAGTATGAGTGTTTGTATGGTTTGGTGGGCGTATTACTTAACACATAGATGCATGAATGACTGACTCTCTCTTTGTATGTGTTTTGAAGACAGCATATTTGCAGGACTGTATGGGTGGAAGAGTGTGTATATGTGTGTCTTAGTGAGTGAATGACTGTCTCACTAGTGTCTTTATCAGTAACTACATATGTTTTAATCTAATATATGTGAATATTGATGTATATAAGTGAGTATATGTGAGAGAAAGAGATTGTAAGAGTTCCTGTTTAGATAAGTATGTGTTTCTATAAGTGATTGTTTAAGAAAGTAAGTATGTGTATGTTTCTATAGAAGTAAGGTGGTTGTGTGTGTATAGCTGTATATGCAAATAAATGGATGTTCAATAGTTTATTTGCATGTGTGAATATGTGTGAGAGTATCTTTTGGATGACTGTCGGTGTGTAACAGGATGTATAGGTGTATCACTACATATCATGAGTGAGTATATGTACGAGTGACTATATAGAACTGTTGATCAATGAGTGGATGTGTATATAGATGGTGGAATTATTGAATTGGTTGTAACTGGTATGGGTATCTCCATTTTTTTGAAAATTTTAGTTTCTATTTTTGAATATGTGTTTCAAGGGTTACATTACATTGAAAAGAGGTCTGTCACTCTGTCACAAGGATAGTGTCATCAGTGATGTCACTGACCATGTCATGAGTGATGTAATATGTGACGTCATCAGCAGTGCATTGCACGCGCAAGTTATAGTGAGTCCAACTAACTATAACGTGGGAATTTCATTGGTTTTATGCGAGTAAAATTTCCAGCTAACTATAACTGGTGTCAAACCTATGGTTTTTTCAGTGAATTTCATAGGTTTTGTAAATGCTATTTCCTAACTATAACGTGTGTAAACCCTATGGTTTTTTCAGTGAATTTCATAGGTTTTTTAAATGCTACTTCCTAACTATAACGTGTTTAAAACCTATGTTTTTTTCAGTGAATATATATATATATATATATATATAAAATTTCTATGGCAAAATGAAACCCCTCATTTTGTTCCTTTTCAAATTAAATGTATTAAGTGTTACCACTTTATTCCAATCAAGATGACTTCAGGTGTGCCATACTTTTGTCATAAGTGAGACTGTTAGCGTTCTATTTGTTCTTTAGAACACTCTGGGACATTCTGTCATTGGGCTATAGTTGGGCTACATCTGGCTGATATTTGGGCTACATTTGTTTTTTTTGTCTCTGGTGGCCATCTTTGGGCTACATTGGGCTACATTGGGCTACATTGGGCTACATTTGGGCTCTAACATATATATAGCCCAATGTACTTGGGCGCCATCTTGGAGTGGTGTTCACTCTTTGGGCGCCATCTTGGAGTGGTGTTCACTCTTTGGGCGCCATCTTGGAGTGGTGTTCACTCTCGGGGGTTGTCACTGATGAGCGTTCTAGCGCTCCAGCTGAGTGGAGGGACGCCTTGTGGTCTTCCCTGAGAAGGTATTCGCGCGCTGCATCGCGCTTTGCGCCTCATTGTGCCTCGCTACTATTTTAACTAACCTGGTATCTATTTTAGTAAATTTTTTGTTGCATTTTCCCCTGGTTTTAACGGGACTTATTCTACCCCCCCTTACCTGCACTTTAATCGGCTCCTCACCGCTGTTCAGGCGGGTCCGGTTCCTGGGGTGGGATTCTCTTTGGGCGCCATCTTGGAGTGGTGTTCACTCTTTGGGCGCCATCTTGGAGTGGTGTTCACTCTTTGGGCGCCATCTTGGAGTGGTGTTCACTCTCCGGGGTTGTCACTGATGAGCGTTCTAGCACTCCAGCTGAGTGGAGGGACGCCTATTTAAGGCGACCTGCCTTGTGGTCTTCCCTGAGAAGGTATTCGCGCGCTGCATCGCGCTTTGCGCCTCATTGTGCCTCGCTACTATTTTAACTAACCTGGTATCTATTTTAGTTCATTTTGTGTTGCATTTTCCCCTGGTTTTAACGGGACTTATTCTACCCCCCCTTACCTGCACTTTAATCGGCTCCTCACCGCTGTACAGGCGGGTCCGGTTCCTGGGGTGGGATTCTCTTTGGGCGCCATCTTGGAGTGGTGTTCACTCTCCGGGGTTGTCACTGATGAGCGTTCTAGCGCTCCAGCTGAGTGGAGGGACGCCTATTTAAAGCTCCCTTCAACGCGCAGCGGTATTGCGCAGCGGGCGCGCCTTCGCTGCGCCTGAGTCGTGCCAGAGTCCTGCCCGTCAGCGCCAAGGCATCGCGGGTCGTGGCAGGACTCTATGCCTCTTCCTACCATTATGTCATCACCTATAATTAGGTAGCAAAGGGAAGAGCTGTTGGCCATTCGGGGATTGTGCACTGTCTGTGATCTCCCCCCAGTGGCCCCAACTTGTGGCACCTATCGTTGCACCTGTGGCGTTTGGGCATTGGACACTCCGTCGCGCATTTGTTCCTTGAATTTACCAGCTGGGCAAAAACACATGCCACGGAAGTGGGATCTTGACATCTGGAATTTGAATGTCAGGTCACTGGTAAAACATTATCAGGAGATATATGATCTCCTTAAAAAAAAGGCCCCTGATGCGCTCTTTATGACCGCAACGTGGCTGCAGGACTCGGACTCCTCCATACTGAACCTCGCTTTTCCCCCTGACTATGCTATCTTTACGCTTAATCGGGGTACGAGAGGAGGGGGAATTGCGATGGCTGTTAAGTTTTCTTACCCATGTGAATGGAAAGCCCTTAAACTTCCCGGATGTGAATGTGCTCTGTTTAAAATTTCGTTTAATCATCACTTCACCTTTTCGGGCCTTTTAATTTACCGCCCTCCGGGCTGCGATGCTGCCTTTAGGGCTGCTCTCCCGGATCTAATTAGTACGGAGGCATTAGGATGTGCGAATTTTAATGTCCTTGGTGACCTCAATCTCCATTTGGACTGTCTATCTTTGCCCGCTATTCGGAGTTTTTCTGCCGATCTAGAGGCCTTGCAGTTTTCCCAGCTGGTGACCTCTCCTACACATCGAGATGGCCACATACTTGACCCGTTTTTTACCAACTTAGAGGGTATTGGAGTACTTTGTCCCATTCAGTTGATTTGGACCGATCATATGCTGGTGAAGATGGTTGTCTCTATGTCCGATCCTCCTTTTATATCTAAGGATAAAACAATCCTTAAACGCCGTTGGAATAAATTAAAACTGGAAGACTTTTATCGTTTTTTGGAGAAAGCGCCCCTGGGCCCGGTCATTAATGTCGATGATGGGTACGACGCTTTCTGTGTGTGGATTTCTCGCGCTCTGGACTTTTTGATCCCTTTGGTATGGTCTAAACAGGGCGCTAAAGAGCATAGCCCTTGGTATGACGATGCCTTAGCATCCCTTAAAAGAGCCTGTAGGCAGGCTGAACGGCTTTGGAGAAAATCATTTGATCCTGAGCTTAAGGCCTGCTACTTTGCTAAAACTAAGATCTACCACAGAGCAATATGCAGAGCCCGTGCAGCCTATTATGCTCAGGAGTTTCTGAATAGCCCTAACCCCTCGAAACTTATATTCAAGGTTTTAAAGGACTTAGTGGCTAAGAGGACAACGGCTGTAGAAATATGTTCAGATTCCCATTGTGAGGGTCTGGCCTCTTTTTTTCTCGAGAAGGTGCAAGCCATATATCGAACCTTCCCTATGGTCTCGTCCAATTTAGTGCGAGACAGCTGTGTCGTGAGAGATAGTGAGTGTCTCGACACCCTGCCTTCCAAGACAAGGGAGGCTTTTGATCACTTGAGTTTAAAAATTAAGTCGGGTTCTCCTGCAGATCCGCTTAAACCGGCTCAGCAGCACTCCGATGTTGTCTTTAATCAACCTGTCATTATCCTCAGGTGTAGTGCCTACTAGGTGGAAGCAGGCCATAGTCACACCCATATTGAAGAAGGCTACCCTCGATCCTCTCAAACCTGAGAACTACCGCTCGATCTCCTTGCTTCCCTGGGCCACAAAAGTTGCTGAGGCCCATGTGATCGGTATCCTGGCAGACCATCTTACCAGAGCTAACATCTTAGACCCAACTCAGAATGGGTTCCGTGCGGGCCCCAGCACGGAGACGGCCCTACTTTCCATGGTCGAACATCTGCGATCTGTGCTTGATGCGGGTCGGACAGCGGCACTATTATAATTAGATCTGAGTGCCGCGTTCGACACTGTATCGCACAGGATCTTACTTCAGCGACTGGAGGAAGTAGGTTTTCAGATCAAGGAACAAAAGTAAGGAAGCCAACTGACCCTTACCGACTCACTATTTTTGCAACTGGGATTTGTGGTGGCCTATTACCAATTTACATTTCTTATTTTGCAATGTACTGTTGATTTGCTAATTGCAAAATTACAAAAACGGGTTTTGCACGCGCAAACTGGCATCAATTGAAAGCAGGGGGTAATCCTCTGCAAACTTTAAAAGGGGCGTAAACTATTTTTTTCAACAATGGCTGCTCTGTATGCTATACCGAGGAGGATGAGGCTGCTTGCTCCGTACTAAAACAGGAGAAGTCAAAGATAGGAGTGCACGTTACTTTGTTCAGAAAAAATTTGGGGGCATTTTTTTTTAAACTAAGATTATTATTAGTATCTTGTTTTAAAATAATTATGTGGATGTATTCTGGATGCTGTTGGGGAGGATCCAAGGTGTCAATATTTGTGAGGCCAGGTATAGCCTCAGTAGTGAGAGTGCTCTTAAGGGACTCATGCATTGCTGTTGCTGGTGGCTCCTTGGAATGTCCACCTCAAGTAACAGCAGCTTCCTTCCTCCTACTGGCAGCACGCTTTTCCTTCATGTATGAGCCATTATCATACCACCACTTCAAAATTGCTGCAAAACTGTGTGTCTTTACACCCACACCATTTATGCTTTTGTGGATGCGGATTCAAAAAAGCCTTGGTGGCTTCTGGGACAGTTAGGGAGGCCTCCCCGAAGAACTGATCATTGTTTGCTACACACTTGTCCGCCAGTATAGCAATTTCATCGTCTAAGAATTTTTGCTTGCACTTCCTTGACGAGTCCTCTGCCTGCCCTTCCCGAGTTGGCTCTGATCCAGTGCTCACCACATCTAATCAGGGATCATATATATATATATATATATATATATATATATATATATATATATATATATATGTATATATATATTCACTGAAAAAAACATAGGGTTTACACACGTTATAGTTAAGAAATAGCATTTACAAAACCTATGAAATTCACTGAAAAAACCATAGGTTTGACACCAGTTATAGTTAGCTGGAAATTTTACTCGCATAAAACCAATGAAATTCCCACGTTATAGTTAGTTGGACTCACTATAACTTGCGCGTGCAATGCACTGCTGATGACGTCACATATTACATCACTCATGACATGGTCAGTGACATCAGTCATGACATCACTGATGACACTATGCAGTGAATGTGTGTCTTTTTAAAAAATAAATATGTGTTATATATGTATATGTAAAAGTTGATGGAAGAATAAATGTTTAAATAAGTGATTACTTGGATGTTTTTTTTTTTAAATTGATTAGTTAACTGGTTTATTAAGTGTATCTTAGTGAATACATATATTAGAGAGTAATGTTTAAATATTTAAATATATGTATTAGTGTTTCAATTTGTGTATAAGTGGGTGCATGGGTTGGTGAGTAGCTACATGTGTATGTATATGGGTTATTAGATGTTTTTGTTAGTATCAGTATGAGTGTTTGTATGGTTTGGTGGGCGTATTACTTAACACATAGATGCATGAATGACTGACTCTCTCTTTGTATGTGTTTTGAAGACAGCATATTTGCAGGACTGTATGGGTGGAAGAGTGTGTATATGTGTGTCTTAGTGAGTGAATGACTGTCTCACTAGTGTCTTTATCAGTAACTACATATGTTTTAATCTAATATATGTGAATATTGATGTATATAAGTGAGTATATGTGAGAGAAAGAGATTGTAAGAGTTCCTGTTTAGATAAGTATGTGTTTCTATAAGTGATTGTTTAAGAAAGTAAGTATGTGTATGTTTCTATAGAAGTAAGGTGGTTGTGTGTGTATAGCTGTATATGCAAATAAATGGATGTTCAATAGTTTATTTGCATGTGTGAATATGTGTGAGAGTATCTTTTGGATGACTGTCGGTGTGTAACAGGATGTATAGGTGTATCACTACATATCATGAGTGAGTATATGTACGAGTGACTATATAGAACTGTTGATCAATGAGTGGATGTGTATATAGATGGTGGAATTATTGAATTGGTTGTAACTGGTATGGGTATCTCCATTTTTTTGAAAATTTTAGTTTCTATTTTTGAATATGTGTTTCAAGGGTTACATTACATTGAAAAGAGGTCTGTCACTCTGTCACAAGGATAGTGTCATCAGTGATGTCACTGACCATGTCATGAGTGATGTAATATGTGACGTCATCAGCAGTGCATTGCACGCGCAAGTTATAGTGAGTCCAACTAACTATAACGTGGGAATTTCATTGGTTTTATGCGAGTAAAATTTCCAGCTAACTATAACTGGTGTCAAACCTATGGTTTTTTCAGTGAATTTCATAGGTTTTGTAAATGCTATTTCCTAACTATAACGTGTGTAAACCCTATGGTTTTTTCAGTGAATTTCATAGGTTTTTTAAATGCTACTTCCTAACTATAACGTGTTTAAAACCTATGTTTTTTTCAGTGAATATATATATATATATATATATATAAAATTTCTATGGCAAAATGAAACCCCTCATTTTGTTCCTTTTCAAATTAAATGTATTAAGTGTTACCACTTTATTCCAATCAAGATGACTTCAGGTGTGCCATACTTTTGTCATAAGTGAGACTGTTAGCGTTCTATTTGTTCTTTAGAACACTCTGGGACATTCTGTCATTGGGCTATAGTTGGGCTACATCTGGCTGATATTTGGGCTACATTTGTTTTTTTTGTCTCTGGTGGCCATCTTTGGGCTACATTGGGCTACATTGGGCTACATTGGGCTACATTTGGGCTCTAACATATATATAGCCCAATGTAGCCCAATATATATTTTTTCAAAGTTAATTTTCTCAGCAACTACTGAACAGATTTACACCATTCAAAGAAACGTGTAATCTGCGAGCCGGACTCCACCTTTCTACCAAATTCTTATAAATCCATTCAGCCGTTCGAGCTGTAGTCGTGTCTAAACGTCCTATGGAAAATAACATGGGGAAAACACGTTTTGGGACCCCCTTTTATCTCAGCCCTCACTTGACGAATCCCCCCCAAACTTTAAGGGAAGGAGCGGAGCGGAGCAGGCCATCTTCTTTGAGAAATTCGCAAAGATTCGTCGACCGGCGCCAAAGTTATTCTCAATAGAATGTTGCGGATTTCCTATGGAAACTAGGTCCTAACTACTGTCATTGGGCTATAGTTGGGCTACATCTGGCTGATATTTGGGCTACATTTGGGCTCTTTTGTCTCTGGTGGCCATCTTGGGAGACTGCATATCAGAATTTTTTTAATGAAATATAAGAGGATTTGAGAAGTCACTCAAAATGTGCCCTAATTTTTCTTTCTTCAGCACTAATCATAATTTCTACGGCAAAATGAACCCCCTTGTTTTGTTCCTTTGCAAATTAAATGTTTTAAGTGTTAACACTTTATTCCAATCAAGATGACTTCAGGTGTGCCATACTTTTGTCATAAGTAAGACTGTTAGCGCTCTAGTTGTTCTTTAGAACACTCTGGGACATTCTGTCATTGGGCTATAGTTGGGCTACATCTGGCTGATATTTGTGCTACATTTGTTTTTTTTTGTCTCTGGTGGCCATCTTTGGGCTACATTGGGCTACATTGGGCTACATTTGGGCTCTAACATATATATAGCCCAATGTAGCCCAATATATATTTTTTCAAAGTTAATTTTCTCAGCAACTACTGAACAGATTTACACCATTCAAAGAAAAGCGTAATCTGCGAGCCGGACTCTACCTTTCTACCAAATTTCTTATAAATCCATTCAGCCGTTCAAGCTGTAGCCGTGTCTAAATGTCCTATGGAAAATAACATGGGGAAAACACGTTTTGGGACCCCCCTTTTATCTCAGCCCCCAGTTGACGAATCCCCCCCAAACTTTCAGGGAAGGAGCGGTGCAAAGCTGAGTGAATGACTGTCTCACTAGTGTCTTTATCAGTAACTACATATGTTTTAATCTAATATATGTGAATATTGATGTATATAAGTGAGTATATGTGAGAGAAAGAGATTGTAAGAGTTCCTGTTTAGATAAGTATGTGTTTCTATAAGTGATTGTTTAAGAAAGTAAGTATGTGTATGTTTCTATAGAAGTAAGGTGGTTGTGTGTGTATAGCTGTATATGCAAATAAATGGATGTTCAATAGTTTATTTGCATGTGTGAATATGTGTGAGAGTATCTTTTGGATGACTGTCGGTGTGTAACAGGATGTATAGGTGTATCACTACATATCATGAGTGAGTATATGTACGAGTGACTATATAGAACTGTTGATCAATGAGTGGATGTGTATATAGATGGTGGAATTATTGAATTGGTTGTAACTGGTATGGGTATCTCCATTTTTTTGAAAATTTTAGTTTCTATTTTTGAATATGTGTTTCAAGGGTTACATTACATTGAAAAGAGGTCTGTCACTCTGTCACAAGGATAGTGTCATCAGTGATGTCACTGACCATGTCATGAGTGATGTAATATGTGACGTCATCAGCAGTGCATTGCACGCGCAAGTTATAGTGAGTCCAACTAACTATAACGTGGGAATTTCATTGGTTTTATGCGAGTAAAATTTCCAGCTAACTATAACTGGTGTCAAACCTATGGTTTTTTCAGTGAATTTCATAGGTTTTGTAAATGCTATTTCCTAACTATAACGTGTGTAAACCCTATGGTTTTTTCAGTGAATTTCATAGGTTTTTTAAATGCTACTTCCTAACTATAACGTGTTTAAAACCTATGTTTTTTTCAGTGAATATATATATATATATATATATATAAAATTTCTATGGCAAAATTAAACCCCTCATTTTGTTCCTTTTCAAATTAAATGTATTAAGTGTTACCACTTTATTCCAATCAAGATGACTTCAGGTGTGCCATACTTTTGTCATAAGTGAGACTGTTAGCGTTCTATTTGTTCTTTAGAACACTCTGGGACATTCTGTCATTGGGCTATAGTTGGGCTACATCTGGCTGATATTTGGGCTACATTTGTTTTTTTTGTCTCTGGTGGCCATCTTTGGGCTACATTGGGCTACATTGGGCTACATTGGGCTACATTTGGGCTCTAACATATATATATAGCCCAATGTAGCCCAATATATATTTTTTCAAAGTTAATTTTCTCAGCAACTACTGAACAGATTTACACCATTCAAAGAAAAGCGTAATCTGCGAGCCGGACTCTACCTTTCTACCAAATTTCTTATAAATCCATTCAGCCGTTCGAGCTGTAGCCGTGTCTAAATGTCCTATGGAAAATAACATGGGGAAAACACGTTTTGGGACCCCCCTTTTATCTCAGCCCCCAGTTGACGAATCCCCCCCAAACTTTCAGGGAAGGAGCGGTGCAAAGCAGGCCATCTTCTTTGAGAAATTCGCTAAGATTCGTCCACCGACGCCAAAGTTATTCTCAATAGAATGTTGCGGATTTCCTATGGAAACTAGGTCCTAACTATAACTACCTACTGGCGACCGCCAGTAGGTAATATATATATATATATATATATATATATATATATATATATATATATTCACAGAAAAAACCATAGGTTATAGACCATATATAGTTAGGAATTAGCATTTACAAAACCTTGAAAATTCACTGAAAAAACGATAGGTTATAGACCATATATAGTTAGGAATTAGCATTTAGAAAACCTTATTTTACTCACACAAAACCATTGAAATTCCATATATAGTTAGTTGCACTAACTATATATCGTGCACCCGCAATCCACTGCTGATGATGTCACATATTACATCATTCATGACATGGTCAGTGACATCACTGATGACATCACTGATGACATCTCAAATGACATCACTGATGACATCACTGATGACATCTCAAATGACATCACTGATGACATCATGACACACCAATACCAGTTACTACATACGCACTCACTGATTCCTACGTCTACACACACATTCACTCATTCACCCATACAATCACTCATACATACAGTCACTCATTATTACAACACTATCATATGCACTCATACACCTATGCAGACAGTCACACACTGCCACTCATCCATGGAGTTACTCACACACCAAGTCAGTCCTGTAAAGAATCAATCACACTTCCATTTCTTCATCTATACAGTTAAACACAGAACACCATACTTCAGTGACATCACTGATGACATCACTAATGACATCTGAAATGACATCACTGATGACATCTCAAATGACATCACTGATGACATCATGACACACCAATACCAGTTACTACATACGCACTCACTGATTCGTACGTCTACACACACATTCACTCATTCACCCATACAATTACTCATACATACAGTCAGTTATTATTAGAACACTATCATATCCACTCATACACCTAGTCAGTCCTGTGAAGAATCAATCACACTTCGATTTCCTCATCTATAGTTAAACACAGAACACCATACTTTTCACACATATACTAACACATACTTACTCTCTTATACAATCACTGATACAAGTACACATTGATATGCACAGAGTCACACACCTCCCAGCCAGCCACACACACACTCAGTCTTCCATACATCCAGTCATTCTTCAATATGTAAAACGTATTTAAACTTTACAAAAACACACAGACACTAGATGATGTCATCAGTGATGTCATTTGAGATGTCATCAGTGATGTCATCAGTGATGTCACTGACCATGTCATGAATGATGTAATATGTGACATCATCAGCAGTGGATTGCGGGTGCGCGATATATAGTTAGTGCAACTAACTATATATGGAATTTCAATGGTTTTGTGTGAGTAAAATAAGGTTTTCTAAATGCTAATTCCTAACTATATATGGTCTATAACCTATGGTTTTTTCAGTGAATTTTCAAGGTTTTGTAAATGCTAATTCCTAACTATATATGGTCTATAACCTATGGTTTTTTCTGTGAATTTCATTGGTTTTTTAACAGCTAATATCTGTAGCTGTAAAATGTATTCTTCTTTAAATCCAAAAATATATTTTATATGTTTATGAATAATTTTTTTTTTTAATATTTTTTTTTCTTCGTTCCCGCTTCGCGAATCGGGAAGCTTCCCGTTAGCTGACCTTGATGCCGCGAAATAGACCGCGAGCCGGTAAACGTTTCTTTACCACAAGTGCCGCGTTAGAAAACAACATCGTGACGCCTCCCGTCCGCATGACGTTTCACGTTGTCGCGTGATACGTCATATGACGTGCTACGTTAGCGAACTGGTACGCGAAGCGAGTCGCAAAGCGCAGGTTTCTGGAAGCAAACCGGGAGGCCCTGCAAAGCGCTTAACGTAAACACAGCAAGTCATGTGACTTGGTAATAACACTTTTCATTGGTTCATTTCACTTTTGGTTTCCTAATGATGTAAGACTAGGTCATATAATCTAAAATGAACACTTTTGATTGGTTGAGAACTCTTGTTTTTCCCAAATGATGAAACTCCCTCCTTCTTTCCTCACTCTGACTTTCATCATTGTGAGAGAAAGACCCTTTGTGATCACTGAGCAATGGCTTCTTTAGTAGCTTCAGCTGGTGCTTCCCCACCACCTCCACCACATCCAAGGAAGAGTGGACCACCTGCTCAAGTTATAATTCAACAAGAAGAGGAAGAAGAGGAACAGGACGACGAGCACGAAGAGAGGCAGTTTTTGCCTGAGCAGCCCAGGACGTCTCACCGGAAAGAAAACTTCATTTGGCAATTTTTTAAAATTCCCAAAGGTCAGAAAAAAGTAAATGCAAGATACGTAACTTGCCTTATATGTCAAGATAGACTGTCCAGAGGAACCGAGAAAAAATACAGTTTCGGAAACTACACAATGCATCGCCAGATGACTAGGTGGCATCCTAACAACTACAGTGCTGCACAGTTTCGGAACGACCTAGATAATCTCCCTATTATGGCCAGAAGATCTGTTGTACCGGAAGTAACGGGACCAGAGGGCAGGGAGATGGTGCCAAATATACAAATGAAATTTGGTGAAGTAAAACACATCTGCGTATTTTGCGATGGATTAATTTCCTACGGAGAAAGAAGCATCACTCTGATCAACAGAGCTATTGACTATCATATGCAAGTTTGTACGAAACGCCCAAAATAATAAATACTTCTTTTTTTGTTTTGTTGCTCCTGTTGAGCCCTTTACAATGAATCGTTTTCCTTGCCCCCTCCAAGAAAAACCCCAAAAAATATAAAACTGTTCAGAAAAATTCAAAAAAAGTAAAAAAAGTTCCGAAAAATAATAAAAAAAATATAAAACAACAAAAACAATAAAAAAAAAAGTTCTTTTCAGAACTACCTCCCCGTTATCAAAAAATTGGTACAATATTTGGAACTGTGCCAACCTCTATTTCTCTTAGTTCGCTTCCCAGTTCGCTCGCCGGTACGCGAACCGGAAGCGAACCAAAAACAGTAAGTATAAGGGAAGGAAACAGACACTTATGTTAAAAGAAAGACAGCTATAGGGGAGTAAACTAGAGATACTATTACCCGTAATCCACTGCTGATGATGTCACATATTACATCATTCATGACATGCTCAGTGACATCATCAGCAGAGGATTGCGGGTTTTTTGGCAACGTGCCTTATCCACGGTTTAATAACGCTGCCTTTTGCTTTATATAAGTTTTCAAATTGTATGAAATATATACCAATAGGTCGTTATGAACCTTTAGGTAGTGCTTTTCTTCATGAGGTCTGGTCGCTTCCATACACATACAGATGTTTCAAAGATGATCAAGAAGTTTATCTGAATGGAGAGGAATGCACTGAGACGCCAGATCATTCACTAATGTGTAGGCACATACAGTTACACGGTTCATGCAACAAACACCGACCAAATATGGCTTGCGTGTTGCAAGGCACGCCAGTTCCTGCTATCATCCCCACGTTCAAGTTGTTGGAAAATGGTAGTTATTTGATGCTCAATAATGAAGATTGTTCTGAGTTAATTAAAAGTATTCCTTTTATCGTAACAGTAAGTGAACGGGTTATTTGCTGCAGAAATGTTCTATTTCCTCCCACACATGAACATAGGGAGTTTTCAATCTGGCCACAAATACCAACCTTGGGACAGATTTCAACGGCATGGCAAGAATAAGAGCTCTTTTGTCTCAGAGAGAGGTGGCCTTGAGTTCGGCCCGTGAAACTTTCGTGCTTCACATAGCGAACACCCGTACAGAGGTGCAGACCCTTTTCAATTCAGATTTGCCTTTCAATTTCAGCAAGATGGTTCCGACTATCTTTAACGCATCCTCCACAAAGGCCCTGGCGCACTTTTTTAAAGTTGTTACCAGTGGTCTCGTGACTTCATTTGAGAAAATCTTTGGAGTCATCCCTGCTTCCTTTCATTCTATTTTCTCCACTCTGCTTCGTGGATTGGCATTTTTACTTGCATTACCAGCGGACGCTCTTGTGCTTTTTTACATTTTTAAATATGGATGTCCCTCCTATGCAACCTCCCACCCTGCAGCTGCTGACACTGTTCCGCAATCGCATGCTAGAATATTATGGCACAATGACGTTGGCGATATTAAGCACGGCATATGGATTATCTTTTCGATTCTCCTACTTCACCTGTGTCCAGCCTGTATTTCACTGCCTGACCTGTGATTTCGATTGGGCCATTGATTTGTGTCTCTGCGGACCGGTTTCTCCTGACGTCGACTTTAATCAGCTGATGACTCCTATCATTACTCACGAGTTGGTTTGTCCTGGCGAAAGGATTATGGCTGTGGCATTGATGCATGGACTACTTGGTCCCTGGAATTTACTGGCGGCAGCACAGTCTTTCTTGGAACAGAGCTTTCTTGAAAACCCACCGAGCTGTCCTCTGATGGTGATAGAGGATCCGGTGCTGGGAGAGCACGTATGTTCTTTTCCGCTTTTAAATTGGATGGCTGAACTGTTTTCGGATGAAGACGGTGACTTCCTATTGGAGGCTGTTGCAGCTTATTTTGCATACACAGTTATGTCATAGACCTTTTTCATGTTTGATATGCTGAGTACTAGCATTTCATTGACAATTCATTGACTTATTTGTCAAGTTTTTATTATTTACCTTGCCTATTGGCTTAAGACTCGATAAAGTACTTGGCTGTTTTATTTTTCTTTAGCATTAAATTTTCCTAGTTTTTAATGCTTTACCTTGCGGACCGTCCACATATAAACTTGCAATCTGCTCTCATGAGATGGCACTTCTATTATCTTATTCAGTTCGTTTCCGGATCATGGGGAGGTGTCATCATCTAGGTCCTGGATATCTTTACACCGTGTTAAGTTAGCATGGGCTCATTACCGGTTTAAACGCCATTTTTCCTTTTTTGCAACTTCTGCACACGACACTTAGTTGTTGCTTTAGCTTTCCACCTAGTAGTTCATCGTGGTTTACATGAGAATAATATGTTATTGCTCTACTATCTGCTTTGCTTGTTAAACTATATCTGTACAGCGAGTGCTAAAGTTTCAAGAACAACACGATACAGAATTGTTATGAGGTCTGATCTCCACGACTTCATACTCATAACATAAGTGCAACTTCTGCCAATTCTGGGCATGAGGCGGGTTTTATATTGCTTTGCCGAACACACATACACAACAGTTGATGCGGTTCACATGAAGAGAGAGCTGGTGTATGCTGATGTGATTCCTTCAAATCTAAGACACTAAAGTATGGGCACGCCCTAAACCAACACAAAGAGACCTTCTTAGCAAATAATATAATATGTGTATTAGGGAGGGTGAGATATAAGCAGCCGCGGGCCGTGGAGGGAGTTACGGTGAGGCAGGGAGGCGGGGAGGGGGAGAAGCAGGGTGGAGCCCTCTCTACCTTGCCCCTCCCCCTCCCCGCCTCCCTGCCCCACCGTAACTCCCTCCACGGCCCGCGGCTGCTTATAAGTGTTGCTAACTCTTATTCATTTACAGCATGTTAACATACTGTCACCATTCGCTTTTTATGTACTAGTAACTATGCTGGTAATTTTGCTACTGATAATATGTGTACTTGTATTCTCCACCCTGCTTCTCCCCCTCCCCGCCTCCCTGCCTCACCGTAACTCCCTCCACAGCCCGCGGCTGCTTATAAGTGTTGCTAACTCTTATTCATTTACAGCATGTTAACATACTATCACCATTCGCTTTTTATGTACTAGTAACTATGCTGGTAATTTTGCTACTGATAATATGTGTACTTGTATTATCTAAGATACTACGCCTGAGAAGATGGCATTAGTAAATAAACATTTCAAATACACATGTGTTCTTCTTAACTCCATGTTCTGGTTTCTAAGAAATATATAACGACGACTGTTCATGAGTTCCACGTATCCTGAGGTACTATAAGTTCATATTCTGGATTGTCTAAACATTGAGAGTTTGTTATATCCAATGTGACACTGTACCTAGCTTGCTAAGGAGTTTTTGATTACTAACGTGAGTTTTGGGACACCCTAATTCGCCGAGGTTCCAATCCTCTGTCCACAGTTCTGTGTGAGAACAGAAACCCTGCGACAGGGGCACCCCCGACCCTTGCTGGAGCTTCATCACACTTGCGATACAACTCCAGCAATGCGCCACCTTTACGGCACAGATACATCACGCATCTGTGCTGTTTTTGCCCCATGATGCGCCGCATTGTAAATGCAGCACACCATAGGTGACGGAACAGCGGCACAGAATGACTAACACATCCCTGGTGATGCGCCAGTCATCATAAATGTATCCCTATGCTTCTTATCTTGTTAGAGATGAACCGCCATATGTATCATCAAAGTTTTTTGCATTTCCTAAATAGCGAACTTTAAGGAATAAATAGCGATTCTTTACCATTCCTAGTTTGCGATTAGCTATTTGCTAATTACAAATTACCCATTCATTTCCTTCATTTCCATAGGGCGGTTGGACTCACTTTTAGCTCGAACGGCTGAATGGATTTCCACGAAACTTGGCAAAATTGTAGGGACTGGTAGCCCGATGTGCCTTTGCTATGTCTCAAGATATATGCTCCAGTGGTTTTTACGAAAATTAACTTTGAAAAATATATATTGGGCTACATTGGCCTATATATATGTTGGAGCCCAAATGTAGCCCAATGTAGCCCAATGAAGCCCAATGTAGCCCAATGTAGCCCAAAGATGGCCGCCAGACACACAAAAAAACAAATGTAGCCCAAATATCAGCCAGATGTAGCCCAACTATAGCCCAGTGACAGAATGACCAATCAGCTTCGCAAACCTCCGTTACGCGAAGCGGAGCGCTGTTACAGATATATATCTTTTTTTGAACGTTAATTTCTCAAAATCCACTGGAGCACATATATTGAGACCTAGCAAAGGCACATCGGGCTACCAGTCCCTAATATTTTGCCAAGTTTCATGCAAATCCATTCAGCCGTTCGATTATTATTATTATTATTTTTTTTTGCCCCGCGGGGCCCTTTTAAAACCTCCACATCAAACCTAGGGGGTCAGCGAGGATCTACTATGCCCCCTTATAGTTATTTCCCCCTTTGTTTTGACCTCCTCTTGTCTCTCGATCCTACCGAGAGACAAGATGGCGGCCGCTACGGACTTTTTGGAATGTTGACAGACGCCGGAGAACCAATCAGCTTCGCTTCACAAAGCTCCGTTGCGCGAAAAGTACGCGTCCTGGGACGCTGCCAGGTCCGCTGTTACAGATATATATCTTTTTTTAAACGTTAATTTCTCAAAATCCACTGGAGCACATACATTGAGACCTACAAAAGGCACATCGGGCTACCAGTCCCTACAATTTTGCCAAGTTTCGTGCAAATCCATTCAGCCGTTCGGGCTAAAAGTGAGGCCAACCGCCCTATGGAAAACTCAATGTTAAAAACACGTTTTGGGACCCCCCTTTTTTCTCGGCCCCCCCTTGACGAACCCCCCCCAAATTTTCAAGGGCTGCTCAGAAACAAAATTTGCCATTTTCCTGAAAATTTCAGCCAATTCCGTCCACAAACGCCAAAGTTATTAGACATAGAATTTTCAAAAATCCCATAGAGAAAAAATCCTAACTATATATACCTACTGGCGACCGCCAGTAGGTAATATATATATATATATATATATATATATATATATATATATATATATATATATATATATATATATATATATAACTTATACATCAACTTTTCTTCTTCTTGATCGACGGACCAATTAGTTGAATAGTTGATGGTAATGATAATAATATCTAACTAACTATTCAGTCTGCTAAATAATCACAGAATCTCTGTAAAGTTAATAAAGTTTAATCTAAAAATATATGATTGAAAATGCTCATTACATACGGTTACAAATGCAAACAATGAAATCCACAAAAGGGAGAGAAAACATCAGCATATGCAAACAGTGTCAAACTCATCATTCAATTAACAATATAATAAGGAGTGGATATAATAAGAGACATCAGTTTCAGCAAAAATGTATGCAAAACAATATACTTATGACGGAGTGGATAGATGAAGAGACATAAGTTAAGAGACAAAAATACATTTGCAAAATAATTATGCAAAGTACGAGTCAGAATAATAATACAAGCACAAAGGATCTGTGGAATACCACACCCCCTGGCCAAGATGATGGTGGGGTCCCCTGAGATAAAGTCAGGGAACAAAGACTTCAGGGACAGGAACAGGACAGGACAGGGCTAGCTAGGCCTCTCTGCAAACTGACGAATAGCAACGCATTATCCCTCTCTGCTCTGCATCCGACCCAAGAATAGCTAAGCATAAACCACACCCCCAAAGGCACCACAGTTATACCCTAAAACCTACATGTCCGTCCCACATCAGTTGAAACATTTCACAAAATATGACAGTTGATTGGTGGATTTTTGGGGTGGTTTGTCACACCACTGTTACTTCACAAATAATTTAGTCATGTTTATTGTTCTTCATCCTTTCCCATTACTTAATAATTGACTCATTCACACAATTTAATATCTGATACATTTCAACATTTTCGCACATATTTTTTTTAGCAATGGCCGCGGAAGGAGTCTTTAGTCCCAAGGTCAGTCACATCATTTGGCAGGCAAACAATACATTCAGTGCTTAGTATACTTGAACTTTTGTCCCTTCTTTGCAGCACTCAGCACTTCTGTCTGCTCTGTCATGACATTTTCGTTCTCTCTCCAGCCCTGCATCTATCAGGCCAACTTAAGAATAATGAAGGACCATTCGGCTCACTATGACAAATGGAACATAAACATTCATTATTTTCACAGAAATGTACTTTTCACTGGTTACCACCCACATTTGCACTATTTCCTGTTAATGTTTTCCTAGCAGAAGCTTAAGGCAAAAGCAGCATTATTTATAAATTTTAAAACAAAATGCATGATGCAAACTACGAAATAAACATGCGGCATAGTCATGCATTATTTCTCATTTCATTCAAAGCACAATGTAAATACGGTTTTAGTTCTTTCATGCATTAGCTCACGTTAGTGTCTGCATGTGCAAAGCAGTTTCCCTTGTGTTCATGTGATGTGTATTTTAGTCTCTATTACTGCAAACTGTTAGTACGTATTATGGGGGTTTCAATCTGAGCAGGTTTCTTTTTGTGAAATCCTGCTTCATCAATCCCCCCTCTGATGGCTTCGTGGAGCCATCATAAAATGCCTACCACACCGAGTGCCATCTTGATTGATCTAAAACTCTGTATTCTTCTCTCTTTTTATGGCACTTTCGTCTAAATCTATCATCATCATATCATAATATTCTCCTTTCATATCTTCTAGTTCTAGCTCATCTTTTTCTTTTTCTTGCTCTTCGTTTATTCTCTGTTTCTGTCACTTCATTTCTTCCACTCTTACACTTACAACATTTATATGTAAGGCACTATGGCTATTGAAATAATTGGCATTATTTTTTTTCCTAATAAGCTACTACCAAAGGAAGAAAATCATTTACATACAGAGGAGAAACTCTTACAAAGTCTCTCCCAGACACAGTCAACCTCCAGTTGGGTCAAACCTTCATGTAATTTCATAATATTCTGAATATATCCCTTAATACCTTTCCTTTTGACAGGGATATTAATGCAGCAATGTTGGATTTTCAACATTGGATTTTCAACATGCTACAGACTCCACCCTCTTTTGCCAATAAGATATCAAGGGCAAGTCTATTTTGCAAAACCATTGATCTGATTGCAACCATTTCTGTGTCAATCATCAAGAACCCACCGGCAGTAACTGTCGAAAAACGATCAACCACTGTGGACAACATTTGAATTTTATGTGAATTTAGAATGACTCCAACTGAGGGTATCAGTGCTCCAAAAATATCACCTTCTATTTCTGAGAAACTTGCCCTCTTTATATATTTCATGTAACAGCTACCATACAAATGCGCAGGCAATCATTAATAGGCTTTCGTACCACACACATAATAGACTCCTGGAAAGACAGGATCAGTTCCACCCTTCAATCCCCAACCTCCAGTAATTTGGAAGGTATGCTCACATTCACTAGTACCAATGAAATAATTGTTATAGTTAGTTTTTAGTCTAAGCAAACAGATTTTTCCCTTTTGATGCCAGTCCAGGGACACTGCAGCGTATGTCTCGCCTTTCTCATAATTTCCCTCTCTGAATGCCCACGGTGGTACCTGTGACTTCTGTTCAGCAGATTTTCTTTGGAAACTTTTTCTTCTGTTTTCTACCATCTCTATAAACACCTTTTCTTGAACCCGCAAACTACATGCTAAGTTATTTCAATAAGCATATTCTATATCTAAAGTTTTGGTAATATGGAAGAACTTGCCCATATAACATGAATTTTTACTACTTAAAACAATACACTTAAAAGAGGCTAGTTAGAACACTGCAAGACACACCATAACTTAAAGGTAGGGGATGATATGTCACCCCCTCTGAGACTGACCAAGGTAATTGCATGCACACATAACAATCACTCACATTCATTCTGTTAATATACTCATACAACAATTTAGTAAAGACATTTAACGATAAATCACTAACTGATTTATCATGATGAGAATGCTTCCATCCATTTGTCCTATATTAATATTCATTCTTTCTTCAGTAACATCACTCATTCTTTCACTTGTTACGTCATTTGTGTTGTTTCCATGGTATTCACATAAGTGTTAATAGAAAGATACTACATTAGCAAGCTTTAATACATCTACGTTTTAGACTACATTTTGGATGTTCAGTCACTTCTGCTTCTGCCATTTTGTATTCTATCAAAAATATAAAAATCTATCTAGACCTATGAACTCTAATTTGCTCAAAGGTTTCTAAAAAAATAATAGTGTAATCCTACACTTCAAGGCTTTATTCTTTACCCCCTTCTTTTATTTATTTCTTCTGGTTTTCTGTGTCTTTTAATTCATTTTCTTTTGGTTAATAAGGTTGCACCTTAATTTGTCACAGTTCCATTTAAGGCAGTCTCAATTTGCTTTCATCAACCTGCTCACTGTCAGAACTGTCTTTTTCTTCACTTGGATCTGAGCTTTCAATTTCTTCCAAGATAACATGCGTCCATTCTGGTGCTGTGTATTACTTGCTTGGAATTCTTACTCTCCTTGTTTTTTGTACTAATTCTTCTCCTGACTCTTCTTGTTCTGTTTGACTTGAGACCTGATTACTTTGCTTTGGTCTTCTCTTTGACTTTCCCCTCATAAGAGTGTATTTCAATATTTTCAAAAAGAACAATTAGTGGTCATAATGCAGAACAATGTCATACATTCACCCCAGTACAGAGATCTGGGCCTCAATCCGTTGTTTTCTTTGCTCACTATGCCATTCTAGTTTGGCCCCAGCCATATGCAAATCAGTCTTGACCCTGCACCCATTGGGAACAGTCCAGCCTGAACTGCCAAGCCAGGTCCTCCCTGGACTGGATCTTTTCACTCCACTTGTCCAATTATCATCCTTTCTTGGTCTTTTGGTTTGAACTACTTTTTCACCTTCTGTATCTGGTTCACAGGTTCTTTTATTTGGCCTTTCTTCTATCTGCTCTTCTTCCTGATTTTCAGCAACATCTGTTTCTGCTGATTCAACATTAATTTCACTTTCTCCTGGTTCAACCGTGAACTCACTTTCTTTTGGGGTAATCGTAAACTCACTTTTTCTGGTTCAACAGCAGTCTCATGAGACCCAGTAGCTGGGGCCCACTCTACTTGACTTGTGCTTGGCTGTTCATCATCTGATTGTTCTTCAGAATCTGTCACTCTAGATTCTTCAGCTTCACACACTTCAGCCTCTGGTCTTTGACTTAGTTTTACCAGTTGCTGTTCTTCTTGTCTTTCAAGTGGACCTAGGACTCATCTGGTATGACTCACGTGAATCCAGTTTGGCAGGCCACCACACTTCACTGCTGTCGTCATTACCAGAATTATTTGGTACGGTCCGCTCCACCTGGGTTCTAAACACGATTTCCTTATGTGTTTCTTGAGGAGAACTCACTCACCAGGACTCAGATCATGAGCTTGATTCGGCTGTGTTGTAGTGGCCTTTTCTCCAACCTGATGAGACACAGAATGCACCAGATCAGCCAATCCTCTGCAATAATCAAGCATTATTTCATGAGATATATTCATCAGTTTGTTCGCTGGTATGTATGCTTGTCTCATTGCTCTCCCCATTAGGATCTCATGAGGACTCAATCCTGTCTTTTTGTCAGGAATGCTTCTAAGACTCATCAACACAAGGGATAAAGCATCAGGCCATTTCAGTGTTGTGGATGTACACATTTTCCTTAACCAGATTTTATAGTGCCATTGATCTGTTCAACCACTCCAGATGCTTTGGGTCGATAGGCACAATGCAGCTTTTGCTCAATTTGTAATGCTGCATAAATCATCCGAATTATCTCATTATTGGAGTGCGTTCCTCTATCTGTCTCTAAAGTGACTGAAAATCCAAATCTAGGAATCAGATCTCTCAAAAGCAATTTGGCTACAGTTAGGCTGTCATTTCTTCTCGTGGGATAGGCTTCCACCCAGCGAGAGAACAAGCAGAAGACAACCAACACATATTTCAGCCCATTGCACGGGGAGCTCTATAAATTCCAATTGGAGACGGGTAAATGGTTCTGCTGCTTTTCCAATTTGTCCCAAAGTACCAACTTTCTTTCTGCCTGGATTTTGCTGCTGACAGGTCACTCACCTCTGGCAAAGGCTCTCTGCAATGGCCCTGAACTTTGGGTTATACCATGCCTGCTTCAAGAGTCTGATCATTGCATCTCTTCCAACATGTGCAATTCCATGGTACACCCTTGTCATGTGGGAAAGTAAAGAATCTGGCATGATTCGTCTTTCGTCTATATAGACCCATACTTCATCCTCTGTTCTCTTTCTACAGCCTGAATTTCTCCAAATGTCCTTTTCCTCATCACTCGCTTCTTCCTGCAGCTGCCTAAACTCATCACAAGTTTCAAATGAAGATGTAAACATAAGATGGCAATCGGTATTTCCCCTCTCAATCCCTCTGTTTAAGGGTATTAAAGTTCGTGCACAGAAACGCGCTATTTGGACAGCGTATCCGTTGCCCTTCGTCACATAATCATCTCCTGATTTATGTGCTTCAGAAAAGGGGGTGGTGATGAACAGAGTGCCTGAATTAAGCAGACCACTCTTACCCAGTCCAAAGATCAGGGCTTGATCCATCACCGTTTTTTAGCTCACTGCACCATCCCAGCTCAGAACTTGGCTATATGCAAATTAGTCTGTTCCTGTCCCAGTGCATGATGGGAACAGGGCAAACCAAACTACCAAGCCAATTCTTGTACTGGGAAGGAAACAAGCTTCCGGGGACCGGTTTCTGCCATTTCAGGCGTCGTCGGCCCGGCTTGCTTGAATCCTAATGGTGCAATGAGCAAGGGACTCACATCTGAGTATACCCTTCCACGCTTATGGTGGACAAAATGATTCAGAAAAGGGGGTGGTGATGAACAGAGTGCCTGAATTAAGCAGACCACTCTTACCCAGTCCAAAGATCAGGGCTTGATCCATCACCGTTTTTTAGCTCACTGCACCATCCCAGCTCAGAACTTGGCTATATGCAAATTAGTCTGTTCCTGTCCCAGTGCATGATGGGAACAGGGCAAACCAAACTACCAAGCCAATTCTTGTACTGGGAAGGAAACAAGCTTCCGGGGACCGGTTTCTGCCATTTCAGGCGTCGTCGGCCCGGCTTGCTTGAATCCTGATGGTGCAATGAGCAAGGGACTCACATCTGAGTATACCCTTCCACGCTTATGGTGGACAAAATGATTCAGAAAAGGGGGTGGTGATGAACAGAGTGCCTGAATTAAGCAGACCACTCTTACCCAGTCCAAAGATCAGGGCTTGATCCATCACCGTTTTTTAGCTCACTGCACCATCCCAGCTCAGAACTTGGCTATATGCAAATTAGTCTGTTCCTGTCCCAGTGCATGATGGGAACAGGGCAAACCAAACTACCATTAAATTCTTGTACTGGGAAGGAAACAAGCTTCCGGGGACCGGTTTCTGCCATTTCAGGCGTCGTCGGCCCGGCTTGCTTGAATCCTGATGGTGCAATGAGCAAGGGACTCACATCTGAGTATACCCTTCCACGCTTATGGTGGACAAAATGATTCAGAAAAGGGGGTGGTGATGAACAGAGTGCCTGAATTAAGCAGCCCACTCTTACCCAGTCCAAAGATCAGGGCTTGATCCATCACCGTTTTTTAGCTCACTGCACCATCCCAGCTCAGAACTTGGCTATATGCAAATTAGTCTGTTCCTGTCCCAGTGCATGATGGGAACAGGGCAAACCAAACTACCAAGCCAATTCTTGTACTGGGAAGGAAACAAGCTTCCGGGGACCGGTTTCTGCCATTTCAGGCGTCGTCGGCCCGGCTTGCTTGAATCCTGATGGTGCAATGAGCAAGGGTCTCACATCTGAGTATACCCTTCCACGCTTATGGTGGACAAAATGATTCAGAAAAGGGGGTGGTGATGAACAGAGTGCCTGAATTAAGCAGACCACTCTTACCCAGTCCAAAGATCAGGGCTTGATCCATCACCGTTTTTTAGCTCACTGCACCATCCCAGCTCAGAACTTGGCTATATGCAAATTAGTCTGTTCCTGTCCCAGTGCATGATGGGAACAGGGCAAACCAAACTACCAAGCCAATTCTTGTACTGGGAAGGAAACAAGCTTCCGGGGACCGGTTTCTGCCATTTCAGGCGTCGTCGGCCCGGCTTGCTTGAATCCTGATGGTGCAATGAGCAAGGGACTCACATCTGAGTATACCCTTCCACGCTTATGGTGGACAAAATGATTCAGAAAAGGGGGTGGTGATGAACAGAGTGCCTGAATTAAGCAGACCACTCTTACCCAGTCCAAAGATCAGGGCTTGATCCATCACCGTTTTTTAGCTCACTGCACCATCCCAGCTCAGAACTTGGCTATATGCAAATTAGTCTGTTCCTGTCCCAGTGCATGATGGGAACAGGGCAAACCAAACTACCAAGCCAATTCTTCTACTGGGAAGGAAACAAGCTTCCGGGGACCGGTTTCTGCCATTTCAGGCGTCGTCGGCCCGGCTTGCTTGAATCCTGATGGTGCAATGAGCAAGGGACTCACATCTGAGTATACCCTTCCACGCTTATGGTGGACAAAATGATTCAGAAAAGGGGGTGGTGATGAACAGAGTGCCTGAATTAAGCAGACCACTCTTACCCAGTCCAAAGATCAGGGCTTGATCCATCACCGTTTTTTAGCTCACTGCACCATCCCAGCTCAGAACTTGGCTATATGCAAATTAGTCTGTTCCTGTCCCAGTGCATGATGGGAACAGGGCAAACCAAACTACCAAGCCAATTCTTGTACTGGGAAGGAAACAAGCTTCCGGGGACCGGTTTCTGCCATTTCAGGCGTCGTCGGCCCGGCTTGTTTGAATCCTCATGGTGCAATGAGCAAGGGACTCACATCTGAGTATACCCTTCCACGCTTATGGTGGACAAAATGATTCTGAAAAGGGGGTGGTGATGAACAGAGTGCCTGAATTAAGCAGACCACTCTTACCCAGTCCAAAGATCAGGGCTTGATCCATCACTGTTTTTTAGCTCACTGCACCATCCCAGCTCAGAACTTGGCTATATGCAAATTAGTCTGTTCCTGTCCCAGTGCATGATGGGAACAGGGCAAACCAAACTACCAAGCCAATTCTTGTACTGGGAAGGAAACAAGCTTCTGGGGACTGGTTTCTGCCATTTCAGGCGTCGTCGGCCCGGCTTGCTTGAATCCTGATGGTGCAATGAGCAAGGGACTCACATCTGAGTATACCCTTCCACGCTTATGGTGGACAAAATGATTCAGAAAAGGGGGTGGTGATGAACAGAGTGCCTGAATTAAGCAGACCACTCTTACCCAGTCCAAAGATCAGGGCTTGATCCATCACCGTTTTTTAGCTCACTGCACCATCCCAGCTCAGAACTTGGCTATATGCAAATTAGTCTGTTCCTGTCCCAGTGCATGATGGGAACAGGGCAAACCAAACTACCAAGCCAATTCTTGTACTGGGAAGGAAACAAGCTTCCGGGGACCGGTTTCTGCCATTTCAGGCGTCGTCGGCCCGGCTTGCTTGAATCCTGATGGTGCAATGAGCAAGGGACTCACATCTGAGTATACCCTTCCACGCTTATGGTGGACAAAATGATTCAGAAAAGGGGGTGGTGATGAACAGAGTGCCTGAATTAAGCAGACCACTCTTACCCAGTCCAAAGATCAGGGCTTGATCCATCACCGTTTTTTAGCTCACTGCACCATCCCAGCTCAGAACTTGGCTATATGCAAATTAGTCTGTTCCTGTCCTAGTGCATGATGGGAACAGGGCAAACCAAACTACCAAGCCAATTCTTGTACTGGGAAGGAAACAAGCTTCCGGGGACCGGTTTCTGCCATTTCAGGCGTCGTCGGCCCGGCTTGCTTGAATCCTGATGGTGCAATGAGCAAGGGACTCACATCTGAGTATACCCTTCCACGCTTATGGTGGACAAAATGATTCAGAAAAGGGGGTGGTGATGAACAGAGTGCCTGAATTAAGCAGACCACTCTTACCCAGTCCAAAGATCAGGGCTTGATCCATCACCGTTTTTTAGCTCACTGCACCATCCCAGCTCAGAACTTGGCTATATGCAAATTAGTCTGTTCCTGTCCCAGTGCATGATGGGAACAGGGCAAACCAAACTACCAAGCCAATTCTTGTACTGGGAAGGAAACAAGCTTCCGGGGACCGGTTTCTGCCATTTCAGGCGTCGTCGGCCCGGCTTGCTGGAATCCTGATGGTGCAATGAGTAAGGGACTCACATCTGAGTATACCCTTCCACGCTTATGGTGGACAAAATGATTCAGAAAAGGGGGTGGTGATGAACAGAGTGCCTGAATTAAGCAGACCACTCTTACCCAGTCCAAAGATCAGGGCTTGATCCATCACCGTTTTTTAGCTCACTGCACCATCCCAGCTCAGAACTTGGCTATATGCAAATTAGTCTGTTCCTGTCCCAGTGCATGATGGGAACAGGGCAAACCAAACTACCAAGCCAATTCTTGTACTGGGAAGGAAACAAGCTTCCGGGGACCGGTTTCTGCCATTTCAGGCGTCGTCGGCCCGGCTTGCTTGAATCCTGATGGTGCAATGAGCAAGGGACTCACATCTGAGTATACCCTTCCACGCTTATGGTGGACAAAATGATTCAGAAAAGGGGGTGGTGATGAACAGAGTGCCTGAATTAAGCAGACCACTCTTACCCAGTCCAAAGATCAGGGCTTGATCCATCACCGTTTTTTAGCTCACTGCACCATCCCAGCTCAGAACTTGGCTATATGCAAATTAGTCTGTTCCTGTCCCAGTGCATGATGGGAACAGGGCAAACCAAACTACCAAGCCAATTCTTGTACTGGGAAGGAAACAAGCTTCCGGGGACCGGTTTCTGCCATTTCAGGCGTCGTCGGCCCGGCTTGCTTGAATCCTGATGGTGCAATGAGCAAGGGACTCACATCTGAGTATACCCTTCCACGCTTATGGTGGACAAAATGATTCAGAAAAGGGGGTGGTGATGAACAGAGTGCCTGAATTAAGCAGACCACTCTTACCCAGTCCAAAGATCAGGGCTTGATCCATCACCGTTTTTTAGCTCACTGCACCATCCCAGCTCAGAACTTGGCTATATGCAAATTAGTCTGTTCCTGTCCCAGTGCATGATGGGAACAGGGCAAACCAAACTACCAAGCCAATTCTTGTACTGGGAAGGAAACAAGCTTCCGGGGACCGGTTTCTGCCATTTCAGGCGTCGTCAGCCCGGCTTGCTTGAATCCTGATGTTGCAATGAGCAAGGGACTCACATCTGAGTATACCCTTCCACGCTTATGGTGGACAAAATGATTCAGAAAAGGGGGTGGTGATGAACAGAGTGCCTGAATTAAGCAGACCACTCTTACCCAGTCCAAAGATCAGGGCTTGATCCATCACCGTTTTTTAGCTCACTGCACCATCCCAGCTCAGAACTTGGCTATATGCAAATGAGTGTGGAAGGGTATGCTCAGACATGAGTCCCTTGCTCATTGCACCATCAGGATTCAAGCAAGCCGGGCTGAAGACGGCTGTAATGCCAGAAACCGGTCCCCGGAAGCTTGTTTCCTTTCCAGTGAAGAATTGGCTTGGTAGTTTGGTCTGCCCTGTTCCCATGATGCACTGGGCCAGGGACAGACTAATTTGCATATAGCCAGGTTCTGAACTGGGATGGTGCAGTGAGCTAAAAAACGGTGATGGATCAAGCTCTGATCTGTTGACTGGGTAGGAGTGTTCTGATTAACTCAGATACTCTGTCCATCACCACCCCCTTTGTGTAATTACTGATTTATGTGCGGAATCTTTGACCACTGCAATTCTTTTGGGCAATTGCAAAGCATCCAATAATTCTTTTACAGTTTTGCTGTTTCTTATAGGGGAACTGAAAAAGTCAGAAATCCCCTTTGTATCCATAGCTGACCGAAGTCATGTACAACCCCAAAACCATATTGACTATCAGTAAATATGGTTACCCTCAGGCTTTTGGCAATTTTACACGCTCTAATCAGAGCTATCAATTCAGCAATTTGAGTGGAGTTTACCCCTTTTAGACAGGATGCTTCTAGAACTCCCGTTATGGAGCAAACAGCATAGGCAGTGCATAATTCACCTTTCTCATGTCTTAGACATGACCCATCCACAAATATCTCACAATCTGATTTTTCCAATGGAACATCCTCTATGTCCGGGCTGGGTTTGGTGCACAGTTCTGTCACATCCAAACAATTGTTATCCGCTTCCTCTCTCACTTCCTCACAACAAGAATGTGGCAACAGGGTCGCCGGATTCACGTTGTGCACCTCACCACAGTCACATTTGGCTAGAAGTCATGTACTGTGTCCTGGTGTGAGTTAAAAGGATTTCAACAGAACGTGGCACATACACCTTGACTGGATATCCCATCACAATCGCTCATTTACGAAGTTCAAACACGAAATGTTGTTCTCTAAGATTAGTTCTACTTTAAGCAGATTACTCTGTGCCAAGTTCTATTTTGGAAAAAGTTCAAATTAGTGGATTGTTTAGAAAAATGAAGGCCGAATTGCAGAGTTCAGGGAACGCTGTGTGAAATAATCAAAAGTGGCCCTCATAATTTCACGCCTTGATTATTGTAACGGTCTATTGGCAGGGACAAAAAAGTCCACACAAACCAAACTCCAAAGCATCCTTCACACGGCTGCTCGACTGGTCCTGAAATTACCCCGCACATCCTCTGTCTCTGCAGCCCTGAAAACCCTGCATTGGCTCCCCCTCCATAAAAGAATTCTTTTCAAAATACTTACCATCGCTTTTCGAGCGTTCAACAAGACTGGCCCAAAATATCTTGCCAGACGCTTCCCCCACTATAAACCTAGTCGTCCCCTCCGTTCTGCCCAAGACAATCTCATGTCCCCCGTCAGTTACAACCTGAAGACTAAAGGTGGAAAAACTTTAAATTCCCTGGCCATCAAAGCCTGGAACAGCATGCCCAAACACTTGAGACAACAGACCCTTGAGAAACCTTTCAGGAAACTTCTTAAGACTTGGATCTTTAACCTCCCCGATGATTGGACTAAAGCTGCCATCTAGCCCTCCTTCCGCCAACACGACTAGGTCTTCAGGAATTTTCAGCGCCATGATGCTCCCTTCGGAGCGACCGCTGCGCTTTAGAAATACCCCTTCAAAATTCAAATTCAAATTCAAAAAGTTATTCTCATGAGTGTCAGGAGAAAACATCAGATTATCAAGGCTCGCAAAGAAACCTTCTACCGTGGTAGGTGAAAGTAGAACCACTTCAGTTAGCAGATCAAAAGTGCAGAAGTGTGGATCACCGCCGTCAGCGTTTGATGTATTAGCAATGTCGGTAGTAGACGGTACCTGTATGCCTGTAGTTTCTTGTATCTCACCCTCAGTTAGATTTGCCGGTGAGACCTCAATGAATGCCGTCATCAGAATAGGCAGCCGTTGGGGGCAACACGATGCATGAGCCGTTACTGGACCTAGCAAAGCATCAACATCCGATAGCAGTACTGATGGAAGTGTAAGACAAATGTCCAACACGTATTTGTGAAAAAGCACTTCAGATGCAGTAGATTAAGATTGATATCTTCTTTAATAAGAGGCTTGTAATACAGTGTCCTACCCACAGGAAGGCTAACAGCAACTCCTACAATGCTAGGCAACAGAGATGCATTCACATAACATTCTAGATTGCTTTACAGAACAAGGTTCTATCACTGACTCTAATACATAAAGATTACTAAGCATTACTACACACCTTCCTCTCCACAACAAATAAAACCATAAAAAATAAAAAATAAATAAATAAACAAAACAATAAACTAAATAAATAAATAAAAAAAAATAGAAACATTTATTTCAGAACAAAGTCATCCTATTTTACAGGCCTTTTGTGAGTACGTGTGCTCCTTCGAAAAGGAGAAACTTCTTTATGATGAACAACATCTCAACTCTTATTATCAGGGAAACTTGAGCATATTGGAAAAATCCTGTTTAAATTCCAAATACGACCATCCTCCAGTCGAACTGCATTGAGAAGCAATTTAGTACCTAGAAGTGGAGTAGAATATTTCTTGCCACCAGACTTAAGAGGTAACCTCACTCTCACACGATCACCAACACTAACTATAGTATGTGAGACAGCATGTCTTTCGTCAAAATTTAGCTTTCTTTTAACAATTTTGTGATTTTGACGAACAGACCACCCCTCATCTTTTTTACTATTGCTAGAAACATCATTCTTCCTCATCCAAGTTTAAAACATATAAGTGTTGGGAATACGACCTCTGAAAAGCTCAAAGGGCACCTTCTCAGTAATTGAGTGTGGAGTTAGACGACAAACCATAACTCTTTCAAAAATAGCAGCTTTCCACTCACAATTTTGTTCTTTTGCCAGTTGAATAGTTTCTTTAAGAACATGCTTGAACCTCTCAACCATTCCATTTGATTCAGGATGGTAGAGAGAGCACCGCTTGTGTACGATGCCTTTTTTGCTTAAGAAAATTTCCATCTCATTTGAGACAAGTTGAACACCGTTGTCAGTCAACAGTGACTCTGGAAGGCCCTCCCTACAAAAGATGTCATCAAGAAATTTTACAACATCCTTAGTTTCTATACTTTGTGTGACCTTTATTTCTGGCCAACGGGAAAACATGTCAATTAGTACCAAAACATAGAATTGAGTGCCTTTAGAAGAGACTGGACCTAAGAGATCTAAAGCAACATGCTGCCAACAGTGTGTAGGAGCTTCACGTATTGTCATAGGTTGAACACTTGTCTTACAAATCTTGTCACAAGCGCAACACTCAATACAATCCCTTACTATATGCTCAAGCTGGATATCGATACCCGACCACCAAAAATGAAGGCGGATCCTTTCCTTAGTCTTAGAGAAACCCTGATGCCCCATGTGAGCTAATTGAATAATCTTACGTCTAAGAGAACTCGGAGAAATTAAGCGAGTACCTCTCCAAAGTAACTAATCTTTCAGGGAAAGTTCATTGCGAACATTCCAGTACTTCTTGACTTCTTCATTTAGAAGTTTAATGCTTGTCCAACCACCAGAGACAAACTTACACACATCAATTAAACACTGATCAAGCTTAAATGCCTCTCTCCAGTCAGATTCAGAAACAACTCCATCTACAATTTCACAACCCTTAAAATCATCCAATTCCCAAGTGTCGTCAAAATCAAGACTATAATTGATACTCCCCTTCGAGACTAAGCGAGATAGACAGTCAGCTACCTTGTTATCAACACCAGGTATGTACTTGACTACAAAATCATAATCTTGTAAAGCAATGACCCACTTACATATGCGAGAAGAAATTGCATCCAAAGATTTTTTCCCAAAAACATCCTTCAAGGGTTTGTGGTCAGAATGGACAACAAAGTTTGTACCCCATAAGAATTTCTTCAGCTTCTTTAGCGCCCAATAAATGCACAACGCTTCCTTTTCTATGACCGAGTAAAGAAGCTCCGAACCAACAAGAGCTCTAGAAAGAAACAGTATGGTTACTTCTTTTCCATCCTTTATTTGCTTAAGCACAGCACCTAGACCATGTGAACTTGCATCTGTAATCAAGACAGAGCTTAAGGAAGAATCAAAACTTTGCAAAGAAGAAGCCGACTAAAGAGCCAGTTTAATACCTTCAAACTCCAGCTGACATTTTGAAGACCACAAGAACCTTACACCTTTCTAAAAAAGAGATCTTAGCTCAACCGTATGTGAAGCAAACTGAGGTACAAATTTATTGTAATATTCTGTCATGCTCAGAAACGTTACCAAATCATCTCTAGACTGAGGAACAGGCAAATCGACAATCGTCTTAACCAAACGCTCTTTAGGTCTGAAACCCTCACTGGTCAAGCAATGGCTTAAATAATCAATTTCTGTAAGATTAAATTTACACTTGTTTTCTCTTAAAGTAAGGCCTCTTTGACTAAAACGCTCTAGTACTGACCTTAATCTAGCATCATGTTCAGTTTGAGAGGACCCAAAAATCAAAGCATCGTCTTGATAAATCTTAACTCCAGCCAGACCAGACAATACATCCTCCATAACCCTTTGGAAGACCGAAGCGGCAGAGATTAAGCCGAAAGGGAGTCGCGTGAATTTAAAAGTCCCAAAAGGAGTTATGAAAGCTGTTAAATCCATGGACTCGTCATCAATCTTAACCTGATGATATGCAGAAAGCAAATCCAAGGAAGAAAATATGCGAGCACCCTTTAACTGCGTAAGCATTTCAGTTATGTTAGGAAGAGGATATTTATCAGAGACAACTTCCCGATTCAAGGCACGAAGGTCAACACAAAAACGAACCTCTCCAGAAGCCTTACGTGCTAAAACTACTGGAGAAATCCACTCACTAGCTTCAGTCTCCACTATAATACCCTCACTGTTTAACTTTTCAAGTTCATTCAACATAGAGTCTTTCATGGCTAAAGGTACACTACGTACTTTACACGTGACAGGCTTAGAGTCCGGCTTGAGAATAATGTGGTGAGTGTAATCTGACAGG
This sequence comes from Lissotriton helveticus, assembly GCF_964261635.1. NCBI lineage: Eukaryota > Metazoa > Chordata > Amphibia > Caudata > Salamandridae > Lissotriton > Lissotriton helveticus. The sequence goes on along the minus strand of NC_136061.1, from coordinate 1,727,143,867 downwards.
CAACCCAACTTCTCAGAAAAAACATTCTTAAATTCAGCGCGTAAAGCACTGCTAGAATCACAAGGTGGTTTGATTTTACATTGACTGTTCACAACCTTGATGTCAGCGATGGAGTGTGATACACATTGATTGGAGTATTATTTGTCCAAACCAGAACTGCTGTTAGCGGACAAATCCCTCAAAACTATGCATGGATCAGCTCCGGGAACTAAAGATATACCCATATCAGCTTGATGATACCAACTGATTATGCTATCACCCTTGCATGAAATGTATATCTTTCCTGCTGTCATGCGACCTTTATACTCAATACCACCTAGAAAGTAGCCAAATAATTTTATTGGTTTACCACCATACGCCAGAGGTCCTATGTCTGGTCTGTGGATGGTAACCTTACCATGCAACTCAAGGTCATAAAAACCTTTAGGGATGAGGGTAATTTGTGCCCCTGAATCGAATAACATTCTTATTTCAGAATCATTAATTTTGACCATATCGAGAGGCCCTTTACACTTGTTCTTGTTATTAGTAATAATAATCTCTCCACAATGTAAATCATCATCATCATCAGATTGAAACTCACTCTCGCTATGTATCAAGACTTCTTTCACACACCCCTTGGATTTAAATTTTTTAGCTCGACAAGCTTTTGTGAAATGTCCACCTTTCCCACAGTTTTTACATTTGGACTTGAGAGCAGGACAGGATCTGTCATTAGCCAGGTGATCTGACATATCACAACGAAAACATCTTAATTTGGTATCACTTTTAGAAAATGAGCGAGAGGAATTAGGAGTGTCCCAAGAACTACTTTTCTTAAAACCAACCTTAGATGGCTTATTAGCAACTACCTGTACCTTCTCTTCAACTGAAGCTTTTTCCTCCTTCTTCTTTATGACTTCTACACACGCAAGAGAGTGTTCAATCCTCTTTGCAATCTCTATAACTACATCAAGTTTAGGATCATCTTTTTGCCAGAGCTCATCCTTAACTTTTTCAATGGAACAACCCAACATAAATTGGTCCCTAATACGCTCTTCGATGGCACTCTCAAATTTACATGTTGCTCCTAACTTACGTAATGCAGTAATATAATTATCAATTGACTCATCAGCTTTCTGTACCCTTCGCCCAAAATGGTAACATTCAAGAATAGTGCTGACTATCAGGAGATAGTGTTTATCCAGTTTTTTAAAACACACTTCAAACTCATTTAAACCATTAGAGTCATCATCAGTTAAGTCGGGAAGATGCTCAAAAACTTCTTGCACTTCAGTGCCTAGGCAATGTAAAAGTAATGCGGACTTCCTTTCAGCACTTAAGGAAACTCCACAAACGCGTGCATAGTTCAAAAACGCTTTTTTCCATTTGGACCATCTTAAATCAGGATCGCCCGGACTAGAGAGGAAAAATGGTGGTGATGTCACGTTCTGCATAGTCTCAACACACGATAGAATAATAATAATACTGTTTACAGACTGCGGGTGAGTGTAGGATCAATGACTGAACATAATCTAGCATAAAAAAAATGTGAGTCACATTAGAGGAATACAAAATATTTCACTCATGAACCATGCATATGTATTTAAAATATAAACATTCAGCACTTGAAGCTTGAGATAATGGAGAATACAGTGAAAGTTAAGAGTACAACAAACAAAATAAAAATCATCTCAAAATGTAAATATCAAATGTTGACAAGCTGTGCGCATCAGCGCACGTGATTAAGTTAAACAAACTCCTCTGTAGTTTAGCTGCAAGCTGTGTGTATAAGTACCCGTGTTATTGTTGATAAATCGTACCGTAGTATAGCTGTGCGCGTTGGCGCATGGAAGAGGTAAACCACAAATAATTTAGATTAGCTGTGCGCATCAGCGCAAAAAAACTCAAGATGTAAGGTAGGTAGCAGCTGTGCGCATTAGCGCACGAGAACGTGCAGACTAGTTGACTTGTTTTTGGCTGTGCGCATCAGCGCAGGAACACATAAAGTTATTCACAAATGTTCGGCAGACAGCTGTGCGCGTCAGTGCTTGAAGATAGAACAAGACAAAGTCGGGTATCCAGGCAACATCTTAGGATAAACACAACAACCAATCAGAGCGCGGAAAAGATACAAGAAGTATCCACCAATGATGAGCCGGCTGACTTGTGACGTAGGAATGAAGAGGACAAAGGCAAAATGGAGTAGACTTGCGTGCAGGTTCGAAGGTGAGAGTCATGCGCTAAGTTTGAGAGATGCGAAGTAACGCCGTCGTTAAAGCAGGAACTCAAGCGTTAGTGCTCGAGCGTTGCTTTCAAAGTAAACAAAATATTTAACATGTGAAGAGTCACTGTACATCCAACGTCAGCACATGAACGAAACTTGCAAATAAGTGCCTCAGTTTATTATTGTTTTCTCCAGAGTGAATGCCTCGCTTTAATCTGTGAAAGTCTCGAGTGAGAACAGAGACGAGGAAAGGATTTTAAAACACTGAAATCAATCTTCAGCGCTGGCAAAGCTTAAAGAAGACAGATAATAAATCTTCAGTGCATTAAGGCAGTATTTCTTAAGAGAAGAAGTGTCAGTTTAGTCCATGGAAGTCTTAAATATAGATCTTTCAAAGGCTGATAATGAAAATAAAGAAACAGTACCTTAAATTGCAACTGGATAGAAGCAATTTTTTGTGTTAGGACGCTGTCAAGTAGAAAAAGTGAAGATAACAACTTGAGTTCCTTTAAAATAAACGAAGATATCTGAGTGTTGATCAGAAGAAGGTTAAATGTTGATAGCAGAAGGTTACCAGGATCCCAGGATCGTCGCCAGTGTGAAAAAGCACTTCAGATGCAGTAGATTAAGATTTATATCTTCTTTAATAAAAACAGCAACTCCTACAATGCTAGGCAACAGAGATGCATTCACAGAACATTCTAGATTGCTTTACAGAACAAGGTTCTATCACTGAGTCTAATACATAAAGATTACTAAGCATTACTACAGCATTCCTGTCCGCAAACCAGGCATCGAAGAACAGGTAAGATGCAATCTTGCCAGATTGGTCTGAATGATAGAAACCAGGTTGTGTTCAGATCTCTTAAACAAGCCAAGCCAAGAATCAGTGAAATCCTCTCAAGATACCTTATGGCAAGGAGGCATTGTTCCATGGTAGTCTGGGTGTTGCTGGTGACCGGACTGTGAAACATCCTTTACAACGCAACTTTTACCACGCAGTGCCTTTACGACGCAACCATTACAACGCATGTCATTACAACGCATTGCGCTGGGGGAGCTCTAGGATAGGGAATAGATTTAATAGATTTACTATCCAACACCTTTCCTACTATCCACGGGTACTGGAGTTGGAATAGTAAATTCAAATATTCCCTATCCAGCACCCCAAAACGCTATGCGTTGTAACAGCATGCGTTGTAAAAACTGCGTCGTAACAGCATGCGTGGTAAAAGCATGCGTTGTAATGTCATACATCCGACCGGACTTGCCATATCGGAGCAGAAGGAATAAAAATAGAATTCCTGCTATTAGTCCCAAGGTGAGAGGCAAGCCGCCGAACACAGAGTGCACGAAATTTGGAAAAATGCCAAGGACTGCTTCAAATGGGGTTAACAGTCCCGAAAAAATCGTCTTAAATACATGTGCGATGCCGTTGGTATCAGACATGTTTAAGATTTGACTTAACATTTCTGCAAAATGCACTGGGCAGTTTATTGATAATAATGCATGTATCTCTGCAGAAGACCTTGCTACTTGCAGATCATACGTTTCTCTAGACAAGATCAGTGGAACATTTTTTTGTAAAAGAATGGCTTTCATTCTGCTTAAAGTATCAATTCCAATTTGTATAGAAGAGATAATCAGTGAAGGCTATAAAGGTGTCTCCCTTCCTGTCTCACTTTTTGGATACAATACTTGCATACAAGTGACCGTGGATGGCACAGTTCCGAGATAACTTTACCCTGGCAACATGCCCCAACAGCTGTGATCATTGAGCATAACGTAGCTGCCATTGGATAGCTGCCTGAAAATCGGTACTATCGCTGTGGAGAGGGATCCGTGCAGGTGGCATGAGAGGTTATTTGTAGAACCGTCGCAGGCTCCGTGCAAATTAATACCCTGGCACAAAAATGTACCGCTAAGTGAATTTTTACAATTCTTACCACTAAGGGATACTTCATGTCCCCCATTCCAACATCTGTGTGTGTATGGTAAAACCCAGGTCGACTTAATGTATTCTTTACCCAACCTTTCATACAGGCCCGCTGGTACATGCTCCAGACAATACTGAAACAGGAAAGACGTCACTGGTATCGTAATGGTGCCATGAATTATCCATTCAATGACAGGTTTCTCAGAAACTGTTAATTGTAATCTTTTGAGTTTTTCAATGCTCAGCATCATATAGTCTGCTCCTCTTTGTGCCAAAGAGATTTGTTTATCTGTAAGGTTTAATACAGCCAAACAATGACGTGGTATTGATTAGATGCCATGGCACATAGCCTGAACGCAGATTTTGCAACATCCAGCCCAGCAGCATGATAGAACGTAATTGAGACTGGCCATGTTGTAACATTAACAAGTCTTGTTCTATGATGTCAATGGCAGATGATACGATGCTGTCCAAAGAATAAATTCTGGAGGACAGAGTCGTTAACCCATTGTCCACTACAGAGGCTTTTTTCTAAATGTATATGATCAATTTCTCGTATTCTTTCTGCAGTTTCCATTTGCGTCACTTTCCATATTTCGTTGTATGCCGCATATATTCCGGCGTATATGAAACGTTTTTGCCGTGGTTTGCGAGGCCCCATTAAGAAATCTCGCAAATCATTGCTTTCTTTAAGTAAAGATAAATGTTGTTTAATTTCTGGAAGTGTAGATTTCTGAAGCCACTCAAGACACACCTTCCCTACACTGTAAGTGGTTACTATCCCTGGATGTTGTCTCTGGGAATATCTTGAATCTGGCCTATTCACTTTGAACCGTTGTGTCTTGTTCAGGAATCTATCTTGACAGTTATTAGTGTCTGTTTGCCAGATTAACCATTTTTTCCAATCAGGATTAGTTCTGTTCTGTTTAATGATGTAGGGTACGTCTACCTCCTCATCTGAAGTGCTATTAATGTCACTTGTGGGTTTAGGTATAGACGGTTTGTTTAACTCTTTAATCTTAGCCAGGCCAAGACAAGACAGTCTCATTTTAAAACATAATTTGTTCTGGGATGATGCAGGCTCTGAATAAGGCTTCTACACCTTGTACCTGCCAATCTTTAGTGCCCCAGATTGTTTTCGTCTCAATGTTGTCTTTCCAAAAGTTAAAACCTAATGCAGACAATTGAGCATAAAAGTTTGCAGAATAAATTTGTTTAGTATTGGTCAGCATTGTTTTCATACGTGTCTTATTTATATTTTTAAAATAAAACGTTCCTGGATTGGTAACATTGAACCCTGAGAAGTACGAAAACTTTTCTTGAAGTGTTTTATAGCTGCCTTTTGGCGGTGTTGGACAATGTTCCCATTGATTGTAGTGAAACACATTTCTAGGGCTTGCAGATTTGTGCAAATAATGGTCACCATAATGATTAAAACAATACATTTGTTCATATTCTGATGACCCTTCTAAGTAGTCATGTTCTGTAAAATTTAGCTGACATTTCTAAATCTTTCATCATGTTGTTAACAGTCTTAAAGTCCCAATCATTAGAAAATGTACTGGGTGCGACAAAGTCACGCAAAGAAACCTTAAACTGATGTCAAATCTTCAATAATTCCACCGGACCATAGATGTCATAATTAGTTCTGTCCCACGCTATACCCCCAGGTATAGGAACGGCTGTGATGTTCACTGCTGACAGGCCTCTTCTTTCACGATGAGATGATTTGTAAGGTTTCAGGACCAAGTTGATTTTTTTACTTGCTGTGTCCATAGTACTATATTTTCCATCAATCATCCTTCCCAAGCTTAACACTAGTACGAGCCAGAGCAGGAGGAAAAATACACCTAATCCAATCCAAAATTCAACCCATGGTGAAACCAGATATGTTTTTTCCAGTAGATGAAGGAGTTCTGTTATTTTTTCCTTGAAGTTTTTCTTTGCTGGCTTATCCTCGGGTTCACTGGGATCCTCAGAAAAGTTATCGAAGTTGATAAAGTAGCCAGAAGCAGTTCTTTCAATTGTTGGGATTGCATCAGGATTACTTGAAATCACTGGAGCTGTCTCTTGTTTCGCCATGTTTGTATAGTCAGATGTCACATCATTGTAGACAGCCGTGTCTTGACGAACTGTTATTTGTGTTTCCAGATGTACAAGTTACATTGCTTTGTTGCATAGTCCTTCTTTTCGTACTGCAGGTTTATCAAAAGTGATAAGTCTTTCAGTTTGAACCTCTTGGATTGTAGCAAGATTTGGTCGTCTGCTACTTCTCGGGAGTCCACTGGGCCTACTACTTATTATCGGGCACATGTTGTGGTTTGACCAGGTCGATGGATACAACTCTGTTCTCCCTTTTACCAGCAAGGGGCGGTAGTACTACTGATCTTGTTCCTTGGGTTGCCAAGATAGGTACAGCTTTTCTGTAAGAAGGCCCAAATTCCTTCTTCACCGCGATTTTCTCTCTGACCAGATCCCCAATCTTTGGAATCCAGACAGGCCTTGCTGGGACAGGTGGTTTTTCTTCAGTAGGCGCTTGCTTCTGTATTGTATTAGTCAGACTTCCTCTTGTTTCATTTAAGTCCTGTAAAACAGTCAAACGATCTTTGACATCAAAGGGTTTTTCTTCCACCACTGAAGTCTTACAATCGAGGTCTTCGATTATCATTCTAGTACCAAACATTAGTTCATACGGAGTGAGTCCACCCAGAGAATTTCTTGGCAGATTGTTAAGACTACGTTGGACACTTATTAGAATGTTTGACCCACCCATCACCCGAACCTAATACCTTAGCTGTTATGGATTGCTTTATGTCACGGTTTTTTCTTTCCACTGCCGCATTACCCTCAGGATGGAAGGGATAGAATACCGCAATGCAACACCCAAGCTAGTCATGGCCTCCTTGTAAGCTCGAGAGCTAAACGCAGGATCCTGGTCAGAATGTAGCGTGCCAATTGCGTATGTGCCGATAAAGACTCGCAAATCCTTTATAACAGTTCTGGCGTCAGCCGAGCGCTGGGGCCACATCCAAATAAATCTTGTCCTAGTAGTTATGGGACTGCATTCATCCATTATGACGTTTGCAGGTAGATAGTCTAATGCTGTCTAGTAATGGTATCTGAACTGGGCTGGCTACTCTGTAGTCAGGTAACTGGTGGCTTTCGCTGCTGCCATTTCTGTTACAGTTAGGGCAATAAGTTGCGAAATTGTACACATCAACTCCCAGTCCCGCCAACCAGTACATCTTTTCTAATTCTTTTAGGGATTTCAAGATCCCTTGATGTCTCAGACCCTCTCCCATATGTGCTTCGTGTACCAAAGCAGCTCTCCGATTCCTGTTTGGAATTACTCTGTCCCCCGCTCCGGGGGCCTCATTTATGAGGCTGTGCGTCACTTTTACGCCACTGGTGCGTCACTTTTTGTGACGCACCAGTGGCGTAAAAAATGCGCCTTGTTACGCCACATTTACAAAGTGACGCATCTAGGTAGATGCGTCACTTTGTAAACCCCGGCGCCACATTATACCCGCGCCAGGTATAATGTATGCAAGGGGGCGTATTGTATCGTAGAAGTGACGCGGTGAAATCTATGAGATTTCACTGCGCCACTTCTAGGACACAAATGCGTCAATTTCTTACGCCTGCCTCACAGCAGGCGTAAGACTGACACAGGCCCTTTCACATGGGGCTTGCCCCATGTGAAAGGACGCATTGATGGAGTTGCGACACTTTTGTTACACACTCCAACAATGCGTCACTTTTGCGCTTACAGATACATCAGAAATACTGATGTATCTGTAACTCCTTGCGACATGATGCGTCATACATTAAATATGACGCATCAGGTGTGTGGCAAGGAGTGCGCACTGAGAAGTGACGCATCGCTGCTTTCAAGCACTGATGCGTCATTTCTCATAAATGAGGCCCCAGGGATTTGAGCAAGAGGAACGGAGTTTGCATCAATTATGTATGTATTTGTGAGTGGATAGTTTAGAGGTAACGCTGCATAGCTGCCTTCTATTGAGGCTTTTACTGCTAGTAACGTTTCACCGTCTATTACTCTTTTAGAACGAGTGATTGTAGCTACGGAAGCCGTTTGCACAACTACCTTCGCGTCTTCATCAGCCAATGAATTCCCTGCAACGTGAACGCCATCACGCTGATGACTCAGTGTATGAATCACGTGAGTCTTTTGTAGTTCTTTCTGTAATAGAACTACTTGTTCCCAAAGCGTTTTATGCTTAATTGTGCCACCTTTTGCGTCTTTGAAACCGTTTTGAACCCAGTTCTGTAAATACTCATTGTAAGACTGGACGCAGTAATACGAATCGCACACTATTAGTGTGGGGAATTTGCGATCAGTATTTTCAAGAACCATCTTGAAAGCCTGTAGTTCAGCTCACTGAGCAGTACAGTCTCCGAGTGATTGAGTTTTAGTGACCATAGGTCTGAATTTACCTTTGTGCCAACGACCTTTAACGATCGCGCACGCAGCACTATAAGCTTGTTTACCCCCAATTGCGGTCTGTGCTGATCCGTCTGTATCTATTATACAGCCGTAATGTTCTAGAGGCAGCGATTCGGTCGGCAGAGGACATTCGTATTCGTATTGTAGGAATTCTTGTGTCTTCAAGTAGGGGTCAACAACGTATTCAACGTCTGTTGCAGCAAGAGAGTTAACCCATTGTATCCATCTCGGATGTAAAGCTTTGGCATTTTGAATGCTCGCTTTCATCACTGCCTCTAAGGCAGGTACAGGTGTAACGATCATTATGCGTTTACCCTGCGCTAGAGCTCTCTCTTTTGCTACTGCAGTTTGAACCGCTGTCAGAATTTTTTCTGTTCGAATTAAATTTTATTTCAGCTTGTATGTACAAGTGTGATTTGGATGCAATTGGTACCTTTTTACCTTCATTAAAGGTCAGGTATGTGAATCCGCATTTCCCTGGGCTGACACGGATCACGAGATAGCGCGCATTGTTGCGTGTATCTAATTGTGTTTTTGCTTACATGTCTGTTTGTACTGAACGCAAAATTTCTGTATGTTTCTGAGTCCAATTTGTTGGTTTGAAATCAGGTTTGATTAGTTCGTAGAGAGGTTTAACCCTTTCTGCGTAATTCAGAACATAAGTTCTTCCAAAATTCAGGAAACCTAGAATTGACTGTAAGTTTTTCAGCGTCTTCGGAGGTTGAAGCAGCGCACATTTCTCAAGAAAGTTTGCTTTTGCCTTCACTTGACAACTCGTATCCTAAGAATAGGACGTTGAGGTGGGCAATTCGTGATTTCTTAAAATTTAATTTATACCCTTCAGAAGCGAACCCAAGTATTATGGTGTTCACTCTTTTCAAGTGCACGTCCAAATCATCAACTGTAAGATAGATGTCATCGACATAAGATAATGCCTCATCATCGTACATTTATAGTATTTCTGTTACTCTGGCTGTAAAAAACCCTGGACTATTCTTGAATTGTCGCTGTGTCTCCATAATTGAGAAAGCGGTCAAGTGCCTACTTTCTGGTGCAATGTTTTGACAGAAAAACCCATTTGAAATGTCTAATGTGGTTTTATATTTTTGGCGCACGATGTTATTCATCAGTGCTTCACTGTGTGCATTTTGTACTGCAAATGTTTTGAAACAAGAGTTTAAATGGCTGTAATCCAAAACTAGACGATATGAATTGTCTGGTTTGTAGACAGGAAACAAAGGATTGTTCATTGATGAGGTGCATGTTTCAATCACCCCTTGATATTCAAGTTGATCCAAGATCTCCCTGACTTGTTTTGTAGCTTCTTGCTTGACTGGATACTGCCTCTGAGCAGTAGGTTGATTTTTTAACTGGATTTTGTGGTGAGGAGAAACCTCACCCCATCCTACGTGATTTTTATATAATGCTGGAGCTTGGGCCACAGCCCATTTCCTGGCATATGTATATTTTTTATGAATTGGAATGTGATTTGAGACGGCTGGCATAATTATCTCTTCGGTGTGTGGGCACTCCCTAACAGCTGCAGGTGGACAGTCTCCTTCAGCTAGAAGTAGGTCATAACCCTTGGAAAGCTTGTCCTAAAAGAGAGCTTTTATTTTTCTAGTTATGTCCCCCTCCATCCGCGGTGTACTTCATATAACTTGTGGGGTACACTAACCCTGGTGTCGGCAGTTTCAACTTGAATGCATTGATTCAAGTCCACTGTCTCCAGATGATCCTTCAAGATGTTGCGAACTATGGTTACTTCTGCTGCGCTGTCTAGCATTGTCTGAGCCCATTCCCCCTTCTTGAGCTGTGTCCTCAGAATCCTCGGCATGTCTGATCTTTACACTTGCTACCTTCTTCTTGGTGAATTGAGTTTTCTTATTTTTTGGAACGTGCTGTTCATCTTTGGACTTCACGCGTTCTTCTTTCTGTTCTGACCGTCCTCTTCTTTCTGATTTCTGCGGCGAAGTCTGAAAGGTACGAGAGGAACGTGTATCATTATCATGATATCTATCAGGTTTTCTTAAAGTTTACCTATTTCTCGTTGAGGAGATCTTCCTCTGGACAGGGAATGCTTCTCTTTAGGAAGCGTTTGTTTAGTGTTCTCCCACTTCTTTTTAGGAGTAGTGAGATTATTGTTTATAAAAGTTTTCGCAGGATTCTCTGTTAGTTGTGGTTTTAGTGGTTTCCTACCCAAACTATCTCTACCTAGTTCTTCATAGGATTTTTCAACAATTCTGGTAAGCTCATATGGTTGCTCAGTAATGTCTGTTTCTTTTAATTTCTGGCGGATTGCCACTGATGCTGCTTCACCTCTAATGTTGGCTAATAGTATAGCCGAGACCTGTTTAAAATCTTTCAGTAATTTCATACCTTGATTTAAAGCCGGTTCTGGGCCGTATTCATTTTGAATCTGTCTTAGAACATCCGGTATTACCGCCATGGACAGAACCCCATGTGTTTTAGTGTAGATTGAAGCAAAGACTGTGCCCCAAGTGTCACAATCCTCTATGTGTGGTGCAATCCCCAAAGGTAAACAGATTGTCAGAATCCTGTGTTTCTCATGAGGCGTACTATCGGGAAATACTGCCTCTATTTGAGTCATTTTTTGTGCTAACCAGAACGGAATTTGTTCTCGTTTTGCTGATAGTTTACCAATGACTGACTGTATAGTCTGTGGTGTGATTTCATTTGTGTTCCCCTGGTGAGGGGTGTGCTGTGGAATTCTTACAGCTGGTTGGACTGTTAATGTCCTCATGACATATTGAACCAATTGTCTAAGTATTTTAATTAACTGTTTTAGTTGAGCTAATAATTCTGTATCTGACATCCTTTCAATGTCTGGATGTGGTGTATAGCTGGCTAGTACCGGCCATGTTGCTCCTGGTCTACCTAGTGGACCGAGCCTGGTAATGTGATTTTGATGTTTTAGGGCGCCTTTAAACCCGAGCTGATGCTCTTGGTAAGTTAATGGAATTTCAACGTCCTCGAAAGGAACGTATTCCGCTGGAGGTTCCTCTGCTTTGTAGTAGAGGAACTCACGTGTTCCCGCATTAGCTGTCTGCCAATACTCATGTGCCTCTATGACAAAGATTACCCTGCCACCTTTCGATGATATTCCATTATTTATGATTCTGTAAGTTATACTTTTCCTTACATTTACCGGGAGCAGTATAGCATCCGTGTCATTTTCTAAGATAGCAGCGTCATCTAAAGCCGCTTGAGCTGCTGCTGCAGCTCTCTCTATTTCGGTATCACTATCTGACATTTTAGTCGGCTGAAAGTTTGCCGAACTGGTTTCAAGGAAACAAAGATTAGGTGCACAATATTTTGGAACACTGTATCCTTCAACTATAAACAAACCAAAAACTAATACATAGGATTTTTCGTCCTACTCAGTTTTAGCGGATATTATCCTTTCACCCACTCCAGACGTCTTTTGGAGTTTTTACGGGAAAAAGGGGCCTGTGTGAAAAGCACGACTGAGTTACTCTAGTATCTAGTGTTAAATTATCGCCTTACCAAACGTTGGGCGCCATGTAGTGTAGTTCCTATATTCCCAATAGGCTCTGCGCATTGGAATAATATATCCTGCAGCTTAGACGTAGGACTTAAGCCGACTAGGTCTCTGCCGAATATATAAGACTTAATTGTGAGTGCCAGCTAGCTCAGAGGTCAATAGAAACTTTCTCGAAAATAGAAGAAGGGATTAGTCTCTGACAACCATATAACATGACAACTTTGTTTCCCCAGAATGAAACGTATCTCTAGAGTCGCGGAAACAATAGACGGCTATTTCACTCAGATATGCATGCTTCGTTTCACCAGAGTTGCTTAGAAATAGAGAGACGGGCGTTTTCAATCAAAGTATTTACTAAACAGTCTTATTTCTTAAGCATAAGAAATGCACTGCTACAATTGAAATGCTAGTTAAGAAGTACAAGGCATATAATACGAATACTATTATAAAATAGTACTGTAAGAGCATGATATGGTTTCTAAGCCATAAACATAGAATACATAAAATGCATAAAATACATACAGTGATAAAATAGTGGCTAAAAGTACTCAACTTGTGCTTCTAAAATACGCCTACCCCAGTGTACCTAACCTAAGTCTAGTACGAGGGAGTAGTAAGTGTGGTGTAGCTTAAGTCTAGTCATTTTTCTGCCAAGAATCTGTTCCAAGAATTCTCTACGGGTCTAATCAGCTCCGTACCTTGGTTTAAGAATGATAGAGGTCTTGTATCTCTCTCTCAGGACTCAATCTCTCAGCAACCCGCAAGGGTAGCCTGGAAACACCGGAGCTGGATTTCTCGGCAAGAGAAAAGACAGCGTCTTCTCAGTGCGTCAGTTGGAGGGTCGGCTTCCTTCGGCACTTACAGAAGCAGGGCGCCGGGCAAGTAGTTAGTCGATCTGCTCCTAAACCACCATGTGTTTGACTGGACAAATGTAGGCATATTTATACTTTGAAGGTGCCGAGTTTGAAGTAACATTGGACATAATATCGTCACTAGTGCCTCAGTTCCTTGAAAACTTCAGGAGTTATTGGATAAATTAGTATTCAAGCAGGGGGAAGTCCCTGACTGCTGAAGGCTGGTTTTTCCAGGATATCATTGTGGATTCTCGAGTTTAGTGGAAGTAGCCATGCCATATTTGGGCTGCACAGGCTAAGACTAAATAAGGCAATGATTCCTATGCCTATATAAGGACTGGGTGATTTATACCTATATATGGGCATGAATCGGGACAATTACACTAGGGTCCTAGATTCCCACATAACACTCCAACATCATATAAGAAAGCAGGCGTTCTTAGAGTTGGAATAGGAATCCCCTCTCTAGTTACTATTGGTTTTTCCTTTTTAAAGAAATTCTTTATTTTCATTGTATTTGATTTTAAGACTTATATCGCGCAAACGAATCATCCCAGCGCTTGTGGCAGCAGAGTGCAAACGGCTAGGACAGGAATTATGACTTTAAAACAACCAAGTTTTTAGTAGCTTTTTAAATTGTTCCAGGCTAGGGCAGGCGCGCAATTCATCCGGCAACCGATTCCAATGGAGAGGGGCTAAATGGGAGAATGCGCGCCCTCCCATTTGAATTTTCTTAATTTTGCAAGGATGGAGCAGATTTCGGTTGCTATATCTTAGTGAACCCTGTGCAAAGCACTACGCTACGCTTGCGTAGTTTGTGAAGTTTGCGCTACTTCGCACTATACAAACTGCACGTAGCACAGTGTAAACACATGTAGCATAGCGTAGCGTAGTGCAGCGGTCATTTTTTGCTTGCTCGCGGTCCTCAACGTCGTTAGCGACCGCGAGCAAGCAAAATGACATCCCGGCGAGACTTTTTCCTCGTTCGCGATCAGCAACATCAAGTTGCCGATCGTGAACGTGGAAAATAAACCTTTCGGCGAGATACTCAACGCGGGGTCAGGTTTCTCATTGCGAGTGGTTGCATATGCTCGCGACCGCTTGCGATGAGAAACTACCAGTCCGCGTTGAGAAACCTGCCGCTCGAGTAAAAATCTACTCAAGCGGCAGAAAACTACAGCTCGCACTGTGCAAGATACGGTTTTCAATGATTGCACAGTGCTGGATGCTTGTCCGCACTGTGCAATCATTTAAAAGGGCATCTTGCACAGTGCAAACAGGGTACTATGCAGTTCGCGTAGTGTACGCGTAGCTCGCGTAGTGCGAAGTGCACTTCACGTAGCTTCGCGTAGCGCTACTTCGCGAACTACGCCCAGCCCTAGTATGCGCGCAGGGGTATAGGTTGTTATCTTTCTCCTTAAATAGAGGGGGCCAATCCCCTGCCGTGCTCTGAACACCATTACCAATAACTTGAACAATGCTCTCTTCCTTACAGGTAGCCAATGCAACTTTTGCAGGAGAGGGCAGAAAGGAGTACGCCATGGTTTATTAAGGACCAGTCATGCTGCTGTATTTTGCACCGCTTGTAGCCTTGCTGCAAGATCCTCTCTAATACCTGTCAAGAGAGCATTGCCATAGTCTACCTCCAGATTCATCAAAGTCCTGTTTTGCGAGTCCTTAATAGCGAATTTTAAGGAATCGCTATTAAAGACTCGCAAAACAGGATGCATGTAGAAATTGCAATATTTTTTGCGATTTCTACTGCTTCCTTATTTGCGATTCGCTAATTGCTAATCGCAAATAAGGAATGGCTTTCCCATTCATTCCTATGGGCCTAAAGGCCCGTAGGAATGAATGGGGAGTCATTCCTTATTTGCGATTAGCAATTAGCGAAACGCAAATAAGGAAGCGATTTCAAGGGTGCCAGGGTGTCCAAAGGACACCCTGTAGCACCCCTGAAATGGTAATGTACATTGGTGTTGCGCACACACATGTCCAAAGGACATGTGTGGGTTTGTAACATACAACTTAGAAAAATGCACTAAAGTGCATTTTTCTAAGTTTTCGCTATTTACCACGTAGTTAGACTTCGCGGTAAATAGCGGCCCAAGATTGCGAATTCGCAATTTTAAAATGGTTCATGAATTGCATTTAAGGAATCTCAAATTGAGATTCCTTAAATGCAATTATTCGCAATTTAGCGATTTCTAGAATTGCGATTTTTGCATTTGGGATGATGAATCCCAAATGCAAAAATAGCGCTCGCAAAGGGCCAGATTCTCAGAATCTGGTCCTTTACGAGCCGATTTTGGCTGGATGAATCTGGCTGCTAGTCTACAGACTAGTAGAGCCTGTATTAAGGTCTTCTATCACTCACAGGGAGCAATGGGAACATTTTTCTCAGCATTCGTATGATACCAAAGCAGGTTCTTGATACGGCTTTCACATGCTCCTCCATCGAGATTTTATTGGCCATCAGTATGCCCAGGTTCCGTGCTTGTATCATTGGGTTAGGTGCCTCACCTAGTTCCGATGGACACCAGTCTGAATCAGTCATATCTCTGTAGCTTTCCCAAATAGGAGGATCTCCTTTTTATTGGAGTTTAACTGCAGGAAATTCTGATTCATCCAGACGGCAATTTGCAGCATCCAGGACTTGAACTTGGCTTTCATCTGAGCTGGATCTGTCTCGATGGGGACTATTACCTGCATGTTGCGAGATTATCTCACAACCACAGGCTCTAATAATGAAGGCCAAGGGAGCCACATAGATGTTAAATAAAGTGAGGCTTAAGATTGAGCCCTGTGGGACTCCCTTGTCTACTACTATGGTCTGAGAGACAAATGTGTCTAATTGGACACATTGAGTTCTGTTGTTCAAAAAACTCTGTATCCAAGCCTAAGCTGAATCTCTGACACCAATCTCCCGCAATTTATCCAACCTGACACGGTGGGAGATGGTGTTGAAGGCTGCCGAAAGATCCAGGAGCACAAGCATGGTGGGGGTCCCTCTGTCAAGTGACATCCTGATGGTATCAGTGACCTCCACCGATGCCGCCTCAGTGATGTAGGCTGCATGGAATCGAGGGGTGGAGTAGACTATGCCAGCGCCTTTTTTAGCAGAGGTTTTATATGCGCCTTTTCCCAGTTTCTTGGGAAGGTAGCTGTAGCCAGGGAGATATTACAGACCTCAGCTAAAGAGGGTGCTAAAATAGATGCTAGTTCAACCATTTTAAATGGCAACACTCTGTTGGAGTGCGTTGATTTAGTTTGTGCCAGCAAAGTTTCCACTTGCTCTATGGTATTGGTTGAGAAGGAGTCTAATCTGGGCAGTGTGTGGTCTCTCCCCAGAGGAGGTATCACGCTAGGCACCTTTCCTAGTTCTAAAGAGCAGTATATCTTATCAATTTTTTCCTTAAAATGGTTTGCTAGATCATTACATAGCATTTGTGTCGAGATAATGGATGGTGTGTTTACTGTGGAATTTGTGAACTCCTTAAGTATTTTAAAGAGTTCCTTGGAGGAATTGTTCACCTCACGTATTCAAACACATAAATGATCTTTCCTTGCCATATTGCAATTTTTTTAATAGACTCTGTGCGCCTCTGAGAAAGCCTGTTTATCCTCGAGCCGTTTGGTTTTCCTCCATTTTCATTCTTTCCCTCTGCACTGGGCCTTTTCCTTTTTAAGAGTCTCCGAGTACCCGGAAGCTGAGCTCACTCTATCCCTCATCCGTATTGCTCTAAAAGGCGCAAAAATGTTTAAAGTGTCTACAATAGAGGTCTCCCATATATCTAAGGCCTTGTCACTAGCCTCTTCTTTATCAAAAGCTGGGGCTCTAAAAGCTTGACTAAACAAGTCCAGGGTGACTTCTCTCCAAGCTCTCAGAGGAATCACTCTGCAATGGGGCTTGCTGCCTCTGCCTGTTGCCTTCATGGTGAAAGTAAGTGCATAATGGTCAGTCCATATGAGTGCCCATTGTGAGTCTGCTAAAAGACCAAAGTTGGCAAAGATGTTATCTAAGATGTGACATGCTTTGTGAGTAGGTTCATGGATCCTCTGGAGAACCCTAATTACTCCATTGCCGATACCAGACCCTTAGTGTCTATATTTACAGGATCGTCAAAATGATGATTAAAATCGCCCACCAGAAAAAAGGCTTCGATTGTGAAATATAAGGAGCGAGGGACTCCAGTAGTAAGGTGCAGAAGGTTTTATTGTTCTCTCCTAGAGGGTGATACACTACCGCCCCCGTCCCACTTGCTCTGCCAAGAAGGTGAAGCCGAAACACCATCAGTTCCATGCCGTCAGTCAGCACTATGTCAAGTACTTTGATGTGGAGAGGAGCCCCTGAGGCTATGACCAGGAGTCCCCCCCTCTTATTTCTCCTATCTAGTCGCGTGATATAGTATTCTACAGGGAATGCGAGGGCTAACACTGGAGTAGTGTGGCATTGCATCCAGGTTTCTGATATAAGACATATATCTGGCTTCTGATCCTCTAATAAATACCATAGTTCTGCAAAGTGTTTAGGGATGGATCTTGCATTGATATAAAGGGCCTGAATGCGCTCCTGTCCTACTGTCCCAGAATTTGAACCTTTGCTGCATTTTTCCCCTGGATTGCCTAGGGTCTGGGGATAATCTATTTGAATGGATTGCGTGGCAGCCCACCCACAGTGTCCACATCTCCCCACTAGTACTCTCCCAGAGGATTCTGTCTTACAGCACTTACTTAAAGGTGTGTCCCTTAAGTACAGCAGCCTTTCTTTAGAGTACTTTAACCCCATTATTATGTCAGCTACAAAGGACAAAATCGGCTGGCAGCGCCCAGGCCCGGACGGGCACAGACAGGCGCAGACGGGCGCGGATGGGCGCAGACGGGCTTGCCTTAGGCGTGCCCGCTGCGCGCGTCCGCTGCACATCTGAGCAGAGCCTGCTTTTTATGCCACCAAGGTTATCAACTAGAGTGCTAACTTCTAAGATGGCTGCCGAAGTCCGGTTTCCCCATCCCTCCTCGGCAGCCTCTCTCCACTCAAACGGCTGCCAGTAGCAAACCGCGGTGGACCAGATAGCTGCCCTGCATCTTCCCAGTTACCAAATGAGGTGAGAATTAAGGTGTCAGAAAACAAGCAGTATTTTAAAATAATGTCACGCAGTACAGCTTAAAAACCAAAGCGAGCAGTACGCTCCAGCCCCAATTAAAAGAATTGCGTTATACTGATGTCAGGCAGAGGGCATGTACTGAGCTTTTATTGGTTGATTGATGTGAGCCACGCTGGTATTGGTTGAGACAGCAGATACGTAGAGAGCCGTGATATGGTTGGTGTGAGTAGCGCTGGTATAGGAGGAGAGTTGACAAATTGAATAAGTAGAATTACGGAAAGTTTTCCTTGTTTGGTTTGTTGAGAAACATTAGCTTAAAGAATCAGAAAATGAAGTTGCTACAGAAAATAGGACACAGGTAGGACACATGCTGCGGCTGCAGGCTAAGAACTACGTACTTATAGCAATGCAAACTACGAAATGCACATGCCGCCTAGTCATGCATTATTTCTTTTTTCTTTCAAAGCACAATGTAAACACGGTTTTAGTTCTTTCATGCATTATCTCACGTTAGTGTCTGCATGCGCAAAGCATTTTCCCTTGTGTTCATGTGATGTGTATATTAGTCTCTATTACGCACACTGTTAGTACGTATTATGGGGGTGTCAATCCGAGCAGGTTCCTTTTTGCGAAATCCTGCTCCATCAGCACTTTGCCAAGAAGATATAGCTGGAAGTTCAAACAAATCCTCTCTGGAAACTCTGGGGTTTCAAAATGGTAGTGCAGTAATGTATTTCCTGTCATCAATGTGCGTCTGGGAGCAGTTAGCATTTTGCAAAAGCATACGAATCGCTTTTAGCAATTCTGTATTTTATGGAAGCAAATCCTAAGAAATCGCTATTTGGAACAGATTTCTAATAGTGGATTTAAATCGCCGAAACACAAAATGTGATTTATTATTATTTGCAAATTATGATTTAGTAAAACAAACAATAGTACATCTGGGCCCAAAATTCTTATTCAAGATCTATGTGAAGCGTTTATGACAGCTCCAGTGGATAGTTTTGTATCTTTGGCAGGTAAACGGATAGCTATACTAGGGATGATACTTGCCTGCAAGATATTTTGATGGCTTTTCAGATGGCTCATAAAAGGTTTGCATTTGTTAGACTGAAATTACAGTCATTTATGACTGTAAACCTGCTCTTCTATACACCGTAAGCTGTTTAAATGGCAGATCTATACGGACTCTACATGTTCCAGTTTTGTATCCGAGTATGCAGGAGAGGTACGTATGCCAGAAAACTGCCCACATGCATATGAATTTTAGAAGTCCATTACTTACCAGCTCTTTTTAAGTGGCAATGTCAGTGATGAAATTATTACATGCAGCATAATGATTGGCACTGACAAGATTATACTAAGGGGTCGATTACGATGCCATTCGGAAGTACTCCGGATCGGATTTGGGTTTGCCAAATCCGATTTGGAACCCTGGTTTTGACCGAATTGTGTACAGTTCCCAACGACTGCTTACGATGCCCGTAAACCATTAGGGCTGTCCGAATCCGTTCAGAAAGGCATTCGGATAGGTAAAGTCTTTTAAAGCCAAATCGTATAGCTCTATGGATTTGGTTTCTGAGCGAGCGATTACGATGACCGATTCAGACAGCCTTTCCTAATTGGTTCCTCCAGATCGAATCAGCTGCCGGAATCTGTCTTTGGGGGCCCTTAGCAGGTCCCCCTCACCTGGGGCCTTCTGAATCGGGCCCATGGGGGGCTATGGGCCCCCCTTTCCAACTATGCACAATGTGGCAGACACCAAGGGATGCCCGTCACAGGGTTCACAATTTTCCCTAACCATCCCTTTTTTTCAATAGGAGCCTGTGTATTCGTTCGGAACACAGGCTCCCACTGAAGTCAATGGGAGTCCGATCGAATCGTATCCAGAAGCATCCGGATGCATCCAACTCGCTCGGTCGGACTCCCACGATTCGAGTCGTTTGGAAAGCATTTCAGGACTAATTAGGTAGGAATGCTTTCTGGGCGAGATTGTAATCGACCCCTTAGTTGTAATGTCTCCATTGTATTTATGTTGATGGTCATTGCATGACTGCGCATTGCTAGGGATTTATTAACCCAGTGGCTCCTATGATTGATAGATTATAAGTGGACAGTTATCAAATGGAAATAGCTATTTTAACTATAAGAAACAAATGGGTTGAAAACAATTTCAACACATTTTGGGCAGTCTTTAAAGAATCATTATACAACGTAGATACCAGTGTTAACACTGTTTTACTCCTGTAATTTTATAATCTTTCTTATAGCTTTTAGTACTGCACTCTGATCTAACTGTAAAGAAGACTCTTCAAGTATATGAAAGATGATTAGATGTAGGATGACTGCATTATTCTCTCCTTTATCTTGCTGCTTTTCCCCCCATATTTTTCTATCTAAAGCTAGCCCATGATAACATTTGTGCTTATATCTAATGGCTATTATTCCTTAGTTGTGATTTCTCCTACTTGGCATGTCAAAGTTAGACCATTCCAAAAAAGAAGTCTCAGCCATTCCATCGGGACTCATTGTCTGCACCCATGCACCCTGTTTATTCTACTGAGCGCGGGACTTCTCAGTGGTCTTCTGCTTTGTGTCCTATTGGGTCTTCAATAGAGTGGTTTTGGTTTGCTATTTGCTGCGGTTCGACCCCTACACATTTTTCTCCTGAATTTGACTGCAATGTGGAAATGGTGTAGCAGGTTTCACTGCTTTTGGAATAAAAAATTATACTGTGGAAAACAACTGCCTAGAATGAAGTAATGCTGGTTGGATTTTGAAGAATGTTTCAACTGTGCTATAATCAATCCACAATGCAAATGCATCGTTCTCCACTTCACCAAACAGCAAATTGTTTTGTACATCACACACAGTGGCGTCTGGCACGGAGACGGGGTGGCGGGGAGTGGGAGTGGGTGTAAAAAAATCATCCCACCTTATCGCTGCCTCTGTCCTCTGTCGTCTCTCTCATCAGGCTAGAAAGAAGAAGCACCCAGATTCCCCTGAGCCAATCACAACGCTGTAATGCAGCATTGTGATTGGTTTTAGCGCTGTGATTCAGTGCTCAGCCAGGGAATGGGAGCCTGGGCATGTTCTTCGCCCAGGCTGTAATGCAGAGGAGCCGCCACTGATCGCGCATAAACACTAGGATAGCCAGACTATTCAGCATATGATGAAACTATTACCCGAAATGATGGCACTAAATTGATCAACCTCAAAAACCAGAAAGGTGGATTTATCCCTGACCAGATTTGAAAACCTGCCCACAATTTACACACTGAGGTCTGCAGCTGAACGCATTCACAGAGACGTATTAACAGTTGGTTAATGGTGATCATTTAAACCAGAATAAAGTGGCGGAACCAGCGTGACCAAAGATACCTGAGACTCATATCCATTAAAAGACATTGAGCTGTTGATAGCGTTTCCATTGTTACGCATACTCCAATCCACAATGCTGAAAAATGGGCAAAATCTCTTGGGACTCAGATGGGTACAAGAGGACACGGGTTGAAATCATATCACATCACCCACCTCAAAACAACATCTGTGACTGCCCCTATGAAGAGAAGACGAAGAGTCAGTCAGAGGTAAGAAGCATTTATTGCTCGAGTGCAGCACAGGACCGCAGGTTCTCTCAATCTTGTCTCAGCTCGTAACTGCCCTTGTGCATCTCCTCGCCAACCATCCCCGAATCTAGAACCTTAAACAAACCTAAACAGGGCTGGTGCAGGAATGCATATGCACGAGCAGTAACCACGAGCCACAACACCCTATCATATGTTTTTAATCTCAAGCCCCTATGGGTGATGTACATCCCTGTGCCAATTCCCCGCTTAATCTCCCTCCCCGTCCCCCTTTTACATTACCCCCTTACCCTCTACATGCCTTGAACCAACGGATGTAACTTGTAATTGATGTACCTTCTATAACAATGTGTAACTTGTAACCTATGTAACTCTCCTCATGTTAAGTGCTCTGATACCTCCGGGTCCAGCCAGCGCTATATAAAACTCAAATAAATAAATCGGTCATGAGCTCACTTCACCTTGTGCAGCACATTCCTCACACGGCCTGAGAGATCCTGGAACCACAGAAGGATTAAAGAAGAAGACAGGCATACTCCATCAACCTCAATGCCCCGGAAAAAAACACTTCTTACCACTTAGACTCTCCAAGTCTATGTAACAGTTCAGGAAGGTAAAGCCTATTCACCCTCTCTGTGTCCACAGAATAACGCTGCCCCCGCCTGCATGCACCATGAAACCAAACCAGCCAAGTGCACATCTTGCTATTCTACAAACAGTGCATCAAAGCTCTCTTGCGGTCGCTCCCCATAGTGTAAATGCCCCTATAAAAATAAATTACAAAAATGTTATCAAGGCAAGGTTAATTTTCATATCTTTTTTCGTGCTTGGGTTGCCTGGCCTGTGCTGTTGAGATGTCATGTAACTGTGACAGATGCACAAAGATGTGATTCCCAAACAGTAGTATCAATTTGCCACCAACATTTAGGGAATCCTATAGTATATTGCAAACCAACATATGTATTAATAGGTTGGTTCCCAGAATGGCTAAACTCAGTGGGGCCTATTCGACCTACAACGTGAATATTATTGTGGTGGGTCACAAATAGCTGTTTACTACTATTCGCTGCCATCATTGGGACTGTGACCTGTGGAAGTCAGAAGACCAGCATGTGTGTGATTGCTTTTAAAAAAGCAATCTGTTTTTTCTGTGGGTTTTTTATGCTGTCTTTTTTCTGAATGAGCAACAGGATGCTTAAAAAAAAAAGAACAACTATTTGTCAAGAGTAGGCAGTGGTCCCATTGACCACTGTCTACTCCAAAAACATGTTTTATTGACCATTCACAAAGGGGAATGATCACTTAGAGACCCCTTTCTGTTTGTGAGCGGGCTGACACTATATTTCAGTAGCGATGCAAAAGGGGATGATGGACGGAGCGTTTAAGCAAATCAAACACTCACCCCCAGTCAACTGATCTGGGTTTAATCCATCACCATTCTTCAGCTCACTCCGCCACCCCAGTTCAGACATGGCCATATGCAAATCAGTCTGACCCTGTGCCTCATGGGAACAGTCCAGCCCGAACTGCCAAGCCATGTCTTCCCTGGACCGGAAAGAAGCATCCTGGGACCGGTTTCAGGTTCATAACCCTCATCAGCCAGGCTATCTTGAATCCAGTGGCAAAGTGAGCAAGGGACTCATGTCCGAGCATACCCTGCCAACTTAGGGCGAACAAAGCGATACAAAAGGGGATGATGGACGGAGCGTTTGAGCAAATCAAACACTCACCCCCAGTCAACTGATCTGGGTTTAATCCATCACCATTCTTTAGCTCACTCCGCCACCCCAGTTCAGACATGGCCATATGCAAATCAGTCTGACCCTGTGCCTCATGGGAACAGTCCAGCCCGAACTGCCAAGCCATGTCTTCCCTGGACCGGAAAGAAGCATCCTGGGACCGGTTTCGGGTTCATAACCCTCATCAGCCAGGCTATCTTGAATCTAGTGGCAAAGTGAGCAAGGGACTCGCGTCTGAGCATACCCTGCCAACTTAGGGCGAACAAAGCGATACAAAAGGGGATGATGGACGGAGCGTTTGAGCAAATCAAACACTCACCCCCAGTCAACTGATCTGGGTTTAATCCATCACCATTCTTTAGCTCACTCCGCCACCCCAGTTCAGACATGGCCATATGCAAATCAGTCTGACCCTGTGCCTCATGCCATCACCATCCCCTTTTGTACCGCTTTGTTCGCCATAAGTTGACAGGGTGTGCTCAGACGTGAGTCCCTTGCTCACTTTGCCACTGGATTCAAGCAAGCCTGGCTGAGAAGGCTGAAATGCCAGAAACCGGTCCTAGGAAGCTTGTTTCCGGTCCAGGGAAGGCATGGCTTGCAGTTCGGGCTGGACTGTTCCCATGAGGCACAGGGTCAGACTGATTTGCATTTGGCCATGTCTGAACTGGGGTGGCAGAGTGGGCTAAAGAACGGTGATGGATTAAACCCAGATCTGTTGACTGGGTGTGAGTGTTTGATTGGTTCAGATGCTCCGTCCATCACCACCCCCTTTTGTACCGCTTTGTTCGCCATAAGTTGGCAGGGTATGCTTAGTTGTGAGTCCCTTGCTCACTTTGCCACTGGATTCAAGCAAGCCTGGCTGAAGACGGCTGAAATGCCAGAAACCGGTCCTAGGAAGCTTGTTTCCGGTCCAGGGAAGGCATGGTTTGGCAGTTCGGGCTGGACTGTTCCCATGAGGCACAGGGTCAGACTGATTTGCATATGGCCATGTCTGAACTGGGCTGGCAGAGTGGGCTAAAGAACGGTGATGGATTAAACCCAGATCTGTTGACTGGGTGTGAGTGTTTGATTTGTTCAGATGCTCTGTCCATCACCACCCCCTTTTGTACCACTATATTTCAGTAGTCGGTAAAATATTAATGTTTTACGACCAGATTTCAGTCACAAAATGTTAATACATATCATAAGTAATAGCTATTAGGATGAGGAGTCCTAAAAATGCTCCTTCTAAACAGCGATTTCTAGCAATTTCCTAAACCCATTTTGCAGCTCAGTAACATGTTACCAAATCACTAAATGGGTTTAGTACATTAGAAAACAATAAATTGGGTGCAAGTATTGCGATTTGTCAAATGCAAGGAAATTGCAGGGTTTGCGACTAGGAAATGCATTTGTACATCTGGCCCCGAGTCAGACAACTATGACATGTTCTGGATTAGATTGTACACCTACCACAACTATCGTATGCGTCTGTAAGATCACTTAAATGTAGACCAGCCTGCACATGGGTCCATATTTCACCATACATGGCTGTGTGCCACCTTACAGTGTAAATGCCTTCATTTGCTAAGAACAGGATGGTCTGCATGAAGTACTCTGTCTCCAGTGGTCATTGCACGTCCCTTATGTCCCTTATGTGATGTGGTGGCGATAGGGACTTGTAAATATGCCCGTTTGAGTCCGTCAGATCAAAACTTAAAAGTCAAACCACACAAGGGGGAGATTTACTAAGATTTAAAGGATGCAAATTGGCACAAAATCTTTTTTTTCCGATTTACTTTCCAGCGCTAAACTTGTTTACCGCTGGAAATAACGTGCAGTAACGCAAAGCAGCACATAGCACTGTCTAGCATTACTTAGCACCAAGGGGTCGTACCATGAGTGGAGCATAGGCATTCCCATGCAACCGGCCAAGGTTTCTGATGCTAAACCCTGTGTACTAAATAAAGTAAACAGGGTTTAGCATCAGAAAACAACGCCCTTTTAAAGTAGGCGTAAAAAAGGAGAAAATGAATAATTTCTCCCTGATTTTATTTCTCCTTCCTTTTCGACTTTGTACGTGTGCTGCACTGTACAGCACACATACAAAGAGGGGAAATGGTTAAAGTCAGTCTATGCATAGAATTTTTGTACTGGAAGGGTATCCTTCCAACACAAAATCTAGGGAAACACCCTTTACGATGCAACTTTTACCACGCAGTGCCTTTACAACGCAGGTTTTTCAACGCAAGTCATTACAACGTATTGCGCTGGGGGGCGCTCTAGGATAGGTAATAGTTTAATTTACTATCCAACACCTTCCCCACTATCCACGGGGACTGGAGTTGGAATAGTAAATTAAACTATTAACTATCCAGCACCCCCCAACGCAAGTCGTTGTAACGACTTGCGTTGAAAAACGTGGAAAAGCGTGGAGTGGCTCACTGGTTAGAGGCGGCAGACCCGGAAGCAGAGAACGGCCCGGGACTAGGGTTCAATTCCCGACGTGGCAGGGTCGTGGACCAGGGTCAGCGGTCTCGATAATTCTCGCCTCGGTGCCTACTCTAACCAGGGATCACACTCGGCAACTCTGGGCATTAGCTTGCCTCATCTCTACAACGGCCCCCCACATTCGCCGGGGATGCCTGGTTTCACCTTGGAGATACCCAGTAGGGACCATCTCACAGGGATAGCCAGGACGGGTTCCCCAGCGGTCTACAGCGCCACGACGCCTCAGGGCAGCAGTGCGCTTTACAAGACACCTACATTTACATTTACATTTACATTTACCTGCGTTGTAAAGGCATGCGTAGTAAAAGCATGCGTTGTAACAACGTACATCCCAAAATCTATGCAAGACTCACTGAGACACCCTTACACCATTGTGGAAAGGTGTCTCTGTGGCACACGTCAGCTGATTTCAGGGGTGGTGCTAGGGAAAGGGGAGGAGAGTTACATATTTCAGTAAATTTGGCGCTCTCCTCCTCTCTCCTTTTCACACAGCGCAGCATTTGCGGCAGCTGCACTGTGCTGCGTGAAAAAGTGGTGAATCTGCCCCAAGAAGTCAAAGTGGAGAGGTAGGAGGGGTAGGAGGGGAGGTGCAGGCTCTACAACCGATAGGTATGACTACTTGCAAAGAGAGGAAGAGACAATGAATTGTCAATTGTTTCCAATCCCATGTTATGTACATGCAGAACGTGATCATCATGGAGCACAAGTCACATATGTCAGTTGTTTTGAAGTTTGAAGTTTGTAGTATCCTGCATATTATACTGTAGGGTGTTTTACCAGCCCTGCTCTGCCAGTGCATGTGCTCTGACTCATTAGAATGTTGGAGTCTGATGATGCCTCGGAATGTTGGGACTGAGAGAGGCAGAGTGAGTTGGTCATGGGCTGAGCAGCTGACAGGCAGCTCCTGGTGGGGCTCTGATCTACCACATATCTACATGATGTCCTGTACCTTGCAACCTGTTATCTTCATGGAATAAAACCATCTTGATATACTACCTTCATGAGTGGACCTTCTTCACCACATATTTTGGCGACTAGGTGACGAAGAACCTAAAGCTACAAGGTAATCTCAGGTACCTGCCTTAAATGTGGACCAGGATATGGAGAAATTTACAGAAACTACAGTGGCTACAACCACAATTTACAGAAGAAGAGGTATCCACAAGAAGGTTATGATTGTAATGATGAAAAAGGTGTTTTATAAACTGCTCAAGGAAGACAACTGTGAAGAAGAAACTACCACTACAAAGAAAAGAAAAGAAGACAATAAGAAACAAGTAAGCACAAAGCTCTACGCCTTTAAGCCCCACCAGTGGCCTCACCACCGGCCAGCCCTAGCCCAGGCGGGATGTGCTTATCATCTCTACTTATCCTGGACTTTGGCTTTACCATCCCAGTCTGCTACAATGCCACGCACTTTCTACTATTTACAGACACCTGTTTGTTTCATTTTGATTTCAAACAGTGGTAAGATGTGGCTGCTGAACTATTAGCCTTCTACTACATTTTGCTGTGTGATCTTGTGCACCTCCCGCCTACGCTGTGACCCTGTGCATATTCTTTTGAGTTAGTTTTGCTGTGTATTTTCACGTTGGAGTGCTGAGGTGGCAACTTCTGCAATTCGTACATTTCACAATTCACCCCATGTTTCACGCTGGTTTCAACCTTCACTTGCAATGTTTGTGTGCTTGGGAGACGCATATCTGCTGTACACTCTGAGAGACAACATCTGAGGTATTCACTCTTTAGACACTGTTCATGATTTTCACTATTAAGGTATGTCTAACTGTCTTTGATGTTGTTCAAGAGGTGTTCGTGAGGATCTCATTTTCTCCACTTTCTCTGAAGAAAATGTTTTGTGTGACTTTTCTTCCTCATCCCTTTGAACATGTGGCATTCACCTCCCTGCCTTCATTTCATCAGTTTCATCTTTTTGGGAATTTGCGGGTGAGTCAGTCATCTCATATTGCATTTTTCTCTCACCTCAGACACGGAGTCTCTGACCTTCATTACCGCCGCATTTTGACAGTTTACTTGCGCGAGAAAATATCTTCAGTCTGGATATCGTGTGCCTGCCTTCAGCATCCTTTATGACGTAAGACATTCCTCCGTGGCAGTAATGTCAAAGTTGAACAGTTTGGTGCTTGTACGTGCCGTGAGCCACCCAGCAGCACGTCATTTACGTGTTTCCATATTGCCTCGCTGCGACAGTAAACAGCTCGCAATGATCCTGGGCAATTGTTCATTGCAGGGAAAATGTCTTCTGTTACACAGTCATTACGGAGGAAATTGGTAATGCTAACGCTCACATGAGACTTATTAATCTAAATGAAAGATTTTGACTTTGTTTTTTTATTGTCAGTTTGGGGGACTTTTCAAAGAGTGCTGTTCTTACTCTGGCACATTCAAGGAACAAGGAAAAAGACGTTTAGCAGACATGCTTACATTCTATTGTGCCCGTAATTTTTGAGCTCACATAGTCTGGCAGATTCCTTTTGCAACTTGGAGAGCTTTTCACATTACAATGTCTGCTGTTTTTTTGTTTACATCTGCAAGTCTGGGTAACATTTGTACTCCAGTTAGTGTCACAGGATGATGGTGACACACACACACACCTATTTACAAAAAAAAGTTTAAAAATTGTTTAGTGAAATATGATGGCACATTATCTTATATTGAAAGATGATAGCTATGGGTTCTAGCCCCATTAGCATCCTCAAAAAAATAAGAGGAAAAAACTATGCATTATTTGCATCTTTATTTATGTCAAAAGTTATTTCCCTACATAGGGGTGGGAATGGGTGTTCCCCCGTTTGCCCACATATATGTGCCTGTTCACATTATTTTTACCCTACACAGGGATGGGAATGGGTTCTAGCCCCATTTGCCCATATAAATTTGCCTACATGGGTAACACACGACTTTTAGCCTAACAAGGGCACCGTAGATAGGGTCTCAGTCCCATCTACTTTTTCACGAGTGTCCTCACATAGGGAACCGTGTTATGGGTTACAGTCCCATTTACATTATACAAATTTTACCCTCACACAGGGCATAGTATGGGTCACAGTCCCATTTACATTTTTCACCCTCACACAGGGTGTCTTATGGGTTACAGTCCCATTTACATTTTTACCCTCTCACTGGGTGTCTCATGGGTTACAGTCCCATTTTCATATAAATTTTTACCCTCACACAGGGCGTATTATGGGTCACAGTCCCATTTACATTTTTCACCCTCACACAGGGTATCCTATGGATTACATCCCAATTTACATTTACATGGTTAACCTACATAGGGCGTCAAATGGGTTTCAGTCCCATTTACAGTGCTCCTCACACTCTTACATAGGAGAAGAGGACGGTCATGGGTTTTAGTCCTTATGACTGATATTGTCTATTTACATTTTGTAATTTTGCTGTTTTGAATAACGCAATTCTACATTTACATTGTATTTATCCGTTTTTGGAAACAGAGAGAAGTTGTATTCATCCTGTATGTATCTACTTTGCCTCTTCTCTGTTTTCCTATTCATCCAGCTTTCCTCGTGGTGTCATTCTCTTTGTCATCCCTGGTTTCTGGATCTACATTTCTTGTTGTCTCTCCAGCCTTCTTTTGTTCCTTCTTTGATTCTTTTCTTCCCTGTTCTGGAGGAAATCTGTTACCTCGCTTTCCTGTGTCTGTGTGGAGGCTGGTGTCCATACTCCGTTGTGCTTTGTTCTTTCTTCCCTTCTTGCCTGCCTGGCCAGTGGGTGCGTTCGGGGGTCAGTCCTTGGTGCGTGTTAGTTCTTCTGCCCCATGATGTTTCCATTTTCTGATTGCTCGTTTCTTCCTCATCTTTTCTATGTCCGTGAGTCTGTGTTATCTCTATTGGTTTCCGCATTACTCTTCTCTTCCTCCTCCTCATATTCTTCCACCTGTCTCTTCACGTTGCTTTGCTTGCTCCTTTCCTTGTCGTTGTTTCTGTTCCTCTGCTATTCTTTCTTATTATCTCTTCCTTGGTTCTCTCTCGCTAGTTGTTATTCACGTAGTGGTTTAATGCTTCTGTTAGAACGAAAGGGGATATGTAGTATCCTGCATATTATACTGTAGGGTGTTTTACCAGCCCTGCTCTGCCAGTGCATGTGCTCTGACTCATTAGAATGTTGGAGTCTGATGATGCCTCGGAATGTTGGGACTGAGAGAGGCAGAGTGAGTTGGTCATGGGCTGAGCAGCTGACAGGCAGCTCCTGGTGGGGCTCTGATCTACCACATATCTACATGATGTCCTGTACCTTGCAACCTGTTATCTTCATGGAATAAAACCATCTTGATATACTACCTTCATGAGTGGACCTTCTTCACTACAAAGTTGTTTTTCCTTGAGGTAGCCTTGTAAAAAACAGTGAATTTCAACATAGCAGGCACTTGTCTCAGAAGTAGTTGGTTGTGATATCTGTCCTGTGTGTCCTTCATGTTAGCAGCCCTAGCTCTAATAATAATATTAAGCCATGGGGCATATGTATTAAAACACCGTTTTTCGAATCCTTAATAGCGATTGTATGCGAATCGCTATTAAGGACTCACAAAATGCAATGTATGTAGGAATAGCAATGATAATTGCGATTCCTACATATTCCTTAATTGCGACTCGCAAATTGCGATTCGCAATTAAGGAATACCTTTCCATTCATTCCTATGGGTCTAGAGGCCCATAGGAATGAATGGGAAGACATTCGCAATTTGCGAGTACCCATTAGGTACTCGCAAATTGCGAATACAATTTGAATGGTGCAAGGGTGTCAAAAGGACACCCTGTTGCACCCCTGAAATATGTGCGTGTGCACATGTGCGCCACATCCCACTTGGAAAAATGCAAAACAGTACATTTTTCAAAGAATTCGCTAATTACCACCAACCTGAAGTTGGTGGTAATTTGTGATTTCTTAAGCCAAAATCGCACACAACTTGGGTGCTTCCTACATTGCTTTTAATGAATCGCAATTTGCGTATCCTTAAATGTATTCAGAAAATAGTGAATCGCAAATATTGCGATTCCCTTTTTTGCAAGCGCCTTTTGAGATGATACATCCCAAAAGGCTTTTTCCCATTCACAAACGGGACAATTCTGAAAATTGGCCCGTTTGCGAACGGGACATGGGCTTGATACATATGTCCCCATATTTGTTAAGTGTGAACATTCATCCATTAGGTTTCAAGGTTCTGGGGGCCTTCAGAAAGATAAAGGGCCAGATGTAGGTAAAATCAAATATGCGGATCCTTAATAGCGAATTTTACCGATTCGCTATTAAAGACTCGCAAAATTAAATGTAGGTAGGAATCGCTAAAATATTAGCGATTCCTTAATATTCCTTAATAACGAATCATAAATTGAGATTCGCTAATAAGGAATACCTACCCATTCATTCCTATGGGCTAGGAGGCCCGTAGGAATGAATGAGAAGATATTCACTATTTGGCATTCGCTATTAAAGTATGACAAATAGCGGGAGCTATGTCAAGGGTGCCAGGGTGTCAAAAGGACACCCTGTTGCACCCCTTATATGTGCATGTGTGCACATGTGGCGCGCATACATGCCCTAAGAGCATGAATGTGTGCCACATGGCACTTTAAAAAAAGCAAACAAGTGCTTTTTTAAAGGAAATCCCTAATTACCACCAACTTGAAGTTGGTGATAATTAGCGATTCCTTACGGCTAAAGTGCACTTTCTTTTGTGCTACTTACATTGCATTTAAGGAATCGCAATTTGCGATTCCTTATATGCAAGAGCAAAATAAGGAATCGCAATTTTGAGACTCCTTATTTTGCTAGTAGGTTTAAACACACCTTCATTGCTTGCAGCCAAATAGCGATCGCAAACGCTGAAATTCTATGAATTTCAGTGTTAGCGCTCGCTATTTGGCGACCTACATCTGGCCCTAAGTGAGCTATTGCCCAGAGTCATATGATGCTGAGCTGAGCATCGAACTGTGAACCCCACGCTCCAGAGTCAGAA
This sequence comes from Lissotriton helveticus, assembly GCF_964261635.1. NCBI lineage: Eukaryota > Metazoa > Chordata > Amphibia > Caudata > Salamandridae > Lissotriton > Lissotriton helveticus. The sequence goes on along the minus strand of NC_136061.1, from coordinate 1,727,111,958 downwards.
GCTCTGGCCGCTGCACCACACTCCTCCCACATCCTGCCTAGACTTAGATGAACATTGATTCATCAAAATTCCAGGGGTAGTGGAAGTGCAAAATGAATGAACCATAGGGATTTGAAGGGGTTCAGGGATAAGGAGTTCTCCACACAGGAACATTTTGAAAAAAATTGATCAAGTAGTGTATTTTGAAGCAAACTTTTCACATAAATTTGCTAAAAAGTCAATAGCTATGAAATGGCACTGGTTAAACATATGTCTTTTTATGATGTGCCAAGCCAGTGAAACCTGACTTACAAAAAGGTGTTGACTCCCTTTATTTACAAAATTTGCTATGGGTGTCTCCAAATGCCAAAAATAATCTCCATTGTGCCACGGTCAGCATTTTGCCTGCGGTGACCCCTTATTCCAACCATTATTTATACAGCACCAGTCCTGGAATTTTATTATAAATATTACCCATGTATCATGGGTGATCCAGGGGGGTGTGGCCAAGATACAAAGCATGGCAGACATGTGAGTGCAGAGCTCCATCCCGGCCAGTATGAAATCCTGATGATATCATGTCACTCACTGTTACAGAGGTGCTGTAAAGGACTCCCACGTGATACCGTGGGGGCTGTGGTGGTGGCCTGTGACTGCATCAAGGCTACTCCGGAGAGCAAGGCAAAGAGGGCGAGGCCTAGCCCACGAACATGCTCAGCACGTGGACGGGGAGCGCCGTTCTGGTCTGCGGCGGCCCCGGAGTGTCTCACTCATGCAGCGGGCTCCGGGAACTACAGTGCCTGGAATGGCTGCGGAGCTGTGGAAGAAGTGACCACAGTACAGCGCAGTGGCAGGTGTGCCGGGAGCACAGACACCCCGGACTGAGCCAGAGGCATCCTCACAGCACTCGCCTGAGCCGGTGGTCTGCGGGAGAAGGTGAAGACCGTTGAGGGTGAGGCTTGGGGACAGTGCCTCGCCACCTGCACGGTACAGCTGTTTATTGCCCCTGTCTGGAACTGGGCCAGTGGATTGACGGCCTTATAGGAGTTGACTGCGGATCGAGGGCGGAGTCCTGCCGGCTGCTGGTTGTCGGTCTCTGTCTGCAGCTACGGCAAATGACCACGGGGCTTGATGAGAGCTGGTATACTTTGAGGCCCCCAATGCACGGCGAGATGGTGCCTGAGGAACACAGCAGCGAGGGCTGCACTGACCCTGCATTGACCCTGGGGAGTGGTGGCTGATCAGCGCGAAGGGTGTGAAGCAGCCGGACAGCAATCGTAGGTCAGGGGCCCAGAGTTAAATGTCCGGACATGGCGGCCCACCACTAAGAGGGAGTTGACATTACTGGCAATACAAGCGTGACTGCTGCTGTGTTAGGGAATGCAGTGCTTATGCCCCAGACCTGTCTGGAGGCAACAGCAGAGATATACCTCAGTGCAGGGAGCCAGTGGTGTAGAATTTGGGGTTGAGGAGTGCCTGGGCCTGTGAGTTGGTGGCAGAGAGAGTCTGGCCCCTGGCTATCGCGGAGGTGCCTGCTGAGAAGGGTTTGGACGAAGGCCTGGAGAGCTACGGAGACAGCGTTGTCGACAGGGGAACCGTACAGGCCCAGAGGGTGCTATAATAGCTCTCACCTGAACCCAGTGAGTGACCTGAGGACGGGGGGTAGCAGCGCCCTTCCCCCATACTCAGTAAGGCCGGAGTTGAGACTGAGGGTTGCGCGCCGCAGTGCACGGCCCGAGAAAAGGAGGCGACAATCCCACCCAGAGGTGGCCCAGCTGCAGAGCTAAGAGACACTAGAGCCTCGCTGGGACCTTACGCCGTATACAGGAGGCGAGAGACGCTGCAGAGAGACTTACAATAGGTCGGGATGCCTAAGCCGAAGCAGAAGTCGGGGTGACCCAGCCAGATACCAGGGAGCCTTCGCATGTGGCTCAGGAGAGAGACGAAAATGAAACTGCCAGCGAGGATGATTCTCTCCACTCACACCTGGATAGGGTTCTGGCGGCCATCGCCGATACCAAGAACACACTAAAATAGGACATTGGGGCAGTCTCTGCGGGCCTGTGGCTTTTTACAAGCAGAACATCGAAAGTTGGCAGACAGGGTCCAGGAAACTGAATCCGCCTTAGCTGAGGTCCTACCGGAACAAAGAACACGAGCTGCCAAGATGGATGATCTTTCCACCAGAGTGGCAATCCTTGAACGGCGGGTGGAGGACGCAGAAAGCTGCAACCACAGAAAAAATATCAGGCTCATAGGGATTCCAGAACGGGCTGAAGGACCTAATATGGTGCAATTTCTGGGAAAATGGCTGCGCTCCGTGGTGGCTCCAGAGCTCCTGTCCCAGTTCTTTGCACTGGATAGAGCACATAGAGTTCCAGGCCAGCTTCCTGCCCCGGGGGGCTCCTCCGGACCAGTAATTGCCAGGCTTCTTCATTTCAGAGACCGCGACACGCTCCTCCGACACTCACTTATTAATGGCCCGAACGTCATCGTAAACAATGAGGTATCCATATTCCCGAACTTTACAGCTAGAGTGCAAGCTCAGCAGGCATCCTTCATCGAGGCCAAAAAAGCTCTTAGGGAAGTAGGAATACAATACTCTTTAAAATTCCCGGCCAAGCTGAAAATCATGCGAGATGGTACTTCTCACTTCTGTGACTCCCCGAAGGAGTTCTGGACTTGGCTGGAAGCTTACAAGAAAGGTGCGCCCCTACCTGAGAGACAGATACGCACAGAGACAGGGCTTCCGCCACATAGAAGACGACCAAAGCACAGCCGTAAAGCAACGCAAACACAATAGTCTACAGCTTCGCAAACCTAACCCGACAGACAGGGGGCGCTGCAGGTGGTGGCACAACTCAATTCGCCCTTGCAACAAGGTAAAACATCTGGGACTTTGGTTGTATCTGCTGATGAATCAGCTGACTCTGTGGACTCCCGCCTCGATACTGACTCTCCCCTGCCAAAGCTCCCTCCACGATCAGCAGACAATATCGCCTAGTGGAAGCAGATCTCTGAGGCATTCTTCAAGGTGGCGTTTATATTCTACACCCCCAAGAGAGGCACGCAGCAGAAGCAGAACCATCATTAGACCCGGCAGTAGGGGCGCCACAAGATGTTAAGGTGAACTAGAGACTAAGCATTGACCGCTGAGGGCAAAGGCACTTGATGGAGCTGGGACGAGGCTCCCCTGCCTCACTCGAATTCTGCACCCACCCCCACCAGAAGGCTTCACCTAGCGGTTTTGAGGCAGCATTCTGATTTCATGTACTGTTTGGTTTGTAAGTTTGGGCGGTTGACGGTTGCGTTGCTGCCCTCGGGTTGGGATGTTGGGGGTTTTTAAGTTTGCATGAGCACTCAGGTAACAAGTCATAACCACGATAGTCTATATGGCATGCAGTTCATGAATCTAGGCTTACATGGCAGACATAAGAGTAGGCCCTAGAGGGATAAAGTTCCTTACCTGGAATGTCAGAGGCATGAGCTCACCAGCAAAATGCCACAACATACTTAGCTATATTAGGCGTACAGGGGTGCAGGTGGTCATGCTGCAGGAGACTCATTTGACCTGAGAAGAAGGGCAGCGACCCAGGCGTAGATGGAGGGGCCAATTATACGCCACATCATATTCTGCATTCTCCAGAGGGGCCCTGGTTTGGGTGCACCCCGGGATTCCCCTTGAGGTGGTACACACCCTGATTGATTCTGAAGGCAGATATGTGATGATCAAGGAGAGGTTATTCGGCAAGGAGTGGTGGGCAGTATCTACGCCCCTTATCAAGAGCAACAACAGTTTCTTAGTGCACTCTCTAGCCCACTTGCAGAGATGGCTGCACAAGATGTTGTGTTGGGTGGGGATTGTAATTGCGTAGCAAACACCATCATGGATAGATCCACACCACCATTGAATGGAGCACTGGCTAACTCCAATGCAAAAGCCCTTGGAACATGGATAAAACACTGGGATTCAGTAGACATGTGGAGACAGCATCATGACTAGGTTAGGAACTACTTGTTCTACTCCCCCGTATCAATTGCACAGTAGGCTGGTTATGTTCCTCTGCTCATCCCAAATCAGCACGCAAATGTCTCTCCCAGAATATCTAGGACGCACGTTGTCTGATCATAGCCCCTTGCTTCTGATGCTCTCCCTAACACCCAATTCACCAGCTATTCCGACTTGGCGCTTTGACATGGCTATGCTGGAAGACGCATGTTTCAAGCCAACGCTGCACACTTCTATCACCGACTATTTCTCCAACAATCAGAGAACGGCCAGCTCATCGCTGGTGGAATGGGATTCTTTTAAGGTGCTCATTAGAGGACACTGCATGGGGGTGACAGTGGGGGCTAGGCAGGAGATAGTGTATGAACTCCGACAACTGGATACGGAGATCCATGCGCTTTAGCTTGGGCTGGGGCCTTCAGCAGACACCCACACGCAATTATCCCAGGCCAAGAGCACTTACAACAAGACACTAGATAGAATGCGGCTTCTGGATGGTAAGGAATACCATAAGAAACAACATACTGAGGGCGGGAAATCGGGCAGACTGTTGGCATGGCTTATCCAACTGGAGACTAGGGGGTTAGCATGGCTTAACCAAACGGAGACCAGGGGGTACCCTATCACTAGATTGCAGGCCAGTGAGGGCACGACGACTTACTCCCCTAAATCAATAAATACAAGCTTCCTGCACTATTACTAGTCCCTATATGAGAGCCCACCGGTTATACTGGAAACTCTGATTCAGGATTACCTACATAAGCCCCCTCTACAGACCATTTATATTGCGGACCGGAAGGTCCTGGGGGGGCGCCATAAGACTACACGAAATCAGAGGAGCGATTAAGGAATTGGCAAAGGGGAAGTCCCCCAGCCTATACGGCCTCCAAGCCAAATTTTATGCGACATACTACGACCAGCTTGCACCCCAACTCGTGAGGCTATATGCTGACTCGCTAGACTGTGGTCACCTGCCTACATCAACCAGGGAGGCGTTGGTAGTGCCTATCACTAAGACTAAATTCAGGCCTCTGTCCATGTTGAACCTCGACTTTAATATACTAAGGTAAATATTAGCCGGTAGGTTACTCCCGCACATGCGTGCCCTAGTCAACACCGATCAGAACGGGTTCATCCCTACTCAATCCACATCTGGCAGCCTTAGACGGCTGTACTATGCACTGTTCCACCGAGACATTTCCAACTACCCGAACGCAGTGCTGATGGCAGTGGACCTCATAAAAGCTTTAGAATCCCAGTGCTGGGACTTCCTGCTGAAAGTAATGCTTGCTATGGGGTTGGGGGAATGGTGGATCAGGTGGGTTGAGCTACTCTACACTCTCCCAACAGCTAGAGTTAGGACGGGCGGCATTATTTCAACCTACTATGAGATACATAGAGGAACCAGGCAGGGATGTTCTCTGGCACCCCTCTTATTTGCGCTTGCTATGGAGCCACTGACTGTACAGTTCAGGGCAGAGAGTGGCCGTCTGGGCCTGACACTGGACTGGAGGGAAGATATGATATCCCTGTATGCCGACGACATTCTTCTATATCTGCGGAATGGCGAGGAGGGATAATGGATGCAATAGATATTTTAAATGCTTACACCACTTTGACCAGTTTGAAAGTGAACCGACATAAGACACATGTTTTCCCCCTGGACCCTGCAGCCCACTGACGCTACCAGGTGGCACCAGGTGGTCTCCTCAGTTTTTCAGATACTTAGGTAACCAAATATTCCAGGATCAGCACGACCTCCTGGAAGGTAACCTAAACCCAGCACTTCACTCACTTAAATCAGCCGTGGCATTATGCCGCTCCCTCAAGCTTCCCACTATGTCGAGAAAAGGGCTCTCTAAAATGGTTATGCTTCCACGTCTCCTTTATTTTTTTGCAAATTTACCGGTGGTCATCCCAAAGACTTGGTTTACAGAATTAGATGTGTTACTGAGGGATTTGATTTGGGATGGAGGAGGCAATAGAGTGTCCTCAGCCATTGCCCAGAGATCCCCAGACAACGTAGGTTTGGGAGCCCCAGATTTTGAGCCTCAATATTTGGTTGCTCAGCTGCAGTGGCTGGCTCAATGGCTTGAGGAGATTGGCCTGGAGGCACTAGACTACCCACCCAGCATTGACCTGAAAGAGAAGCTGCGGACCCTGCTTATACTCCCTGCAATACTGGCAAAGGAGCCTTGTTCGAATGCCGGGAGTCGCACTGTACTCACTTGACCTTTCACTGGTGCGGCTACCAAGAGGAGACGCTAACACCTCCTCCTTTACTGTGAGTCAACTGAGGGAGTGGGAAAATGTGGGAATAACAAGAGTGGGGATCTCTATCTGAAGGGAACGCTGATCCCACTAGAGGACTTGATTGCCCAGTCTGCTCTACCCAGCGGGCAATTTTTGATCTACCATGGGCTGGTGAAAACGTTTCAATCTTTATGGGAAACGGGAACACACGAACCACAAACGCATGGGCTCCTGCATGACATGATCACACTGGGAACGGCAAGGCACCTCATTAAATGGCTTTTTCAGGCCCTTGGAGGAATGATTGAGAACAAGCTACCCATATTGCGTCAGAAATGGGAACTAACTATAGAACGCACCATTACTGATGCAGAATGTCCATCACTATCTAGGTATTAGCATCATGTCCTTCGGTCACTACATACAGTCCTAGAACCTACTATCCCCTACACAATGGAGGCATGCATGCTGGGCTTATTTCTTAGGCCAACACCTAAAAAAATAGGAAAGCGATTCATATATTTAGCCCTAGTGTTGGCTAGGAGGGGAATAGCTCTTCGATGAAAATCCTTTGCCGGCCCTGGCAAGTTGCAATGGGAAAAAGATGTTACGGCCTGGGCTCATGCAGAAGAAAGAGCATTAATGAAGGAGGATAGCAGAGGAGTAAGACGCCACCCTATAGTGGACTTGTGTTCCGAAGTAGTACGGGAATGGGATGCTAAGGACATAGTTGGAGGTGATGACTCTCCTGTGGCATCCCGAACCCCCTCTCAGCAATAAAATACCAACGATTAATAGCCAAGCTCCACCAAGAGAGGGAAACCACCAGCCCACCTAAGCGACCTCTAGATGGCCTTCATAATAGCACCGATAAATATAGAAAGAGTATATTGCCTGCCTACTACCAGACTGACCTGCCTAACGCATGCATAGCCTGTCTCTTACCATTTGATTCACCTGTTATTCAAAAGTTTCATAAATAAATATTTTATATACATAACTAAGCTATTAGAATGCAATACATGGATAATGCCAACATGACCTAATCCCCACCTTTGTAAGATATGTTGTCGTAAATAGAAGTGCTGCTTGGTGCAGAAGGATATGAACAATGTATGCTCTGTTATGATACTCAGGGCCTGATTGACTACCGGGCGTTTTGGCATGCTGCCGAGCTGCGGGCTGATTTAGTTGATGGGGACCTGCGTGTGCTGAACGAAATTCGTTTTGCTTTGTTTATTTCAAAGGGCACGCAGGTCTCCTTCAACGAAATTAGCCCCGACCGCAGTGACATAATCCCCCAGCTCGACAGCATGCCAAAACACCCGGTAGCCATTTGGCCCATGATGATACTTCTTTTTTCTTTTCCTGATTTCCGCATGTGTGCGAAATTACCAACTGGAAATGCTTACGATTTTGATAGATAATGTATGGCTATAAATTGTACTCACTATGTAAAACTTGATAAACAGACGTTTAAAAATAAAAATTTTAAAAATGTATCATGGGTGATCCAAAATTTACCTCTAGTATGACATGGCCAGCATTTTGTCATTGCAAAAAACACGGTTGATGGACAGAATGTAGAACAATGTCATACATTCACCCCAGTACAAGGATCTGGGCCTAAATCCATCTTTTGTTGCACTCCACACCACCCTGGGCTAGACACTGGCTATATGCAAATCAGCTCTGACCCTGTGCCTCATGGGAACAGTCCAGTCCGAACTACCAAGCCATGTCTTTCCCAGACCGGAATCAAGCATCCAAGGACCGGTTTCTGGCTATCAGCCTTCTTCAGCCTGGATAGCTTGACTCCAGTGGTGAGGAGAGCCTGGGACTCACGTCTGAGCATCCCCAGCCCACTCGGGGTGAAATTGCAAAAAACACAGTCGATGGACAGAATGTAGAACAATGTCATACATTCACCCCAGTACAAGGATCTGGGCCTAAATCCATCGTTTTGTTGCACTCCACACCACCCTGGGTTAGACACTGGCTATATGCAAATCAGCTCTGACCCTGTGCCTCATGGGAACAGTCCAGTCCGAACTACCAAGCCATGTCTTTCCCAGACCGGAATCAAGCTTCCAAGGACCGGTTTCTGGCTATCAGCCTTCATCAGCCTGGATAGCTTGACTCCAGTGGTGAGGAGAGCCTGGGACTCACGTCTGAGCATCCCCAGCCCACTCAGGGTGAAATTGCAAAAAACACAGTTGATGGACAGAATGTAGAACAATGTCATACATTCACCCCAGTACAAGGATCTGGGCCTAAATCCATCGGTTTTTTGCACTCCACACCACCCTGGGTTAGACACTGGCTATATGCAAATCAGCTCTGACCCTGTGCCTCATGGGAACAGTCCAGTCTGAACTACCAAGCCATGTCTTTCCCAGACCGGAATCAAGCATCCAAGGACCGGTTTCTGGCTATCAGCCTTCATCAGCCTGGATAGCTTGACTCCAGTGGTGAGGAGAGCCTGGGACTCACGTCTGAGCATCCCCAGCCCACTCAGGGTGAAATTGCAAAAAACACAGTTGATGAACAGCATTTTGTCATGCCTGTCCCCCTCTTAAATGCCACAGCTGTCATCTTTTTAAGCCATGACTCACATCCAGCGTCCTGCACAAGCATTTTGCCATGGATGTCCCATACAAAGATTTACCGCCAAGTATTCCTGCACCATCCTTTTGCCATGGATGTTCCATATATCAAATATTATCTCTAATATGCGCACATCAGTATGGTGCAAGGGCCAAAAGCAGACTTGCCCGCATACCACATTGTTACTCATGCTAAGTTACGTTCACAAAATCACACATATTCTCACCTACGCACCCCTACCTAACAATTCTCACTATTTTGCCCTCATGTGTTCTCACTCTCTTGCACTAAGTCTTACACTAGCTCACACATTGTCACTTATTCGTCATTGATTAACTCACAGCAACTCACTCACACTGACTTGCACCCATTCTTACCCTCAATCCATCTTTGTCACTCACCCTGACTTACTCATACTCATGTACCGACATTTAATCTAATTTATTTCCACTCCTATCAGTGACTGCCTCTTTCACCCACACACACATACTCACATACACACACGCTTGCATATAAACACTCTCTTTCTCACACACTCTCTCACCCACAGGCACACACACAAAATAAAAAATAAAAAAAATTTAAGTTCAAGAAAAGTTTTGTTGAGAAGGATAAAGGTGTCCATATACATTACAAAATATCAAACTCATATCATTACATTACAAATTTACTACATCCAAACTACAAGAATTGGACGTATTAATAAAAGTAGAGAAAGTAAAGCAATATAAGGGAAATGTGAATAGCATTACAATATAAAGAGACATTTTGTGGTAACATTTGGGGAATTCAAGGTGGTTTAAAATGTTCTTGCTGAGATGGTTGTGGCCAGGAAGACCTTTTGGCACTTGCATCAATGTATAGTGTGACCATAAATCTAGGCGTTTCGTTGCCATATGTATAGGGTAAACAAAGGATGTGTCTAACTCTAACCTATGATTATGACATACAGCATACCACCAAGCCTTATAAGAGATTTTAGTAAAGTCTTTCCAGTTAACTGTAATTTAAAAAAAACATTTTTAATCTTTACTTTTTAATTACCTGATGCTCCAGTTTTATTACGCTGATAGTGAATGATATAAAATTATTAAATGTGAAATATGTGCTGGAAAAAAACATGAAGTGTGTAATTTGTGACACACGCATATTTTACCACATTTAATGTAATTTACTTTCTAGTGAGGATAGTTCAGAAGATGCTGTAACATGCAGTTAGATTGCTGCTTTCTTGTAGTAAATCCCAGCAGTTCAATAAGGAAACATGCTATCAAAAATATCTATCTTTATGATAAAGACTGAATTTCATGGAAAGAAAATTTGAAGTCAGAAGAGCTGAAAAGCTACTCCTGCCTTGACCTAAATTACCGTTAGAGTTTGCTCATAGAGCGGTTTTTATTTTTTTGCTGGATCTAACCGCAGTTGGATTATTGTCGTGCTGTGTTAAAAAATCATTGGCAGGTTACAGCAGATACCAAACAATGCAGCCAGAGTAGTCGTGAATGTCGGTTACTACCAACATATTATTCTTAGCTCAATACACTGAACAGCTCCTTTAAGGAGGGTAGGGTGGAGCAATGGGTTCTGACTGCAATATTGAAGTCACAGCAGGATGGGGCTTTGAACACTAGAAGGAAAAAGTGATGGGCGTATGTCCCAGAGAGAGACATAAGATCTAGCGATATACGTTTGTAAACCCTTGCATTCATAGAGGTTCTTTGGGGATAGTTTGTTGCACGTGGAATGGGCCAGACGGTTGACCAGTGTACCTGGGGATGTCAGAAAAGTCAAAGGGGCATATTTACAAGGGCCTTATCTCCGCTTTTTGGGCTTAAAAAGCCAAAAAAGCTGAGATAAATCTATCATCGTATTTACAAGAGGGTGCTAACATGTATAATCGCATGTTAGCACGCTTTTTCCCAACGCCTCCCTTTGCATCTCTAATGGGATGCAAAGTGGGCGTCACTGGGCGTACCTCGGATGGACAACCTTGCAAATATCGCTGATGTTCACATTGTGATATTTACAAGGCTGCCCCAACATTTTAGCACACGTTAGTTTTTGGAGAAAAATTTAGACTTACCTATCCCTAACATTGGGGTGGATTATGCTGATACGTATCAGCAAGGTTATCACAGTTTTGAAGGGAACATCACTGGAAAACCAGAGATGTTCCCTGCAAAACGGCGATAACCTCGCTATCTCTGGAATTTTATCACCCTGGAGAAATGCATTGTTAATAACGTGCTACCAGGGCGATAAATTTCAGAGATAGCCTGAGATAATAAAATTATCACTAAGCACGGCCAGCGATAATTAATGCTGGCCGTTGATAATATGCCCCAAAGTTACCTCATGCTTTAAGAAGATGCTGATGACCTAATTGTTTAACCAACACTGGTGTCAAGCGCTCAGTGCCTGGATACCTAATAAAATGTATGGTGCAATACAAATACAACTGGACTAGAACTGTAATTAACCCTTTTGCCTCTGATCACAACATCTACTAGGGACATTAAGCATTGTTAGTTCCCTACCACACAAAAAGAGGGCGCCTGTAGGCAATGGCAGATAATGAGAGGAAACGGTATTAATAAATGTTAATGATTATCAGTAGGTGGGCGATAACGCTGTTAGCACCCACACAATGTCCACCAACGCAGGAAAATAAATATGACAGTTTACTGTCTGCTGCTTGTCCCTGTCACTGACCCAGGGCTGCAGGCAAACAACAATAGTTAGCGCCAGCATTTTAAGAATTTTGATTGGCTGAGCCATTCTCAGCATTCCATGCAGGGTGCTGATTGATATATTATTATCTGGCTCCAAGGGGATACATGGAATATTCCCCTTACTGCAAGATAACGTGGGCTTCCAACTCGGACAGATGCTCTGACCACGCGGAGGTTTGTAACAGGAATTACTCACTTGTGAGAGCAGGTTAGGCCCTCCGAGAACTTCTGCAGTAAGGGGAGCGCTCTTAAAATGGCGGAGCCCTCGGGGGAATGCACACTGTTCCATTCATCGCCTTTATTTATATTCACATATTTTTCGGAGCACTGAGTGAAGATACCATTTGCCACTTTCCCTTTCCACGAAGCAGGCTCTGGGGGCATATCTGAAGCAGGAATGTCTGCGCGTTAAAGTAGACGTCCAGGCAGCGGCACCTGAAAAGGGCCTTTTTCTGCGTCTCAATACAGCATTGATAGCTCAATCGCTTCCCTGATGAACCGATCCATCCCCACCGCATCCAGCTTGCCTTGGCCCGACCATCTAAGGCTTTTGCAAAACCCAAACCATTTCCCGTCTAGCACCCAGTCCTGACCTGGCTGCTAGCGCACAAGCCATCCATACATTGGCACCAGATCTCAGGGCTGGCTTCGGACACCCTGTTAATCAGGCAGTCTTTTCAGCGCGAGGTGGGAAGATATGCAGCCGGAGCGGACGGCTTCACGTTCTTGCTCAGATGAATAAAGTCAGGTGTGTGGCGCGTGCAGGTTTGGCAGCGGCAAAGAGAGGTTCTGTCAAGTGTTGCATGCTGGCACGATTGATAGAAAAGTGCCTATCTGTTAGTTGCAGAAGGGCCCCATTTGTTTGTGCAATGTCAAAAATTCAGGAGAGACTTTTTTGGGCCCGAGGGAGTGTTGGGGCAATTTTTTTTGAAACCTTGAATGCTAACTATAATTGCTTTGGACCAGACTTACAAATGTGGTTTTTTTTGTTTACCAAAACTCGAAAAATATCGCATTTTGCGCATGAGTCAATTCACAGAGGTTATATGTGCATATAAAAAGTGTGCTATCCTTCTGTAACGGAAGATCGCAAACATAGTTGCCCCTTGCACAAAATCTGCGCTTGAGCGCCCGGAATGTGACAAGTGCAGGAATGGAGGTCAACTAGGGGTCACCAGGGACAGCAGCAGGAGCTATCCATGTTTGCTCTTTGGTACCCATGGCATTGGCACTGTCCTTGCTACAGCTTGCTTTGACTGCAGCGACATGTACAGAAAAAACTTGAGTCATGTTTGATTTTTGTAGTTTTTGTTCTTTTACTGAGGGATGCATCGGGAATTGTCTCCCTGCTCGCGGTTTCCTCTCAAAGTGTTGTATATCAAAATATTGTTAGCACAATATATAATTGACAGCAATATTGTGTCTTTTTATATAATTTACAAAATGTTCCCAATGGGTGACGATTGGTCTCTTATTAATTCAATTGAGCGATATTTTGAGAAAATATATTTAGGACACAATGTCAGACGATTTACTTCTATGATATTCTGAATGAGAAGCTGTAAAGCAGAGAGTGGTCAGATAAGTTCCCTTCTCGCCTTGTTTGAATAAGCATACCCAAAAGCACGACCATTGGTATACAGGCCTCATTTATGAAAAGTGTTGCATCGCTGTGATAAAACAGCGATGCAACACTTTTCACCATTCCCTCCTTGCACCGTATTTACTGTAAAGCGCTCCATGTTGCAAGGATTAACAGATGCGTAAGGAATCTTGACGTATCTCTTGGCGCAAAACTCACACATTTCTGGACTTGTGTGGTAAGCATGACGCAACTTCAGCAATGCATGGGGGAGGCCTATACCTATTGCACTGCGTCACCCTTACTTACGCCTGCTTTGAGGCAGGCACAAGATTTGACACAGTGGCGTCCTAGAAGTGGCACAGTGAAATCTGATAGATTTCACTGCATCACTTCTACGAGGCTTTCTTGCGAGGGGAATGACCTCCGTGCATACACTATACCTGACATAGGTATAATGGGGTGCAGGGGTTTATAAAATGACACATCTGCCTAGATGTGTCTCTTTGTAAATATGGCGCAATGTGGCGCATTATTTACACTGCCGCTGCGTCATGAAAAGTGATGCAACGGTGGCACAAAAAATGTTGCCCGGGGTTCATAAATAAGCCCCACAGTATTTCATGCCCACCTCATAGAAATCTATTCCTTTACATTTTCCCGGATGGAACCTTTGGAGACTGCTTTGGGAAAGGCGCTTTCATAACCGTACAGGTGAAGAGGCCCTCAGCATGACATCACTATTCACCCACAATAATTATGAGTCCAAAGAAGCATGTGAATGCCAGCTGTGTTGAAACCCATGGAGGGCAGACTGCAGGAGGCTCCATTGCGTTTGTGCTTGGACAGCGACCCTGACCTGCACCCCTGTCTTGTCGCTTCAGAGCCAGTGTGCCAAGGAAAGTGGGTTCGCACATTTGCAGTGCACAGAAAACGCATTCCAAATGTGTGTGGCACCTCCCATTAATAGTAGCCATTTATTCTAAGCATCAAGTACGATTCGATATGGTGAACCATCTGATCCTATCGGGGAGATTACAGAAGCTAGTAGTGAAGGGGCGGGCACTTCAATGGCTACAATCCTACTTAGCAGGATGCCACCAGGTAGTTACACTAGCTCCTTTTACTGCCAGTAAATCACCAGTCATCCATGGGGTGCCTCAGGGCTCTGCGATCAGCCCCATCTTATTTAATATTTATTTGCAGCCCCTGATACCCATCATAAAGTCTGTTGGAGTCTGCGTAGATAACTACGCGGACGACACTCAACTGGCTTTCTCTCTGGAGGGTGATGGCGCAAGCCTCTGGATGTGTTCCAGGAATGCATGCGGAAAACAGCTGTCTGGCTTAGAAGGAACTCCCTACAATTTAACGCTGGAAAGACCGAGGTGCTGTATTGCTCCTCGGGCAGGTTACCTAGACAGTTTCCGTCTGAATTTAGGCTTACCCCAGAGGAGGAACCACTGACTCCGGCTAGTAAGGCACGTAATCTGGGGGTGATGATCGACAATGACCTCCAGATGGAATCTCAGGCAAGCAAGACATCCAGCGTCTGTTTCGCTCTAATACACATGCTGCCTAAAATACTTCCCTTGCTGCCTAAAGAGGCGCGGCCACTGGTTGTAAGTAGTATAGTTGGCAGCAGGCTGGATTATTGTAATTCCTTGTATCTGGGGGCCCCAGCTTACATTCTACAGGGTCTCCAGAGAATCCAGTCTGCAGCTGCTAAACTAGCCCTTGGCTGGCAACGCTGCTCCTCAACCACACTGGCTTTGAGAGAACTGTATTGGTTGCCAGTGATGGAACGCATTCGTTTTAAATTTCTATGCCTGGTTTTTAAAGCGATACATGGACTTGGCCCTGTTCCTATGAAGGAAAGCTTCTCTTGGTATCAACCTACAAGGCAGCTCCGATCCTCCAGTTCCGGGCTTCTCACGGTGCCTAGATTTAAACAGTCCAGGCTAGGAGGAAGGGCATTTAGTGTGGCCGGCGCACGACTGTGGAATGGACTTCCCAAGAGTCTTAGACAGATCAGCGCCTTGTTAGAGTTTCGTAGGAACCTGAAGACCTGGCTTTTTCCTAGGGCCTAGTCTGAGCACTTCCTCCATATTCTATCAGCTGCGACCTATTCCATCGTGGTTCGGTTTTTAGTCTGAAGCGCCAGGATACCCGTGGGGTGACAGATTGCGCTATATAAGCTCTAAATCAATCAATCAATCAATCAAGTACAAAGATAGAATTGATGTTTTTTCCCTTCATCTCTCTAGCCTGTAATTTCACTTCATGAAAATGTTCCATTCTACTGTGCTGTGGGTGACACTGCCACCGAGCAGAGGTGTTTTAAGGCATGGGGAATGTGGATAATTAGCCAAGGCCCCCACCTGCCAAGAGTTCCCTGGGAAAGTGTACTTTCACTCTTTCACACTTCTGTCTATTTCTGAAGGCTTATACCGCCTGATGTCCCCTGGGACAGTGCTGCAAACCACCAATATGCCTTTTCCTCCTGCTAGAAAACAGCATTGATGGTATGTTTATGGTGGAAGCAAGATGTTGAAAGAAAGAAATTTGATAACAACCTTACAATGTCTTGTTAAAATAAGGGTTCACCCTTATTAGCCCTGCCAAAATTACAGCAGCTAGTCCGATGAGTGAGTAAAAGTCCATTGGCATCATAGCTATGTTCATATGATTGGTGCTTTTCTTTTACAGCCAAGGCTTAAATCTTTCCCACCCTCCTGGAAGTTGTAAAGGTGAACAACAGAGCAGAATTTTAGGAGAGAAACTTGATCTCTGTTTTGTGGACCACCTCAAACACAGGGGCCATCAGCACAGACAAATCCATACCAAGCACCAGTGGTTTCCTTACTAGACGGAAGGTTTGAAAGAGCTCTTGATGAACGACTCAATGATTCAGTGCCAAATAAGTCAATAAGCACATCTAAACCTTGGGAAAACAAGAACATTAACCCTTATTAAACTATATTTCAGACCTGATTTGGCAAGTGATGCAAGGTATGGCAACAGCTGATGTTGTTGTGAAGATAACAGATACAATCTTTGCTACTGCATCAATGTCAAATGCTTTTCTACTTTAATGATTTATGTTGGTAGCTAAATGGTTCTGATTATTGATAGAATGTTCCTATAGTCTCCCATGATGTTGAAGTGTTGAAATTGCATTTCCTTAGGTGCCATGCTGGCCACTGTATTGAGCTGGGACTAGGATGTAGAACTTCACCACTCTACTTGGTTAGTAGAAATGGAAGGACCTTCAGTCTCAAGAGGAGTGGGCATCATGGACACATGTTGTAGTTGCAGTATTGACTTGACAAACTCGGACCTTGAGAATAAGGGAAAGTGGTGGAAAGGCGTAACAAAACATCCAAGACCAAGAGCCTTATTATGTATTGGCATTGTTTGCGCCCAGCGCAACTTTGAAAAGGTGCGTTGGGTGCAAACAATGCCAATGAGCCCCATTAAGGTGAATGCGCTGCCCTGGGGACAGCTGTGAACTTGCGTGGCCCCCATTTATGTGAAAACACGGAGCAGCTGCTCCGTATTTTCACAGTGCAGGCGGCACCTGCCTGCACTTTCAGCGGGATTTAGAGATCCCCTTGCAGGCAGGTGCAGCCAGTGGCTGCACCCAGCTGCAAGGGGATGTCTGGGCGGTCCATGGGACCCCATTTACCCCTGCAGAGGGCTGCTGTCAGGAGGCGCACTGACAGCGTGCCACCTTTTAAATGGCGCACCGTCAGTGCGCCTCCTGAGGGCTTCCTTGACTCTGTAATATGGCGCGACCGCAGAGTCAAAGGAATTCCCTCATTGCTTAGGGCACACCCATATGCAAATGAGGGAACACCCCTTGTTGATAGCGCTGGAGCTTTAAGTGCGCCAGCGCTATCGGTATTATAGAAGGGGACGCACAAGCGTCTGCGCACCCCTTCTATAATGTCAATGTGCCCCGGGGCGTGCAAAGCGGGCGCAAACACCCATTGCTCCCCGGGCCACCTTACGTAAAACGGCCCAGGTCCTCTCTTTCTCTGTATTTCCCCTTTGCCAGTGCCACTGAATGAAGAGTTGGCTTTTCTTGTTCTCCTTGGCTGCGTCTGAAAGGGGAATGACCCATTCCTCTGATACTGCCTGTCAGGCAGCCCATCTCTCACACTAGGCCAGGAGTATTTGGATCTGTTGAGTATGTTCGCCTTTTCAATACATTTTAGTGGCAGGTGTGCTGCGGAGGTGCACATTCCATTGATGGCACAGTCATGGTGACTTCTTTGACCAAACAGGCAGTCTCATGTTTCGTTGCTTCCTAATATTTTACCCTTTTTGCAACACACAGCGAAATGTTAATACCCGCAAATAAACTGTATACATTTAGCAGTTAGGACAGCAAAAATGAACCACATTTTTTGGACCTGAAGTGTTCTAGAAACAAATATTTTATTAGGAATCAAAACAAATCAAAACACTTTACTTGGTGATGCGCACATTATAAATATTCACAGAAACCCTCTTTCCACAAATGTGCTGTATAGTTTCACAGTAAAACTATGTCTGTTCCAATTTACTGACCATTTCAATGGAAAATGTGCTGCCTGTAAATGATAATGCGCTACCATACGATGCTTTAGTTACATTAAAAAAAATCACTCTTCCTCGTGTCCATGAAAGGTAGGCGGGGCACGAAAGTTTGTCGTTGAAAAAAGTGGTTGTTAAAGACAACAAAGGTCCTCAGGAAATTTTTAAATGAACAGAAAAAATGAAATTACAGACCACAATCGGTACTATAATCAGGTTTCCAGACCCAGCCGGGTAAGGAAATGTTTAATTAAAGATAAAAAGGAATTTGGTTGACCTAGAGAGGGTCAAATACAAACATTTTAGATAGGGCACAATCCTGTACCTATCCTGCAAGAAAGAGAAATATAGTAGAAGAATCAGGTGGGAAAGGAGGGTTGTTCAGGCAAGAGGTTTGGAGCCAAATGTCGCTTGTAAATTAATAATCAATTCAAAACAAGTTTCGACATGCAGTATTTACAGAATGGCATACAGTTGAATTTTCTGTAATACTGTTCAAGCGTCAACGTTTCGATCCCCTGGCTCCTAATGAACCGGGATCATCATCAGGACTATTTAAATCATTTGCCTGTGTTAAGAATGCCTGCCGAGCAACGTGCTTGGTCCTGGTCAGGCGCCTTAGTAGGTGGTCAGGTTACCGTAATTATACCGGTACCTGGTTAGGGGCGAGGTTAAATGGCCTCGCAGTCGAGTGATCCTAGCGGTCTTACTCGAAGGTGGGGATTGTGTCCTTGGATAAGGACCAATGTAATTACAACACCCTGTTGGCTATAGTGGCCTTGTAAATCGAGGCGGGTAGACAGCGAATCGTCGCTGCAGGAGATGCGGACAGAGACTATCGAGTCTCGCCGTCAACCCGCCTCGATTTACAAGGCCACTATAGCCAACCGGGTGTTGTAATTACATTGGTCCTTATCCAAGGACACAATCCCCACCTTCGAGTAAGACCGCTAGGATCACTCGACTGCGAGGCCATTTAACCTCGCCCCTAACCAGGTACCGGTATAATCACGGTAACCTGACCACCTACTAAGGCGCCTGACCAGGACCAAGCACGTTGCTCGGAAGGCATTCTTAACACAGGCAAATGATTTAAATAGTCCTGATGATGATCCCGGTTCATTAGGAGCCAGGGGATCGAAACGTTGACGCTTGAACAGTATTACAGAAAATTCAACTGTATGCCATTCTGTAAATACTGCATGTCGAAACTTGTTTTGAATTGATTATTAATATACAAGCGACATTTGGCTCCAAACCTCTTGCCTGAAAAACCCTCCTTTCCCACCTGATTCTTCTACTATATTTCTCTTTCTTGCAGGATAGGTACAGGATTGTGCCCTATCTAAAATGTTTGTATTTGACCCTCTCTAGGTCAACCAAATTCCTTTTTATCTTTAATTAAACATTTCCTTACCCGGCTGGGTCTGGAAACCTGATTATAGTACCGATTGTGGTCTGTAATTTCATTTTTTCTGTTCATTTAAAAATTTCCTGAGGACCTTTGTTGTCTTTAACAGTTGATCACCCATGGTCCAAAGGTACTTTTTGGGTTCCCTTGTTTATATGAAAATGAGTTGAAAAAAGTGGGTCACAATTCCAAAAAGTTTGGAACCACTTGTCGAGAGCGATCTTAGGTAAAATCATGCACTCTACTATACTGTGTTAATGAGCGTGAGTTAAAAAAATAGAACAGGGCATACTTGCTGATATAAAATAAAATAAAATATAGATATATTATCTGAATTAATCCTGGCTGCTGATAATTAATCTGGTCCGAATTACAGTTAATTGGTTATTTTCTCGTTGTGTAACTACGGTGAGGACCAACCATATGAAAATCAGTCTGGGCCCCGCTTAAAAGGAACAGACCAGCTGAACTGCCAGGCCAGTCCACTCTGAAAGGTAACACAGCAACCCTCGAATATTTTCAGTCTGTTTGGGCCGTCATCTGAGAGGTGCAGCTTGAGACTCAGGCACTGTGAGATACAGAAACCACATCTGGGAACAACCTTTACACAAGGGCAACTCCGTGAGAAAAACAAAAAGCTCTGGATGGAAGGATTGAATTCATTTCAGCCACTGTTGCTTAGTCTGACCCCGTTCCCATGCATCCTCTGAATAGAAGCATTCCTTCCTTCGAGTTTTATGCTCTCACCCTGCACTTTACGGAAGGATTAATGTTGTATCCAAAGGAAACACCACTCATGAGAACGCATAGGACTATACTTTATAACTTACCAAAGCTGTAGAGGGTGAATGAAAACAATATCAGTACCCACCACAGCAGGCCCCTGGTGCTCACTGTGGCCCTTGTACTGTGGGGCTCAATAATGGTATTGTCCGTGAAGGGGGCTTCATGCCTACAAGTCATAGACACCATCTAATTTACAGCTAGGAAGATTGCAGCTGCAACAATGGTATTGTGAGACAGCAACACCGGTGACCTTTCTTTGTCCTTAGTTGTCCTCTGCACAAGAAGCCTACTTGGCTCTTCCGGGTCCTACACAAAAAAAGGAAATATTCACTCCATTGGTAATACCTCTATCAAGGTGACACGGGTGATCACCAGATTCTCTACTAGTTTGTGTAACTGCTAGGCTGTGCGAAGGACGGCCTGTACATGCACGACAACTACAAATAGCTACAAACCGTAGACACAGTTCCTCCAAGCACAGATATTTCAATATCCTATTCCAGGATGTGCCTGGACAAGATATCCAACAGTTGGAGATCGAAAGAAGATGGCCGCACCCTCCCATTAGCCTCTGTGAGGTACCGAGGAGGCAGACAGGGCCCTGTCTGAGGGGGGAAGGAGTAGTGTTAGGCTGGATGCAACAGTAGCAGGTGAAAGAGCAGCGTATATGTCCTGAATAAATTGTTCAATAAAGTTGTAGGGCGGCAGGGAAACTTGTTGGATGTGTTTTGGGGAAGATGGCAGTTTTTGGGGCAAGATCCCGAATCTCAGTCTGGTGGCTACGGCTTCACAGCACGAGATAGGGTGGACGGCTGACAAGAGTTGCCAGTCCCTCTGTTGCCAGGGGCAGCCAGACAATTAAGAATTGTAAATATAAATAGCTATGTATTTTCAGCCAGCATAGTTGAAAAAATGTATCCGGAGTTGTAAGCCGTAAAGTTTCGCAACCTTACAAACCCATGATAGCTTCCTTGGTAGCACAGTCGCTACCCTCATACCAGCTGGACTGCTAAATCAGTGCCAGGGGCCCTGGGCTCGGTAAGAAAATAAACTTTTCTGCCTCAGCTGCGCTGCTGTGACAGTCTTATGCACCATCTGTACTGTAAAAGAAACATAACTAAGATTAAAAAGGAAAATTGTAAGTTGAATATTCCAAATACAAATAGGAACATTTTAAATAATTAAAAGTCCCTCGATCCCTTAACGTTTTGGCAGAGGCAGAATATGTTAACTGAATAATAACATATGAACATTACAAATGAGTGCATCTTAATGATAGCTGTACAGTTCTAGTGGTACTCTTTCCCAGGTACCAATTACTAGCAGGCCAGCAGCGGGCAATCATGCAATATCCTGAATACATCAAGCGTCTTCGGGAGCACACTGCTAAGCAACGCCGAGCCAGGCTGCAATGACAAGGCCTATTCACCTACAAGTGAAAGTAGTAGAAACATGAAACTTTGAACAAGCTCTTTCAAGTGGCTGTCCCTAGGCTGGAAAAGGAACCAGGAGGTGGGCATCTCAAGAAGCTTGATAAGGCACCTTGTCACTTCTGGTAAAAAAAATAGCAAATGGGCAGTGAGGCGAGGCAGCAGTGTACAGTGATACAGTGAGGAGGCTCCTGGGTGACATCCTTTACGCCAGGGAGTATGGCGGCGGCAGGACCTTGGAGCTCTTGATAGCTTCTTCGTATGAGGGCAGGAGGACCTGCAGATAGAAAGGAGTGAAGAGGTTAGCGCACAGTCCTTGCTACTCTGGTACATACTTACTCCTGTTGTGCTTGTTAGAGACAGGACTATCTCTTTCTGTAGACTACAAACTCATAGAGCGCCAAACACATACTGTTTTTCTCATTGACTGTTCCTTTTCACAGCGTACAAGCCCACTGAGTGTCTCACTCACCGTGTTTTTCTCCCTGACGGTCCCATTTGAATATCTACGACCTCATTGAGTGTTACACTCATCAGCTCGTTCTTATTGACATATTTGGATTTATAGGGTTCAATTTGTAGACTAAAAGTATATTGATTTGGTTTAAAAAAAATTAAAATCGTGAAAAGAGGGATATGCCTCATTTGCTAACCTAAGGTCAGCCAATAAGGGGAGGCAGCAGTCCCTACCTCGTCACAGAGTGGGATTGGGTTAGTGAGACTGCTGACCTCACCCCACTCTGTGACAAGGTGTCAGTAATAGACACTCGACCCTGGGCGCTTCAAGGCTTAAAACAGGTACAGGTCCATCACTGATGCTCCCCGTCATCACAAGGGGGACGGCCTCGAGGACTGTTGCAAAGCTGGGGAGGTCACGCCCAAAGGAGCTGTGACATCCTCAGACTGGCAAAGTTCAACTCAGGCAGTCGGGCACCTGCACATTTAGCGCATGTCTAGCTCTTGGCTGCCTGACCAGAAAATAAAGAGTGTCTGTCAGACCGACCTTTGCTCAGCCTGACAGACACTCTTTATTTATTTATTTGAAGGTTTTGTATAGCGTGAACATGACCCTTGCGGGTATCAGAACGCTTTACAGGGTAAGCATAGGGCAAAGTACTTCGTGCAACAGTTATTGCGTCTTGATACAAATAGATGCAAAAGTGTATGCATAAAAACAGAAGATACAAAACATCAAAAACAGAGATGGCCAACATCCATCATGCGGGTCACAGAATTGTGGAGCTTTACTCATGAGTAGAGACATCACTTCCTTCTTGAATGAGGCAGTAGAGGTATTAAGTCTGGTTTCTGGGGGAAATGTGTTTCAGATCCTTGGGGCGATCCCAGAGAAGGCTCGGTTGTATGTTTTGTTTTTGGAAAACCTTTGTGGTTTAAGAAGAAGAGTGCAGGAGCTCATGGAGGATCTATTGCTCTCCTCTTTGTCCAAAAGGTGCAGGGCATGACCATAGCTGCCAAGGTTTCAGATTGCTTATGTGTGAATTTTTCATAATTTCAGTGTAATTAGGAGTGACATTTCAACGCCTATGAGTGATACTTTCAAACGAGTAAAATCAAGTAACGAAGAAGAGGAAAACATATAAATATCAGAAGTTACACCCATTTGAGCAACAAGAAACTCTAATTAATACCTTAAAACTGCTGCAAAGCACCAAAATAGAAGGGCAGTAACCAGACATAGACCGTGTGACTGCAGTCCTCAGTAACAGAGGGCAGGCAGGCGCTACTGCAGCTGCTCAGAAATGCCAAGCCTTTTGGGTGTTGAATGAAAAGGATGCCTCCTTGGTTTGTGCCATACAAACATACCTCTGTGTTGGACATTTGAGATCTCCCACATCTGCTTCTGGTGTGGCCCAAGACACTGTGCCTGCAGAGGTGCCACCCTACCTTAGATGCAGAGAGTTGAGAATCATGGCCATACTAGCTCGGGACCTACAGCTGTTTTGACCGTGGCAAGGGGCTAGAGAGGTGCGGAGGTTTAGTATTGGGGCCATGGGAACCATGAGCCTGCTGTGGACTCAGGGAGGCAGGTTAAGGCTGGGACCCATTGCAGTGCCCACTTCCTTTGTCCGGGGCTGTCCTCGGTGAGTCTACTGCTGTCCAGTGAGTGTTCTTCCTGACTCTCTCTCTCTCACGCAAGACACCACGAACAACCCACCAAAGAAGACACAGTCTTTGGACAGGCCATAACTCCTCTGCATATTTCTGGCATCCCCAAGACCCTCACGTTGGCTATTGCTTGATACTCTCACCCCATAGTTGAATGAACAGTGTGTATTTTATGTGCAGAGCCATCTTTCTGGCATCCTCACGCCCTCAGACATCCCGAAGACTCTGCCCACTGAACCCCACAATGGAGCAGCACCAACAAAGGCAGCAGGCTAAGGCTTTCAGAAGCAACAAGGTTTAAGTTAGTGGCACAGTTTACAAGTAATCCTCATGACTGTAAGACACTGTTACCTCTTTTTTTCTTAGCGTTGTGTTGCTGTGCTGCTGCTGCAATCGCCGATCACTGCTCAGGGACTTGAGGCTCGGCTGTAACAGGATTAGGCGCGGCGCCGGTCACATTAGATTTTTGACTGCATGCGGCAGCACGGGCCGGTGCGAGAAGCAGAAGAAGGCAGCACTGCGAGTGCCATGATTAAAGCGCCACCCACTTTCTCCCATAACAAACTCCCCGCCTTCGGAAGCAGGACGTGGCGTCTCCCCCCATGGCGCAAGGCGTTTTAAGGTAAATCAACTTAATCTGACCGGTCCCACCCCGCCTCTGACACTAGTAGCCATTGGGCCTGACAATGAACTCAGGCTGTCTGAGAACGACGCCACAGAATGCATCACGTTGCAAATGTGTCGCAATCTGGCGCATTGTTTACGCAGCCGCTTCGTCACAAAAGTGATGCAATGGCAGCCCAAAAGTGTCGCAAGGGGCTTGTAAATCTGCCCTAAGTTGGTATCCTTACTTTGAGTTGTGGGAGCAGCCTAAGTACAGCAAATAAAGTCTAGTATGGACGATGGTGAGCCCATTTGAAGCACTGGTATTTGCAGAAAAACAGAAAGTGTGCATGAGGAGTAAAAAAGAAAAAGTGATGCACTAGAGTCTGGCACATCACTGCGTCTTTTGGTAATAGAACCATACACTAAAAAGGTTCAATCTTCCCATTAACATTAACATTTTGATTTTTCTATATTTCTTTGTAAATTAAATAAAATATTTTGTTAGTTGTGTATTTGTTTGATGCATACGTGTTTCTGTATTTTTCTCTATTGTTTTGAGGTTCAGATCGGGCTATTGCTTGCAGGAAGTTGGTCTTAGGCTTACGGTAGTGATTAAGTGAGTTGCAGCAGAAGTCAAAGGGTTAGGTAGGATGGGCAGAGACCTAGGGTGTCCCTGGTTCACATTATAAAAATGTTACCCATACCAACAATGTATTTGCACAGTAGATGGTAGAGGCGTGACAATAGGATAGGGATCAAAAATTGTGTGAGATGATATAGTCACCAAGCATGAACGTTCATATTTTTCATCTGAAGACCTGGAAAACTACTGCATTTATTAACATAAAGTCAGTCCACCGTCCGGAAAGCGCTTATTCGATAATTGGCGTTCAAACTGCGGAAACATTCCTTTGCTCTTAACACACAGGTAGCCCTCAGTCCTGAGATGTCGCTTTGTGGGATGTTGGGAGAATTTATGCGTGTTGTCATCTGGCGCT
Source organism: Lissotriton helveticus (assembly GCF_964261635.1). Classification (NCBI taxonomy): domain Eukaryota; kingdom Metazoa; phylum Chordata; class Amphibia; order Caudata; family Salamandridae; genus Lissotriton; species Lissotriton helveticus. Next base: position 1,727,086,857 of record NC_136061.1, on the reverse strand, counting down.
GCATTTTTTCGTATTTAGCACTGTTTGGAATCACTTTCTTGCTTGCATTCAACAAGGAGAGGACTGTCAATGCTCAGCTAGTCTAACACTCTCGCTCGGACATGCCATAGTTCCTAAGGTCAGTGCTACAGTAACATTTATTGTGACAGAGTCACCCTGAACCACAAGATATATCTCAATACAAAAAAAGCTTAAAGTTGAGGATGATGTTGCGCGCTGCTGCACTCGCTTCAGCAGCTTCGGCTGCTATGGCCAGTGCTCCATTCTTCCCCAAGCAGAGCAAGGTACGAGAAAATAAATCCATCTGGAAATTTCCATTCAAAGGTTTCTCACAAAGATATTGCCAGTTGTGAAGTGCGGCAACCATCACCAGCCAGTAAGGTTGAGAATCTAAGGGCCTCATTTACTAACTTTTGATACACAGCAGTGAAGCAAGGCTTTCTTTCGGCTCTGGCATGTGTCAAAATAAAAAGCCAGGAATGTGCCGTATCTGCAAGATACAGCGCATTCCTGTCCTTCTCACCTGAACCGGCGCACAAACCACAGCTGCGGGCAAACGCAGACACCCTTGCGTTGTGTTGCAAGAGTGCCTGTGGGGATGCTTGTTTTTGTGCAGGAAGGGACACCGTACTGCACAAAAACAATAATTGATGGCAGTTTCCTCTTTCTATGCATGCTGCAGAATGCAAGACTTATGCTAAAGAATTAATTTGAATAAGTAGACAAACAAAATCCCTTGTAGTCACTTCTCACTCTGAATTGTTCATTGCCCAAGCCTACAAGGGTTTATAGGGTTCCCCTGGATTATTTTATGCTGCAGAATGCAGCGCACACAGAAAGATGAAAAAACTAAAAGTATTTCTCCTGTTTGCGCCTCTTTACGTCTCCCTTAGGGAGGCATAGGAATCTGTTGCATTCCCATGTTTACGATTCCTCATAAATCTTTGAATGCTTCAGATTCCATGGGCTTTGTGTGGGAACACCCACAGCAACACCCATCGAACGCCCCTTTCACGCAGTGTTATGCACAAAATGGTACGTATGGTACCCCCCAGCATTTACATGCAAAAAGCGGCAGGCACCGCACGGTGCCTGCCGCTTTGTGCATGTAAATGTAAAACCTGCATTTTTAACCTTGCGATGGGTGCTGCTTCAAGCAGCACCCGCCGCAAGGTTAAAAATACGGGATGTGACCGCCAGGGTGGCGGTCACATCCTAATTGCACTGGAGGAACCGCCCCTGCCCCTGCGGACGGTCCCTCCACCTCGGGGATGGCGGACGGACGCTGGTCCGTCTGCCATCCTAATAGGCCCCTAGGTTTTGGTTTAGTACAAAATGGCATAAAAGCCCGTGCATTACAGACTAATAACTTTGAAAGTTAGAAATACAGCTTCATTATTGTGGATAAAAGGGAAAGGATAAAAGTCAGGACTTCCTTTTCTGCTTTTTCTAAAAATTACATCTGTGGATCTGATGGTAAATAATTACTGCTTTTTAGAAAAAAATATGAAACAAACTTTCTGTGTTTCAGTAAAGCTACTGTGCTTAGTTTCAAAAGAAGAATTGTGAGTGTTCTAAATAAATGCATTTAAGGACACAAAGAAAGGAATGAGGCTTGCTTTTCATATGTAGAAACAACAAAAGGGTTAGTGATCATTCTTCAAAAAATGACTACATGAAAAAAATTGTTAAAAGTCATTGCACTCGCCAGTTTCCCCTTGCGGGACCAACGGCGCACGCCATGAAGGTGTGAATGAGGCAAATAGGCATCTCAAGTGGGAGGGGAAGCTCACACTAGCCACCCCATTATAGAGCACGGAGAAGCTGGGAAGTTTATGGAAGTTTAAGGGATTTGACAAGTGGGATCTTATTGGAATTACGCAGATAAAAGATGTTTGGGGGGGCACGATTCACACATTTGATTCCCTCAAGCAACAATACCACCTTCATGACAATGAGCACTATCGTTACCTCCAGATTAGGCATGCGCTGCTTACACATATCCCCAGAGACACGACTCTTCCCGACACTTCCCCTCTTGAAGACCGAGTGTTGGACGGACACCTCCCAGAGAAGACTATCTCTTTAATATATAAAAAGCTCAGAAATAATATGGAGGACCCGCTGGTGCTTCTCAGGACACACTGGAGTACGGATGGGTTGGAGCTAGATGACAAAGATTGGCGAGAGGCGGTCTCCTCTCCGAAGGTGGTAGATATACAGATGAGGCTCAGATTAGTGCAACTAAAGATTTTACACAGGTCATATGTAACGGGGTCTCGTCTGGTTCGTATGGGTCGAGTGGAGAGTGGAGAATGTCGGAGGGGGTGCAGAGAGCTTGGAACCTTCATGCATATACTGTGGCACTGTACAGAGGTGCAGAAGTACTGGGTGAAGATCCATGATACGCTGCGAGACGTCTTAGGGGTGGAGATACGGCCTGAGGCCCGCAGGTGCATACTGAAACGTTTGGGAACCCACAGATCTGAGTGTGTATCAGAGACAATGGGTAACATTGGCATGTATGGTAGCTAAACGTAACATTGCTCAGCTGTGGGGAGCCAGTCAACCACTTCGGGTTGTGAAGTGGGTGGAAGACCTGGATTGGTGGTTGTTCAGGGAGAGGTCGGTCTATGTAGCCAGGGGTTGTCCTGAGAAGTGGGGGAAGGTATGGGAGGCTTGGAATCAATATCATGGAGATATCTGTATGCCCCGATACCAATGGAGGAAGTGGAGGCGCATGAATCCCTGTGATCCATTATTTATATTTTGTACTCATTATTCTGAATGTATGGAACTGTAACACTGACATGTGTGAGAGCTGCTAATGTCACCTGATATCTTTCTTTGTTGTTTTGTTAATAAAAAGTTTTTTTTAAAAAGGTCATTGCATTAAAATTGTTTTTGCATTATCACAATCTTTATAATGTTTAATAACACTATAGTGAACATTTAATAATATTCAGCAATGAAGAAAAGTACCCTCAGCTAATTGTGCATTAAGATTTCAATGTTTAAATGGTTAAATATATTGTGCATCCAAATTAAAAAGGTGAGTATTAGTTTCTCTCATAATGACAATATGACTGTCTCTCAGTGACAAACTTAAAATGTAGTATGGCCTAATGGCTGCAGTGTCAAATACAAAGGCTATTAAAAGTTATGCAAAGAGTAGCTCTACAGACATGTGAATTACATTGCAAACCTTTATGCAAGTCTTTATGCCAAGAATTCTGGGCGCGTTATGGCATTATGAAAACTAACATTTTTAGCTAGTTCTTAAGGTGCTAGATCACACAGTGCACAAGAATAAAAAAAAGAAAGAGTAAAAGTTCATCCTACCTTTAAATTATCAGCACACAGGCACCGAGCAGGGATGCCCTTTAGTCATGCTTCTCGAGTGTTACTTTGAATTGTAAAGACCACATGGAAATAGCTTTGCATAGACGAGGGACACAGGTTTAAGGGTCAGAGGCCAAGTTCTGTACTTAGAACTGACCAGCACTACTGAAAGCAAAATGTCCACGCAGGGAGTCCTTGAGCATGTTTTTTATCTGAGGTTAGCCACTGAGACAGTGTGTGATTTCCACTTTTAGGGGCCTACATTAGACAATGAAAGCATCACAGCATTTCCTGATGTGTACATGTACATATATAATTGTGTAAATGCAAGTTGTACATTTAGTTTATAACCCTTGTAATAATAATACAAATAAATAAATAAACAGGGCTGTATTTGATTGAATGGGGAACATATTCCTTTTCAGCAGATTTGCTTCTATTTTGGTCTACAGCAAATAAAACGTGCTAAGCAAACGCACACTCCAGTGCCACTTGTTTTAAATAGGAAAAATATAGATATAATACCTGCTTCTAATGTTGAAGAGTAGTTTAACAAATTAATTCTTTTGTATTAATTACATTTCCTGATTCTAACATTGTAGGATAAAACACTACAGGTAATGTAAACTTAGCTCTAAAGATGTCTAAGGCTATAACGTGCTTAGGAAAATTAGGGTCAAATTAATTCTCAATTCATGTTAATAATATTTAGAATATCATCATTAGTAATTTAACTACATTTAAGAAACAGAAGAATTTACTTAGTTGTTTCAATGAAATTATAGCCTTGATTAAGCCTTCCTGGAACAAGATTGGACACCACAGATCTGTTTTAGGTAACATTAGCTAAAAGAAATAATGCATATTCTGTTAGAAGCAGATGGGGATATCACTGTTTTCTTGAGAAATAATACCAGTGAAGGAGATATGCAGGGTGGGGTTTATCCCACTGAATAACGTTATCAAGGCGCAGGAGCGTCTGTGGCCCATGTCCAGAAATAATGGTTTTAACTTAAGATTACTGTGCCAGGGCTACGAAAAGGAGGCAATGAAATTAAGCTTGCATTCATGCGTCATCATATTAGACAGTACGATAGCTCTTTCTATGCGTTCGATTCCTATTTTTTCTCATTTCCGTAAAGCGCTAAAAACTTTCCTCTTTGCCCAGGCCTACCCCCGCTAAACCTCCTGGCCCTGTCTGTCCGGTTCTTTAGAGCTCTCAGCGCCAGGAAGCCGTTTGGCCATCGCGCGCTTTACAAATATTTTCATTCATTCATTCAAAGGAATTGGTAGTTGGTTATTGGATTAATGTTTTTTAGTTAGCTCAATGTGCTTGTACACTAAAATTTACAAAGTGGTACAGTCCAATAGTATTGGATATGGCCACCTTGATATGGATTCCCCAGGCTATTTACCTCCGACAAGTATGTTTGTGCCCAGCTGCCAAAGGGGGTAAATATTGTCGACAGGAGGTCACATGATTAGGTTACCTACTGTTGAAGGGGGGGTAGGAGACTAGCTCCTGGGAAATTAAGGGAAAGCAACACTGTGTGTTTTTTTGGTTTTCATGCTTTGTACATGTATTATTGTTAGTATTATGAGCTATTCTGTGTGGAAAGTACGCAGGGCAGCTTGTAGTTGTTCTCTCTCTCTCTCTTTCTCTCTAAAGCCTGTCTAAGCTGTCTAGGAACGGCCATGAGACAATTGGTTGGGCTCGCTTTAGTCATTCATTTCACAGGATGCTGTGAATATGTTTTTGAATAAATAGAGACAAACACATCACCAGACCACGTCTAATTGGCTATTAAGTAATACTGCTTGAACAAATTGTTAGAATTAACAAAATGAATAAATATATACGCCATGTTACTGCCCATCCTGTCTGCAAATTGATGAAGTTGGTGGCTTTTGTTCCAAATTCCAAGGTGGCAACGCCATTATTGTTTATGTTATTACAGCACTACAAATGTTGCAGAGATATCATGAGTCCCTCATTAGTTAGTCCATATAATCGAGCTGACAGCCCTTTCTGGAGCTGGTGAATAGGTTTCTCCCCTGAATTTTTGATATTACATGGCCCTGATCATGAAAAGTATAATACATATGGTTCACGATGCTAGGAAAGAAGCCCATATGCCCTTAGCACACATTTTTAAGAACAAAATGTTCTTTTGCTTGTTTTCGTATCTGCCACAAACAAGTTCCCCTGGAAAAGTCATGTCCCTACTAGGTTATGTTTAATTTATCAGTCATTCGTGTAATGTGGATCTCTATTACATTCACAGTTTTAGAGTTTCCCACTACACCTATAATATGGGAGCATGGTCATAAAGGCCAAAACATGGCTGTTCTTATGCAAGGAAAATTATTTTAGATGTGTCTGCAGTTTTGCACAATAGTAAAGGTTCACAAAGTAGAAGCTGTATCGTGATGACTTATAAGTCCAAGTTTGTTAAAAGAATAGTTGCTTTGAAATTCCTTTTCTTTGAGGTTCTTCAGAAAAATAATATAGGGGCTTTTCTGAAATAGAATATCCTCTTTTGATTGATCATTTGTATGTTGTGTCTAAAGATTTCTGTTCTGTTTACTAACAGGTATCTGCTGCCTTACAACCATTGCCAGAGGGGCCCGGACATCAGATCCAGCCTGAGGATTCAGCGCAAGTCCAGCTTGGAGCCGAGGTGAAGGGAACCAGCACAAGTGTTGCTGGCAACTAGGACCGCAGTGAAGCTGAGAGAGGCACATACCGATAACAAGAGCAAGGAGGTTTTGCCTGAGGTGACCCCCTCTGGAACAAGGGTTGCTTCGGATCTGTGCACCAGGCTTCTGAGTTCTGGTCTCCAAGTGAAAGCAAGTCTGCACCTTTGTTTGTTGATAAGGAGGTGCCTGGGCACACTAGGTATAATCTGTGGCCCGACGAAAGAGCAGTGCGCCAGCGGAGCAACACGGGAGTTAGGGAAGGACTTGAGTTTAGGGTACAGGTGCTGTGTCCCTGGTGCCTGTTAGATTAAAGTGAAGAATACCGGTGCACTGCCTGAGACACTGGACAGGATCGTTGAGGGTGTTTGCTCTGAAGGGTGATTGCCCTATCCTGAAAGAAGAAACTTTTTACTTAGCCTGGGTCGTGATTGTTTTTCTGGGTTGCAAGTTGTGCAGCTCCACCATCGGAGAAGTGAACACTTGATGAATGATAAGAGCCTGCCTGTGAGGCTCAGACGGACACAGGGAGAAGACTCCCCTCTGGCTGTTTGTACAGTGGCTTCAATTTCCCAAGTACTTTTTTTATTAGCAATGTACCCATTTGGTCGTCCAATTTTTGAGGTGGAGCAGTCCTTTGCGGCTCCTAGTCCTAATTTCCATGACCAAGTTTGGTCCTCCTGGTCCCCCAAAACAAAGATTTTTTTATGACAATATGTGTATGTAACTTCCATCATTTTTCTACTGCATAAGGATGTCTTCGGCTAATACTAAATGGACCGTCTGTGGAAATCCCAGGAATTACTGTTAGCATAAGCTTTGGCCATTTTGTTTGTGGCATCCATTTGCATTAGCCATGTATTAGCCATGTGATTCTGCCGTCTTCATTGTTGCTTGCCTTTGTATTTTGCTTGAGTCATCAACTGTAGTTAACTCCTTCAGTACTGAGCCAGAGCACTAGGCATGCTCAGAAAGGCCTGTAGTTGCTAGAATGCACCTGTCTTAGAATGTAACTGTCAGGCTGTTTCAACTGACATAAGCAGTTTTGTCTCCCCTCCCACTTTGCTGACCAAGTCATATCTATCTGCCCATGTTAGTCGATAGCTATTCCTGTGTATGCTTCTAACTTCTCTTTTAGTCTCCATGCCTAATGAGCAACAAAGTGTGTATAAAAGGCCCCTGGTTTCTGTATTCCTTGTACTACCTCATACAGTACCCGAGGGTGTTGTATTGATGTTGTCTCACTCATGAGTGATTAATAAACTTGTTATTTGATATTCCAGCTTCAGTGCCAATTTCTGTGTGTTGGTTTCAGGGTATGTCACCCTTCTTCAGCCAGGCTAGCTTGAATCCAGTGGCACAGTGAGCAAGGGACCCACGTCTGGGCATACCCATCCCACCAAGGGTGAAAAGTGTTACAGCAAACAAATGATGGACGGAATGCTGACAATGCTATCATTCTCCCCCAGTGAAAAGATCTGGGTTAAATCCATCGTTCTTTTGTCCACCACGCCATTCCAGTTTGTACCCAGCCATATGCAAATCAGTCTTGACCCTGTGTCCCATGGGAACAGTCAGACCTGGCTGAAGAGGGGAGAAACCCCGAAACCGGTCCTAGGATGCTTGTTTCCAGGCCAGGGAGGACCTGGCTTGGCAGTGCGGGCTGCACTGTTCCGATGAGGCTCAGGGTCAAGACTGATTTGCATATGGCCAGGTCTAAACTGGGGAGGCATGGTGAGCTAAAGAATGATGGATTTAACCCTGATCTCTTTAGTGGGGGTGAATGTTTTGCTTTGTTCTGCATTCTGTCCATCAATTGTCTGCCTTTTGATTAAACCCTGTGGCGGCCCCTATGTAGTCAAAATTTCGGGCCCGCCTCACAAATAATCTCCTTATACCCAATGCACCAGATTTTTTTGCAAACTGACAGCTGCCAGAAGATGAGTGTTTAAGAGAGAAACTGTTATGTGAATCTGATGTCTTTGGTGTATGTACAGTAATGTGTTAATGGGTACATTACATTAAGAAAGTATTTTCTCCATAGAGTCTTTAATATAAAGTTTCAGTTTCTGTAGTTGATTCATTTTTTTCCTATCTTTTGGAAACAATAATTAAGAAAGCTTGATTGTAATTTTCTTTCTAGATCAAATCAATATTATTTTGATCCGTTGTCTTGGGCCCTTAAAAGGAGTGGGGCCCATAGGCAGGTGCTACTTTGCCTATCTGTTAATCTTTAACTGTTTATCTGTACTTTGAATGGGTATGTGCATGTGTATGTGCTCGTGAATGATGGCGGTATGTTTGTACGCTTATGAAGGAATGGATGTCAGGGAGTGTTCATGTAGGTGGGTGGGTGTAAGTATATGTGTGCACTTGAGAGCGATGGTTGAAAGTGAGAGCACACATTTTCATCCACCCCACAATTCATCCACATTACAAGGTGCCACTGTCCTGCAGAACAGATTCGAAGGATTTAGTGCGCCCATATGTATACCTCACCAGTTAAGTACAGAGAGCTAGGCTGCCAAACGCAAACAATTTTGATCCAAGATCATCAGCCATGATGTTTTGTTAAATTCTGCAAACAAATCATTTACTTATAGGCTCTCTGGAGTGACAGGTGTAGAAAGAAAACATGGATACATAGGTGTCGACTTATATTGTCTGGGCGAGTTCTGTAGGTGACGACGACATAACTAGAGTAGAATAGCCTAGTTTGCTTAAATGAAATGACCTACTTTTTGGCAATAACTCTTGAAGTACTGGAATGGTTTTAACTAAGGCATCTGATCACACCAGGAGCCACTTTCTGCCCTTTTCTTGCCTATCAGGTTAACAGAAAGATGAGGCTGGCTCATGCTTAGATATTTTTGTGTCACTTCTCTCCAGGTTAGGGTTTCTTGGTATCTTTTGGGGCATCAATTAGTCACCTTTTAGAGAGGACTTCATCATCTTAGCTTCCCTTCCTAGAATAGTCTTGGCATGCACGTGGGAGCACGTCACAAGAATGTAATTTGGACAGGTGGGGGGAGTGGGAGCTTGTATAAGGGTGGTCCTCGAAGTATTCTCGGCCTAACGTGAAGGGTATTTGAAATGCGATAGGTAAACTGATGGTCTTCTCGGTCAAGGCTCCTGTGTGATATCATGCGACTCTGTTTAAGCAGTTAACTGTGTTCATGTTCAAATGTGATAAAACAATAAAAATATCAAAATAAAAATAAAAGAACGTAATTTTGACAAGCTGATAAGGGGGCTTTTACGAAAGATTTGCATGTCTTTCCACCCAACATTGGTCAGCTACAATCATAAATATTCCAAATAGTTAACAATATAGTAACAGAAAGAACAGTCTTTGGGATAGCATTGGCTCTGAATGCTTCAGAGAATGCAATAAAAAAAAAATCTGACAATGGACCTTGCTAAAAAACTGATCTAACTTTTGGAAAGCAAAACATTATTTTATTCATTGAAATGGTGGGACTTCATTTCAAGTTTGCCAGACAGGATACTCCAACCACCAAACCCAAGGTCCGTACGCTCTATTTATAGCCAGGTGGCCCATCATGTTGCCTCCAGCAGAGCCCATGTAAGCTCTGCTGGCGGACACCTTACACCCACTGCCTGATAGACTTGAGGTTCTAGGTGTAAGAACCTTAGGAGGACGTAGCTTTGGGGAGGTTGTTTGGGGAGTTACACCCCCCTAAAACATTTATTCTGTTGTAAATAGTGGAGACAGGTACTTTCAGTTGGGAATGGTGTAGCATCAGTCGAATTTCACCCGGGTTTTTTACATGCCCACACTGACAAAAACACACACACACAGACACTGACAAAAAACATACACACACACCCCCCCGCTCTAGTCTCTGTTCTTAAGGTCTTAAAAAATGTTGTGTTTTAAGTGCCCCCAACAATACACCCTCCTCTCTCTTTCCATTGCCGCATAAGCCCCATCTCATGTGTGCTTCTCAGATATTGTGTTTTAACAAAATATCCGAGTGTGATTGTTGGGAAATCTGAAGCTCACCCCCTGAATCTCATTGACCAAGCAACACCCCTGAGCCTCAGATCATCCGTCTGATTTAGGACTGATGTTCTGATGCACTTTTTTTCTTTTCTGGACTGTCAGGAAAAGCCTGGCAGTCCCGACCTGAAAAAAGGAACAAGCATTTGCAGTGCAATAGGTCTCGTATTCATTTGAGTTTGAGCTATTGGCATTGTAAATGACAATGCCTTTTATTTATGTTTAGGGCTTAAAACCTAAATAAAAGGCATTGCCATTTACAATACTAATAGCCTAAACTCTCGCAAATGCGAGACCTAATGCATTGCAATAAAGGGTCTTTTCGACCGCTTGTTAGATTGTAACTATCAGAGGAAGAGATAGGCCTGCAACGTCTTAAAAGTAGTGATAAATAGTGCAGTGAAGAAGATGTGTAAGTGTTGTAAATTACACAGACACAAAGTGTGAAGTAAAAGTTACACATGATCTGAGCTATAAATACTAACAAAGCGCTCCAACACCTTTCACTCTGTGATTACACTGTCACAGCTCAGGAGGAAGAGCAGAAGGGGCGGTTATTTCCTGCCCATTCCGCGATTTGAGTGTGCAGTGTGGCCTTGCGTAATGTCATTGCTATCTTTGGCCTAATAAAAAACACTTACGCTGTAGTAGGGCCCTGGCTTCACCTCATGGTGCAGGGCAGGCTGTGCTTTATGTCAGGCATGGAGGGAAGCAGGGATGGTCTCGGCTGCAGCTCCAGCCTCGTACAGTGCCCCTGCTATTACTAGTGATTGAGAGGCGCTTAGGTGGTGGTATTGGTGGTGGTGGTATTGGTATTGGTGGTGGGGGTATTTGTGGTGGTATTGGTAGTGCTGGTATTGGTGATGGTGGGATTGGTGGTAGTGGTGGTATTGGTGATGGTATTGGTATTGGTGGTGGTGGTACTGGTTGTGGTATTGATATTGGTGGTGGTACTGGTATAGGTGGTGGTGGTATTGGTGGTGATATTGGCAGTATTGGTGAAATTGGTGGTATTGGTGGTGGTGGTGATATTGGTGGTGGTGGTATTGGTGGTGGTGATATTAGTGGTGGTATTGGTGGTGGGGTATTGGTGTTCGTGGTGGTATTGGAATTGCTGGGGGTGTTGGTTGTTAGTGGTATTGGTATTGGTAGTAGTGGTATTGGTGGTGGTAGTATTGGTGGTGATATTGGTGGCATTGGTGGCGGTGGTGGTATTGCTGGTATTGGTACTGGTGTTGGAGGTGGTGGTGGTGGTATTGCTGGTGGTATTGGTAGTGGTAGGGGTATTGGTATTGGTAGTAGTTGTATTGGTATTGGTATTGATGGTGGTATTGGTATTGGCAGAATTAGTGGTGGTGATATTGGTGATGGTATTGGTGGTGGTATTGGTGATGGTATTGTGGTAGTGGTGGTATTGATGGTGATGGTATTGTGGTGGTGGTATTGGTGGTATTGGTAGTGGTGATATTGGTGGTTGTATTGGTGGTGATGGTATTGGTGGTGATGGTGGTATTGGTATTGATGGTGGTATTGATATTGGTGGTGGTGGTGGCATTGGTGGTGGTGTTATTGGCAATGGTGGTGGTGGCATTGGTGGTATTGGTAGTGGTGGTAGTGGTATTAGTGGTGGTGATGTTGGCTGTGGTATTGGTGGTGGTGCCGATATTGATGGTAGTGGTGGTGGTATTGGTGGTGGTGGTATTGGGGATGGTGGTGGTATTGCGTGGTATTGGTGGTGGTGGTATTGGTGATGGTGGTATTGGCATTGGTATTGGTATTGGTGGTGGTAGTAGTGGTATTGGATTGGTGGTGGTGGTATTGATGGTGGCATTGGTGGAGATGGTGGTGGTATTGGTGATAGGGGTGTTCGTGTTGGTGATACTAGGGGTGTTTGTGGTGGTGGTACTGGTGGTGGTGGTGGTGGTTTTGGTAGTGGTGGTTTTGGTGGTGGTGCAGGTAGTGGTATTGATGGTGGTGGTATTGGTGGTATTGGTGGTGGTGGTATTAGTGGTGGTGGTAGTATTGCTGGTGGTGGTATTGGTAGTATTGCTGGTGGTCGTGGTGTTGTTGTTAATAAAACTGGCTTTTGAAAACAACCCGTCCTGTGGCTTTAGTGCAGATGACATTGAACACAGATGTGCTGTTGTCAGCTTCAGCCCATTAGCACACGATTATGTGCTACCTGGAATTCACATGACTTAATTTGCTAATCATTTCTAAATCCATTTTACTTGGGGGGTTGAAACAGACACGAGATAATGCCGGGTTAAAGTGACTGAAAGCGGGCGCCCGTGTTACGGGGGTCGCCGTGCTGCTTAAACACAAGTGGTTTCAGCTGGAGCAGCAGCGCATGTCCGGCCTGAAGTATGAGAAACTGAATAAAGTAAATACTGCTTACAGACTAAAAACCAGGTCCTGTGTAACAACCGAAGTAAAGGAGCCAGTCGCCATGGGAGGTTACAAATGAAGACAAGTCTAAGGAGGGACTAACAAGTCTATTAACGAATCGGAAGGCAGAATTTATGAAAGACACTGACACAAACCAATGAAAAATATGGGCGGAGAGTGGGAGAGGCTTATTTCCCATACTCTAATACAGCAGTCTCGCAGAGTGAGGAGTACATGCCAGCTGCCACTAGGCTCGACATAAAAATGGTTTCACACCCTGGAAGAAATCTTTCAGGGTGTTCGGATCATTAATATTTTGGTTTTCAAAAGCAAACTCTTGCTCTGAAAGTTTGATATGAAAAATAAAACAGCTAGCTGAGCAGATGCATGAACCACAGTGGACACTCACTCTGCAAAAGTTCAATGTTTTCAGTGTCTTCCTCTGAAGACATTGAGGTCTCTTCTAGGAAGGCATGAATCTCTAAATATGGTGGATGATAATCCATCAGGGTGATGTTCGTATCAAATATTGTGATTTTATGTATATGTTGATATCAGTAGCTTTGCTATTGTTGTGACTACTTGCTAAAAATACATTTACTCAGAAAATATTTTTTCATGTGACTTATACAAACACCACACATTTTTGAGTGGGGGTCATTCACAGTTGTTTGTCTGTGACTTCTCCTTGAGGGTTAAATGTCCTTAGGCTTTACTGGGGAAATACGTCACTCCTCCCACTAAAAATAAGATCAGTAAACAAGCATTAAAAGAATACAATGTAACATTTGGTGGCTGTGAACCCTATATATCTGGAGTTACTGAAAGGGGGATCTGATTTTCTGCCCCTTCAATTTTGTTGAAGCCCGTGGTTCCACAAATGGCATCACCCAATGCTACCCGGTTCTTTTGACTGGCCATTCCTGAAAGTTTCCTTGGTGCAGTATGAAGCCTCTCAAAGGGTTCATATGGCAACGTATATCCATAGCAAAACGTTTAAAACCGTAGTACACAATACATCAACCACTTCCTCCATATTCAAATGAAGTAGTTCATGGGTGGGATCTCGTTTCTAGACGTAAAGCAAGAACTGTGATTCACCTTGTCTGGGCAGTTCAGCTGTGGCGTTTCTTTCGTCACAGATTTATGAGAGCTGCGAATGAGCTGGAAACACCTCCAGACACAATTCATCATGAACATCTGCAGGAGAGAGAACACAAACAGAATTAAAAACTTCCATCAATTATTTTATTGGCATAAATTAAGTACCAGAAAAGAAATATCAGCAAATTCTATGGCATGCAAGCGCAGCATAAATGCATAGTAAGATATCAATGCTGTTTGCGATACATGTACCAATACCAAATGCTACTAAAATATAAGAAAGGAAGTGAAAGGATGGAAAGAAGTGAGGAAATAAGCCATACATTTAGAAGAAAAGAAAAGAAAAAAAAACGACAGGAGAAAAAAGAAGGGAGAGAAGATGAAACTAAACTACAAAGCAAGGTAAAGAGGCCAGGGAAATGGATCATTCAGATGAAGCCCAAGTATAGTAATGCTGGGGTGGGGAGTGCAGTGACAATGACAAGACAGAATCAAGAGTCATGGGAAATTGTGAAGGGGTCATCCTGCAGAAAGGGAGACCATGTGAGAAGAAATCTGCTTTGACCATTAACTAGTAAATGGCCAGTTCCTAGGACGGGGTTGGGAACATTTCCGTGAACCATTCCTCATGCGACTGCAGTTATGGAGAACGCCAATGTCATATAATACAGATCTTGGCAGCTGCAAGGGCAGTGACGAGCAGATGATAGGCATGGTAGAGCATCTCAAAAAGGTCCGATAAGTCATGGAGGATAATTAGGGGTCTGGAAGCGGTGAGGGCAAATCCATGGACTCCCGGAGTGTAGACACCAGTGCTGTCCAGAAAGGATGAATGGCAGGACAATCCAGTAATATGTGAAATATATCACAGGGCGCATAATCACATCGCCAGCAGGCAGAGTGAGGGAGCAACCCTGCAACCAGAAGCTGTGCTGGAGTTCAGTGCCAGCCCTGAAGAATCTTAAACAGACTGAACTTGATCCGTGCTTCCCGGATCAGGGCTTCCAAGAGTTCTACCCTGTCCCACTCGTCATATTACACCTGCAGGCGGGCCTGCCAGGTCGTCCTCAGACTATCCAATTGCGGCTGGGAGTAGAGGTGGCAAATCAGAAGAAAGTAGAACCCGACATCACACCTTTCAATTGACCCCAAATATTAAGATAAGAGAGCACCAGGGAACAGGGGATGGTCCAGGGATGAGGACTCAGTTTGCTCAGCAGGCAATGAGGTAATTGTGTGTAGCACCATTGTTGAGCATGCAGCAGGCCTAATTTGTCCTGTAGCATCACAAAGTACTTGAGTTCGCCACCAGAAATCAGGTATGTGAGGATTAGAATACCAGCTCTAAGCCAGGGACCCCAGTCAAGTATGCCCCCAATGCAAATACCAGTATTGTTACAGAGGGGAGCCTTGTCATGGAGATGCGCATCAACCGAAAGAGCTTGTGAGCCCGTATCCAGGTGGTGTACATGGCTTTCAGCACAGCTGAATCCGGTGGCTGGGCCAGGATGATAGAGGACCTGTAGTCCCAACAATGCCTTTTGGAGTCCACATTCGATTACAATCCATAATGGGGGGTCTTGGACTCAAGGGTGCATGTACACCATTTGGGCCCAGTGCAAGGCTAGACAATAATGCTCTGTAGAGGGCAGGCCCAATCCTCCTGCTAATTTATGGGCGATAAACTTCCAGACTGCCAGGCGAGTTCTCTCTGAACACCAAATGAAGGCCTTAATGGTCTTGTCTATCTGACGGAGGAGGGTATTAGTTGGGGGAGCATGCCCAACACATGCGTGATTTGGGGTAGGGTAACCATTTTCACTGCTTGAGTCTGTCCTTAGAGAGGGAGATTCAGGTGTGACCACTTCATGAAGTTCAATTGCATTCGCTCTATAAGAGGGTCCACGTTATCCACTACCATGCGTTCCAGGCCTCTGTTAACTAGGATGTCCAAGAACCTAAGGCAGAAATTCTTCCACTAGAGTGGACAACCGGCGACGGCAGCAAATGTGGTGATTTGTGACAGAAGCAAGATACTTCTGCAAAAGCATCAATGATTTCTAGCACTGCGGGAATGGAGGAAGCTAAAGCTGATAGGGTGAGTATAATGTAATCATCATACAAATAAGGTGTTGAGGGAACTCCAGGCATAGGGATACCTATAATCTGGTCTGATTGGCGTAGGGACGCCGCTAAAGGCTCCACCTCAAGGAGAAATAACATGGGAGATTGTGGACAACCCTGAAGTGTACCCCTGTGGACTGGGAAGGGATCAGCTAGAAAGTCCCCACAATCGACCTGTGCTGAGGGGGAATCATAGAGACATCTCACTCTGGAGATGAAGTCGCCACCGAGAGCAAATTTTCAGAGTGCGGCAAACAGGTAGTCCAATTCTATCCTATCAAATGCCTACTTGGCATCCAACAACAGCGCCAAGGCCTCATCTGGAAGATCCGTTGCTAGCCAGACCACATGAACGAACGTGCGAAGATGATTACGGAATGAGCGGACTGGGACAAAGCCTACATGCAAACGGTGAATAGGAGAGGGGAGGACCTGCTCGAGGCAAGCAGCTTAAATACTGCCAAGTATCTTGACATTTCTATTGATCAGGCATATGTGGCCATAACTGTCGCAAAGAAGAGGGTCTTTTCCTGGTTTGGGAAGGACTGAAATGAACACCCTGATGGAAACTAAACGCAGGAGCCTGTGCGATCAGCCTCAACGGAGGCCTCATTGAGAAGATCCATCACCTCGGATTTGGTCCATTTGTAGAACTATGCCAGAAAGCCATCTTTGGCTGGGGCTTTATGATAGGGTAGATCAGAGGTGGCCTGCTGAATATCCTCTTTAGTGATTGCACCATGAAGCAGTTTCCTACCTTCCTCGGAGAGGCGCGGTAAGTGAATACCATCCAAAAAGGCGTTCATCTGCCCTGATCCCTGGACAATATCCGGGCAGTAGAGGGTCCTACGGTAGAATGTGAATGTGTCTGCAATTTCCTGTGGCTTGGTGACTAACACCCTTGAGTCTGTGATGATAACAGGAATGGCCATGCCCTCCTTCCTCTGACTGAACTGCGGCGCCAGTAGCCTTCCCTCCTTCTCTCACTGTTCGTATTGCCAGTATTTCAAACTCTGCAGCGCATACTCAGCTTTGGAGTTAAAAAGAGTATTGAGGTCCATACGTGCCTTTTCCATTTCACTTCCATTGTAGGTGCATCATGAGAGGAAGACATTATGAATTCCAGGAGTGAAGTCATCAGGTGAGGCAACAAATCGAATTTTGCTAATAACCAATGAGCTTGCATAGCTTTGTGAAAATGAACGCCACATCTGGCACACTCAACTATAAGGGTAAATCATGTCACCAATGACTAGCACGTCACGGATAACAGGCACTAAAGGCATTCTATTGTCATGTTAAATATATCTAATTGCTTACCACCGTCTTTCAGTGACCGGTACTCAATAGGCATTTTTTACAGTTTAGAAAATACTGCTCCAAGAGTGGAAATAGCTCATTGATATCTTGAAAGACATTGCATTGTTTATTTTCAGAATGCCAATACTCTTCAAGGTCTCTGGGTGAGCTGGAGTTATTCAGTTTTTTGGACGGATTGCCAGGTTTGATGAACAGCAAATGAAATAAAATTCAATGCGTGTCAGAACTTTGACCTCCGAAACAGAACAACCTCGATCAACCACTATTTCGACATCTCTCATTTACTATATAAATGCCCACAATTTCCACCCCTTTTCCTTGACTTTTATGGCCTCGACTTGAAATAACATATGTCACATAGTATTTAATCCTCTAATTAAATAATGTATTGTTGCCCCTCTTTTTACATCCCCATTTCATGTCATTCTTCATTTTCCACATGAGCATTAAAAAATATATTGCATAGTCTAATTGAATCAATAATATTTATAATTGCAATTATACAGCCCTTACTAACCTTGACAAGGCATTCAAGCACTTTCTGGTGGGTAGCACCTCTGGAACTCAAGTTTAGTGGTTAGTACAGTGGTTATTGGTTATTATACTTATCATTTATTGTTTGTGATTGGGATAAGACTGGTGCTCTCAAGGATCCATGTCAAGGCTGTACTCTAGTTTCTTTGTGGTTGATTAAATTAAGAGGATCTATTGGTAGTCTACAGTGGAGGGTTTATGATGTTCAGATGAGAGTTTTCCGCTTTGAAGCTGGCATCTCATTCTACATGCTGGAACTGTGTGCTGCTTCCTCAGTGTAAGGTGTCAAAGACAGTGCAAAGGCCTATTTTGTTGCTGGCCAGCCTTGTCAAATAAACAAACTTTCAGAACTTTGCAACGTCTGTTTTGCTGCTCTCAAAAGGCGCTTTTGTGAGGTAACTGGAAACATTTCCAGGTGGCAAGAAAATAGGTCAGGAGAGGAAAAGGGTTGTATGTTTATAGAACAAGTAAATAAGGACAGCAGCTCAGGGATGCTACCTGGAAATGCATGTCTTTCTGTAAAATGTCCCTTATCAATGCAGCGCCTGTTTCTCCTTTATAGCACAGTTGAGGCAGGCGCTGAGTACGAGTTTATCCAGCCAATGGTCTGTACTACTTTTATAAGTTCACATTAGCTCCTAAGGTGTCATTAAGTTGAACTTAATGGAAGTCCACAAAAGAATCCATTGCCAACCACCAGATTATGGAGCCTTAGAACCTGTAGAGATGCAGTGGAGGAGTGTTTAAAAAGGGGATTCAGGCCAATTGGTCGAAAGATTAATAAAATACATGAAGGTTGTAGTATCCACGTTAAATGCAGTGGCTAAATAGGACTAGTAGCATTTGCACTTTAAAGGAAGCCTCTCCGTGTGTGTCAGTTAGACTGGACATAAAGCTGCCAAAGCATATTGTCTAGAAGATATACTCACCACATATGAATGGCAAAGATAAGGATGTATGTTGGGTCAGCAAGTGACCATGCGAGACTCCCTCTATTATCTACTCTATCTAGGTGTATAAGAGCTCGTGGAGGATCAATTAGTACTGTCTATTTCATCTGTTTTTCACCTATTTTTATCAAACTGTCCGTGTTCTTAAATTTTTATATTTGAGACATGTATTTTTGGGCGTGCACAGTGTAAATTGACAGCCTTAAAGGGGTCGGATGATTCTTACATGTGAATTACAAAGATAAGGATGGGTGTTGGGTTCGCAGGTCACCATGTCAGTCTCTTTTTATTATGTGATCTAGTTAGAGGCAATATAGATTGTGGCAGACCAACTAGTCATGCCTCTTTCTTTCATCTGGTATGTACTTATTTTGATCAACCTGTCAGGGTAATCAGATTTTTGACATTTGAGATATGTATATTGTATGCTTCGCTTTTATATATTCCTTAGATTTTATATTCTTTGTTTCCCATCGGTATTGACTATCCCGTGAAGATTTGCAATTTTAATTAATCGAGTAAATAAATGATGAATGAAGCCTTCTGCAAACTATGAGCTTTGTGAAATACTCTGAGGTCTGAACTTCCTGACTTTGAAGGCCTTCTTCATTAGTTGTATTGGGAAGGCAGGGGAGAGAGAGAGGAAGATTCTCATGGAGCTCTGCAAGTGCTGTCGTGGAGGCAGGAAGATGCAAGGTGCAGAGAGTTACAGTGGAGCAAGTTGGCAGCAGGAGCTAAGGAACGTATCAGGATATCAGAGTTTTATATCTGGACTGCAGAGAGTACTGCACAACCATTTTTATGATGAATGCTCGGCAGCTTCCCCAACAATAAAGTTTTATAGAAACCATAACCAATCATCCATTCACTGACAACGTCAAAGGGCTGGTGGCCAGTGCCAGACATATTACCTTTGCCAATATTTCATTTTTCCTGCTTTCTCCCCTTTGTTGCTGTTTTCTATCTTTCTCTTCCTACTTCTTTCTACATTTTCAACCTTCATTTCTCTTATTCCAGGTCAAAGTCTGCTGATGAAAAAGAAGTCTCACACCCAAAAACCTGATCCCCGGTTCACAAATGGCGTACGCACTTGTGGTGGAGGCCACACAGTAGTGGTGGGACCTCCGTGCTTCATTAACCCATTGTTGGACCCCAGTCACGAGTGTGGGGCCTCCACCACAAGTGCAGAGGCTATCCACACCACCAGCAAACACCTATGCAAAATAGGCACTAGTTAGATGCATGGCAGATTTCTAGGATAATCCGAGATTACGTGAAAGTGTTTTTATTTACAATTAATTATGTGTAAATTCACTGCAGCGGTATTTTATCTAATAACTGCACACGTCCTGCCATCCTGAACCTACGACAGACACCAATGGGTTTGGACTCTGCACTGATTCCCACAAACAGTTTGCCTTCTATAGGAGAGTTTTGTGGCACGGCATTTAACTTGCATCCCCAAGATATCTCTGTAGCAGAGAATCTGCTGCATATAGGCAGGGAGGGATGGAGAGTTTTATGGAGGGAATGTCAGAGATATATTCACCCACCCCATCATCTGGGTAAAGCCCAGCTTCATCATAATCTGCACACTGTCTTCACACTTTCCAGTCTGCAAATGTATATGTTAATGTAGCTGTTTTTTAAAGCTTTATTATCCACACTGAATGCACCAATGTACTATCCAAGCTGTTATCATGTGTTTTTATCATAATTTCTTTTTTGTACGGATGATATATAGGCTCTTCGAGGCGGCACTTCATGAAGGAAGATACGAAAATGGCAGTGATGAACAACTTTCGAGTGCAATTAAGGAATATGCATAGAGTGCAATTATGGAATATGCCTAGAGGCGCCTGCAGTCAGAGCCGGCTTTAGGGCAGTGCTACCGGTGCAGCCGCACTGGGCGCTGACCATTGCTGTGTTTAGCTATAACTAAAAACTCCTGTGGCAGAGTTACTTGTACGTCCAGTTTTTAGGCAGCATTAAAAATATCAAGATAGCTCTTGTGATTAATGTTCCTGCTAGAGCGAAAGATCAGAGTTTTGTCTAGTCGCAGTTTTGATTTACCATAAAGTAGCACAGAGTGTTAATAGGCCTAGTGCAAAGAACGCATACTGTGCAGATCACAAATCTGTATTTTATGTGGATAGCTGGTGGATTACTGCTTTAGTCACAGAGATCATTTTGTTACCTCTGTTCATAAGATACAACCCTAATATAGAACAGTGACTGTTATGAACTGTCGTCAAAGAGCTGCATGCAAACTGCATAAAATAGGTTAGGTAGGGAGTTATGTTTTTCTCCAGTGTTTCATTATCTATTCCTTTTGTAGCTGAAAATGGTTTGTTTGAGAAGATATACATTCTTTTTAGCAAAGCCAGCACTTTAAACCAAATGAAATGTATGTTAGAGGGGCTATGGAGAGAGGAGGGGCACTTGTGTCCGGTGGTAGTGAGCGAACTCGAGGAGGAGGTCGTGGGGGTGGGGGGGAAGTGGGGGCACCAAAGATAAATTTTGCATCCGGCGCGAACAGCACTAAAGCCGGCCCTGTCTGCAGTGTTTTAGTATGCTGTATAAATGCCCTCTGGTAGTTGGTCAATTTCCTTTTGTCCATTTTTCCTTACAAACTAAGGGCCAGATGTAGGTAGGGAAAAGTTACCGATTCTTATTTACCGAATGTTACCGATTCGGTAAATAAGAATCGGTAAATAAGAAGGGGGGAGATGTAGGAACATCCAGATGTTCCTTTTACCGAATCGGTAAAAATCGGTATTTACCGATTCGGTAAATACCGATTTTGACAAGGGTGCAGGGGGTGTCACTTTGACACCCTCTAGCACCCCCAAAAAAGGTTCGTAGGCCATGTGGCAGGCATACCTGCCCTAAGGGCAGGTCTGCCTGTCATATGACACAGGTGTGCATGCACACATGTGCATGCACACCTGAATCGGTATTTTACCATCAAATTGAATTTGATGGTAAAATACCGAATTTGTAGGGCTTGTGGGACTCAGAAGAGTCCCACCTACATCTCAATTTTACCGAATCTGTAATAATACCGGTCGGTAAATTTACCGACCGGTATATTTACCGATTCGGTAAAATTACCGAATTGGCCTGTTTCCTTCCCCCTACATGTCAAATTCCTTTTACCGGTCGGTAACGGCCGAATTTGGCCGTTACCGACCGGTAAATCCCTACCTACATCTGGCCCCTAATGCTTTGAAATAGGGTAGTCAAAGTATGATGCACGAAGCAAGGGTTCCCATAACATAAAGAATACAATCGATTTGTAGTGAATGGTGCTCGTGGTTGCTGAACCACGTTCTACCTTATCGCCCTCAAAGGGGTAATGTTGACTCAACTGCCCCAGAAGTCAAATCTTAAAGCGGATATACTTGGCAATTCTGTGAGCTCACAGCAGTATTTGGCTGCTCTGTTTCCAAGGACAGTGGCAACAATAACTGCCCTTAATTCACCTAGACCCATGAGACCTGGCATGGCAACCATGCACACAAATCTCACATTCAGTGTACACAAACACACGTACAGAACGCTGTGCACTTTTACCGAACAGACAGTCTATAAGCAAATCCTGGTCCTCGCGCCCCTCAGAGGCACGAGGCAACACATTTGCATTGGCAGCCAGAAGATGTATTCCTACGAGCCCAGAACAACGGGGCAACGCACATCCCAGCGGGGCTGCAGGGCTAAGAAGCAGCGCTTTTAGAAGGCACGTGCTACGCAAATACCAACTGCATCGCATATTTTGTAAGGGTTTACGAGGGAGAAGTCGCGCGTGCCTGTGGCCGACACGGCCATGTTGGGGGAATATTCTAATGTCTCTGCGTGCCTGGTTGCTGACCTGGCCTGCTGCTCGCACACTGCTGTGATTCATGCAGCTCTTGGTGCAGCATGGCCAGGTATGGCCAAACAGCCCAGATGCCAAGGAAAACCTAATTTGCAGCCCCTCGGTTCCATTCCAGGGTAAGGATGGCACTCGGCGTTCTGTCACTTCGCGAAACACAATGTTCAGCCAACATCCGCCCTCCGTTCGTTACCTGTGCCCTGCACAATCACACTGGTCACTCACGGTGAGGAAGCTGGAGCAGCCAAGAGCCTCAGATAACCTTTGGAATGCAGGTCACCTTCGCTGTCTACTACAGCGCGAGGCTGTGGGCGGGAAGGGAGATCCGCGCGCGTCTCTGTGCCTCTGCCTGACTGACTGGCTGCACCTGTGCGGTGCGCGAGCACAGCGTTCTACAATGCGCACATCTGCAGCTAAACGTGACAGATTACTGCCGGTGTGCGTCATCTCGAAACCGTTCCGCGTGATATACAGGTATTTCAAGCGACTAAGACTTTCGTTTTTTGTCACCTAAAGCTTTTCATTACAGATTCTCTTTACTAACTAAAAGGAAAATTAAAACACATTTCAATGAGGCCTTCCAAGCCCATTTGCTTTCATTTAGAGAGAGTTTGCAGGTTTTCAGGTGTAACGGTTAAACAGTACTGATGCCTGTTCTCCCCTCCTTGATTCCTTGCACTGTCTATCACGCACGAGGCAGTGTCATAGCTATATACTTTTTTGTTTACGTTTTTTATTAAAAAAATCCTGTTGTATTGATAACTTTTCATCATGCGCCGCCCATATCTGTTTGAAAATGCGGAGAGACACGATAACAAGAAAGGCACAACTCAGGCAGCATCACACTCTAAATAACTGCAGCACACGCAGCACCAGTGTATCTCCCCCGCACACGGGAGCACAGGAAAAGTAAAGCACAAGCAGAAGCAGTGCAAGCTTCCCTCCCATACACTGAGCAATTGCATCATAGGCCCCGGCCGTGTAAGATTCCCCCACGCAATACAGGTTGGGGCACACAGGTGCATTTTGATCGGCCTAAATCGTCTTTTGAGAGTTAGGATTCGAGTCTGTAGAAGTACAAGTGACACAGTCCACCAGTAGCGTGAGTGAAAGGGTTGTACATTATGACCAAAGTGCTATTCTCAACTAGAGGTGGAGTGCTCTTCTTAACAGGCACTTTCCTCATACATGTACAGGTAGAGTTAACTCGTTTAGGCAAAATGATATCCATATAATCCAATTATTAAATTATTTATCTCCTCCCTCAGCTCCTTGGTGAGATGTACTAGATAGACACTGGCAGGCATGGGCTAGAGTGGTTGTCTCCCCTGGAATGTGTGCTATCTTCCTCTCATTTGGAGTTGGATTGTGTTCCTATAAGGAGACATGAAGCGCCCGTGCAGTGCCCTGCATTTGCACCAGAGACCGTTGCTTTCTGCCCAGCAGACATCTCAATCTAGAGCCTAGCTCTGATGACTGCCTACCACCATCGGCATGGCACAGCAGCATGACAACGTCCACAACAAACACTGTCCTATGAATCTAGGCTCACTAGGTATTCAGTACCACTTCGTGGCTGCCAATCCTGACATCCAATTCTCCCATGCCTGGCAACCTGCCATTCCCTTCGTTCCTAACCTCCAATAATTCAAGGATGGAAGAATTCCATAGCAGTTTAGGATTTAAAGGTCTCTTAGTTATGCTTGTCTTCTCGAAATTCTTGTGAGATCTCCAGCATTCCCCTACTTACCCAATTAGGCTTCTCCAGAACTACTGTTGCAGGAGCTGGTTTAATTTATTAGTTCTCTCAGCTGATATTACCTATAATGTATCTCACACTTCTCGTGCACAGCAGTCCATAGGGAAAGTCAGTGGAAGAAATACACTGGTGAATTACTAAGTCTATAAAGAAGACCAGGTCCTTCTTGCACTGATCTGTGACAAATTAAAAATAGGGTGTTGAGGCTGATCCCTACTGAGAACTCTTTTGATGGCTTCTTCCCATATTCAGAACCCAGCAGAAGCCCTCACTTCACCTCGATCAATGGTAGTACCTTTCTCCTGCCAACATTGCCGATTCTCCTGCAACGCAGACCACCCGCCCTCCCCCACGTAACCCAGCCCATACCCACTGACAAAAGAGAAATCCAATGCCTCCTCATCAACTCCAGATCACTCCACAAACACGCCACAGAAATCTGGGACACTATCACCTCCCCCACCCCAATGTCATCTTCCTCACTGAGACACGGCTCAACCCCGTTTCTGCACCAGACATCGCCACTGCCACTCCCAGCAGCTACAGGATCATACACTGAGACTGAGTCCAAAAATACAGAGGTGGTATAGCAATCATCCAAAAAGAGTCCCTTCACTGCACAGCAGCCAACAATGACACCACTCCCAATATGGAACACCTCAATTTCAAACCCAACACAGACAGCAAGTCCACCATCAGAGGCACTATCGCATACAGACCACCAAGACCACACACCGCCTTCTGCAAGGACATCTCCGACTTCCTACACCCCCAGAAATTCTCTCTGAGACCTTTATCTTCCTTGGAGACCTCAATTCCCACATTAACAACCCAAGTGATGCCAACACGTCAAACTTATTAGAGATCGTGAACAACCTCGGCCTCACCCAAATCATCACCGACCCCACGCACACAGCGGGACACACTCTGGACCTGATCTTCACAGCCAGCCACAGAATCAAATACAGCCACACCTCGGAGATCACCTGGTCCAATCACTCAATCGTCCACTTCTCCATCTCCACCACCCCCACACCGCCACCCCCACCGCCACCGACCAGACCAGCACCGCCCATAGGAGCTGGAGCAAGGTGACAGAATATTTATGGGCCAACACCCTCAACACCTCCCTCTGGACACCACCGCCGACCTCAAGGTCGCCGTCCAAAATTTCAACACCTGGATCACCAAATGCACAGCCCTCAAACCTGTAAAACAAGGAAGACCCTCCAAACACACCAGCTGGTTCACTCCTGAACTAGACTCTCCAAATGAAATTGCAAATGACTAGAAAGAATCTGGTGCACCAAAAAAACACCCAGCGACTGAGCCAACTTCAAAGTAGCTCTCAATAAATATCACATATGCCTGAAATATGCCAAAAAGGAAACCCTAGCTACCCACCTCAAAGCTAGCTCCAACCATAGCAAGAAACTCTTCAGCATCATCAAAGACTTCACCAACCCCTTAGTAACCGAGAACATCGTAACTCCCTCGAAGGAGCTCTGCAGCACCCTTGTAGACTTCTTCTACAACAAAATTGCCATAATCTACGAACACTTCGACCAGCGACCAACATGCTGCACCATCGATGAACTTCTCAACAGCAATGACTCCACCTCAAACACTATAATCGCTACGTGGGATCAGCTAACCACACAAACCACTTCTACCATCATGAGCTCCATCCACTCAAGAGCACCCCCAGACCCCTGCTCCCACCACATGTTCACCCTGGGGAACACACCTGTTAGACCTGGGACCATTGGCGTGGGTCTCCCTTCTTTTTTTTGCTGTTGCCTCTTATGTTTTTGCTTGTTTTAGATACTTTTGGGCACTGTGCCACTGCTGTTCAGTGCCACAGTGCATGTGCTCCCTATGGTAAATTGATGTATGGATTAGTGACTCCCTGATTGGCTTGATAGGTTTACTTGTCAGACCCTAGTACAGTGCACTGCGAGTACCAAGGACTTGTAAATCAAACCTGCTGGTGGGCTTGCAGCACTGATTGTGCCACCCACCAGAGCAGCTTGTAAAGTGTGTCTCAGGTCTGCCATTGCAGAGCCTGTGTGCAGGCTGGTACTGCCATGTTGACTGGGCAAGTACACCCATTTGCCAGTCCTTGAACCTTCCATTTTATACATATTAGTCACCCCTAAGGTAGGCCCAAGTGCAGGGTGCATAGTAGGTAAAAGGTAGGACATGCCCTGCTGTGCGTGGCATGTCCTAATAGTGAATTACAGCCATTTTCGTTTTTCACTATTGCAAGGCTACCTGTTCCCCATAGACCAGAATGGGCAGTTTGATTATAACATCTTATAATCCTAACTGACTCAGGGAACTAGGTAGAAATTCGAGTTTAGTATGCCTGAACTCAGAATGATAAAATACATCTTTTAGTGAAGTAGGTTTTAACATTCTGTGTTTGAAAATACCACTTTTAGAAAGTAGGTATTTTCTTGCCTAACTATTCAAGCCTGCCTCTGCTAGGTTGTGTATTCCATGTCTGGAGTTTGAGTGACAGGGGCTGGGGGATTCCAGGAGACAGGGTGAGTCAGCACAGGGCTGAATAGAGAGATCTGCATGCAGATGGGACGGAGGAGTTGCACCTGGGACCTGAATAGGGCTGTGCCGTTCCTCCACAATGCTAGCTCCACCTCCTGTGGTGCGTCTGATGTCCCTGGCCTATACTGTGAAAGGAAAGAAGGAGTCTTGTCAACAAAGTGCTCCAGGACTGACCATGACTGGTTTGGAATAGGCAAAGGCCTCTCTGCCTTAAGAGAACAAAGGGAAAATGAGTATAAATATTGGGACCCAGACCCAAGAACTTTAGATCACTTCTGGGAATCACGACGAACCTTTGCTGAGGAGGAGAACCAGGAAGCTGAAGGAGGAGACTACCCCTGTGCTGTGTGTTTGGGGGTTGGCCTGCAGTGGTTGCTTCATTGCCAAAGAAAGGAGAAAAGGACTGAGTGCGCTTTTTATCAACTTGAAGAAGAATCTCCAAGGGCTTTAACTAGAGCTTGCCTCCTACCTGAAGTTTCAGGGATACAAGACTTCACCAACCAGCTCTTCCCTGAATTCCCTTGCTGGGAATTGAAGTGCCTGCTGTTGTTCTGGGCCTTCTGAGAGTCTGCATGTCGCTGGGAGCTGGAA
Organism: Lissotriton helveticus; assembly: GCF_964261635.1. Taxonomy (NCBI): domain Eukaryota; kingdom Metazoa; phylum Chordata; class Amphibia; order Caudata; family Salamandridae; genus Lissotriton; species Lissotriton helveticus. The sequence goes on along the minus strand of NC_136061.1, from coordinate 1,727,059,585 downwards.
GCACGATGCAACGACGAGAAGTGTGTCACTGCTGCAGCAGCTGTCGTCACATGGCCGAAGAAGCGTGCCGCCGCTGCCGCTGTCATCATCGCATCGCCGAAGCACAGCGCATCACCGGAGATGCGTGCCTCCATTGCAGAGGCCGACTTTGCATCACTGGAGAAGCGCGTCGCAGGGCCTGTCGTTGCTCCAAAGATCAGCGAGTTTCCGCACAGCCGTCGGGCGTGCACACATCGCATCAACGTTGTCACACCGTAACCAAGACGCCATTTTCTCGCATTGCACCGGAGAAGAGTATCACCTCACTACACAGTAAGGAAGCAAGCATCAACTCCCCTGCGCAGCAGTAGGGATCCAACGCATCCACTCCCCTGAGTGTAAGAAGCCGACACATCACCTCCCCTGCGACCCTTTTGTTTTCTTTGCGTTACGCATTCAAGGTACATTGAGAGTAAAGTGTCGCATTTACAACTTGAGAGTACTGAGCTATTTGATAACATTTGAAAGTCTATTTTTGAGTACAGTCTTGTGGATTTTTGTCGTTTGGTCTTGTGTTAAGTCTATATAAAATACTTATTTTTATAATACAACCTGTGTAGTGTCCATCTGGAGTGTTGTCACTGTATTAGTGTATGTGTTCACAAATGCTCTACACACTGCCTCTAAGATAAGCCTGCCTGCTCGTGCCAAGCTACCAAGGGGGTGAGCAGAGGTGCTTTTAGGAGTGTAGCCCCAAATCTAACAAAACCCATCAGTAAGGAACTCATCACCATCCTCAACTTATCCACCACTTCTGCCTTCTTCCCAGAAGGATGGAAACACGCAGAAGTAAAACCTCTTCTGAAAAAAACCTGCCGCTTACCCAGAACTCAAGAACTACTGGCACATTTACCTGCTCCTGTTCCCCACTAAAGTCCTGGTGTAAGCAATAAACAGACAACTCTCCAACCACTTAGAGATCAACAAACACCTAGATCCATCCCAATCGGAATTCCGCGCTAATCACAGCACAGAAACCACCCTAATAGCCACCACAGATGACATCTGATCTCACCTAGACCAGGGAGAGACCACAGTTTTCAACACTGTGTTTCACTACTCTTACAGAGCGTCCATCAGATGGGGATCCAAGGAAATGCCCTTAAATGGATTGCTACCTTCCTCATCGGGAGAGACTAGAGTGTACGCCTCTCGCCTTACACCTTACGCCTTATGTATTGAACCTTGTTCGATATATACATGCCCCCCTTCACCACGCTGGTCAAATCCTATGGTTTGAACACCATACCATATGCTGACGACTCTCAGCTCATCCTCTTTCTATCCTCAAACCCCCTCACACAAAACCAGGAATGACTCCTGATGGCCAGCGGAACTGAGCTCCTCGCCCACTCCCACAGACCACACCAGAAACCTCGGCATCATACTCGACAACAAGCTCATTTGGAAGAAGCACATAAATGTTGTCTCCTCAGCCTGCTTTCTCACCCTCTGCATGCTCTGGAAAATATTCAAATGGCTCCCCATCAACACCAGACGCACCGTCACCCAAGCTCTCATCACCAGCCGCCTGGACTCTGGAAACTCCCTCTACGTGGGCATCACCTCACAACTACTGAGCAGACTGCAAATCATCCAAAATGCTGCAGCCAGGCTCATCTTCGATATCCCGAGAAGAGCCCACATCCCCCCCACCTCAGAGTGTTCCACTGGCTCCAAGTTTAAAAAAGGTGCCAGTTCAAACTGCTGACCCATGGCTACAAGGATCTCACAACAAAGGAAAAGCCTACCTCAACCACAGACGAAACTTTCACTAACATGGCAGACAACTACGCTCAGCCTCCCTCTCCCTTGCTTACACGGTCTGCTTCCGCAGAAGCGGCGGCCGCACCTTCTCCTACCTGGCTGCCAAGACCTTCAGTGGCATCCCACTGTACCTCTGGACTGCATCCACCATCCATAAGTTCAGAGATGGCCTTAAAACCTCGGTGTTCAACTAACAACTCCCAGCAGCTGCCCCCACCTAGCGCCTGGATACCCTCATGGGTGATGAGCAGCGCTCTATAAATCGCTGATTGCTTGATTGAGTGACACGCTTAAAGGCGGAGGCAGGGTAATTATTAACACCATCAGGCTAATTTCTCCTTAGGTTGAGTACCCAGCTGGATCAAGGTTGCTTCACTGTAGGTGTTCATATTTCCCTTTATGAACGTGTTCAAAGGCGAAAATGCTTTTGTTAAATTGTATTGACACTTTTTGTGGGACAAATCCTTTCTCTCAGTCACTCTGTATACAAGCAATTGATGCTCACAGGCACCTCTACACATCTCCACAGGGCTGCCAGAGGGACATATCACAGGACAGACCCTGCATTCCCCTTGCTTAGAGGTCATAGCTGGCTGACAATGTTGGGAGAATAGGATTAGAGAGGGAGGAGGAAAAAGAGGGTGAAGTGGAGTAATAGGGAGTGGAAGAGAAGATCCAGGATGTTGAGGAGGAACACCAGGAGGAGGAGAATTGGGTATAGGAGGCGGGTGATGGGATGGATCAGGAGCAGGTGGAGGACTGGGAGGAGGATGAGCATTAGGACCACCAGGAGGAACAGAGACATCAGCACCAGAGCAACCAGGAAGATTGAGAGCAAGATCAGAGGACCAGGACCTGAAGAATCAAAACCAAGAAGATCATAAGCCACTCAAACCAGAAGACCCAGGAGGAAGACAAGGAGGACTAACCTCAAAAGGACTGGGACCAGCAGGCAAAAACCCTTATAATCAGGCCTAGGAGTGTCATGACCAGGAAGAGCTGGACCAGGAGGACCAGGGCAAGGAGTACCAAGTGAACTGGGAATTGGTTTGGGTCCAGCTGTTCCCCTGGTAGTCTTGGTCTTATTCTCCTTTTCCATGATGCCCAGGTGAACCAGGAAGACAAGTAGGATAAGGACCAAGATGATCAGCAGGATCAGGACAGGAATAACCAGGATAGGGGGAGAAACAACCAGGAGGAGAAGGAGGGCTAGATGAAGAAGCTCCATCATGAAGACCATCATCAGAATAATCAAAAACAGAACAAGCAAGACGAAGAGAACCAGGACAAATAGGAGGTGACCCATGAATATGAAGGGGAGTTCAGAAAGGAAAAGGAGTAGAATCAGAAAAAGGAGAAGACAGATGACCAGGATCAGCATGAGAGCCAAGGTTACTGAACATGGACCACAAGCAGGTGCCAAACCAGAACCACCAGAATGACCAGGATGGCAGCACTAGAAGGGTCAAGATGGCAATTATTGCCACATCCAGGATTTCCAAGGGCAGGACCAGACCCATCACCACTAGGACCACCAGGAGTGCTAACAACAAGGGGATCAACACCAAAATGACCTGGACCAGAAGGACTAATGAGTAATGCTAGGGATAAGGGGAGAAAAGAGTGGATCAGTAGAAGATGAGACACCTGGAAGATTAAGAGGGTCAAGACCAAAATATCCAGAACCAAGAGGAAGAAACGTGAGAGCACTAGATCCACCAGGAGAGCCAGTGGGACCAAGGCCAGGTTGACCCCGAGTGATTCCATGACACATGTATTATGACACAACCTTATTCACAAAGGTCATGTTTCTTCTATTTATTTTCCACTTATTAATCTTTTGCTACATCCCCTTTAGAGCGCCCCATCTTTATCAGCCCACTTGAAGTACTGGCATTACCTTCACGACAGTAACTGCGAGGAAGATAATGCTGATGCAGATTCGCATTTTGATTGACTTCTGCGGCGATAGGACTTGCTTGCTTGGAAAGTAATTCTGAAAAAGAAAACAAGAAGAACCTTTTGTCTAGCTGAACAGTACCTGTAACATAGATGACTGGGTTGGGCCCCTAGAAAAAAGACATATATACAAATTGAGGGTCGGAGGATGAACCTTGTCAGATTGACTCAGATATTCCTATTTAAAGGTTAGACCAAAGTGTGTGTTTCAAAAAGATAAGCTAAGAACGTGCTGTGTTAAACTGTAAACTGCTCGCTTGGATTGAATGTTATGGGGATTCAGGTCTTCCACGTTTCTACCTCCTACTTCCTGTTCCTCTGCCCTCTCCCAATCCATCTGCCCCTCTACGAGATACTCTTTTCCACCTCTCTTGTTCTCCTTCAGCACTTATATGAGGTGTGGCCTAAAGCACTATATAATATTTGAAATAACATTTGCATCTTTGCAAGTCAACACATAAATAATGCCTCGGCTCCTACAGCAATTACGTTTTGCAATGTGTGCAATATGGGTACAGTAAACATAAAAAAAACATACACATGAAGAATAAGAATGTGAATCTTTGTTAGGGAAGTCAAGGAGGACTACATTGATTCCTCTGTGACCCTCAGGGTGACATATGTCAATCAGCGCCGCAATTGACCTACCATGTGGTTCATACACCTGAGGTTGAGGTACGCTGGGATTTCCATGTAGGAGCTGCACAGGGTTAAGAGGCTGAGGGTGAAGTCCACTATCTGCATGGCTGTGAAGGAGTCTTGCGAGGATGGACCCGTCTAAAGAAACAAAGGAAATACAACAGTTTGTTGGAGCTTGGGTTTGTGGGCGATGTGCAGGGTGCTACAGGCCTGTGTGAAGCCCTGTCAACGTTAAACAGGCCATTCCATACATTCATTGCCCTTGTCCTGTATGCAGCAGTGTAAGGCAGAGACCATGGGCCCTTGCTGAAAGTCTTTGAGGACGGCATCAAAACATGGAATATTTATGTATTTGTTTGTTTATTGATTTATTTACTTCAGAGTTGTTCATAGCGCCCACTAGGCCTGAGTCTTCAGAGCGCTTTACAAAAGGGACAGTGCAAGTTACATAAATCACGATAAGCATGAGCACATAAAGAACAGCAATATAGTCCAGCAAAATGGCTATCACAAAAATCCTCGGGAAATTTGATGTATAAATAATTCAGAAAGCTCAAGGGAATGAAGCAGAGTTAGGGTTAGTAGACCACTGGGGGGAGGGGAGAGGGATAGTTGAGATAAAGCTTAGCCAGTGGATGAGGAGGGAGGTAGGCGCTTGGATCAAAGGAAAATGAAGCTCAATGCAATACGGCATTCGGGAAACAATTTCGGAGTGGATCAAGATATGGGAGGGCCAGCACTCCGAAGAATCAAGGAGGGTGGGGGTTAGCTCAGAATCTATCTCACGAACAAGAGGGATTTTATATCTCTTTTGAAAGATTCAAACACGATTTTGGCCTAGATCTCTTGGGGAAGCAGAACTCCACATTTTGGGGGCGCCCTCCAAGGAGCTGATGATAATTTTGTGTTTCTTATATCTCAGTGGTTCAAGCAGGAGAAAAAAAAATCAGATGACCCCCCCTCCACCTCCCTTTGGGCTCACTTGTATGTAAAAGTATCTCATGAATATTAATTATGGGAAACCTGACTGAATGACTCTTCCATACTCGAGGAGCGTCGGTGAGAAGGCCCCCAGAAAGGGCATGCTAAATATCCTGTACTTGTTTTTAAGCTGAACTGTTGAGATATTTATGACCAACAACATCTGGCAGAATGTCGGTGGGAACATGCCATGTCCCAATATTGAAGGCTTTAAGTGGGCCTCGTCCAGCCGCGGCTCAGCACCAGCAGGTCTAAAAAGCAGGTGCTGAGACGAGTCCTTATCGAGCTCTCCATGTTTGCCCTCACCTTCCGAGTGAAAAAAAATCTTCACTCTGCAGCAGTTCCACCCTTCACTGCCTTTGCTGTAACTAAAGAGACTCGTTATAGTTCTTTCACAGTCTCATAATTTCAGAACTGAAGCATTTTCAATATTATATACAATAAAGCCATAGTTGTTGCTTTTTTTTAAATGCAACTAACAACCATTGACAAAGCCTATAGTTCTGGTTTTTGTAGGTGTAATGTTACATGTTGCACTATATATCTATCTGGATGCAATGACAGAAACAGCAAAATACCAGTTGGTCAGCACAACATGCTAAACTTAGATTTTTAGCTTAAGTGTCTTTAAGCCATGCCCTTAATTACATCGGCCATGCCCCTTTGAGAGACCGCCCAGTTTTTTCATCCTACTTAAAGCCCTGGGTAGCTCCTCCCACTGTGATGGTTACCATGGTACAATGCTGTTCCACTTAATAGCATGGATGATAACATGATTGTTCTAATGCAACCCGTTAGGGGTTCTTACCAAGTCCTGCAGCGTACTGAACTGCAGGTTGGCCGAAAGCTGTATGTAGGTGCTGCAGACGGTGAGGGTGTAGAGGAGGAAGTCCAGGACTTGTAAAGCAACAAATGGAAGCAGGAATCTCTCCAAGTTCTGCAAGGGAGCAAAGTACAGTGTTGTTAGAGCTTCTCTGGTGTTGATTTATGCACATAGGGCTAGATGTAGGTAATTGAAATTTACAGATTCTAAAATACCGAATTTTACCGATTCGGTATTTTAGAATCGGTAAATGCTATGTAGATGAATATTCAATAGTATTACCGAATCCATCCATCCAAAAATTCTTTATTTCGGCCAATGAGACCATAAAAGATTAGTTAAAAACATTAAAACTTTTAAAAAACATTTAAAAGACATCCAGATACAATAAAAACCTAACAAGGTTCGTCCCATAGATAGTTCATTTCCCTGAAGGGTCTAAACACGAGTACAATTTCACTACAATTCATATCAGTATTCGGCCTTTTAGTATTTTCCCCCTTGTCTGCCACATGGCAATTATAAACTTTGCAACTGCAAAGACAATGTGGGACAGGGTACTTGTCTTCAGTATTCTGTATGATTGTAAGTAATTTCTTATGCCCAAGTTCCTACACAGAGGCACTAGCCAGTATTTCCTCGGTCTGGTGTAGGCCGGGCAGAAGAACAGAACGTGAATTTCTTCCTGATCATGGCTATTGCACCCAGGACAGGTTTTTTCATCCCGCGTTGTCCATTTGCAAGTAAAAGTTTTCAGGGGCAGGGTGCCTAGCCTCCATTGGATGAACAATTTCCTTGCTAAAATGGGGAATATGATGTCCATAAAACCTTCAAAATGATAAGAATTTTTGGAATCCAGGAAATGTTCGGTCAGGGTGCCGTTATTAGGTGCACACACCAGAGAGACTAGACTTTTCTCCTTGAATGTTTCCACCAGTCTTTTACGAGGGACCCTTTGACAGCCTCTTTCAGGGTCTTCCCATAACTCGGTACGATTCGGTATTTACCGAATCGGTATTTTTCGGTAATTCACATTCATTCCTATGGGCCCGAAGGCCCATAGGAATGAATGTGAATTACCGAATCGGTAAATACCGATTCGGTAAAATAGGGAAACATTCAAGGTTGGCAGGGTGTCACATTGACACCCTGTTGCACCCCTGAATAGTGCTTGTGTGCACATGTTGCACACATACATGCCCTAAGGGCATGTATGTCTGTCACATGGCACTGTGGAAAAAGTACAGATTTGCATTTTCAAAGGTATTCGTTATTTACCACCAACTAATAGTTGGTGGTAAATAACGAATCCTTAGAGCACATGAGCACTCTTAAAAGTGCTTCCAACATGACATTTACCCATTTGGTAAATACCGAATCGGTAAATACCGATTCGGTATGTACCGAATCATCCCCTACATAGGAAATGGCCCAATACCGGTCGGTAAGCCTGAAATTTACCGAATTTCGGGTTTACCGTCCGGTAATGGGCCACCTACATCTGACCCATAATTATTTAAAAGATGTATAAACTGTAGAATATCTCTACATTGAAGGTAAATCTGAAGTCAAAAAATCTGAAATGACTACATCGGTGGTTCCATTGCATCACAGGCGCTGAAGAATGGAATATCGAGTAAGGAATATCGAGGTACCAGAATATAGCAGCCAAAATATTGGGGACCAATAGATCAAGGAGGGAAGTATAGATACGTAAATATAGATTTGTATGTATGTGGTATTTCTATAGTGCAAACCTAATACACACACACACACCTCCTTCAGTTGTAGGTGTTTTCGGTTCTATCACCACTGTCTGAGTTTCTGGCACTTTTATCTCTCTCCATTTCATCCAGTCTGCACAAATTTGTAATTATTATTGATTAGTCAAGTGATGCATTAAATTATCCTGTTTAACCTCCAGAGGGTAAATCCCCTCAATCAGTCAAATTGACTCCCATGCCATAACCCAAAGGTAGAGATTCTGCTGGAGTGCCATAATCCTCCCTGGAGCAAGCTTTGCACACCTTCTCAAAATGGGTCTGGCCAGGAACCAGTGATACTTCTGGCTAAGCCCCAGCTATCCCATTGCACATTACAAATCGTTTTCAATGTTACTAATTTACTTGAAACATTAAAGGTGGATCCTGACATCAGCAGGATTTAACATTTTGTTTAATTCCCCATCAAATACTGTTTGCCAAAAATTTGGAAGTGAATTTATCCTGCATGTAGAGTAGTGATAGGCGTCAATTCCAAGCCCCGCCCCCTTCGTACATTATGCTTATGAGTTAGCGGAATGTGTCTAACTAATTACTTGCATTTACATTTATGTTCTCATTATTCAGTTATTCACTTATACGTGTGATATCATTTCAGTGTTCTTAGCTTAGCATGTGTGCCACCATTTTGAATTATTTCTCTCTGCGTGCAAACTGCACTTGCTCATTCCCCCTCCCGTAGGAATAGGAATAATTCCTCGTGTCAGCATATATTCATTTCTTGGTTTACTGTAGCTGAAACTCCTGCTAGCGAAACTCCTTATCAGGCCGTTCTCATGTGCTGGAGATGTAGCGGCCTGGCTCTGTGTCCTTGGGAGATGATAACAAGTGTTGCTATTGCAGGTGCAGATGCCTCTTGTATGAGGCCATTGTCCACACTCTTGGGGGACCAGTACTTTTCCATTATGGGCGTGTTTACTCTGCCTTCTCGTAATATAATGTATCACTATGATGGTGTGAGGCAGTCCTTCTCGGCACACTCTTAGGGGTGAGGTCGATATAGGGCCCTCTCATATGGGAGTTTGTGGCCTAATAAACTTGCTTTGTTTATTCTTCTCCACTGTCCGGCTGACTTATTTTGGGTAACTATATGTGAGTGAGGTAAGTCACTCGGGTGGTATTTAGCCACGCTTATCAGATGGCGCCCGAACAGGGACTCCGCGATTAGGACCTTTCTCACCCGTAAGTGGGTAGCAGAAGTCCGGAGACCCCCTGGTCGGCACGGTGGGTCTGGGTACCCACTTTGATGCCGAGCTTGGTTCTCGCAGCGCTGCCCCACCCTGCTGATCGGAGGAGGTCTCGGTCCAGGATCCTACGCCGGAGTCCAGAAGGCGGAACTTTGGAGCTGACCGTGTTGGTCCAGGCAGCCGGAAGTGGAGAACGGTAGAGGTCGGTACCGCGCACGGAAGGTAAGTGGTCCGACTGGTGATTGAAGGAGCCGGAGTGCTCCGTGAGACCGGTGTGTCTCTGGTGATTGGAGGAGCCGGTGTGCTTCTGGGGCTAGTGTGCTCCGGGAAACTCAGAGTGCAGATGGCGCTCTGACAGACTTGATGGAGATTGGGGAACGTTGGTTTGTAAAAATCCGACTGGATAGTACTGCGGGTTGGTGAGCGGCTTGCTACGTGAGGATTTTGGGCTCACCCGAACACCTAATGTGGTGGTTTGTGGGAGAGTGCCGGGTCCCGCGCGGTGTGGCGCCTGCCGATTTGTAGTGCTGCCCGGGAAACGGATTGGTTTCCCAGTCTCGGAACAGCGGGTGTGTGCTGTTCAGTCTGCGGTAGGGTCCAGGTTTCCCAGGACTTGGTCGACGGGCCTTGTCTCATTTTGGTAACACGTGTTTTGGTGCGAATTCTATGTGATAAATATATGTATATTGAAACTGTGAATTTTTGTGCCGTTGTGTGTTTGTAGGAGAACAAGATGCCGTGCTTTAGTAAATTGCGGTGTTTTGGGTGTTGTGATGAGGTTTCAGATGTGAGATTGGCTAAGAGCCAACCCGCCCCGGCGGAGGGCTCTCCGAATTTCGACATGTATGTCAAGCATGGCTTACCTCCAATTTTGTTTTCCTCTTTGTGGCATAAGTATACAATGGATAATGTGGATTTACAGTGGCCTTTACTGGGCTCTTTTGATGCAGTAAAATTAGATTATTTACAAGACAAATTGTTTGCTAGGCGCAGCCGTCAGAGTATGTTTGATTCTTTGCGAATGTGGCAGAAGGAGGTACGAGAACGGCAGATGAGGGAGGAGAAGGTAGCTCAGAAAAGATCGGCACAGACCATGGCGCAGAAGGCTAGGGAACACACTAAGAAAGAGAATGAGCTGCGAATTGAGCGCGCAGATAGGCGTTTTAGGTTATTGGATAACAAGTGTTATGTGGTAAAGGAAGAGGACATAGATGAGATGGAAGATATTTTGAACGCCCGACCCCCTCCCCCATATGCTCCACAGCCCCTGTACCCCGTGCTCGGAGATTCCGCCTCACAGGCGGTGGTTTCAGTTCCCCAAGTCAGTGCCCCTCCCTTGTCCGGTACACCTGTTTCCTCTACAGGGGGACGTACTTCCCCCTCTACCACTGCACCCTTGCTCCCTTTCTCGGCGGCGAGCCCTGCGTCTGCTGCGCTATCCCCGGTGTTCTCTGCTGGCCCCGCTATCCCCACTGTTTCTGCCAGCGCCACCCCTCAGAGCGCGTTGCGAACACCTGTTAGAGGAGCGGAAGGCGGACTATTTACTCAGGTACGGAAGTTCATTACGCGTGCTAATGTACCACTAGATGAGAAGACCATGGTAGCTAATCAGGCTTGTCAATGGGCCAGGAATAATATTTATTCATTAGAGGATATTTGGTCTACTATGAAGGATTATGAGCCTTTGATGCAACAGCATGCTTTGTGGCACATGTCAACGACACTAATAGCGCTATGGGAGCAGGGATATGGTGGTGAGGCGCCAGCGATTCTTCGCGATATTAAGACTCATGCTTATAAGGCTAATACTGGAGTAGCGGAAGTGCTCCGTAGTTTGAGGTACTTGTTGGAGTACAGAAATGAGCTAACAGCTACAGGTGAGACCCATTTCCCCGGGATACATCCGATGCGTGAAGTGCACCCTATATTTCACCCTGAGGTACCTGAAATAGTAGACCCGACTACCAAGGTAGTGACTAGAGCTCGTATAGATGCCCATTTCCAAGAACAATGGGTGTATACACCCTGGAAAAGGAGCGAGGTATTAGCTCTGAAGGCGCAGTTACCCGACTCGAGAAAAAATCCAACGGCTTATTACAAAGAATTAACGGAGGCAGCTTCCTCAACAGTCATGACATTAGCAGACATTGAACTATTTTTTGGATTATTGGTTCCCGTGGACGTGTGGAGACAGGTGAAGGGTTCGGAACATAGAGAGGAGTTAGGCGGTACTTGGGAAGAATTTACGGATTGGGATAAGGAACGAAAGCCAGGTGAGAAGCCGAAGCCTGAGATATTAGCATTACCCGGGCGTACAATTAAATATATGCATTCACTCATTCCTCCCAAGAAGGTAGATTGGGATAAGTTAACGGCTTGCAGACAGAAGAAGGATGAGGCAGTTTCAGATTTCTTCACTCGTTTTGAAGAAACATTTATGGATTTTAGCGGACAAGATATCTCTCAAGATGGAGGGCTATGTCTTTTTGTCAACAGATTCGTTACGAATCTGCTGCCAGAAATATCGGCCCGACTGCAAGCGTTAGAGAGTACATGGACAACATCTACCCCCTCAGGAATTTTGAGCATGGCCCAGTATTATGAACATAGAGAGAATGAGAATAAGGACAGGCAAGAAAAGAAGGCGAAAGATTTGAAGACAAAGGTTTTGTTGCAGCAAGTAGCGAAGGGCAGAGGACGGGGTGCCCCGCCCGTGTCGGGTGGTCGAGGAAGTAGCTACGGAAGGGGAGAGAGAAGGGAGCGTTTGGGACCCAACCAGTGCGCTAACTGCAAACAGGAAGGGCACTGGTGGAAAGACTGTCCACTGCTACGGTCCCATACTGGACCTGGCAGAGGACGGGGTCGGGGAGATGCGAATAAGGATACTAGACAGTCCGAGGAGGGCAAGAGACCGGGAGGAAATTATTTTGACGGAGGGAAGGATAGACAGCATTTTCAAAGGGAGGACGATGACGGCAGGGATAGACAGTTCTATAGTGATGCGTATGCTATGGATGATTTCACGGGATTTTCCTATAACTAGGATAGCGTAGGGCAGAGTGTGGGACCTGTTTCTGTGGATGTTGATCAACGTGGGCCTTATGTAACGGCAGACTTGTCGGGATCCCATCAGAAATTTTTATTGGATACAGGTGCTACGAAAAGTTCTGTAGCACGTTCCCAAGTTCCAGGGGCGGCTCTGTCTGGCAAGACTAATATTTCAGTGGGGTTCTCTGGTACCCCGGTGGTTAGCCCCATCTCTAAGCCCTTGCAACTTACGATTGGCCCCTTCACTGTTGACTCCTCCTTCCTCCTGACTTCGAATTGTGGTGAGAATTTACTGGGTTTGGACTTGTTAAAAAGGCTGCATGCTACGATTTACTGTTCCCCGGATGGTGTGTACCTTACGATGGGTCCTTCTGTCGCGCGTGCGCAGCAATGGTTTTCAAAGGACGAGCCCCTCCCGGTTGAGTTCAGGGATGTCCCCCCGAGTCTGTGGGCCAGTAGCGATACCGATGTGGGAAAAATGGACATTGCACCGGTGTCCATAAATGTTAAGGTGAGAGCGAAGCTACCTCGCATACCCCAATACAAGATATCTAGAGATGGGGAGAAGGCTCTGTTGCAGATTATACAGGATTTGATTGGAACAGGGGTAGTCGAGGAAACGGACTCAAATATTTGTAATAGTCCAATACTTCCAATACTTAAAAGACCCTCAGGTGACGCAGGTGAGAATACACCTGATGTCTATCGTTTTGTGATTGATTTACGCCACATTAACAAGGTCGTTGAACCCCAGTACCCAGTGGTTTCTGATATTACTACCATTTTGACTATGATACCTCCCTCAGCTAAATATGTTTCGGTGCTGGACATTAAGAATGCGTTCTTTAGTATACCTGTACACCCAGATAGCAGGTACCTCTTCGGATTCTCATTGGCTGGCCGCAGTTTTAGATTTTGTAGAATTCCTCAAGGCTATACAGAAAGTCCCAGTATTTACAGCCAAGCATTAAAAGCACAGTTAGATGATTTGGAGCTCCCACAGGGAAATGTCTTGCTGCAATACGTGGATGATATTCTCATCGCCTCCGACAATGAGGAGGGGTGCCGAGAGTCTACTGTTAAATTGTTACACCATTTGGCTTGTAAGGGACACAAGGTGTCTCTCCCTAAATTCCAATATTGTCGACAGGAGGTCACCTACCTCGGTCATCTCCTATCGAAGGACGGGAGAAGGCTGACACCGGAGCGCGTCAAGGCGATAACTAACATGGCAGTACCTAACACACAACGAGAGGTGCGCGCATTTCTGGGCATAACATCGTACTGTCGCCAGTGGATACCTAATTATGCTTTACTAACAAAACCCCTGCTGTATCTGACTACAAAAGAGGTGCGCGAGCCCCTACCTTGGACACCTGCATGCCAAGAAGCGTTTGAGTTACTAAAGACTGCTCTATGTTCTGCACCTGTTTTGGGAACACCTAATTACCAGAAGCCTTTTGTACTCTATGTGCACGAGGCGGAAGGTTGCGCGTTGTCTGTCTTAACACAAGATTTTGGAGGGAAACAGAGACCGTGTGCTTACTTCTCTGCAATGCTCGACAACGTGGCAAGAGCGCTTCTGAGCTGTCTAAGGGCTACAGCGGCTGCTGCAGTCTCGATAAGACAATCGGCAGGGCTCGTACTGGGTTCAGCTCTTACGGTAATGGTACCACATGCGGTGGACATTTTGCTAAACAGAACACAGACGCAGCATTTAACTAGCGCTCGTCTGACTGGTTATGAGATGACACTATTTGCCCCACATGTAACGATAAAAAGATGCGCTACCCTGAATCCAGCCACACTGCTGCCTCTCCCTTCAGATGAGAAAGATGGTGAAGTGCATGACTGCCTGTTCCGAACAGAGGAGGAAACAAAAGGGAGAGTAGATTTGACGGATAAGCCCCTAGATGACCCAGACGGAGAGTTGTATGTTGATGGGTCTTGTTTTAAACTAGCGGACGGTACCACAACAGCAGCATATGCAGTCACGACCTTACAAACAGTGGTGGAGACTTCTAGAGTCCCGTACAACTCAGCTCAAGCTGCAGAGATAATAGCGTTGATGCGTGCATGTGAATTGAGTGAAGGATTGGACGTGAACATTTATACTGACAGCCAATACGCCTTTGGCGTGGCTCATAGTTATGGAAGACTGTGGGCAGAGAGGGGATTTTTGACATCACACGGACAACGAATTCAACATGGCCCATTGATATTGCGACTGCTGACAGCTCTAACGTTTCCCAAACGGCTAGCAGTAATAAAGTGTAGTGCACACAAAGCGGTGGTTGATGACGTAGGGCGGCGGAAACGCGTTTGCAGATCAGACGGCTAAAGAAACTGCCAGGAAAAGACTCCCGCGAATGTTTGTGGCTGGACCAGCTAGATGGGTACCAGACGTTAACATGTTTGCAGATACTGTACAGAGTGTGCGGAACATACAAGAGAAAGTGACTGAGGAGGAGCTGAAAGAATGGAAGAATGGAAAGGGACAGTTGGACTCGGATGAGTGTTGGACGGATGTAACAGACAAAAGACGATGGTTGCTCCCAAATGCATATGTCCTCCCAGTGGTGACAATGGCTCATGGACCAGCTCACATAAGTGCCAAGGGAATATGTAAATTATTAGACCCAGTGTGGAGTAATAAAAACATTTCCAGGGTGGCCACACGTTTGGTACAACAGTGCATGATTTGCTTACGACACAATCCTGGGAAGGGAACACCCGTCCCTGTGGGCAATTTCGCACCCCCAACATATCCCTTTGAAGTAATACAGATGGATTACATTGAAATGGAAAGAGTGAACAACTTTAAATACGTACTTGTGGTGGTGTGCGCATTCAGTAGGTGGGTGGAGGCTTTTCAAACAAAAGACTGTACAGCCATGTCGACAGCTAAGATGTTGATTAAGGAATATTTTAGCAGGTTCGGGTTACCTAGAGTGATCTGGAGTGATAACGGTACATCCTTCAATGCTGAACTGATGAAACAAATATGTAAGGGATTACAGATCTCTCAAAAATTCCACGCAGCCCTACACCCACAGGCTGCGGGTTTAGTTGAAAGATTTAACGGTACACTGAAATTAAAAATGGCCAAGATACAGGAGAGTACTGGGCTACGCTGGCCAGACGCTCTTCCCCTTGCTCTACTCTCCACACGAGTTACAGTGAATTCCAAGACAGATGTTTCTCCCCACGAAGTTGTATTTGGCAGACCAGCCAATGTGTGGGGAGTTCCTAGACCTAAATGCTTCTCAGAGATAGAATATCCTATGTTGACAGACTACTTGTATGCTTTGACTAAAGATCTCCATTCTGTTCACCAGCAGGTAGCAGACACCCTGAAGCCGCTGCCTGAGGGGCCCGGCCACGGCATCAACCCAGGGGACTGGGTCGTCGTCAAGAAGTACCAGCGGAAGTCCTGTTTGGAGCCTAGATGGTCTGAGCCACGGTTGGTGCTGCTCACCACCCGCACCGCACTTCGAGTGGAGGGTCAAAAGGCGTGGACGCATGCTTCCCATGTCAAGAAAGTTCCACTACCTTTACCCTATGATCCATGGGTAAGAGGTGGCATTGCAGATCACGAAACAGAGTCGTTGCCTCAGTATCTTCCCTTCTCTGATGCTTTGTTGATTGGGGAGGAGCACGACGAAAACGCACGGAAGCCAGCCCTGAGTGCGAGTAGCGAGGCTTCCATTGGTCACGGTGCTCAAGCGACCGAAACAACCTCTTTTCAAAACGACCCACCAATTCTGTTCTCAGACCCCGAAGTGCGAGGGAGCACTCGCTATAACTTGCGGCCCAGGAAAGAGAGGCAAATGCACTGAGCACTGGAAGAAGGGCTGAGATAGGGACTAAGAGTGGACTATATTCGATAGGTTACCATAGCAATAGGGATGGACTGCTAAAAAGAGCCCTGGTGCACTTCTGAGACATTGCTGAACGAAACATTAGAGTTGTATGTGGGCCCAAGTTCTGTGCTCCTGAGTCGCTGCAGTTGTGTGACTCCGTCGAGGGAATAGGGTTTGCGAGGTCAAAAGCCTGCCTATGAGGCTTTAACGGACATAGGGAGAACAGCCCATCGAAGGGTGAAGAACCCCTCTGGCCGGTTTTGGAGTGTCTGAACTTTTAGCAGTGTCCCTAGTTTTTGAACTTTTAGTAACCCCGCTCTTTAGGAGACATGTATCCTTTTGGCCGTCCGATCCCAGACGAGGAACAGCCTTTCGCTGCTCCTCGCATACCAGAACCAGATTCACCATGGCGTGCCCTATCACGAAAAAGTAAAATTGTGGTTATTGTGGTGCTCATTATTGTTTTCCTGATAATGCTTGGGATACTGTTTTTCCTGGATAAAGATTACCCCGTACACAAACTGGTTCCTACCCCTTCTCCCTTACCAGAACACAATATGGTTACTGTTGATTATGGTGAACAATGTATGAGAAAAGGTTATCGTGATAATGTCTTCATAAAAACTCTACATCATGCACACGCTGTATACAATGTGACAGATTGCTGGGTCTGTGGGTTGCTTCCTTCTGCAGCATATAAGAAGGATAGGTTATTAGCACTGCAATTGACACCTGTGAATAGCTGCGTGGGCTGGTACACCTTGATAGGTAGGGTAAAGTTTTTTCAGCAGCCTGACTCTCTCACCCTACGACTCCCCAACAGTAAGTCTACACTGACGATGCGAGTACGTCCTCTGCCCCCCTCATCCCTTGGACGATTATTTACTGATGGACGTTTTGACCAAACATTTTTAGAGACTTGCTCGAAAAAGGTGGACAAATTCCTGATACCCAATGACACTGATAAAGTAAGAGAGAGTTTTCTACAGTTGAACTCTTCTCTAGCATACCGACGCCCTCCTGTAGCAAATAGTAGTGGTCATTCCCTGGTGCCCCTAGCAGTAGTGGGGCCCTCGCCTTATTTCTGTATTCGGGGTAGAGGTCCGATAAAGGTGGGTGACAGTATTTGTAATGTGACTACCTCGATTCGCCTGACCTTTAGTCCTTCGCTCGTCACTCCCCCTAATGTCTACTTTGTATGTGGAGATAGTGGGTATCTGTGGTTGCCTGAGGGTTGGGGTGGGACATGTTACCTGGCGTATTTACTCCCTCCTGTTTACGTGGCACCTTCGGATTATCATAAGACACATAGGAGGTTTGACGTGGTGCAAGGACAGCGAAAAAGGAGGGAACTTCAAGTTGATGACGTAGATCAAACGGACACCGCTGGACAGCAGTTTACTGATTTCTCTAAAGGCCTGTTGCCATTCTGGGGTCCTGTCTTCAATAGTAGGACCATCAGACGTCTTTCAAGGGTAATGGAAAAGGTAGTGAATACTGAAGCTGATATTGCGGCTAATATGTCACTGGAGATGCAGGCTATGAGATTATTTACGATTCAGAATAGGATGGTTCTTGACGTCATCCTGGCAGATAGGGGTGGAGCTTGTCGCGTCATCGGGACGTCTTGCTGCGTGTATATTCCTGACTCTGCCCCGACAGTTAATTTGGCTGTGCAGAAACTTCATAGGTTAGCTGCCGAACTTCATCAAGATACTGGTACCTGGTCCCTACAGACATGGTTGTGGGGTCTTTTCTCTTCCTGGGTTGGAAAATATTCATGGTCATTGTAGGTGTAATAGGTTTCCTACTGTCATGCTACCTCTGTGTTTACTGCCTTCCCCCTTGTTGCTCCATGTGTGCCAGCAATATGCGAAAGTCTAAGAGACAATTGAAACAATATCCTGTATCCAATGATGTTGAGCTTACTGATGCTAATTGGCTGATACTGATTCATGATGATGTTCTGGTTTAAGTATGACTTTCCAGTTTTTTTCAGTCCATAGATTTTGCTGTAAAGGCCCTCCTTTTGGTTAATAAATGGAAACAAACGTGTTAGCCACAGTCCGCTAAAAGGAGGGTCTGATAGGCGTCAATTCCAAGCCCCGCCCCCTTCGTACATTATGCTTATGAGTTAGCGGAATGTGTCTAACTAATTACTTGCATTTACGCATTTACATTTATGTTCTCATTATTCAGTTATTCACTTATGCGTGTGATATCATTTCAGTGTTCTTAGCTTAGCATGTGTGCCACCATTTTGAATTATTTCTCTCTGCGTGCAAACTGCACTTGCTCATTCCCCCTCCCGTAGGAATAGGAATAATTCCTCGTGTCAGCATATATTCATTTCTTGGTTTACTGTAGCTGAAACTCCTGCTAGCGAAACTCCTTATCAGGCCGTTCTCATGTGCTGGAGATGTAGCGGCCTGGCTCTGTGTCCTTGGGAGATGATAACAAGTGTTGCTATTGCAGGTGCAGATGCCTCTTGTATGAGGCCATTGTCCACACTCTTGGGGGACCAGTACTTTTCCATTATGGGCGTGTTTACTCTGCCTTCTCGTAATATAATGTATCACTATGATGGTGTGAGGCAGTCCTTCTCGGCACACTCTTAGGGGTGAGGTCGATATAGGGCCCTCTCATATGGGAGTTTGTGGCCTAATAAACTTGCTTTGTTTATTCTTCTCCACTGTCCGGCTGACTTATTTTGGGTAACTATATGTGAGTGAGGTAAGTCACTCGGGTGGTATTTAGCCACGCTTATCAGAAGGCAATGCACTGGACTCCATCTTTTTCTCAAAAAATAAGCATTGGCTTGTCAAAGGACCCGTGAAAACGAGTTGCTCACAGACAATCTTATAGCAAGTCTACATTGCTTGTTCTTCTTATGCCTCCTCAAGTGCTGGCTGTGATTCATGAAGGTTTTTAGTTCGTGTCAGATCCTGAACTATTGTTTTCCGTTTATTGCCTTCTCGGAAATTAGAGATTCTTAGCACTACCAGAAAAAAGAGAAAGCTTCAGAGCTCTTAACAGAACCATTGCCCCACTGCCATCTTTCAAACTATCCTGAAATCCCCACTTTAAAACTCCTCTGAAAACCCCACTTTAAAACTATCATGAAATCCCCAACTGTTGTCCCCTGGTTTCTAACTGCTATTAAACACAGTGGCATAGCTAGAACTTTGGCCACCCGTGGCGGCTCCTGCATCTGCCGCTCTGCGACGGCCACAGGTAAGAGCAGGGGGTGGGAAGCCGCCTCCCCTAAAACTTGTGCCGCCCGGGTCAAACCGCCCCCCCTTTGCTACGCCACTGATTAAACTCCTCTCTATCTGCAGATATGTCCATGGAAAACTGAATCACAGAATGTTAATATCTCTGCTGGTACTGTCTCTCTGGACTTCAGCAATCTTCACCCAATTTCTGATGACTAATGTCCAGCCAAACTCCCCAGGAAAGCAGCCATGTAAAGCGTGCAGGTCACCATAGAAATCCACCTTTAATAAAGAGAAAACAAACTTGTTTGATCTTAGAAGACTACAGCATTAGGGCAAAAGTGGGTGGTAGTGATGTCAGAGCCAAGAAGCTTTAGGACATGTTGGCAGATTTTAACACACCAACCATGCCATTCAACTCAGCTGCCTTCAAGACGCTGGTATCAGAGACACAGAGATCAGCTATTGTCTCACTCTTGGCAGTTTTGGATACAATCAGTGTCCCCTCTGCCACTGACCCCCCAGCCTCAGCCCCTCACCTATGGGTCAGTGTAAGATTCAGCCCGGTCCCCATTACCTAGTAATGGCGAGAAGATCATGCTCTGTAAATATGTAATATATATTTGTCCAACCGTAATCGCTTCAACTTTTTCTTAAAAAGTAATCTGGAGTGAATTTGCAACTTGTATATATGTAACTCTCACAGCTAGTATCTGTAGTAGAGATCTGTACTTACTACCAGTCTGTGTGCAATCTCTGGCCAGGTTTATCCAAACCTTTGCCTGCACTTTTATAAGTAACTGGATGCCACGCATCTTGTGTTGAGACTCAAGGGGCTCAATTCAAGGTTTCCTCCTTTGAGATAGACAGGTGAATGTACAAGAATTATTTGTAGCTTCTTATGGTCTATGGGAAACCCAACTCTCTGCATTGAACCTAATGGCTTTCGTAAACTCGAATTTAATATGCCTACTTCAGATAGACGCTGGAACCATCCGATGATAGGTACACGTCAGGCAAAAATTCCTAAATACAGCCTTCCAATGGACTGTAACCGCAGTTGTGGTCCTTATGACATCCAGGCTACACTTCCCCAATGGGCTGTATCTGGGTAGCCCTCAATACACCCTGAAAAACTTAGGATGGGTCAGTGCGCAAAAACAACACTGGGGCTTATTTATAAGTCCCTTGCGCTGCCGGTGCGTCACTTTTTGTGACGCTGCCGTAGCGCAGGAGCCTGCTCCATATTTATCAGGCAGCACTAAGCCGCCTTTTTTGTCTTAATGCTGCCTTGTAAATATTGTTTCCTTTAACACAATTTTCTGCATTAAAGGGGCATGTTGATGTGGGCGTTCCCAGCAACATCTATTGCTTTTTGATACTGTGCCAGATTTACGAGAAATTATAACTCTGATGCAGTGCCAAAAACATACTTCTCCATGGGGGAGGCATAAGGGAGGCACAACAAGGAGAAATATCTTTATTTCTCCTCGTTTTTCCTTCTTCTATGTGTGCTACATTCTGCAACACACATAGAAAGAGAAAACGTCTCTTGTGATTCTTTTTGTGCAGGAAGGTTTCCCTTCATGCACAAAAATAATCATCCCTGCAACGCAGGCATACTTGCACCATGGTGCAAAGGTGCCTACGTTGGCGCACAGCAGCCCATTGTGAGCAAACACAGGGGAAAAGGACAGGAATGCACTGTATATGATAGGTACAGCGCATCCCTGCCCTTTTCTTTTGCCGTAAGTCAGCGTAGCAGGAAGGCCTGCGACTCTGCCCTACGGCAAAAACTCAAATTGAGGCCCACGGTCTTTACCTGTATCTTAACTATTACACACCCCTCCAGCAATAAGGGCCTTGCATTGGCTCCTAGTTCACAGTAATCTTTCCATTTAATAGCCATTATGCAAAGCATCTCATTGTTTCCAGGAATTTGACACCCAAAATACATGCCCTGGCTAACCACTCGGACACTGGCTGACGATTGTACCTAGAACTAGGGGAGCAGATGTCATGCCTTCCTAACCTCTGCTGCAGACTGATGGAACAGCTGCTGGTCTAAATCGAGGGACTTGTGCAAACTGTGACACTGGGGTCGATTCCGATCCCGTAAAAACCGCTCCGAATAGTCGTTCTTGGCGTTTTTCCCGTACGAATCGTACCCTGCAACGTCCGCCGTACGTACGACGAAGTATGATTCGTACCAGGAGCCGGACTCTGTACGAATCGTACAGAGACCGTACGACTCGAATCCCCGTACGAGTCTCCGTCGGAACCCGCTGTACGCGAGATCTGTACGGCTCACGGCTGGTTTTTACGACCCAGCAAGTACGATATGTGTTGGGTACACACCGTACAACCCTTTTTTTTCGGGAGCTGTAAACAGCCGTAAAAGCAGAGTTCGCGCCGTAACAGGTACGGAACGCCCCCCCGGGTACAGTGCATACCCCCCATGATCGCAGGGGTACGCCCCGTACACCTGCGATCATGGGGGGTACGCACCGTACCCCGCGGCGATCATGGGGTGTACGCACCATACCCCATGTTCGCTGGGTGTACGGTGCGTACACCCCATGATCGCGGGGTATGGTGCATACCCCCATGATCGCAGGTGTACGGGACATACCCCTGTGATCATGGGGGGTACGCACCGTACGGTGTGTATGTGATTGTGCGCTTTTCCGTACGAATCGCCCTTACCTGACGTGGACCGTACTGATCGCGTCCTGGTGCCCCGGTCCAGATCGTACTTGTCGGGTCGTACGGCGTGTGTACGAGTCGTACGGAGATGGCTCCAGATACGATTCATACGGATGTTTATTTTACCGGATCGGAATCGACCCCAATGTGTTGTTATGCAAAACCAGACTCATCATATTCACTTTGTGGGGTAGTCGGCCCTCCATAGCACTGGAACTGCTATCTACCCGAGCCATTTAAAGCCAACAGGTTATTTTGACTCAGAACAATTGCCTTTAAGACTGCTCTTAACAAATTATCTCAAGTGGTGCAAGATGAGACTATGGGGCTCATTAGGATGGCGGTGGGCACACCACCGCCAGCCGTGCAGTGGTGGACCCTCTGCCATCTGACAGGCAATTTCCCCCGCCACATCATGATGGCAGGGGATATCGTTCTGCAATCGTCACGATTGCCTGGCGGAGCATACAAATGGATGTAAATGGTGGCGGTGCCTAGCAGGCACTGTCTGCCAGATCACAATGCTGGCCTCAGCCAGCCTTTCTATGGCCGGGGAACCGCCATGGAAAGGCTGGTGGAGAATGGATTTGGGGGCCCGTTGTGGGCCCCCTCTGTGTGGGGGGAGGGTGTTTGTGCAGTGGGGGGTACCCATGGTACGCCCCTGCATTTCCCTGCACAAAGTGGCAGGCGCCACATGGTGCCTGCCAGGTAGTGCAGGGAAATGCACGTCATGTCAATTTCACATTGCGAACAGTGCTGCAGCCAGCAGCACTGTCCGCAATGTGAAATACCCGGGATGCGCCCACCATACTGCCGGGCGCTTCGTAATTGCAGTGGTGGGACCGCCGCATGCATGGTGGGCGGTCCCATGCACCGCAACGATGGCGGGCCCACGCAGGTCCGCCCACCATCGTAATCGGCCCCTAAGTTTTGCTACAGGATAGACAGATTCCATATATCCATTTGTACTCCAGACATAGCTAAGTAATAGCCAATTACCAAAAGGGTTACACATATATTCAAGGAACAGTAACATGTGACTATACATGCAGCAGAAAGTTTTTTCAGCTGCTATCTGATCCCTTTATGAGGGACATGGAATGGAAAACAGCTCCATACTGCACCTTTATCACACCAAAGAAGAGGCAGACGCTAATCAGCAAAAGCATGATGATCAGGAGGAAGCTGGAGGCAACATCCGCTGAAATAAAAACATTAAAAAACAATCCAATGAAGTAAAAACCAAGGCAATTATGTCACAACTACAAACAGTCTGGTTTTCTGAACGCACATAAGTTTCTTTTTGTGTAGGTCATATGCCTGCTTATTACAATGGAATCAACCATCCTCCTTTGCTAGCTTCGCTGCATTTCACACTTGCCTAACTTCTGAATGGCTTGCTGTGTAGAACCCAACGGACTCAGTTACAATTCTGGCCGTCATCATATGACAGCAAATCATCCCTAACACAGACTAAGCTAACTCTTGACACCCATCTCAGATCTGTGTGAGGTCAGCACACCCCAACACAGCCTCCAAGTCGATTGCACTACTAAATATTGACCCGCAGAATATTGTGGTGCAAGAACATCGAGGATAGAATATTGAAAGCTAAGTGTATATTTCCTATAGATATAGATGTAAAAATATAAGTATGGATTTACTATTCCTAATTCTACATCTATCTATCGTGACGATATATAATGTGTAGGTATATATACGTGTATATATAGTTATGTATATAAAATCTAGACTTACTTATCTGTCACTTTGTTTTTTCAATATTTTGTCCTTGATATAGTGTCTCATCGATAATCTGGGGTCGACATTCAGGGTGCACACCTCCAATGTACTCTGGTCACACTCCTTCTCATTACTCCCTAATGAGACTGTCGATAACCCGTACTCCAGCTGCGCCACCTACCTCCTTGTCCACAACACTGCAGCAAGGCTGAAAACCCGGACTAGATGCTTGGGGCGTATGGGACTCTAACTTCAGGACACCAAGTCCCATCCAAGACCCAATACACCATCCGCAGGTGAATCCACATGGATAAAAAATAACAATCAAACCCTGGACACATTCTGCTCTCAGCCATTCCGGCTCTTACTCCAGATAACAAAACATATTGAGGCGCAAAAGAAGGTATCAGCTTTGTGGTCCATATCTCCTTCAGAAAATAGCTCAAAACTTACCTGTTATAAATCCTTGGCATAGGAGGAAGTATCTGGAAATTCCTGCAGGGTGATTTGGTGTTGGCACGTACCGGTATAAGTATATTCATGCATGCTAAAAAAACGAAATCTTGTTCTTAAGTCCCATCTCTACTTCCAAAGCATAAATTCACTTCCAACTTCTAACATAGACTCTTATATTATGCAGATAAACATAAGTGAAATGAAAAGCTTGAACAAGAGTTTTGGCCTGATGAGGCATCTGACATGACTACAAGGCAGTTAGGTGATATGCTGAAATGACAGTAAGATTGTGACAAAGTCAGCAGCAATCACCTGCGTTCTTAATATTGATTAAATTTCATAGGAGGTTGGGAACTCCTGCCCTCCACCATGCAGTGCCAAGAGACTGAAGACGAGGAAGAGTCAAAATGAGGCACAACACTGCTGGCATTTGGTGAATTCAATAGAAACAATTTTGGGTAAAACACATTAAAAATAAGCATGCCCCCCTTGTATTTAATCTGTTATGGTGGCCCATCCTTTTTTAAAACATTTTCCTTAAGTTCGAATCAGCCTTTTGTGTGATCACTACATAATAGGCATAACCATCTTGTCCTACTTCTTCATGTCAGTCCTAAGCTATGAGATGACCTCCTCCTGAAGACAGCCTCCTTAGAGCCCTAGCCAAAATGAGGGGTATTTAGACAAAATATCCGGTTAGAAATGTCGACTCACACAAATATCGAGTTGTAAATATTGTGACACAGAAATATCGACAGCAAGAATATCGTGGTCAAGAATATCGATTTTAAGGTAAAAAATATTGTTTTTGAAGAAGTCATTAATATCGTTTGCAAAAATATAGTTGTTTTTAAAATATAGATTTTTTAATTAGTGTTAACTATTTTAGTATATATTTTAAATGTACGTGATGTATTTTTTGTGTCAGTATTGTTTATGTTGGTTTAATATATGTGTTAAATTTTTAGTAGTTCAATTTAATTTTTTATTAAATGTTGTGTTTTTTAGTTCCGTAGCGGGTTGTGGCTTTATAAGGGAACTAGCAGCCCGTCCCGACATTGTCCGGGTATGAAATAGGGTATGAAATAGAATTTGTGTAATGTATGTATTTGGCAAGGGCAATTTATTTTAAAATCTCGCGGTAGACAAAATTTTGTATTCATTAGAATAGGGACAGAGAAGGCCCAGCTGCAGCCCTGGTTGATGTTATCAGGCGCGTGTAATTGGTGTAGTGATCCGCCACCTGAGCCCGGCTACAGCCCTGGTTGATGTTAGCAGGCGCGTGTAATGTTGTTGAATGAAAGAGTTATCAGCCGCGGGTAAATCCGTTTAATGAGAGAGTTGAGTGACAGCGAGTAGGAGAGGCTGCAGTAATTGTCCTCGCAGACACGCTCATTTGCGTGTTCCCCCGGTTGAGGCCCAGATGCAGGCCTGTTTGATGTTAGCAGGCGCGTGTTCCCCAGCTTGAGGCCCAGCTGCAGCCCTGGTTGATGTTATCAGGCGCTTGTAATTAGTGTACTGATCTGCCGCCTGAGCCCGGCTAGAGTCCTGGTTGATGGTAGCAGGCACGTGTAATTTCGTTGAATGAGAGAGTTCAGTAACAGCGAGCAGGAGAGGCTGCAGTAACGTTACTTACCAGGCCTCCAGGTGAACGCGTTTGTCACGCCCCCAGCACATGGCCACAGCAGATGTTCTTCTGATTAATGTACGACCCACATGGCATGAAGGGCGTAACGTAGCACACGTAGCACATTATGTTTTGTAATAGATTTTATGTTATTGGTATATATATATATATATATATATATATATATATATATATATATATATATATATATATTCACTGAAAAAACCATAGGTTAGAGACCATATATAGTTAGCTGGACATTTTATTGACATAAAACCAATGAAATTCCATATATAGTTAGTTGCACTAACTATATATCGCGCACCCGCAATCCACTGCTGATGATGTCACATATTACATCATTCATGACATGGTCAGTGACATCACTGATGACATCACTGATGACATCACTGATGACATCTCAAATGACATCATCTAGTGTCTGTGTGTTTTTGTAAAGTTTAAATATGTTTTACATATTGAAGAATGAGTGGATGTATGGAAGACTGAGTGTGTGTGTGGCTGGCTGGGAGGTGTGTGACTCTGCATATCAATGTGTACTTGTATCAGTGATTGTATAAGAGAGTAAGTATGTGTTAGTATATGTGTGAAAAGTATGGTGTTCTGTGTTTAACTGTATAGATGAGGAAATCGAAGTGTGATTGATTCTTCACAGGACTGACTAGGTGTATGAGTGCATATGATAGTGTTGTAATAATGAGTGACTGTATGTATGAGTGATTGTATGGGTGAATGAGTGAATGTGTGTAGACGTAGGAATCAGTGAGTGCGTATGTAGTAACTGGTATTGGTGTTTTTTCAGTGAATTTCATTGTTTTTTTAAAAGCTAATATCTATAGCTGTAAAATATATTCTTTATTACGTGACGTATCACGTAGCCACGTGAGACGCCTCATGACGCGTCGCATAACCGTGACGTATCGGCTCTGCAGCGCAAACAAAACCTGTAACGTAAGCGTGCCGGAGCACGCTTACAAATATATATATTTTTTTAACCTTAATTAGACAAAATCCACACGTGCACATATCTTGAGGCCTTGCAAAGGCACATCAAACAAACAGTCCCTACAATTTTGCCAAGTTTGCTGGAAATCTATTCCCTTAATTTTTTTTGACTGTTTCTCTTGGTTTTCCCCTTGTTACGCTTACCGGGACGCTACCCGGTATGCGAACCGGACGCTCCAAAAACACAAGATGGCGGACTCCCGTTACGCTGCCGGTTA
Source organism: Lissotriton helveticus (assembly GCF_964261635.1). Lineage (NCBI taxonomy): Eukaryota > Metazoa > Chordata > Amphibia > Caudata > Salamandridae > Lissotriton > Lissotriton helveticus. The sequence goes on along the minus strand of NC_136061.1, from coordinate 1,727,032,507 downwards.
GCTGCCCGGTTCGCGTACCGGGAAGCGCCTCTACCGTGAAAAATCGCGGGGGACTTTAATATCCCCCTCATCAATCCTAGGGGGTCAGGAGGGGTTTACCTTGCCCCCTTTCCTTCATTTCCCCCTTCTTTTTTCACCACATCTTGTCTCTCGAACCTACCGAGAGACAAGATGGCGGCCGCTCCGGACTGTTTACAATGTTGACAGCTACGCTGCCGGTTAGCTGCCCGGTTAGCTGCCCGGTGAGCTGCCCGGTTCGCGTACCGGGACGTGCCTCTACGGCGTAAAATCGCAAAAAATATATATTTTTTTTTTTGCCCCGCGGGGCACTTTAATATCCCCCTCATCAATCCTAGGGGGTCAGGAGTGGTCTACCTTGCCCCCTTTCCTTCATTTCCCCCTTCGTTTTTCACCATATCTTGTCTCTCGATCGTACCGAGAGACAAGATGGCGGCCGCTCCGGACTGTTTAGAATGTTGACAGACACCGGAGAGCCAATCAGCTTCGCTTCGCGAAGTTCCGTTACGCGTCAGGTACGCGAACCGGGGCGCTAACCGGAGCGCTGTCACAGATATATATATTTTTTAAACGTTAATTTCTCAAAATCCACTGGAGCACATATATTGAGACATAGCAAAGGCACGTCGGGCAAACCATATCTACAATTTTGCCAAGTTTCATGTAAATCTATTCAGCCGTTCGAGCTAAAAGTGAGTCCAACCGCCCTATGGAAAAATGAATGGGAAAAATGCGTTTTGGGACCCCCCTTTTTTCTCGGCCCCCCCTTGACGAAACCCCCCCAAATTTTCAGGGGCTGCTCAGAAACAAAATGTGCCATTTTCCTGAAAATTTCAGCCAATTCCGTCCACAAACGCCAAAGTTATTAGACATAGAATTTTCAGAAATCCCATAGAGAAAAAATCCTAACTATATATACCCACTGGCTATCGCCAGTAGGTAATATACATATATAAACATATATAATCTGCATATCTATATAAATATAAATGCATGCATACATATACATATATGCATACATATGCATGTTATTTACATGAAAGTTTTAAAAACACTAATAAAAGCAAAGCTAAAAAGCCACCTCATTACAAACAGAATGGCTTTAACTTAAACGAGGGCGAGATCTATTGCATTTTCAATGCTTGTTTACTTTGGTTCTATCAAGAAGGCATTCAGATGTGTCACACATTTGCCATAAATTCTGAATGTTAGCACTCTAGTTGCTCATTAGATCACTGTAGTAAAGCTAGTGCTCACCAGGGAAGTCTGCTGCTAATCATGGTTTGCAGCCATTTTCCCGCATTTTTTATCCCGCAGACTTTCAGTCCGCATACCATTATCCCGCAAGGTCATTGACCTCGCATACCATTATCCCGCATTTTTTCAAAACGCATGTGCATTTATCGCGCATGCCTTTACAAAGAATTACATTTTAAAGGCATGTATGGTAAATGCATTTGCGTTGTGAAAACCACGATGACGAGGGAGGTAAGTGGGTTTGTGTTAATTGTTTCGTGGGTTAGTGATTGTGTAGTGTAGTGTAGTGTTGTGTAGTGTAGTGTTGTGTTAGTGTAGTGTAGAGTTGTGGTGGTTGTTTAGTGTAGGGTCATGCTGGGGGTAGTGTTTTAGGGTTTAGGGTTGTGTTGTAGTGTTTGCGTAGTGTAGGGTCATGCTGGGGGTAGTGTTTTAGGGTTTAGGGTAGTGTTGTAGTGTTTGTGTAGTGTAGGGTCATGCTGGGGGTAGTGTTTTAGGGTTTAGGGTTGTGTTGTAGTGTTTGCGTAGTGTAGGGTCATGCTGGGGCTAGTGTTTTAGGGTTTAGGGTAGTGTTGTAGTGTTTGCGTAGTGTAGGGTCATGCTGGGCGTAGTGTTTTAGGGTTTAGGATAGTGTTGTAGTGTTTGCGTAGTGTAGGGTCATGCTGGGGGTAGTGTTTTAGGGTTTTGGGTAATGTTGTAGTGTTTGCGTAGTGTAGGGTCATGCTGGGGTGTAGTGTTTTAGGGTTTAGGGTAGTGTTGTAGTGTTTGCGTAGTGTAGGGTCATGCTGGGGGTAGTGTTTTAGGGTTTTGGGTAGTGTTGTAGTGTTTGCGTAGTGTAGGGTCATGCTGGGGGTAGTGTTTTAGGGTTTTGGGTAGTGTTGTAGTGTTTGCGTAGTGTAGGGTCATGCTGGGGTGTAGTGTTTTAGGGTTTTGGGTAGTGTTGTAGTGTTTGCGTAGTGTAGGGTCATGCTGGGGTGTAGTGTTTTAGGGTTTTGGGTAGTGTTGTAGTGTTTGCGTAGTGTAGGGTCATGCTGGGGGTAGTGTTTTAGGGTTTTGGGTAGTGTTGTAGTGTTTGCGTAGTGTAGGGTCATGCTGGGGGTAGTGTTTTAGGGTTTTGGGTAGTGTTGTAGTGTTTGCGTAGTGTAGGGTCATGCTGGGGGGTAGTGTTTTAGGGTTTTGGGTAGTGTTGTAGTGTTTGCGTAGTGTAGGGTCATGCTGGGGGTAGTGTTTTAGGGTTTTGGGTAGTGTTGTAGTGTTTGCGTAGTGTAGGGTCATGCTGGGGGTAGTGTTTTAGGGTTTAGGGTAGTGTTGTAGTGTTTGCGTAGTGTAGGGTCATGCTGGGGGTCGTGTTTTAGGGTTTAGGGTAGTGTTGTAGTGTTTCCGTAGTGTAGGGTCATGCTGGGGGTAGTGTTTTAGGGTTTCGGGTAGTGTTGTAGTGTTTGCGTAGTGTAGGGTCATGCTGGGGGTAGTGTTTTAGGGTTTAGGGTAGTGTTGTAGTGTTTGCGTAGTGTAGGGTCATGCTGGGGTGTAGTGTTTTAGGGTTTTGGGTAGTGTTGTAGTGTTTGCGTAGTGTAGGGTCATGCTGGGGGTAGTGTTTTAGGGTTTAGGGTAGTGTTGTAGTGTTTGCGTAGTGTAGGGTCATGCTGGGGTGTAGTGTTTTAGGGTTTTGGGTAGTGTTGTAGTGTTTGCGTAGTGTAGGGTCATGCTGGGGGTAGTGTTTTAGGGTTTAGGGCAGTGTTGTAGTGTTTGCGTAGTGTAGGGTCATGCTGGGGGTAGTGTTTTAGGGTTAGGGTTGTGTTGTAGTGTTTGCGTAGTGTAGGGTCATGCTGGGGGTAGTGTTTTAGGGTTTAGGGTTGTGTTGTAGTGTTTGTGTAGTGTAGGTTCATGCTGGGGGTAGTGTTTTAGGGTTTAGGGTAGTGTTGTAGTGTTTGCGTAGTGTAGGGTCATGCTGGGGTGTAGTGTTTTAGGGTTTTGGGTAGTGTTGTAGTGTTTGCGTAGTGTAGGGTCATGCTGGGGGTAGTGTTTTAGGGTTTAGGGTAGTGTTGTAGTGTTTGTGTAGTGTAGGGTCATGCTGGGGGTAGTGTTTTAGGGTTTAGGGTAGTGTTGTACTGTTTGTGTAGTGTAGGGTCATGCTGGGGGTAGTGTTTTAGGGTTTAGGGTAGTTTAGTTGTTTAGTGTATGCTAAAGGCATATTCGTTCTAAAAGTTTTCGTTATTTTAATTTGCGGCCTAATAGTACATGCGGGATTTTTTTTGCGGACTGATGGTATGCGGGATTTTGTCATATATTCGCTAATCATACTTTCTATGGCAAAATTAACCACCTCATTTTGTTCCTTTTTAAATTAAATGTTTTAAGAGTTACCACTTTATTCCAATCAAGATGGCTTCAGGTGTGCCATACCTTTGTAATAAGTAGGACTGTTAGCACTCTAGTTGTTCTTTAGAACACTCTGGGACATTCTGTCATTGGGCTATAGTTGGGCTACATCTGGCTGATATTTGGGCTACATTTGTTTTTTTTGTCTCTGGTGGCCATCTTTGGGCTACATTGGGCTACATTGGGCTACATTGGGCTACATTTGGGCTCCAACATATATATAGCCCAATGTAGCCCAATATATATTTTTCAAAGTTAATTTTCGTAAAAACCACTGGAGCCTATATCTTGTGACATAGCAAAGGCACATCGGGCTACCAGTCCCTACAATTTTGCCAAGTTTGGTGTAAATCCATTCAGCCGTTCAGGCTAAAAGTGAGGCCAACCGCCCTATGGAAAATTGCATGGGAAAAACACGTTTTGGGACCCCCCTTTTTTCTCGGCCCCCCCTTGACGAAACCCCCCCAAATTTTCAGGGGCTGCTCAGAAACAAAATGTTCCATTTCCCTGAAAATTTCAGCCAATTCTGTCCTCAAACGCCAAAGTTATTCGACATAGAATTTTCAAAAATCCCTTAGGAAAAAAATCCTAACTATATATACCTACTGGCTATCGCCAGTAGGTAATATATATATATATATATATATATATATATATATATATATATATATATATATATATTCACCGATACAGGAAGCCCCAAGGAGTGAAGCCGCAGACAGATATTTAGTTCTTCGTTTTATTTGGCAGCTTGCAAACAGGCTCTGCACAGAACTGGCAACCAGCGAATTAGAACACTACACCAGACGCGTTTCAGGAAAGGTATTCCCTTCATCAGTGGCAGTGTTGCAGCAAAATGACGGGGCAAATGTTCTCGCGCTCATTTTATTTCAAAGTACCTACCGCAGTGGGCGTGGCCAACACCATGGCCTCCTGGTACATGTAGTGCGTCGAGGTCCTCCCAGGTGGGCATGCTCCGTGATTAAAGTCAATAACACAAAATTAAAACCACAGTGGGTTGGTGCTTAAGGGCTGTGCTGAAAACTGTCCCGCTTTAGTGCCGTCAAATGCGAACTTCATGACAGCAGCTCACCTGCATGATCGTTGTCATACTGCCTCCTTCATGCCAAAACCCCGACGTGCTTCGGCCAGGACCCACACCACAGCAGTGGGCTGCTCTCCGCGGCAGGCAAGGCCGCAAAACATTCACCGATACAGGAAGCCCCAAGGAGAGAAGCCGCAGACAGATATTTAGTTCTTCGTTTTATTTGGCAGCTTGCAAACAGGCTCTGCACAGAACTGGCAACCAGCGAATTAGAACACTACACCAGACGCGTTTCAGGAAAGGTATTCCCTTCATCAGTGGCAGTGTTGCAGCAAAATGACGGGGCAAATGTTCTTGCGCTCATTTTATTTCAAAGTATCTGCCGCAGTGGGCGTGGCCATCACCATGGCCTCCTGGTACATGTAGTGCGTCGAGGTCCTCCAAGGTGGGCATGCTTCGTGATTAAAGTCAATAACACAAAATTAAAACCACAGTGGGTTGGTGCTTAAGGGCTGTGCTGAAAACTGTCCCGCTTTAGTGCCGTCAAATGCGAACTTCATGACAGCAGTTCACCTGCATGAGCGTTGTCATACTGCCTCCTTCATGCCAAAACCCCGACGGGCTTCGGCCAGGACCCACACCACAGCAGTGGGCTGCTCTCCGCGGCAGGCAAGGCCGCAAAACATTCACCGATACAGGAAGCCCCAAGGAGAGAAGCAGCAGACAGATATTTAGTTCTTTGTTTTATTTGGCAGCTTGCAAACAGGCTCTGCACAGAACTGGCAACCAGCGAATTAGAACACTACACCAGATGCGTTTCAGGAAAGGCATTCCCTTCATCAGTGGCAGTGTTGCAGAAAAATGACGGGGCAAATGTTCTTGCGCTCATTTTATTTCAAAGTACCTGCCGCAGTGGGCGTGGCCATCACCATGGCCTCCTGGTACATGTAGTGCGTCAAGGTCCTCCCAGGTGGGCATGCTCCGTGATTAAAGTCAATAACACAAAATTAAAACCACAGTGGGTTGGTGCTTAAGGGCTGTGCTGAAAACTGTCCCGCTGGGAAATAAAATGAGCGCGAGAACACCTCCCACTTAAAAATATGAGCCCTCCAATGGGCGTCTCGAATGAGTCTGTGTTGGTTTGTGGGTCTTGTAGTGTGTGCTTCAGTTATGTGCCGCTGTCTGAGATGTTTCAAGCCCACCAATGGGCCTCCACTCGCACATCCGGCTTGTCCATCCTCCATGGATGCCTCCACATTGAGACTCCGTGATTCGGAGTTCTTTGGCCCCAAATTTCCGGGTGGGGCATCTCCCGTGGCTGGGAGGTCGCGTATAAATCAAAACTCCAAGGTTCCCACCTGTTGGAGACGCACTCTGACATTCACTGCAGCAACCTTCATGAGATAAAAGCCGGATCGGCGGGCGGATCCAGTTTACAGCATGCCTGTCAATTCATGCCGGACGCGTTTCATGCTCAATGCACTATTCAGCGGCGCAACAGTCATTTTGGCATAGAGGCCACACCTCCCACTTAACAGTATGAGCCCTTCAATGGGCGACTCGAATGATTCCGCATTGGTGTGTGGGTCTTGTAGTGTTTGCTTCAGTTATGTGCCGCTGTCTGAGATGTTTCAAGCCCACTAATGGACCTCCACTCGCATATCCAGCTTGTCAATCCTCCATGGATGCCTCCACATTGAGACTCCGTGATTCGGAGCCCGTGGCCCCAAATTTCCCGGTGGTGCATCTCCCGCGGCTGGGAGGCCGTGTATAAATCAAAGCGCCAAGGTTCCCACCTGTTGGAGACGCACTCTGACATCCACTACAGCAACCTTCATGAGGTAAAAGCCGGATCGGGAGGCAGATCCAGTTTACAGCATGCCTGTCGATTCACGCCAGACACGTTTCGTGCTCATTGCACTCTTCAGTGGCGCGACAGTCATTTGGACATAGAGGCCACACCTCGCACTTAAAAATATGAGCCCTCCAATGGGCGACTCAAATGAGTACGCGTTGGTTTGTGGGTCTTGTAGTGTGTGCTTCAGTTATGTGCCGCTGTCTGAGATGTTTCAAGCCCACCAATGGGCCTCCACTCGCACATCCGGCTTGTCAATCCTCCATGGATGTCTCCACATTGAGACTCCAGGATTCGCAGCTCCGTGGCCCCAAATTTCCAGGTGGTGCATCTCGGAGGCCGTGTATAAATCAAAGCTCCAAGGTTCCCACCTGTTGGAGACGCACTCTGACATCCACTGCAGCAACCTCATGAGGTAAAAGCCGGATCGGCGGACGGATCCAGTTTACAGCATGCCTGCCGATTCACGCCGGACGCGTTTCGTGCTTATTGTACTCTTCAGCGGTGCGACAGTCATTTAGGCATACAGGCCACACCTCCCACTTAAAAATATGAGCCCTCCAATGGGCGACTCGAATGAGTCAGCGTTGATTTGTGGGTCTTGTAGTGTGTGCTTCAGTTATGTGCTGCTGTCTGAGATGTAGCAGGACGGTGTGATAAAATCACTTCTGCCTATTGATGCCCATCCAGAAGAGATGTAGATAGTATGAAGATCAGATTAGCAGAAGGACTGTAAGGCTACTAGAACATTCCACCTACTAATGTTCTAAATAAAAATGGGAGACACATGAAAACAAACATTTGCATGTTGGAGCTCCGGACTTATACCAGCCATTATAAGTCTGGAGCTGCTCCATTGTCTTTAATGGAGCTCTCAACATTTTGATGTTCTAATATAGACTTATAGCCTGCCGTAGCGAGCTATACCAGCCATTCGGGGCTCGGGTCTTTAATGCGAGAGCGGGACTTTAATGACCGGTATAGCCCAGCTATGAACGGCTATAAGGCTATTAGACCATTCTGCCATAGAGGGCAGAATGTTCTAACAAAAAAACAAAGGTCTCACGGAGCCCAAGGGGGTGTTCACAGCAACAGCTATGATCTACAACATTAGAATGTTGGAGCTCCGGGCTTCTACCTGCCAATAGAAGCCCGGAGCACTCCATTGTTTTAAATGGAACTCCCAATATTCCAATGTTCTAATTGTATTTATAAAGCACTTCAACTTCTGATGCGGCATTGTAGCACTTTATGGTGAGTAGCACACTACTCTGGGACCACTATATTAGTGTTTAGCTTAATATTTTTTGGTTAGTGGTTTTAGTCCTGTGTTCTCAAAGCTGACTCATCTCTGCAATCTAAAGGTATATTTAAGGTCCATTGAACTGTTGATATTTGTACTTCTAGCTCTTTGAAGTCTTCATTTATCCAAGGAAGTTTCCTCTTTCTTTATGGGCTGCTCTAGCATTTTTAGGCAAAGTATTTTGACAAAGGTTGTGGTTAGCCAACGTAAAGTTTATTTTCGTAGCTTATTGTCTTCGGTTACGAGCATTTAATTTTAATTAGTTGCACTTTCAGGTATTCCATATTCAACTTGTTCCTAAGGCTGCAGGAAGTCTTCAAAGGATGGTGAGTTCTTTGATATTTTTGGATGGAATGCTATCCCAGAAGAAGATTAGGTAGTGATTGGTCCCAGTGACTGGAGAGTTTCCACCGAGTCTAATAACATCTGGTTTGCAGAAAACGAGTCTTCACCATTGGCCTGCTGTGTGGGTCAGCCTGGTGACAATCTGAATTATGTTGTCTGTGGTCAATCTTGATAAAATTGCATTTGATTGAGAAATTCTAGGTATTCCAAAACAGAATTTTACATCAACCAGGAATCATAGGTAAGAGTGAATGTGGAGCATGTCTGATATTGTGTCTATGAAGGCATCTGTTAAAGATCCATATTGGAAGGAGATCCACAACTAGAGGAAATTGCAGGTGAAAGTAGAACTGGGTACACTCCAAACAAGAAGTTCTTTACATCAATGCATTACAATATTGTCTGTTTTTGTGGCTGTTGTGCTTTTCTTGAAGACAGCTGCTACTGCTGCTCCCTTCTTCCCTTGGCTATTATGAATGATGCATCAATATCCCAGAGGAATTGCTTTCTGTAGTACTGGAGGCATATCTCCTGCCAACTGTGTTTCTGTTCTGAATAGTAGGTCTGGCTTTGAGCCAGACAGTAAGTCAAAGATCTTGTGATTGTTTTTGCTCATTGACTGAGCATTGATCAGCATGCTACTGAGATGCAGTACAGTGTATTTACAGCAAAAATGCAATTGGGCCATCTTAATAATTGTACGTTCCTTCGTGGCCATCATGAATACGTCATGGTCAATAGGCAAGTGTCTTTCTTCATGTGAACTATTTATTTATTTTACTCTATTATATTGAGCTGCGAATCATCCCCAAGGAGGTCTCTCGGCGCCTGAGAAGTGGTCATTTAATGAACAGAAGAATCTTAGAACAGCCAGGTCTTAAGCAATTTTTTGAATCGGGACAGGTTGGAGCAAGCACAGATCTCATCAGGGAGGCTGTTCCAATGAACCGGGGCTAGATGAGAAAAAGTCCTATTCCCATTTTGGCTTTCTTAATGAGTGTAATGGAACCACTTGAGTGGCTGAGGGTTTATAGATAGCTTGACGCTGAGTTATCCTGTATTAAGGCTGTCACCGTAGCAAACAAGGAGACTTAAAAAAGATTTTCTAAGGATCGTTATTAGAGGGTGAGTAAGAATCGTTGTCTGCCTGTGAGATAATTGGTGGAAGGGTGGGGTTTGAGGGTATATTGTTGTAAAATTGAGAACTTTTGCGTTGGAAGTAAGGCTATACATAGCTTGCAACGGGGTAAGTGCTTGTGTTGGTATATTTGATGAAGGTGGAGGAGCTGTGAACCAGGGGTGGGGGAATTACTTTATTACCCTGAAAGATGCAGTTGAAGATAGGGAGATTGGCGGAGGGTGTGATTATGACTAAGTTATAGGATGTGGCTGGTTTGTAGAAGGGTGAGAGGTGCTGTGGTGTTTATTGGCAGTGTACGGAGGGTGTGATTGTGACTAAAGACTGGTAGGAGGACAGTTGGTAGGAGTTTGGGTGTGATATAGGTAAGATAAATTGTGTCATGCTGTCTGCGAGAGGATGGGTTAGAGATTAGGTCTCTGAATGTGTGTGTTAGATAAGATATATACTAGTTTTTGGTTTTGGAGATCCAAGTGTTGACTGTTCAAGCTTAAAGATGTCTGTGGTGAAAGTAGTTTACTCTTGCTTGTATTATTTAAAACTGGAATTGCCTGAGGCTTAACTTGTGATTGAGAGAGATGTGAGAAATGCAAAATAGTAGTGATGCTGTGACCTTTTGTGATGGCTGGGCCTGGGCCGGGTATTGTAAAAGGAGATGTGTGGAATGTTAGAAGAGACCGAGGAGCATGAAGGGGGTGTAAATGTGATCAAGGAAGTAAGGTGGAGTAGTAAGAATGACGGGCAGTGATAGTTTACGGAGAGTATTATTAAAGGGCAACAATGCGTGTAGGATTGACATGGCAGTAGTGGGTAGTGTTGCGAGAAAGGGAGGACTGAATAGGAATTGGGCAACAGAGGCTGAATATGGTGAGGTAAAATGGTAAGAATGATTCCTTAGTCTTATAGACTGCATGAGGGGTTGTACTGACAGGCGAGAGTAGGAAGGGTCGATGGGAGTATTCATGCATGGGATGGGATCATAGGATTTCTTGTGAATAGGTAATGGGGAGTTAAAGATGTCCTAAGGGGGTGGTTAGGAGTGTACTCTGAGTGCTATCCTGAATTTCGAGGTAATGAAATCAGAACACTCTTGTAAATTAATATCCAACCTAAACCGCGCTGCGCAGCTTCGCATTTCCAGGTCAGAGGTTTCCACCAGATTTCCACCAGACCTTGGAATAAGCCTTTTATCCCAACAACCTGCTATAAGCATGCACTTTCTACAACTTTTATATTCCAGAATGCCTCCCTAGTTGAGGATACCCTATAGGTGTCTCTGGGTTTATAACCTCAAGGACCTCACTGAAGTGGCCATGCGTTCACGGCTCACTGATAAAAGTGGGACATTCGTAAAGCGCCTGTCACTTTTGGGAGCTGGATGTGAAGCGATATCTGCTAGGACCCTGCTTGCCTTCAGGGAGCGTCCTCGGGCCACACTAAAACTGGGTGATGTTTGACTGGCGTACAGTGAACAGTGAGCACAAGGTGGCAAGGCTTGGGAGGGGAAAGGAGGGAACGGGTTGGGGTAACGGTGGAATGAGAACAACTATTTTAAATATCACAGAGCCTTATAAAGGGCCCAGTGCTCTGCATCCTGCGGCAGGGCCCAGCACAGTGTGACCTGGTCCACTCCGCATTTCACTCTGGCTGAGCCATTTCTCCCGCATCCCTTTCTAAATTACCCTACATCCTTGCCGTGCACGGATGGTACCTCCTTGTTAAGCAGTGCTTAATTTGAGCTGGTGGTTCACGGTGCTTAGCACCAGCACTTAATTGTTAACACCAGCACTTGTGACAGTCGTGCCACAAGGTTGTGCACTGTCTGGCTAACTTAGAGATGAGCACAACAGCAGTTAATTATTATTTCAATATAGATTAAAAATTACTATTATCTGCCGCCCAAGCCATTCTTATAGCTTTATGGCCTGGAATAGTCTGAACTGTCACACTTGTAGGAGTGTCATGGTTAGTGGTTGTGTTGTTACTGTCATTGGCAGCATGACAGGGGCAATGTGTAGTAAATGTAAATGTATAGGCATTTATATAGCGCACTACTTACCCGTAGGGTCCCAAGGCGCTTCGACCGCTGCGAAACCCTTCCTGGCTTCCCTGAGAGATGGTCCCTTAATGGGTATCTCCAGGGTGAGACCAGGCATCCCCGGCGGTCTGGTGGGGCCGTTAGTGAAGATGAGGCAAGCTAATGCCCAGAGTTGCCGAGTGTGAACGCTGATCAGAGTGGGCACCGAGGCGAGAGAATTATCGAGTCCGCTGACCCTGGTCCAGAAACCTGCCGCGCCGGGAATCGAACCCTGGTCCCGGGCCGTCCTCTGCTCTCGGGTCTGCCGCCTCAACCAGTGAGCCACACTACTTCACAACTGCACAACTTCACTAGTACAAGCTGCAGTGGCCTCCTGAGAGCCCTAGCACTTATTTTTTCACAAATCAAGCACTGGTGTTAAGTGACTGCTGCAGTACAGCATGCATGCATACTAGCCATACGTCACTGCTTGTGGGGTTTCGTGGCCGCGTGTATCCATCAGGAGGCTCGAGAGCGGCCACGCCCTGCCTGCTCAAATCAAGGAGAGGCCTGAAAACGGGCCTTTTAGCCCCATGGCTGCAGGCGAAGACCAGCTTCCACGCCACACACTGGCGCAGTGTTGACTCATTTTATAAAGTTTCCATGATGGTGACCGTCCGCGTTTTTTCCAAGGAATAAGGACATGGAAACCCCAAAGCACAGAGCACTTCAGTGGGAGGAAGAAGCGGTACTTGCACACTCTTGCACCACAGCTCCATCAGTATCATCATCACCTCATCACAGGCCCATGAGAGCCTGTTCACAGCAGAAACATTAACAAGGCGGTCACAGCCAAGCCCTGGGTTCTCAAGACAGCGCCATGCACGTTGGCCTTTGGGACAGGCGCCCTTTCCACACACGAGTGCTGCTTTAGTGTGGACCCCTGCAGACTGGCACAACAGCAAGGAGAGTGTCTCTAGCCCCATCCATCTGCAGTACCCTTATCCCTACCTACAGCAGAATATTACATCTCTGCTTCTCCCATAAGTGAAACGTATTTGTTGCGAGTGGCAGGTGTTGTGAAGCTCGATTTCTTGCCGTAATGACTTTTGAATTCACCACTTTCCATCTTCACTCCTAACACCAGGCTTCGCCACCTGTTTGTCCCTTTGACAAGGTCTTGGAGGACAGTGCACATATGAGCTTGGAGGGGACAACCTGTAGCTGAATTTTTGAAACAAGAAAGATAAACCTAGACATGGTTTCCCTGGAGACTGCTGCCTCTCGGGGTTCCGTCTTCTCATGAGTGCCGAGAGAGGAAAATGTCAGATCCGTAAAAAACAGGATCTGGAGGCTCAACTAATACATCCACCCCAGAGATCCGTGCTTAACCCATCGCCCCTGATTCAAATCTTGTCACGCCTGCTCAGCATTTCATCTATCCGAGAGTGATAAAGTGCGTACCACTGAGTTGAGTAACAATTTTCTGTCAGCACCAAGAGGCATTCTTAAGGGTAAGCATTGCTCTTTATAAATGTTCATATTATGTTATGTTGAGTTAGGGCATGCATACACCTATGCACAAAAGTTAACACCACACTAAACCACAGCCACAATCATAGCTAAACCAAAGAAAACTTTGATGTCTTGTTCTACTACGGTCCATGCTATGGTTGTGTAATTTGGAATTTGTGACATCGTGTAATCAGATAAATAGTGATTTTTTTATATATAAATGGAAATATTTTAGTAATATTTAAAACAACGAGACTTTTTCATTTGTAAATTTTTCTTTACAATTATTTTCTGTGTTTAACTTTTGACTTTTATTTTAAAAAAAGATATAGTTTTACATTATGATTTAAAAAATATATATATATATATTTTTATGCCATTTGTTTTCTATGATTTCATTATTTCGATTTTATGTCGATTTTATTATTTGGATAATGAATATTGTGGGTATTTTTTGGTCCTAGGTGTAATTAATGTTATATAAGTAATAGTTTATAGAAAATGTTAACATTTTAGTTAAATGTCAATAATATTTCATGATAGTTCGATAGTTCGATAGATAGATAGATAGATAGATAGATAGATAGATAGATAGATAGATAGATAGATAGATAGATAGATAGATAGATAGATATGACCTCCTTAAAGGCCAATATTTTATATTATATATTAAATATGATACTCCCAAAATCAAGCACTTTCCCCATTGAGGTGAAGTATGAATTGGGAGTAGTACATTTTACCTCTGCAAAATCCAACACTTTCCCCAATGTGGGTAAGTTTTGACTGGTAGTACTACTGACCATCCCAAAGTCCAACATTTTCCCCAATATGGCTATCTTTAGAATTGGAATAGTAAATCTAACCACCTCAAAGTCCAACACTTTCCACAATGTGGCTAGGTTCCGAGTGGGAATAGTAAATATGGCAATTGCAGGATTCAACACTTTCCATAATGTGGCTAGGTTTAGAGTAGAAATAGTAAATAAGGCAACTAAAAGGTCTAACACTTCCCCTAGAGTGGTTAAGTATGGATAGGGATCTTTACAATCCCCCACCACAAAAGTCCAAAATATTTCCCAGTGTTGCTAAGTTTCGAGTGGGGTTAGGAAGTAAGTCCCCCTGCATAGTCAGACAATTTGCCCAATGTGGTTAAGTTTGGAGTGGGAATGGTAAATCTGACTCCCTCAACGTCCAACACTTTGTCCAATTTTAGCTAGGTTTGGAGTGTAAAGAGTAAATCTGAAAACCACAAAGTGCAACACTGTCCCCCATGTGATGAGGTTTGGAGTGGAAATAGTAAATGTAACCCTCTTAAAGTCCAATGATTTCTCCAATGCAGTTAAGTATGTAGTGGGAATAGTATATATGACCCTCCCAAAGTCTAACACTTTCCCCAATGTGCTATTGTATGGAGTGGAAGTAGTAAATCACTTATAGACAAATAATTCCAAGATGGTCGCCCTGCACGCAGCAGTCATCCCGAGATTTTTTCAGTTTATTCTTAATTTAAAATTTAAAAAGCCACAGAAAGAGGAAGAAGAGGGAATCTCTAGCAAGCAGTACAAGGCCGGTAGGTGGTGGCAGAGATAACAGCATGGAGATAGGGGACCAAAAACAAGCAAACTGGAATCAAGAGTGCAGCTGCCAGTCTCTTATAAAAAAGATGTACCACAAACATGCATAAAAAGCAGGTGGTATGTGCATTGAAGGTGAGGTGCGACTGAGCAGGGAAACAAAAGCGAGCAGCCAGATAGCAATGTACAGCTGCTGGGCTCTAACAAAAATAATATAAAAAATAAGTTGATAAAAAAATAGAGGAGCCGTAAGAGGGTAGAGAGTAAGGAAAGCGATCCACTCTGCAAAGTGCAGCAAAGTAAAGTAAAAAAAAGTAATCCCCTTAAGTCAGTAGTGTAAGCATGCAAGTCAACCAATAGAAATTACTGTAAAGAAACTATACCCCAGGGTGGAACAGTCAGAAGAATAAAGAAGAAAGCCATTGAATAAGGAACATTGAAATAAGATATACAAAAAGGCCATCTAATCATGAGCAAGGGGCTGACTCTAATCCCACTCTTTGTAAATTGTACTATAAACAATATATTTTAGACAGCAGATAGCTAAAGCTGTCTGTCTGGCGTGACCTAAAAAATGAGCAAGAAGTGGGATGAGGAGGTGGAGGAATGTGAGGGAGGAACGAGAAGGAGAGGTGTAAGAAAATGGTAAACAAAGCAAGTGATTTGGAGAAGGGGTCTTCAGAGAGAAAAGAAAAAACAAGGAACAATACCGCAGCTTGTAAGGAAGCGTGAGATAGGAAAAAATGAGGATTTATGTAATACTTTAAGGAACACAAACTTATAGAATGCAATTTGGAGATAAAAGAAGTCATTCTTGGAGATTTTGAGGAACGATGTGAGGAGAAAATAATTTTTAAGAATGACATTCTAGAAGTTTATTTTTCTCACAGATAATATACAATCTATGTACATTCTTTCCAAATCGTCAAAGAGCATATACATCCCAATACCAGACCCTGTAGCTTTCCAGCAGTTTGGCAACGTACCTATTTTGTAGTAGCCATGAAGAGATACACCACTCTCTTTTACATTGGCCACGTCCAGAGATTGGTCCACCAGAAGCAGTACACTCATCGCCTGGGGGAACAGAAAAGGTAATCAGTGGATACATAAAATCTGGCAAAACTTGTTCCTCCAAGTAATTGGTACTGATTACACTAAAAACAAGGGAACTGTTATTCAGTCAGTCTCCAGGCCAGTACTGAGACCAGGATGAATGTCTCTCCTGAAACACAGGCAGTACACTTATGGCTATGCCCATTCCAGGCTCTAGCTCACACACTCAGGTACTGCACACACGATCCCATGCAGCTCTTTCCATTTGCATAACACACACACGTATGCTCGTACCAATGTGTACTCTCAAATAGCATGCCGCATATCTCCACTTTCCAAAAAGAAGACAAAGGCAGAATCTCTACCCTTAGGAGTCACAGAAGTCATACAGTTAAGTCATCATGCACTCAAGGAAGCAAAGCGTTTGAATGAGAAACAGCAGCACCCTTCCCAAACAATGTGTCTCACCACACTCCGGGGCGACACTACCAGGAAGGAATGCAGAACCCCTTCTTGGTTTCCATTTACTCACATAAAACTCAGTTGTATCTGGATATATATACAGGTAACATTCACTCAAATGGAGAACCGTAGATAGAGATTTTCTAGGATTCCATACACCAAGAATATTACTAATTGGTATGTGAACCTAAGAACTCATAGCAGGGCATCACAAAGGGAATGACTACTCTTAGAAGGCACTGTAGCGACCGCTACCCGCCCCTTGGACCATAACATCTTCCATAAATGCAAATACAATAAGTGCATGCCACACGAAGCACAGGCTGAAAACATAACAATTCACATTCGAACACAGAGCTGTGATACTCAATAAATCATGATATGGACCCACAGTATGACATAACATACTGTTGACCACATGGGCTTACCTGCTCACTTGCTACCTCTCGGGCAAAAAAAAAAAGGAAACTTCCATGTCTCAACCAGGTCGTTCTTGCCCACTAATAAGCTGATGACACCTCACTACACCTTAGAGTGTTACTGACTAAGGGCCCGATTCACAGAATGAACTTAAGACTAAATCCTAAACTTACTACTATTTGGCATTCACAGAATGCACTTACTACTTTCGGGATTCACAGAGTGAACTTACTACTTTCGGGATTCACAGAATAAAAGTACTACTTTCGGTGTTCACAGAATAGATTTAAGACTACTAACTTTACGTCCACACTCGGGCCGGAAATTCTGTCCCTGAGGCGGAGCTTCCGGCTTGGGGGCAGAGCTTGCAGCCCGGAGGCGGAGCTTGCGGCCCAGAGGCGGAGCTTGTGGCCCGGAGGTTGAGATTGCGGCTTAGAGGCGGAGCTTCGGGCCCGGAGGTGGGGATTTAGCCATGGCTGAAATCTCCAACTCTGGGCCGCAAGCTCTGCCCCCAAGCTGGAAGCTCCACCTCCGGGCCGGAAACTCCGCCTTTGGGCTGGAATTTCTGGCCCGAGTGCGGACGTAAACTTAGAAGTCTTAAATCTATTCTGTGAATACCGAAAGTAGTACGTTCATTCTGCAAATCCCGAAAGTAGTAAGTTCACTCTGTGAATCCCGAAAGTAGTAAGTGCATTCTGTGAATACCAAATAGTAGTAAGTTTAGGATTTAGTCTTAAATTCATTCTGTGAATCGGGCCCTAAGAAAATGTATTAACAAAGCCCAAACAGTGTGCTTACAGATGTCACTGCTGTGGAAATCCAAGCTGTATCTCTCCTACCAACCTTAGGGCCACCATCCATGATCTCGTCTTATCACAAATTGATCGAGCCAATCCACTACTCCCTGGCCTCTCGTAGTCCTCATTGACGCCATCCAAAGCTGTACTTCTTGTAACTATCGTAATATGCACAGACATGTTCGCCAAGCATGACAAACGCATGTTTTGTGCTTATCTGCCTGTGGAATTTTTCACGACTCACATCAATTCTAACACCAAAAAGAGATAGTTCACAAACTGGGGTAGCATAAGGCAATATCAAGTATAAATTCAACACACAGAACTCTGGGAGTGGGCCGTGGGCCCGAACTCCCTCACTGCTAACCAACGCAATCTGGACACATCATTCGAAATAGGGTGTAGGAGCTCCAGCATGCAGTTCTATATGGAATTCTGGATCTCTGCAAAGTAGTACATGATCTGTAACTAGTTGATGTATATAATACAGCAGTTTCCATGGGGATGTTGCAACTTAAACATGCTATAATATGCAAGGAGCATGACTGTTTTTGATTTTCTTTCCATCCTTCACAGAAAAGATAACACTTCCTGGGCTAAGTGTGAGATTAGACCCCTCTTTGCAGTCTTTAACCTTTTCTTTCTTTCCACATGTCAGGTGGGGGTGATGCCGAACTGCAAACAAATTGAAGAGGCTTTCCATTTTTTCACAGCCTTAAAGCACAGCCCTCTTATATAGGAACACAAGGCAGACACATGCGCGCAAGGTGGGAAGGGACTGAAATCAGTGGTCGAAGTTGGGGGGATCCGAGGGGCATTGTTGTGGCCATACTTTTTTAATTTCAGAAAAACAGTTCCTTTACATTTTTCCAAAAAGCGCCCGTCCTGAGACAGGTAATTCTGACAGCTGAATTGCAGTAACAGCTCCTGGAGGGGAGGGCAGGGTAGGGGGGAGTAAACTCCGGCATATGGCTGAACAGAGGTAAGTACATAAATAAATAAATAAATGCAACAAATGTATTTATTTATTTACATTACTCTGGTCAGCCGTGAGCCAGAGTTTACTACCCCAACCCTACCCCTACCCCGCCCCGCCCCGTCACGTCCCATCGCCCCACAGCACTCCCTCCAGGAGCCGCTACTGCTGAAATGCTTCAGCTGACGTGAGACTTCTGTGCAGTGAAACCGAGGGAGGAGCAGACAGCTCAACAAGCCTGACAGTTACCAAAAAAAACTTCTTCCTGGCGACACATTTTTTCGTTTTGAGGTTTATTGTAAGGGAGCTACCAGTTAAGCTGTGAAGTGCATGCTTTTAAAAGACAGTTAAGAAAAAAGACTGCACTATTGATGTCTGCAAAAAAAATCTATATTTTGCAAGCACTTTTTTTATCTTAAACCATTTTGCACATTCTGTAGCAGCCTAGCTTATACTGTGTGTAATGCAAGTTTCAAATACTAACTTACATATCTTGTATTTAATTTTCATTGAAGCTGTTCATTATTTTATATGTAGTTACCAGAAGGGGAAATATCACACAGTAAGAGAATATTTGGGGGCATATTATCAAGAAACGGTGTAAAAATTATCGCTGCTTTAGCGGCAGAAAACTGCCGCTAAAGCGGCGATAATGGGCTTGATAATATGCCCTTGTGAATTCCCATAGAAGCTCATGTTCTGGTGTGGACATGGGCTTCTATTGGAATTCTCAAGGGTATATTATCAATCCCATTATCGCCGCTTTAGCGGCAGTTTCCTGCTGCTAAAGCGGCAATAATTTTAACGCCGTTCTTGATAATATGCCCCTTAGTTTTTTAGCCACACCCGCTTGCTCACTCACCCCTCCCACTTGCGCGCAGCATTACAGTTGTTATACATTTTTTTAATGCATTTGGCCGTCTGACTGAAGGTGAGACAGACTGAAGGTGTACGCAGCTCCGTGTCGGCGTACTTTGTCTAGCACAAATGTCTACTTATGAGCATGACGCTGACAAGTACAAACATGGACTCTAGGTTACTCCATACTTCCCTCTTGCTCATCCCGATCATGGCACCAGGAATAAGAATGTGCAGACCAGTGGTGTGTTTGCGTTCATGTGCTGCCTCAGTCCAGACAGTGCTGGCAATCCCTAAGACATTCGTCTTTCCTTCATTGGAAGCAATCTAGCACAAGTGGGTTTGCACACTGCTTCCCCATACCATGGGAGGTTACAAAATCAGACATGGCGGTACTAAGGAGGGTCTACTAAGCCTTTTGACCACTGAACAGTCACAGTTTACAGTGAACAATGGCACAAGCCAATGAAAAATGTGGGTGGAGAGTGGGGGAGTGTTTTAAGTCCCTACCTCAATACAGCATGCCTCGCAGAGCCATGCATGCGCTCTCCAGGCTCGACATAAAAATAGAGTAATATCCCATCTGCAGGATACAGGGGGTTTCCTACCTGGAAGTCATATATAGGGCAGGTTTGATGTTTGTGATACGGCCCTAAGTTATCTCTCTTTCCCCTGCCAATCCGTGTGAAAGGGCTGTGTGTGCATAATGGTACGCCCCACACACCATTCAAATTTTATCCCCACCATCAGAATCTATCGAACAGAAATATGCGAAAACACATTCAAATAATTAAAAAAAAAGATGAAATCACTAAAAATATATGCTTGTCAGATGGAAACTATCAGTAACAAGCATTAGAAATGCAATCGGGCTCGGATTTATTTGAGTTTGAGCTAATGGCATTGTAAATGGTAATGTATTTTTGCTAAGTGTTATGGAGTGTGTTAATGTGGTGTGTAGTGGAATTATGTGTGTTAGATTATAATTGTAGCAATGGTGGCATGCTGTGTTTTTACATGAATATGTTTAAAACTAAAGTGTACCATACTGAGATTGCTACAATACTTAATTGTGGATGTGTAACAATCGATGCATGTACTGATGGCCGTGACTGCCTGTAGAAATTGTGCACTGATGGCTGGTGGTGAGCAGTAGCATTGATGGTGGTGGTACTGCTGGCCGTAGTACTGGTAGTGGTAGTACTGGTGGTGGTGGTACTGGTGGTGGTGGTACTGGTGGTGGTAGTACTGGTGGTGGTAGTGGTATTGGTAGTGGTAGTACTGGTAGTGGTAGTACTGGTGGTCGTGGTACTGGTAGTACTGGTGGTGGTGGTGGTAGTGGTAGTACTGGTGCCTGTAGTACTGGTAGTACTGGTGGTGGTGGTGGTACTGGTGGTGGTAGTACTGGTGGTGGTGGTGGTACTGGTAGTACTGGTGGTGGTAGTACTGGTGATGGTGGTACTGGTGGTGGTGGTAGTGGTACTGGTAGTACTGGTAGTGGTAGTACTGGTAGTGGTGGTGCTGGTGGTGGTGGTGCTGGTGGTGGTGGTATTGGTAGTGGTAGTACTGGTGGTGGTGTTACTGGTAGTACTGGAGGTGGTGGTACTGGTACTGGTAATGGTAGTACTGGTGGTGGTAGTACTGGTGGTGGTAGTACTGGTAGTGGTGGTACTGGTAGTGGTGGTACTGGTGGTGGTACTGGTAGTGGTAGTACTGCTGGTGGTGGTAATGGTAGTGGTAGTACTGGTGGTGGTACCGGTAGTGGTAGTGCTAGTGGTGGTGGTACTGCTGGCCGTAGTACTGGTAGTGGTAGTACTGGTGGTGGTGGTACTGGTGGTGGTAGTACTGGTGGTGGTAGTGGTACTGGTAGTGGTAGTACTGGTAGTGGTAGTACTGGTGGTCGTGGCACTGGTAGTACTGATGGTGGTGGTAGTGGTAGTGCTGGAGGCTGTAGTACTGGTAGTACTGGTGGTGGTGGTGGTAGTGGTAGTACTGGTGGTGGTGGTGGTACTGGTAGTACTGGTGGTGGTAGTACTGGTGGTGGTGGTACTGGTGGTGGTGGTAGTGGTACTGGTAGTACTGGTTGTGGTAGTACTGATGGTGGTGGTACTGGTAGTACTGGTGGTGGTAGTAGTACTGGTGGTGGTGGTAGTAGTAGTACTGGTGGCTGTAGTAGTGGTAGTACTGGTGGGTGTAGTAGTGGTAGTACTGGTGGTGGTAGTACTGGTAGTACTGATGGTGGTAGTACTGGTAGTACTGGTGGTGGTGGTGGTACTGGTAGTGGTAGTACTGGTGGGGGTGGTACTGGTAGTGGTAGTACTGGTGGTGGTGGTACTGGTAGTGGTAGTACTGGTGGTGGTGTTACTGGTAGTACTGGTAGTGGTAGTAGTGGTAGTACTGGAGGTGGTGGTACTGGTAGTGGTAGTACTGGTGGTGGTAGTACTGGTGGTGGTAGTACTGGTAGTGGTGGTACTGGTGGTGGTACTGGTAGTGGTAGTACTGGTGGTGGTGGTACTGGTAGTGGTAGTACTGGTGGTGGTACCGGTAGTGGTAGTGCTACTGGTGGTGGTACTGCTGCCCGTAGTACTGGTAGTGGTAGTACTGGTGGTGGTGGTACTGGTGGTGGTAGTACTGGTGGTGGTAGTGGTACTGGTAGTACTGGTAGTGGTAGTACTGGTGGTCGTGGTACTGGTAGTACTGGTTGTGGTGGTAGTGGTAGTACTGGTGGCTGTAGTACTGGTAGTACTGGTGGTGGTGGTGGTACTGGTAGTGGTAGTACTGGTGGTGGTGGTACTGGTGGTGGTAGTACTGGTGGTGGTAGTGGTACTGGTAGTGGTAGTACTGGTAGTGGTAGTACTGGTGGTCGTGGTACTGGTAGTACTGGTGGTGGTGGTAGTGGCAGTACTGGTGGCTGTAGTACTGGTAGTACTGGTGGTGGTGGTGGTACTGGTAGTGTTAGTACTGTTGGTGGTGGTACTGGTAGTGGTAGTACTGGTGGTGGTAGTACTGGTAGTACTGATGGTGGTAGTACTGGTAGTACTGCTGGTGGTGGTACTGGTGGTGGTAGTACTGGTGGTGGTAGTGGTACTGGTAGTGGTAGTACTGGTAGTGGTAGTACTGGTGGTCGTGGTACTGCTAGTACTGCTGGTGGTGGTAGAGGTAGTACTGGTGGCTGTAGTACTGGTAGTACTGGTGGTGGTGGTGGTACTGGTAGTGGTAGTACTGGTTGTCTGTGAACACGGCGTGCCAAGAAGAAATCAGGCTCTTAAACTCACAGTTCTCTTCCACATATTTACTGTAAAATGGAAAGGTTAGCCAACATTAATCTTTTTAGGGTGCAGCAGGCCTGGGGATGCGGTTCACAAACCTGTAACTAAACCAGTGTGGCTGTGATCGTTAACCACGTACAATCTAATCAATTACGGAAAGTAATCCGTTGCCAGGCTGTGCAGTAATGGGCTGGCTTCAAGTCCATATCAGATCTAACAGCCTCACAGTTATGCCCCTTAATCCCAAAAGAGTATACTCGACGTCGAGGCAAGCCAGTAGGTCGCAACTATGTGAGAACTATTGGTTTTGATCCATGTTGCACAGCAACATGACTGAAAATAACTGCACCTCGGTTCGGTCATTGTTGACTGCTTCATAGCTTTAAAAAAAATGTATACTATTCAGCCATGTTGGGTTGTTGTACTACATGGTTAAAAAAACCATACCCGAGTGAGACATGTTTGCTTTGGCAATGTTTGTTTTCGCATGCCGCACTAATCATAGGGTGACCAGGCGTCCCGGATTTGCCAGGACGGTCCCCGTTTTTCACCAGCTGTCCGGGCAGTTTTCGAGAAATGTAGCTCCTGTCCCGGTTTTTGGAGAGGGTCGACTAAAAACGTGGGGGGGGGGTTTATGTTTTACAAAGCAGGGATAGTTAGCAGTTGTTCCAAGAAAACAATTTAATTCCCAGGCAAGCTACTGGGTTTAAAAATTGTATCTTATGTATGTTATTACTGCCTGTTTTGTAATTCTCTGCTGAGGAGGCCTGTCATTCTGTGCGCTCGCTTGACGTAAAATTATCGTCCTTCTATTTTTGTGAAAAGTCCCGGTATTTTGTTTTAAAATTCTGGTCGCCCTAACTAATCAGCGTAGTTAGTTGAGGCGTGTGAGTAACAGGGTTCTGACAGGTTCAGGGGCTCGGGGCCATGTCCACCCTCCTGAGTTTTGCTTCTATCTTTGTTTTCTTGAATACACGTTAAGTTACACATGATTAACATTTCAGCTAGTGTCTATTATCACACTGAGCTATCTCATTCTGCCGCTTGGATATTTCTCAAACGCCCCCTCCTGCCCACACCTCTCTGCCTTTTCCATTAACCTGCACCTCCTTTTCAAAGAATGAGCCAGCCACGTGGCAGTGACTGCAAAGAGGCCGGGGATCGCATGGGCACGGCTCAGCTGCGATCCCAACATCCTCTGTTGTAAGTTTGCAGGCATTGTGCGAAGCTGTTGGGGCGCACTTCAGTGTCTGTGTTGCTATGGCACACTTGCTAGGGCGTCACTTGATTCTGTTCGGCAGTGTACTTCGTCCCAGTGACAGACCCGCACAGCCCATGAAAAAAACATACACCCCTACAACAGATATGTTGGATGTGGTTCTCCTTCGGTGTTGAATTCTAGCGCTCTTGTGATATTTATCACACTTTAAAGAGCGCTGGATCCACGCCTTAAAGCGCCCACCAGCAGGTCCTCTGTGCGCTATGCGAGATGGCCCACCAGTCTTTGAGTGGATGGATTGTTGCCCTGCACTCCGGGTGGCGTCCAGCCAGGCCCTTCGTAGGCTCCTTTGGGGGTAGATTGCTGTATTTCTTTTTGCATGTCTTTGTAGGGCGGTGTCGAGTGCCTCACGTCTTGTGTTTTCCTGCAGTCGAAGCCTCTGTTATTCAGTCCTTTGCCAGCGGTATCTCGGCACCGGCTAATCAGAAGTGATCTTGTGATGTAAAGTTGTAAGTGGGCCCTCCTTCGAGGGGTGTGTGGGAAGGACCCCTCCCCTGTGCCGGTTGTTAGGTTAATCTGCACTCTTTACACGCAGGGTTAAGGTGCATCTCCGGCGCGCTGGCAATAAGCTCGTGCTCACTCACATGCCTGGTCCGCACAATAGAGTTATCCGAGTGCTGTTAAACTGCTCCCATGTACTTCATAACAACTCGGCATGTACCTCCGATGAAAAACTGAACGCGCGTAGAATCCCCGAACAAACAAGCTTCACAACGCCGGACCACAGATCGCGAAAGCGATCCAATTGTAAAAAAAAAAAGAACAAGGAAGCTGCGCGCTGAGAGCTGCAGAATTGTGAACGCGCCCGGCCATCTGGATTCACTAATGGAGGCACCCTGACAGCTCCTAATTATAATTTATGTACTTCTTTGCGCGAGCACGAACGAAATATGCCCAAAATGGCGGAACAAAACTACATTTACCCTATCACTTCAAGCCTATTAAAACGAAAACACAAGGAAGACGAATCACTGGCCAGATGACAGAAAACGCTAAGGAATGTGTGGAATTCCTCTCGCCAAGGCCCTAAGGATACTTCTTCTTTTTTTTCTTATAACATTAGGATCTCGAAACTCCTCCCCCACTTACAGTGGGGAGGAGTCCGAGCCCTAAAAAAAGTTTTAAAGGAAGACCAGTAGCGTGCGAAGCTGAAATGGCAAAAACAAGGAGTCTTGGCAGCAGAACAGATAAACACGATGTTTGGTGACAAAGTGTGCTCCAACATCCGGTGAGCACAGACCTGCGACACCTGCAAATCTGTGGGGGAGGATGGCCGTTACGCAGATGCGTCACACAGATAACATTCAGCTCAATAACGGGTAGAGCTAAAAATAACATAATTATTCCAGCGCCTCATAACAAAAACAAAATTCTACCCAAGTGTTGAGATGAACACTTTTTTTACCTCAAAACAATGAATTGAATTACGTGACATCTGCGTATTTAAAAACTGTGCGTAATTCCAGCTTTTTACACATTTTAATTAAAGTGAAGTATTTGTTATAGAGAAGAAATGTGAGACAAAGATGAATACCGTGATTTGCAGTGATAATCGGTTCTCCTTAACAAAATGTCCCTCCTGCACAGATAGTGAAAATAGGGGACAAACCTGCAGAAATAGCAACGATTATTCCAGATTTTCCAGTAAACATATATTTTCTTAGAATCTGTAGCAGTACGAACAAACAAGCCCAGTCCTTTTCAAAACAACTGGAAGATAATAAGAATTATTAAAAACTAAGTTTAATTGCGAAATATTTTTAGCATTTTTATCATTTAAAAAGTGGTGTGCTAAAAACAATTTATAAACCCCTTTTCTTGAGACAGAGAAGGAATGGGCAAAGTGAGCAATTACTCAAAGCCACCCGGCAGTCGCGGCCCGTGGAGGGAGTTCCGTGGGGCAGAGAGGTGGGGCGGGAAGGGGCAAGGTGGGGGTTGCTAAAAACCGGAATATGGATAATTGGAGGTAAGTAAACAATTTAATAAATAAAACGAATTTCGTAGCGCGCCCTGTCTCTCTCATACCTTCCTCCTTACTTCACCCCACCTCTCCTACCTATCCGTCTCTTTAACTCTTTCCATAGCTATCTCCACATCTCTATGTAGCTGTCTTCTCTTTCTACCTCACCCCCATCTCTATGTACCTCACATCTCCTTTAGTACACCTGTTTTACTTTACCTCTCTCTTTACCACACCCTTTGGTGTTTCCCACCTCTCTCCTTTTTTGTACATTTCCTTCTCCCTATCTCTCTCTCTCTACCTCTCTGCCGCACTCAAGAATGTTAGCTATTTCTCTGGCTCTCTTTCTCTACCCACCTCTTCCTTTTTCTACCTCTCTGAGGGGCATATTATCAAGGGCAGTACCGCCGCTTTAACAGCACTTTTTGCCACTAAAGCGGCGATATTCTTATCGCCCTATTAACAAGACGGCGCTAACAAGCATCAGCGCGTTGGCAGCCGATTTCGTAATGCATCTCATGACCGTGATAGATATCGCTAATGAGATGCAAAGTAGGCATTTCCTCCTAAGACAACATGTGAAACCAACATCGCTGTATCAACAACGCTGCCCCTGAACAGCGAAGCGATAACAAAACGCGTCCTGAGCCCCCATTAACACATAATTCCAGCGCCTGAAAAAAACCTGACTTAGCAGTATTGCCTCTGGGAGGTGGATTGTGTGGTTATGTACACAATCCCCTATTAACAAGCATTTCTTTAGCGCTGTGAAATCATCGCAAGATTTCACACGCTAATGATGATTATCTCAATCTATCGCTGGATTGCACTTCGCCTGTTAGCAAAGCGTTGCTAATACGCCGCTAACACAGAGATGTAATTCAGCAGTAGAGGGTAATAATGAAAAACGCCCTAAGAGCGTTTTGCGATATGTATCGCAGTTTGCAGATAATATGCCCCTGAGTCTTTCATTCTAGATATCTCACATTTCTCTCTTCACCATACATCTCTCCCAACCTCACCTATCTCTCCTTAGCTCATCTCTGCCTCTACCTCTTCTAACTCTGCTTCACCTCTCTCGCTATACCATTATCTTTACATATCTGTCCTGCCTAGGGTCGGACTGGCTTACAGGCCAATGAGGCAGTGTCCGGTGGGCTAGTCTGACAGGTCAGTGTGCGGGTCGGTTTTTGGTCTGTTTGTGGTCTTGTTTTATGACTACTATGCCAGTTTTATTGTTGATTTCCATGATATTAATATTATATTATTGTCTGTTGCAAGCTCAAATCCATGTAGTCTCCCATACCTTGCAAAACACACAGTGTGACTTTACAAATTCACAACTGCCCAAATGTGCACACATGGATCACTATAATTCACTAATGGAGACCACTTTTATTTTGGTGTCCAGGTCAATTTTCTGTCCCCGTCCGACCCTTCCCCCTTCTATTCCCCTTAGTCAGCAGAGCAGGAGGTCAGTGTTTAGCTAGAGGTGTTCATATAGAAAGAGGGGGAAGGCTATGTCTGGGGAACAGAATTAAGAAGAAAATTGTAAGATTTCTTTGATGGAATGGTGAAAAGCCTCAGAGTTGTGCTTTGATATCCAGCCTGCAGCGAGAATGTCAGTTGTGGAGTGAGGTTGATTTGTGATCTTTTGGTACTTTTTGGTTGGCATATGCAGCTTGAGCTCCTGGATATTTTTGAGTGCCGATGTTTCCAAAAATTGAATGTACAATTCAATAGTGTTTAGTTTCATGAGGATTTGATTTAAGTGAAAATGTGTAATAAATGTATAGTTGTTATGAACAGGAGGTCCTCAAAATATGCCTTACTCAGGGCCCCAAAAAACCTTCACATAGGGAGGCAACATTTTAAGAAAGTTGTCTAGGCCTAAAAAAAAAATGGTCCAGTCTATGGCTTTGCTGTAGGATTTGCGTGTAGATTGGCAATGTAGATAATTGGGATAAGAGTCCTTCTGACTTCCCCACACAGGAGACACTCAAGAATGAGAATTGTTCTGCAAGAATTCTAGTCGAACATAAATTAACACATTTTGCACACACCCTTACACAACTTGTCAACACTGGGAAGTTAAATCTCTGACACAAAAAAGAGCAATGTTAGTCATTTAGTGAATGAAATTCAAATTATTTCCCCCAATAATGCTATGTAATCGAAAAACTAACATGTACCTGGCCAATCGGCAAACAAATCAATGCAATACTTAAGCACTTAAGTCCATCGCTTTGTGAGACAAATACTTGGACATAGCACTAGCTCATCTACAGATTTTGAAAAGATGCATTGTCTTTTGGAGTGGCATTTCCTTTCTTGTGATGAGCTGTTTTATCCAATGTAAGCATTAATGCCTCCAGGCGCAGGCATTAAAGGCATTCCATTACAGAGCTACAAGCCCGAAGACTGAAAGCATTATCTTGCAGGAGAGAGCCTGGTCATTAATTGAAACTCCCTAGATCCAGAAGGGACTCGGGCAGCTCTGGGAGATTCCTTGCATGACCACGATTAGTTACACAATAGGAGGGTAAAGCACCATCCACATTGATGAAAACCACATTCAGGGCTTCAAAGATTCAGTCTCATCTCACACAAGACTTGAATTTTAGGTTTTCAAGTTTAGCGGTAAACATCACGCATCTGCAATTTTTCCCAGATAAAATTTTCTCCTGAAATAATGTAATTTGTTATACAATGTCTCTCCTTCCACACCCCCACCAGACATCTTCACGCCACCCAACTGGCCCTGGCCACCGTCCCACAGATGTGCCACGGTTGGAGGATGATCCTTCTACTACCTCACTGCTACTCCTGCCTGGAACTCCCTGACTCTGCACCTCAGGCAATCACCATCACTGCCCCAATTCAGGAAGGACCTCAAGACCTGGCTCTTTAATTGAACCGCAGACTGAGCCCCCCGCCCCAACCCCACCCCACCCCCAGCGCTATGAGACCCTCACGGGTGAGTAGTCATGCTTCATAAGACCCTGATTGATTAACTGAATGTCTGGTATGACTCATTCCAACCTGTGTAACTCACAATGGATGGGCAATACTACACCCAATAAAAGGTGAAACTTACAGTATTGCTATTTTTCCAGTAATGCAACCAAAATACCCATGTCCATCAAACCATAGCAGGTGGGTGCTCTTTCATGGTTCTTGGTCCTACTGCCAGTACACCAGAGGTAAACACTGTGCCTATGTGAGAGCAGGATACTGAACCTAGACCTGTTGGCATCGCCCAGGCTTGTTCCCACTTGAAGCTCTGCGTGTTAGATGGCACACTGCTTACTAAAACTATGAACATCTTCAAACCACAGTGAGATAACAAGAAGCGTGCAGAGTGGTGGCCCGCTTGGCGGTTGCGGCTCACAGGAGCCATGCAGATGGACGACAGACACAAGAAACCACATCAGTGCAGTTTTTACTCATGTGGAACAAAACATGCTCTTAACAGCAAGTGAGATCTCTAGCTGGACGGTGACATGTCATACTGACAGCTGTTTTTTAAACTTGCTATTGCTATTTTTATAGTTATGTGACTTCCATCATGTGACTTCTAGCTATGCAACGGTTCAGAAGAGCAACAGTTTACTTACTTTTTCCCCTCTTTCGCCCCAGTATTTTGCATCTTCACTCTTGGTGAATTGCAAACAGCGTCATGGGTGAGAACTTAAAATGACTGCTCGACTGGATTTTGAGCCACATGAGTGGATGTGGCAAAACAGGGCGTTTTTTCCCTTAGAGTCTTGTTCCATAAACAGAGTGGCATTGAACCATGTGTGGCATTTCACAACATTTCCTGATAGCCCGTGACATTACCAGATGGTAATGGGTTCGAACGGAAGTGAGGGTATATTATACTAAAGTATTTCCATGGCTTCAAAGAATCATAAAACTGACTGAAGCCAGAAATGAGTCTTAAAAATGTCTTAAGTTAAAAAGATAGTTATCCATTTGTAGTAAGAGTCTTAAGCCAGAAGACAACCCCTTAGTAAATAAGGCACTTACTGTGTGACTTAAGGCACTTGAAAATTTTAAGACTGTCTTAAGTGAGGGAAAAACTTTAGCATATCAGGCGCTTGGCTTTTTTAATTATCATCTTTCACATATTTTGCGTTCAGTCTTTTCTTGGTTCATTCACAGTCGTATATTAGCCAATGTCTTCACGACTGACAAAGAAAGAAACATGAATGGGTTAAACTATGTTGCTATAAAAATTGTATCCTTTATCAAGCCACTGTTAATATAAAACTGATATGGCTTGGTTGCTTAACTGCCATCCCAGATATCCAAATTGGATTGTTAGCTGATCACCAGTCTATTTAATTCTGGACAAATAAATAAATTCCTTAGTGCCTTCGGTTGTAAAATTGTGTAACCGCATGATGCAGAAAACGTACCATGTGTCACATGGTGTCTGCCAACTGTTTAGAAAATGAAATAATATTAGCAGAATAATAAGCTACATAAACTAAAAAAAAAGGAAAAAAATACAATTTTAAAACACAGTAAATGGGGCAGAATTTGAAAATGGAGCCTTAAAATCAAGTCGATATACTAAGCTTGACCCATGGGACCAGTACAAGTGCAGCAAACTTACTGTGGTATGGGCGATTGGTGTCCTCAATTGAGGCACTGGTATGTACCGTTAAAAAGAGGACATGCACTAGGACCAAAAAAGGACCAATTTTAGCTACAGTCTAGCATATCAGTTCGTCTTTTCGAACTTAGGGGCCGATTATGATCGCGGTTTTCCCGCATCCTCCGGACCGGCGGAAGCCACCGCCGGCCCGAAGGATGCAGGAAAACCCCTGCGGAGCCTCCAAAGACCCACCGCCAAATTAGGATGGCTGGTGGGTCTTGAATTCCGTCCGCAGCTTTTCCGCCGCGGTCGCCTTCCGACCGCGGCGGAAAAGCACTAACATGGCTGGCGGTGTCTACCAGACACCGCCAGCCATATTAGGATGGAGGGAATCACATGCTTTTCCGCGGCGGCTTTTCCGCCGTGGAAAAGCATACGGACATTCACTTCGGGGCCCGTTGCGGGCCCCCTGGGTGAAGGGGGTGTGGGGGGTGCACATGGGGGGTACCTATGGTACCCCCCCTTTGCGTGAACGAAGCGGCAGGCACTGCGCGGTGCCTGCCGCTTTGTGCATGCAAATGCACTGCTTTCATTTTTAGGTCTCGGCTAAAAGACGCGCAGAAGCGCGTCTCCGCCGAGATCTTATGTTAGGGAGTGTGCTCCCCAGGAGACAGTTTGGGGCGCGCGCATCCCTGGAGCCGATTTGAAACGGGAACGCGCGCTGTGGCCAGGCGCTGTCTCCTGGGAAGCGCAAGCACCACACACGCATGCGCATACACACACAAGCACTCATGCACGCACGCACATACATACATACATACATACAGAGACACACCCCCCCTGACACATACGCGCGCACACACACAAGTGCACCGAGGCCCCCCCTCCCCCCTCCCCCGCCGTCACCGTCGCCGTCGCATACACACACGAGCATACACGCACACACACACACACAAGTGCACCAAGCCCCCCCAGCCTTTTGAAACTTACCTGGGCAATGTCGGGGACTCTTCTCTCAGCACGCGGCGCCCAACCTCCTGCTAGCGCGGCCCCGGGTCTCCACACCGCTCACAGGAGCCCCGGGCCGCGAGACGCATCGACTCCGCCTGCCTCCTCTTCCGGTCTGGACGTGGCCCCGCCCCCGTCACAGGCGACCGTGCCTGACTTCCGGGGCGGCCTCCGTGTATTCCGTCCGTGGATTCTTTCCGTCTTCTGTTTTTCTTGTTATTATTCTCTCTTCTGCTGGATCAAGGTCTGTTTGGTTCGCATTCCCAGTTTTTGGGCTCTGAGTATCGGCTTTTGTTTTTCGTTGGAGACAGCCTCACATCTTTGGGATATTAATTTTGTTTTGAAAGCCGTCCATATATTGTGACTGCAGCCTCTGGATCCTGGGAGGGAGTGAAGTGCTTGTGCCTAGTTACATCTCTGTTTCGGCGTCCTCGTCTCTGTTCCTCTGTCTCTACCTCCCTGCGCCTCTCCTTCCACCGTCTCCTCCCTCTTCTCCCCCTCGTCTCTTCTCCCCCTGTTGTTTCGCCAGCCGCCTGCAGCTCACCTTCCATCCCCTGATCGCCTCATCCCTCCGGACGGGCTGCGTGGATCTCACCGGACTCGATAGCGCGTGAGATAAGGGATCGGAGTGGGGTCAGTGAAAGTAAACCATACATGGAGGAGCAAGGCCTTCAGTGCAGGAAGTATCCACAGTAACACATTCATT
Organism: Lissotriton helveticus; assembly: GCF_964261635.1. Classification (NCBI taxonomy): domain Eukaryota; kingdom Metazoa; phylum Chordata; class Amphibia; order Caudata; family Salamandridae; genus Lissotriton; species Lissotriton helveticus. The sequence continues at coordinate 1,727,000,667 of NC_136061.1, read as the reverse complement.
CAGGAAAAAGTCTCATATTATTTTCTCTACCACGCTAGCCATATATTTGTGTACCTATACATAGACATAGCATTGTTGATGTCTGCTGTCTCAGGTGTCAGTATCTCGTCCACCTCCATTGAATTCTGGAACTTGTAGTCCTAAACTGTAAGCCACTTGCAAACAAAAACCTATAATGGAGTGAAGTGCTTGTGCCTAGTTCTAAGGTAATTACAATACATAGCACATTAATTACAATACATAGCACATTATATAAACCGAATTGTATGTAGGCACTTGGTTAAGATGGCTGTATTGGACATAGTAATTTAATCGACCTTATATGCATGAAAGTCTGCGTGGCCCCACCAGAATTCGAAAACCTGACATTAAGGTTACAGACAGCTATCCGCTGTACATGCATTATCCCACTTAGCTATCTTACCAGTCGCCTTCCAGGCGGCCTGTCTTCCTGGTTAGGGGGCTTGAGGTCACATTGTAATGGATCCTGTGCCTTGAGAGAATAGATCGAGGTGTCAAGTGTCCCTGTTGAGTTTATACGAACTTTAACTGCCAACTTGTAGTAAAAGTAGATGTTTCATGACAGCCTGCACGTTGTACCCTGGCCCTCACATGGGCAGGATCGGGCCCGGGGTGAGACTTCATCTAGTGTGTGTCACTCCATTGAAAAAGAGAGTCCCCGACATTCCAGCCTCTGAAAACCACTTCTAGCTTTTTGCAGTTTTAAAGAAGGCTGAAGTGAGGCTGCTTTCCAGTGGGCAAGATGCTGACAAAACCTTAAGTCATGTTGAATCCGTATGGCTGACGCTTTCTTTCTTTTTCTGTCTGTCTCTCTCGCTCTTTCTCCCTCCTCGGTCTTTCCACTCTTTCCTGGCCTTCCCTCTTTTCTCTTCAATCTCCTTTCCCTAGGTTATGCATTTGCAAGCGATTAAGCTATTGGCATTGTAAATGACAATGCCATTTATTTAGGATTAAAAAAAAAAAGTCATGAGCAATGCCAATATCTCTACCTTTAATAATGCCGAGACCATTGCATTGTAAATGCTTGTTTACATTGCGGCGGGTGCTGCTTCAAGCAGCACCCGCCACAATGTAAAAAATACAGGATGTGACCGCCAGGGTGGCAGTCACATCCTAATTGCCATGGAGGGACAGCCGCTTCCCCTGCGGACGGTCCCTCTTACTCAGGGGTTGCGGACGGACGCAAGTCCGTCTGCCATCATAATAGGGCCCTAAAGCTACATTTTATAACGCTCCAACCTTTACAATCTTATTAAAATTTCGAATTTTTATCATTTTTTTGTTTGCGAATTAAAAACACCATTTCAGAATTTGAATTTTCATTGAAAGTATACATTTTAGTATAATATTTGGAGGTCCAAATGATTAAAAATACTCCCAGCAAAGATTAAGTGGAGGTTCACAGGCATCAAAGGTTGAGAACGGCTGTGCTACATCCCTAATTACATGTTTCCTTCCCTGGCATCTGTAATGCAGCATGAACAGGACCCCAGACTTAATACAACTCTGTGTACATCTTCTACTCTGAGGATTCTGATGCAATAAAATGATCTCCGGCGTTCTGCTTACATCTGTTAGTTAGGTTTGAACTACAGCAATTATTATACAGTGTCATTTATTATAAAATAACTGGTGAATAACCTGGTTGCTGCCTTCTTATGTCAGGTGTTTTTTCCTGTTAAGCTTAGACTGAAGGACGCGGGGTTTCAATCAATCAATCATCAATCAATCAGGGGGTTTGTAAAGTGTGCTACTCACCCGTGAGGGTCTCAAGGCGCTGGGGGGTTTAGGGGGGGTGCAGCTCCGGGTCAGTCAAACAGCAGGTCTTGAGTCCTTCCTGAACGTTTGCAGGGTTGGGGCACGTCTGATGTTCACAGGGAGATCGTTCCAGGTCTTGGCCGCGATGTAGGAGAAGGCTCTTCCCCCAGTTCTGTTTCCGCGGATGCGTGGGACCTCTGCCAGGGCAGGTTCAGCAGAGCGGAGTTTCCTCTTGGGTACGTGGAAGGATACTCTCTCGTTGAGGTATTTGGGCCCGATGTTGTTGAGGGATTTGTTGACGTGGGTGAGTAGTTTGAAGGTGACCAGCTTCTCCACGGGGAGCCAGTGGAGGTCTTGTAGGTGTTGGGTCATGTGTTTGTGGCGCGGAGACCCGAGGATGAGTCTGGCTGTGGCATTCTGGATGGTTTGGAGTCTGTGTAGAAGGGTTCTGTTGATTCCGGCATATAGGGCGTTGCCGTAGTCGAGTCTGCTGGTTATGAGTGCATGGGTGACGGTCCTTCTGCAGTTGGGGGGATCCATTGGAAGGTCGTGCGGACAATGCTAAAGGCTTTTGAAACTGGTGGAGGCGACGGCATTGATCTGGCGGTTCAAGGAGAGGGTGGAGTCAATGATGATGCCAAGGTTTTGTGCGTGGTCTGTAGGGGTGGGTGGGTTGCCGAGGGCGAAGGACCACCAGGTGTTGTCCCAGGCGGATGTGCAGGGTCTGAGGATGAGGACTTTGGTCTTCTCTGAGTTGAGCTTCAAACAGCTGTCTTTCATCCAGGCTGAAATGTTCTTCATCTCTTCCCGGAAACAGAGTCTGGTGTCTTCGGGGTACTTTGTGAGTGAGAGGATAAGCTGGTGTCATCGGTGTAGGATACAATGCTGAGCCCATGCTGTCTGACGATGGCAGCGAGGGGGGCCATGTAGATGTTGTAGAGCGTGGGGCTGAGCGATGATCCTTGGGGTAGTCTGCAGTTGATATCTGTGGGTTTGGAGAGGAAGGGAGGGAGTCTGATCATCTGGGTTCGGCCAGAGAGAAAGGATTGGATCCAGTCAAGGGCGGTTTCTTGTATCCCCGCGTCTTGAAGTCTGGCCTTGAGTGTGCGATGTGAGACATGTCGAAGGCTGCGGAGAGGTCTAGCAGGATGAGGGATGCGGTGTGTCCCTGGTCAAATAGCATGCAGAGGTCGTCAGTGGCTGCGAGGAGGGCAGTCTCTGTGTTGTGGTTGCTGCAAAATCCTAACTGGGAGGCGTCCAGGATGGAGTTCTCTTCGATGAAGGTGGCCAGTTAGGCATTTACAAGTCTCTCAGTGACTTTGGCCGTGAAGGGGAGGAGAGAGATGGACCTGTAGTTTTTCAGGTCTGTTGGGTCGGCCATTGGCTTCTTGAGGAGGGGTTTAACCTCCGCTCGCTTCTGTCATGTATTCCTATAGGTTCTGAATCGATCCCCCTATTCCTGACCCTATTCTGGTTAAACTAACTATCAAGTTAACTAACAATCAGCCCATGAGGCAAGAAAAGCCCCCATGATGCAGATACCGTTATCTGACGCAGTCACACTACGGCACAGGAACGTGTTATCTGATTAGGTCATAACGCTTGAGATCTAATTAGACAAGCGACATTCCTCCAGCCCCTGATAAGGCATACGACGTTCTCATAACAAATCAAACCTATGACAACCTGGAAAATCCGTGCGGCCATTGTTTTGATTTCACAGAGAACTTCAGTAAAAGAATGTGCTAACGAGCAAGTCGTATGACATCTTTATTGACGTATCTATGTCCATCCTTACGTCAATCTCGGCACCTTTAAGGTATAAATATTGCCGATCTTGCCCTATGCAAACACACGCGTGGTGACGAGACGGAGCAGCCATACTTGCCGAAGCCCAGAAGCAGAGCAGACCCCGCTGGCAGCAGCCCCGCCTTCCTGACGCGCTGAGAGACGCGCTGCTTTCTCCTGCCGAGAATCCAGCACCGGCGTTTCTGGGCAGCCCTCGCAGGCAGCCTGGAATATCGAGACCAGAGAAAGAGATACCATTCCTCATTCATCCTAACTTCCAGGTACAGAACTGAATAACCCCTCACAGAGAATTCTTTAGTTATTCACTTGGCAAAAACAAACTTAACTTAAACTGTAACTTTCTATTCCCGCCCACGCATTAGACTTAGGTCAGGTACACGGGGTAGGCGTATTTAGAAACACCAGTTGAGTACGTTTAGTCAAATGTATATGTGTATGTAAATATATTTTAATCATTTTAAACATCATATGGCTCAGAAACCATATCAATGTTTTTACAGTATTATTTTATACTATTGCTTTTAATGTATGCACTTTACTTAACTATAAGTATTGCAATAATATCGATCCATTTCTCTTGTACGAGAAAAGAGACTGATCAATAAATAACACCTTTTATTGAACACGCCCGTCTCTTCCTTTTCTCTACAATCTGATGAGACTAAGAATGCACGTACTGACTGAGTAAAATAATTGCCTTGTGCTCACACGACTCTGGAGATACACTCTTGATTAGGGGAGAGCAAAGTTGTCATGTTCTATGGTTGTCAGAAACTAAATCCTTTCTTGTCTAATCAGGGGAGTTAATTCTTTCCTGAACATTCGAGAAAGTTTCTAGCGAACTCTGAGCTACGCTGGCAAACCCAAAACTTAAGTCTAGTATCGACAGTAGTAGACCTAGTTAACGTCTGGCCTAGGCCTTTACTGCTGTAGGTATTATTCCAATGCGCAGAGCCTATTGGGAAGATAGGAACTACACTACATGGCGCCCAACGCGTTTGGAAAGGGCGATAAAACTAACGTAAGACATTTAGAGTAACTCAGTCGTGCTTTCTCACTCAGACCCCTTTTCCCAAATACTCCAAAGAAGTCTGGAGTGGGTGAAAGGTAATATCCTCCAAAACCTCGCAGGAGGGAACTCCTATGTAAGGTTCTTGGTTTAGTCAACGTTGAAGGATACACTGTTCCAAAATATTGTGCATCTAATCTTTGTTCCATAAGAAACCTGATCTGCAAACAAACATAATACCATCCTGTCGGTAAAATGGGAGACAGTGATGAAGAAAGAGAGGCAGTTAGATTAGCAGCTGAAATAGTAGCAGCTGATACTGCAGCACTAGATGCGGACGGGGATATAATACTTATCCCGGTCGCCAAAAGGAAATCTATAACCTTAAAACTTATAGAAAATGGACTGACACCTAGAGGTGGCACAGTCATATTCGTAATTGAGGCACACGAATATCGGCAGACAGAGGTATACTATACATGGATACATTTTCCAGCAGCAAATGCTGTAACAAAGTACTTCCACTATTACAAAATAGAGGTTCCACCCGACATTTACACTCCTTTCGAGGAGGTGGAAGTACCACTCAAATTCCAAGAGCATTTGCTCTTATTTGATGGCGCCCTAATACATAATAATCACATCACCAGGCTCGGTCCTTTAGGTAGACCAGGAGCAACGTGGCCGGTCTTAGCCGGATACACACCACACCCAGACATCGAAGGAATGTCTACAGGAGAGCTGTTAATACAGCTAAAACAATTACTAAAAATTCATAGACAATTAGTCCAGTATGTAATGCGGACTTCAACAATTCAGCCAGCGATTAAACTTCCACAGCTGACCCCTCACCAGGGGAACACAAATAAAATCACACCACAGAACATCCAATCCTGCCTAGGTAAAGTTCCGGCTAAACGGGAACAGATACCATTCTGGTTGGCACAGAAAATCACCCAAATAGAGGCGGTGTTTCCTGACACCACCCCGCTAGAAAAACACGGGATTCTGACTATATGTCTCCCAATGGGAATCGCACCACACATAGAAGACTGTGACACTTGGGGTACAGTCTTTGCTTCAATCTACACAAAAACGCACGGTGTTCCATCCATTTCGGTAATACCAGATGTGCTAAAACAAATTCAAGATGAATACGGTCCAGAACCAGCTTTAACTCTTGGTATGAAATTACTGAAAGACTTCAAGCAGGTCTCGGCTATATTATTAGCCAATATAAAAGGTGAAGCAGCAAACGTGGCGATCCGCCAGAGGTTAAAAGAGACAGATATAGCAGACCAACCAGCTGAAATTGCCAGAATCATAGAAAAATCTTATGAAGAACTAGGTAGAGATAGTTTAGGTGGAATACCAGTAAAACCGCAACTGACTGAAAGTCCAGAAAAAATATTTTTTAATAATAATTCACCAAAAAAGAACTGGGATGGAAACAAACAATCCAATCCAAAAGAAAAGAAATTCCAGTCCCGAGGAAGGTCTCCTAGGCGAAGGGAGAAATCTCCGAACCAGAGACACAGGTCACCCCAGAGTGACCCCTCTGGGAAAAGATATAACCTTAGAAATAGGGATAATATTAAAAAACCTGATAGATATCAAGACATTGATACACGTCCCTCTCAATCTTTTCAGACTTCCTCGCAGAAATCGGAAAGAAGAGGACGATCAGAACAAAGAGAAGAGCACGCAAAGTCCAAAGACAAGGAACCTGCTCAACAAAAAAAGAAATTACAATTTCCAAAAAAGAAGGTAGCCAGTATCAAGGTAGTTAACAATGCCGAGAATACTGAGGACACAACTGAAAAACGGAGAGTGGGCTCAGACAATGCTAGACAGCGCAGCAGAAGTGAGCATAGCTCGCAAAGTCCTTATGAATCATCTGGAGACAGTGGACACGAATGAATATCTTCAAGTGGAAACTGCAGACACCAGAGTTAGCAAACCCCACAAGATATACGAGATAACATTACGTATAGAGGGAGATAGGACTAGGAAAATAAGGGGACTATTTTGGGATAACCTTTCCAAGGGTTATGACATCCTTCTAGCTGAAAAAGACTGGCCACCAGAGTTTGTCAGGGAGTGCCCTCATGGCGAAGAAGTAATTATGCCTGCCTTCTCGAATCAAATCCCGATTCATAAAAAATACACACTTGCTAGAAAGTGGGCAGTGGCCTTAGCACCTGCTTTATATAAAAATCATGTAGGATGGGATGAGGATTCTCCTCCTCACAAAATCCAATTAAAATCACAACCTACTGCACAAAGGCAGTACCCAATTAAGCAAGAAGCTAAAAAACAGGTAAATGAAATACTAGATCAGCTAGAATACCAGGGGGTGATTGAAACTTGCACCTCACAAATGAACAATCCTTTGTTTCCGGTCTCCAAACCAGACAATTCATATCGTCTAGTTTTGGATTACCGACACCTTAACACATGTTGCAAAACCTTTGCAGTGCAAAACTCACACAGTGCTGCACTAATGAATAACATAGTGCGCAAAAAATACAAAACAACCTTGGACATCTCCAATGGATTCTTTTGTCAAAACATAGCACCAGAGAGCAGATATTTAACTGCATTCTCAGTAAATGGCACTCAAAAGCAATTCTGTCGGTTAGCCCAGGGGTACAAGAACAGCCCGGGGGTATTCTCAGCGAGAGTAACAGAATTACTACAACTATATGATGATGAAGCATTATCTTATGTCGATGACATTTACTTAACAGATGATGACTTGGATACTCACTTGAAAAGAGTGAACACCATAATACTTGGGTTCGCAGCAGAGGGTTACAAATTCAACTTTAAAAAATCCAGAATTGCCCATTTAACGGTCTTATACGTAGGATATGAATTATCAAGTATAGCCTGGTTGACAATTTTCTAAAGAACTAGAAGAATTAAAAAATTTAAAATATGAAAAGACGTATCCTCTGCCAATCGACATTCTGCCTCTACGACATTACGCCTGTGTAATCTATACAGACGGACATGCTCAACCCTCCGTTTGGGGAGAACATGCATACAACCCCACATGTGGGATTACAAAAGAAGTGTGGCGCGGAGGTAAACTAAGACCTCTATTAACAAAATCACACTCAGTAGAAACGAATTCAGAACTACAAACTGAAATAATAGCATTAAAAATGGCGCTAGATAATGCGGATCGCGAATTCCCGACACTTATAGTGTCAGATTCATATTACTGCGTCAAAGCATATAACAAGGATTTGCAGACATGGATTCAGAACGGTTACAAAGATGACACAGATGCACCAATAAAGCAGAAATTGCTCTGGGAACAAATAGCTCTTTTACAAAAAGAACTACCAAAGACTCACGTGACACACTCACTGAGTCATCAGCGTGATGGCGTTCACGTTGCAGGGAATTCATTGGCTGAAACAGCCGCAGCGGCAGCCACTAAATCGGCTCCCGTAGTTCGAAAAAAGCGTACATTAAAAAACATTGACGGTGAAACAGTGCTGGCGGTGAAAACGTCATCAAAAGGCGACTGCTCAGCGTTACCGATCAACTATCCACTCAATTATACATACATAATCGATGCAAACTCCGTCCCTTTTGCTCGAATCCCTGGAGTGGGGGATAGAGTGATTCCAAACATGGACAGGAGAAGCTTGTTAATCGCAGACGCACATATGGGCGAGGGTCTCAGACACCTCAAACTGAAAGATTCTCTGGAAGAATTACAATCACGGTACTGGTGGCCAGGCATGAGCCTGCATTACACCATGTTTGTAAAAAACTGCCCAAACTGCAACAGAGATCGCAGTGGGGAGAGAAACAGTTTAATACCTCGTCGTATCAAGGCAGATAATATGACCAATAAAAAGCAGGGCTTGCGATTAACATATACAGGCTAGTTTCCACTTATAATGTCGATCACCAGCACTCGGCTGACGTCCGGACTGTTATACAAAGATTTGCGAGTCTAAATGGCATATACGCTAAGAGCATGCTACGTTCGACCATTGTTTTCACTCAAGCCCACCAGCCTGGGGGGAAACATGGCCGAATGAGCACAGTCCAGCGGGAATCTTCTCACTTCCTTCCTGAGGGTACGGGATGGTGTAAAGAAAAAACCAAGGCAGAAAGCAATCTATAATGGAAAGGATATTAGGTTCGGGAGCTGGGTGGGTCAAACATCTAATAAGTGTCCAACGTAGTCTAAATAACTTGCCAAGAAATTCTCTGAAGGGATTCAGTCCGTACGAATTATTATTTGGAACTAGAATGATCATCTCTGACCTCGACAGTCAGACTTCAGTGGTTAAAGAAAAAAGCTTTGATGTCAAAGACCGTTTGGCTATTTTGCAGGACTTAAACAAAACAAGAAAAGACCTGAGCAACATACAGTTGAAACAACAGCCAACAACCACTGAAGAATCACCACCTGTCCCAGCAAGACCTGTCTGGATTCCAAAAGTCGGGGATCTAGTCAGGGAGAAGATCGCGGTAAAGAAGGAATTTGGGCCTTCTTACAGAAAAGCAGTTCCTGTCTTGTCTGTCAACGGGACAAGATCAGTTGTACTACCGCCACTTGCTGGTAAAAAGGAGAACCGAGTTGTATCCATCGACCTGGTAAAACCACAACATGTGGCCGATAACAAACAGTAGGCCAAGTGGACTCCCAATAAGTAGCAGAACACCAAGGTTTGCTACCAGTACAGAGGTCCTAACAAAGAGGCTCATCACATTCGAAACGCCTACAGAAGAACAACAAGGACTATGCAACAATGCAATAGAACTCAGACCTCTGAAAACCCAAATAAAAACATTTAGCAGAGACACACCAATCTATAATGAAGTACCAGGTGACAATTCAAGAAACAAAAATCCTGAAGCAATTGGAACAATTGACAGAACTGCATCCGGCTACTTCATCAACTTCGATGATTCCTCTGAAAGCCTCAGTGAATCAAAGACACAGCCATCATCAAAATCCTTTAAAGACAAAGCTAAGGAACTTTTGAACCAACTGAAAGAAACATATCTGATTTCTCCATGGATTGAATTTTGGGTGGGTTTTGGTGCATTTATCCTCATACTTTGGCTCATCATGGTATTAACTTTGGGACGCTTCATTGAGGGAAAATATGCTAAAATGGACACAGCAAGTCAGAACATCAACTTGGTCCTCAAACCACACACATCTTCACACGTCGAGAAAAGAGAACTTTCTTCAGCCAACTTCACAGCCAATCCTATACCTGGTGGGGTAGCCTGGGACAACACTGACTATGAAATTTATGGTCCGGTCGAGATCCTGAAATATCCACACCAAATCAAGATCTCCTTGAGTGACTTTGCAAAACAAACTCATTTGCTGATGATTGGGACTTCGAAAGCATTAATAACATGATGTCTGACTTAGTAATGTCTGCTAAATTTACAAAACATGATTATTTGCAAGGTTCTACAAATTATGATAGTATGTATTGCTATAACCACTATGGTAACCATTTTTTACATAAATCTGCACAACCTAGAAATGTTTTAAATTATAATCATTGGGAACATTGTGCAACACCTCCGAAAGGGAGCTCAAGAACCGTTTACGACAAATATTCATATTTTTCAGGTTTTAACACAAGTAATGCTGAAACATTTTATTTTAAATTGTCAAACAAGACAGGGATGAAAACCATGATAACCAACACAAAGTTGATATATTCAGATTCATTCTTCGAAGAAATGAATACTTTTGGATTTGATTATTGGGACAAAAATGTTGATTTGAAAAGTGTTTGGGGTACAAAAGAATGGCAAGTACAGGGTTTAGAAGCTTTGTTTAGAGCTTGCATGATCCCAGAACAAATGATATTTTTAAATGACACTGTTCAACAAACCACCTGTCTTGGCCTAGCCAAAATCAAAGATTTAAATAAACCGTCTATTCCAAAGCCAACAATGTTTAGCAATAGCTCTAATACGGATGAAGAGATAGACGTAAACCATATATTAAACCAAAACAGAACACATCCTGATTGGAAACAATGGTTAATCTGGCCCACAGATACAAATAACTGTCAAGACAGATTCCTGAATAAAACACAGGGGTTCAAAATGACCAGGCCAGACCCTAGATATCCCCAAAGACATCACCCAGGGATAATAACAACCTACAGTGTGGGCAAATTATGCCTTCAGTGGCTACAAACTTCCACACTGCCTGAAATTAAGCAACACCTAACTTTACTTACTGATGGTGCTGACTTGCGTGATTTCATAATGGGACCACGCAAACAGCGTCAAAAGCGTTTCATAGCAGCCTCTGTATATGCAGCATACAATGAGGCCTGGAAGGTTAATCAAATTGAAACAGCAGAGAGAATACGGGAAATTGACCGTATTAATTTGGAAAAATCACTTTCTGTAGTGGACAATGGGTTAATGACTCTGTCCTCCAGAATTTTTTCATTGGACAGCATTGTGTCTTCAGCAATCGATATATTATCGCAAGACTTACTGTTATTACAACATGGTCAGTCACAATTGCGTTCTATTGTACAGCTTGGCTGGACGTTACAAAATCTGCGTTCAGGCTATGTGCCTTGGCGTTTAATCAACACAACGTCACTATTCCAAATCTTTAACCTTACTGATAGACAAATCGGTATGGCGCAAAAGGGTGCTGATTATACAATCTTGAGCATTGAAAAACTAGAAAGATTACCAATGACAATGTCAGAACGACCTGTCAGTGAATGGATAATCCACGGAATCATAAATATTCCAATCTCAACCTTCAGGTTTCAATACTGCCAAAAATATATACAGGCTGGCATGTACGAGAAATTGGGGAAGGGGTACCTTAAAACAACTTGGAACCTGCCCTATTCACATGCATGTGTCAGTAATAAAGGACAGAAAGTGTTTCTTAGTGGCAACAATTGTGCTATGTCACTAAGCGGCACGCTTCTGTGTAACGGAATTAGTTTGCATGGAGCCTGTGAAGGGAATTCATACAACCTTTCATGTCACCAGCAAGGCGCACCTGCAACTGAAATAGAACCATTCTTTCAAAGACTCTATAATGGGAGTTACATTCTTATTGTAGACCGCAAATGTTGTAGTCTTATGCCCGGGACTCCTTATCTAGTCACTACGACTGCGAAGGTCAAGTGCTGTGGACGTTCTTTGTTCCCCAGCTCCTTCCCAGACAGGGAGGCAAGGGCATGGCCCAATTTGAAAATTACTTCTATTCGAATAGATACTTTAAGCAGAATGAAAACAGTGCTTCTTCAGACGCCTACAAGGCTCTCGTCATCAAAAGAAACGTATGATCTACAAGTCGCAAGGACGACTGCAGAGATACATACATTATTATCAACTAATTCCCCCGTACATTTCGCGGAAATCCTGAGAGAAATCTTAAATATTTCTGATACCACTGGGGTCTCAAAGGTATTTAAGACAGTACTTTCGATGGCATTACCACCATTCAAAGCCATACTGGGTATTTTTCCAGATTTCGTCCATTCGATTTTTGGCGGACTTCCCCTGATCCTGGGACTAATTGCAGGAATCCTATTCTTAGTCCTTATTTTTCGTTATGGCAACCCATGTCACAGATCAAACTCTCGCGACAATGGAAGATACAATCCTAGCCATTGGATACCGGGACCGGATATCAAAAATCCTGGGACTCTCCCGGCTTAGAGACCTGAACATGACTTGGTTTCTATCATTTCGACCAATGTGGCAAAGATGTGTTTTACCTGTATTGAGATGTCTGCTATGCGGAGAAGAATGCGTGTTAGACACCTGTCTGACGCTACAATCGGATGCGCCAGTGGATGCAGATACATTGTTGGTTCCTACCAAGGTTCACGCTTTGTGCTGCCCTCAAAGGCTGCCAATCCTGATGACGGCATTCGTGGAATCTTCACCACTACGATTGAAGAGTAGTGAAGTTCAAGATGAAAGCAGCATTGATCAGGTACGACCTTCTGTCAGCAATGCGAATCAGAATGTCAATGGAGACAATCATGCGCACGAATGCATGGTTACACCTATTTCCGACTTAGTGGAACTTTCCCATGAAGCTGTTGACAGTTTTTTCGAAAGCCTTAATGATATGATGTTCTCTCCAGAACAGAAATAGAGACTTTTGAGCAAGCTCGCACACGGCGTTCCCTTAATTCGGCCTTCAACTTTAAAAATAAAGTCACATGAACAATTTTTCCCACCAGTTCACGGACAGCAATTTTTTAGCAGCCCCAAATTATTTTTTACAAAATTTTCGGGACACTTATCTTCTGCTTAAAGTAAGAAACTATTCCTAGAGAACTAAGATTTCTATTTTTAGATACTTTATAAACTTTAGTTGCCCGCTGGTATGTTCACAAGTATTTTATTATGTGATGAAATGGTCTCGAACTTTCTTTCTGTATAGCCATATTAAGAGCCATTTCATGTGTATTTCTCATATACTAAATAAGCAATAATGTCTACAAATGCGTGTTTACTTTAGCGTTTAATCCATAGCTTAAGTGCATACAATATATACGACTGCAATTTTTCAGTATATTTGAAAATTTCAAAATGCATTTATGTATTTTGGGGTGGTGAGGTATACACTATACTCTATAGTATGTTGTACTATGTTATACTATGGATAGATTAGTAAATATGACCATAGTTAGCGTGGAGTGGGTGTCATGTATTCCTATAGGTTCTGAATCGATCCCCCTATTCCTGACCCTATTCTGGTTAAACTAACTATCAAGTTAACTAACAATCAGCCCATGAGGCAAGAAAAGCCCCCATGATGCAGATACCGTTATCTGACGCAGTCACACTACGGCACAGGAACGTGTTATCTGATTAGGTCATAACGCTTGAGATCTAATTAGACAAGCGACATTCCTCCAGCCCCTGATAAGGCATACGACGTTCTCATAACAAATCAAACCTATGACAACCTGGAAAATCCGTGCGGCCATTGTTTTGATTTCACAGAGAACTTCAGTAAAAGAATGTGCTAACGAGCAAGTCGTATGACATCTTTATTGACGTATCTATGTCCATCCTTACGTCAATCTCGGCACCTTTAAGGTATAAATATTGCCGATCTTGCCCTATGCAAACACACGCGTGGTGACGAGACGGAGCAGCCATACTTGCCGAAGCCCAGAAGCAGAGCAGACCCCGCTGGCAGCAGCCCCGCCTTCCTGACGCGCTGAGAGACGCGCTGCTTTCTCCTGCCGAGAATCCAGCACCGGCGTTTCTGGGCAGCCCTCGCAGGCAGCCTGGAATATCGAGACCAGAGAAAGAGATACCATTCCTCATTCATCCTAACTTCCAGGTACAGAACTGAATAACCCCTCACAGAGAATTCTTTAGTTATTCACTTGGCAAAAACAAACTTAACTTAAACTGTAACTTTCTATTCCCGCCCACGCATTAGACTTAGGTCAGGTACACGGGGTAGGCGTATTTAGAAACACCAGTTGAGTACGTTTAGTCAAATGTATATGTGTATGTAAATATATTTTAATCATTTTAAACATCATATGGCTCAGAAACCATATCAATGTTTTTACAGTATTATTTTATACTATTGCTTTTAATGTATGCACTTTACTTAACTATAAGTATTGCAATAATATCGATCCATTTCTCTTGTACGAGAAAAGAGACTGATCAATAAATAACACCTTTTATTGAACACGCCCGTCTCTTCCTTTTCTCTACAATCTGATGAGACTAAGAATGCACGTACTGACTGAGTAAAATAATTGCCTTGTGCTCACACGACTCTGGAGATACACTCTTGATTAGGGGAGAGCAAAGTTGTCATGTTCTATGGTTGTCAGAAACTAAATCCCTTCTTGTCTAATCAGGGGAGTTAATTCTTTCCTGAACATTCGAGAAAGTTTCTAGCGAACTCTGAGCTACGCTGGCAAACCCAAAACTTAAGTCTAGTATCGACAGTAGTAGACCTAGTTAACGTCTGGCCTAGGCCTTTACTGCTGTAGGTATTATTCCAATGCGCAGAGCCTATTGGGAAGATAGGAACTACACTACATGGCGCCCAACGCGTTTGGAAAGGGCGATAAAACTAACGTAAGACATTTAGAGTAACTCAGTCGTGCTTTCTCACTCAGACCCCTTTTCCCAAATACTCCAAAGACGTCTGGAGTGGGTGAAAGGTAATATCCTCCAAAACCTCGCAGGAGGGAACTCCTATGTAAGGTTCTTGGTTTAGTCAACGTTGAAGGATACACTGTTCCAAAATATTGTGCATCTAATCTTTGTTCCATAAGAAACCTGATCTGCAAACAAACATAATACCATCCTGTCGGTAAAATGGGAGACAGTGATGAAGAAAGAGAGGCAGTTAGATTAGCAGCTGAAATAGTAGCAGCTGATACTGCAGCACTAGATGCGGACGGGGATATAATGCTTATCCCGGTCGCCAAAAGGAAATCTATAACCTTAAAACTTATAGAAAATGGACTGACACCTAGAGGTGGCACAGTCATATTCGTAATTGAGGCACACGAATATCGGCAGACAGAGGTATACTATACATGGATACATTTTCCAGCAGCAAATGCTGTAACAAAGTACTTCCACTATTACAAAATAGAGGTTCCACCCGACATTTACACTCCTTTCGAGGAGGTGGAAGTACCACTCAAATTCCAAGAGCATTTGCTCTTATTTGATGGCGCCCTAATACATAATAATCACATCACCAGGCTCGGTCCTTTAGGTAGACCAGGAGCAACGTGGCCGGTCTTAGCCGGATACACACCACACCCAGACATCGAAGGAATGTCTACAGGAGAGCTGTTAATACAGCTAAAACAATTACTAAAAATTCATAGACAATTAGTCCAGTATGTAATGCGGACTTCAACAATTCAGCCAGCGATTAAACTTCCACAGCTGACCCCTCACCAGGGGAACACAAATAAAATCACACCACAGAACATCCAATCCTGCCTAGGTAAAGTTCCGGCTAAACGGGAACAGATACCATTCTGGTTGGCACAGAAAATCACCCAAATAGAGGCGGTGTTTCCTGACACCACCCCGCTAGAAAAACACGGGATTCTGACTATATGTCTCCCAATGGGAATCGCACCACACATAGAAGACTGTGACACTTGGGGTACAGTCTTTGCTTCAATCTACACAAAAACGCACGGTGTTCCATCCATTTCGGTAATACCAGATGTGCTAAAACAAATTCAAGATGAATACGGTCCAGAACCAGCTTTAACTCTTGGTATGAAATTACTGAAAGACTTCAAGCAGGTCTCGGCTATATTATTAGCCAATATAAAAGGTGAAGCAGCAAACGTGGCGATCCGCCAGAGGTTAAAAGAGACAGATATAGCAGACCAACCAGCTGAAATTGCCAGAATCATAGAAAAATCTTATGAAGAACTAGGTAGAGATAGTTTAGGTGGAATACCAGTAAAACCGCAACTGACTGAAAGTCCAGAAAAACAATTTTTTAATAATAATTCACCAAAAAAGAACTGGGATGGAAACAAACAATCCAATCCAAAAGAAAAGAAATTCCAGTCCCGAGGAAGGTCTCCTAGGCGAAGGGAGAAATCTCCGAACCAGAGACACAGGTCACCCCAGAGTGACCCCTCTGGGAAAAGATATAACCTTAGAAATAGGGATAATATTAAAAAACCTGATAGATATCAAGACATTGATACACGTCCCTCTCAATCTTTTCAGACTTCCTCGCAG
This sequence comes from Lissotriton helveticus, assembly GCF_964261635.1. Taxonomy (NCBI): domain Eukaryota; kingdom Metazoa; phylum Chordata; class Amphibia; order Caudata; family Salamandridae; genus Lissotriton; species Lissotriton helveticus. Next base: position 1,726,984,304 of record NC_136061.1, on the reverse strand, counting down.
AAATCGGAAAGAAGAGGACGATCAGAACAAAGAGAAGAGCACGCCAAGTCCAAAGACAAGGAACCTGCTCAACAAAAAAAGAAATTACAATTTCCAAAAAAGAAGGTAGCCAGTATCAAGGTAGTTAACAATGCCGAGAATACTGAGGACACAACTGAAAAACGGAGAGTGGGCTCAGACAATGCTAGACAGCGCAGCAGAAGTGAGCATAGCTCGCAAAGTCCTTATGAATCATCTGGAGACAGTGGACACGAATGAATATCTTCAAGTGGAAACTGCAGACACCAGAGTTAGCAAACCCCACAAGATATACGAGATAACATTACGTATAGAGGGAGATAGGACTAGGAAAATAAGGGGACTATTTTGGGATAACCTTTCCAAGGGTTATGACATCCTTCTAGCTGAAAAAGACTGGCCACCAGAGTTTGTCAGGGAGTGCCCTCATGGCGAAGAAGTAATTATGCCTGCCTTCTCGAATCAAATCCCGATTCATAAAAAATACACACTTGCTAGAAAGTGGGCAGTGGCCTTAGCACCTGCTTTATATAAAAATCATGTAGGATGGGATGAGGATTCTCCTCCTCACAAAATCCAGTTAAAATCACAACCTACTGCACAAAGGCAGTACCCAATTAAGCAAGAAGCTAAAAAACAGGTAAATGAAATACTAGATCAGCTAGAATACCAGGGGGTGATTGAAACTTGCACCTCACAAATGAACAATCCTTTGTTTCCGGTCTCCAAACCAGACAATTCATATCGTCTAGTTTTGGATTACCGACACCTTAACACATGTTGCAAAACCTTTGCAGTGCAAAACTCACACAGTGCTGCACTAATGAATAACATAGTGCGCAAAAAATACAAAACAACCTTGGACATCTCCAATGGATTCTTTTGTCAAAACATAGCACCAGAGAGCAGATATTTAACTGCATTCTCAGTAAATGGCACTCAAAAGCAATTCTGTCGGTTAGCCCAGGGGTACAAGAACAGCCCGGGGGTATTCTCAGCGAGAGTAACAGAATTACTACAACTATATGATGATGAAGCATTATCTTATGTCGATGACATTTACTTAACAGATGATGACTTGGATACTCACTTGAAAAGAGTGAACACCATAATACTTGGGTTCGCAGCAGAGGGTTACAAATTCAACTTTAAAAAATCCAGAATTGCCCATTTAACGGTCTTATACGTAGGATATGAATTATCAAGTATAGCCTGGTTGACAATTTTCTAAAGAACTAGAAGAATTAAAAAATTTAAAATATGAAAAGACGTATCCTCTGCCAATCGACATTCTGCCTCTACGACATTACGCCTGTGTAATCTATACAGACGGACATGCTCAACCCTCCGTTTGGGGAGAACATGCATACAACCCCACATGTGAGATTACAAAAGAAGTGTGGCGCGGAGGTAAACTAAGACCTCTATTAACAAAATCACACTCAGTAGAAACTAATTCAGAACTACAAACTGCAATAATAGCATTAAAAATGGCGCTAGATAATGCGGATCGCGAATTCCCGACACTTATAGTGTCAGATTCATATTACTGCGTCAAAGCATATAACAAGGATTTGCAGACATGGATTCAGAACGGTTACAAAGATGACACAGATGCACCAATAAAGCAGAAATTGCTCTGGGAACAAATAGCTCTTTTACAAAAAGAACTACCAAAGACTCACGTGACACACTCACTGAGTCATCAGCGTGATGGCGTTCACGTTGCAGGGAATTCATTGGCTGAAACAGCCGCAGCGGCAGCCACTAAATCGGCTCCCGTAGTTCGAAAAAAGCGTACATTAAAAAACATTGACGGTGAAACAGTGCTGGCGGTGAAAACGTCATCAAAAGGCGACTGCTCAGCGTTACCGATCAACTATCCACTCAATTATACATACATAATCGATGCAAACTCCGTCCCTTTTGCTCGAATCCCTGGAGTGGGGGATAGAGTGATTCCAAACATGGACAGGAGAAGCTTGTTAATCGCAGACGCACATATGGGCTAGGGTCTCAGACACCTCAAACTGAAAGATTCTCTGGAAGAATTACAATCACGGTACTGGTGGCCAGGCATGAGCCTGCATTACACCATGTTTGTAAAAAACTGCCCAAACTGCAACAGAGATCGCAGTGGGGAGAGAAACAGTTTAATACCTCGTCGTATCAAGGCAGATAATATGACCAATAAAAAGCAGGGCTTGCGATTAACATATACAGGCTAGTTTCCACTTATAATGTAGATCACCAGCACTCAGCTGACGTCCGGACTGTTATACAAAGATTTGCGAGTCTAAATGGCATATACGCTAAGAGCATGCTACGTTCGACCATTGTTTTCACTCAAGCCCACCAGCCTGGGGGGAAACATGGCCGAATGAGCACAGTCCAGCGGGAATCTTCTCACTTCCTTCCTGAGGGTACGGGATGGTGTAAAGAAAAAACCAAGGCAGAAAGCAATCTATAATGGAAAGGATATTAGGTTCGGGAGCTGGGTGGGTCAAACATCTAATAAGTGTCCAACGTAGTCTAAATAATTTGCCAAGAAATTCTCTGAAGGGATTCAGTCCGTACGAATTATTATTTGGAACTAGAATGATCATCTCTGACCTCGACAGTCAGACTTCAGTGGTTAAAGAAAAAAGCTTTGATGTCAAAGACCGTTTGACTATTTTGCAGGACTTAAACAAAACAAGAAAAGACCTGAGCAACATACAGTTGAAACAACAGCCAACAACCACTGAAGAATCACCACCTGTCCCAGCAAGACCTGTCTGGATTCCAAAAGTCGGGGATCTAGTCAGGGAGAAGATCGCGGTAAAGAAGGAATTTGGGCCTTCTTACAGAAAAGCAGTTCCTGTCTTGTCTGTCAACGGGACAAGATCAGTTGTACTACCGCCACTTGCTGGTAAAAAGGAGAACCGAGTTGTATCCATCGACCTGGTAAAACCACAATATGTGGCCGATAACAAACAGTAGGCCAAGTGGACTCCCAATAAGTAGCAGAACACCAAGGTTTGCTACCAGTACAGAGGTCCTAACAAAGAGGCTCATCACATTCGAAACGCCTACAGAAGAACAACAAGGACTATGCAACAATGCACTAGAACTCAGACCTCTGAAAACCCAAATAAAAACATTTAGCAGAGACACACCAATCTATAATGAAGTACCAGGTGACAATTCAAGAAACAAAAATCCTGAAGCAATTGGAACAATTGACAGAACTGCATCCGGCTACTTCATCAACTTCGATGATTCCTCTGAAAGCCTCAGTGAATCAAAGACACAGCCATCATCAAAATCCTTTAAAGACAAAGCTAAGGAACTTTTGAACCAACTGAAAGAAACATATCTGATTTCTCCATGGATTGAATTTTGGGTGGGTTTTGGTGCATTTATCCTCATACTTTGGCTCATCATGGTATTAACTTTGGGACGCTTCATTGAGGGAAAATATGCTAAAATGGACACAGCAAGTCAGAACATCAACTTGGTCCTCAAACCACACACATCTTCACACGTCGAGAAAAGAGAACTTTCTTCAGCCAACTTCACAGCCAATCCTATACCTGGTGGGGTAGCCTGGGACAACACTGACTATGAAATTTATGGTCCGGTCGAGATCCTGAAATATCCACACCAAATCAAGATCTCCTTGAGTGACTTTGCAAAACCAAACTCATTTGCTGATGATTGGGACTTCGAAAGCATTAATAACATGATGTCTGACTTAGTAATGTCTGCTAAATTTACAAAACATGATTATTTGCAAGGTTCTACAAATTATGATAGTATGTATTGCTATAACCACTATGGTAACCATTTTTTACATAAATCTGCACAACCTAGAAATGTTTTAAATTATAATCAATGGGAACATTGTGCAACATCTCCGAAAGGGAGCTCAAGAACCGTTTACGACAAATATTCATATTTTTCAGGTTTTAACACAAGTAATGCTGAAACATTTTATTTTAAATTGTCAAACAAGACAGGGATGAAAACCATGATAACCAACACAAAGTTGATATATTCAGATTCATTCTTCGAAGAAATGAATACTTTTGGATTTGATTATTGGGACAAAAATGTTGATTTGAAAAGTGTTTGGGGTACAAAAGAATGGCAAGTACAGGGTTTAGAAGCTTTGTTTAGAGCTTGCATGATCCCAGAACAAATGATATTTTTAAATGACACTGTTCAACAAACCACCTGTCTTGGCCTAGCCAAAATCAAAGATTTAAATAAACCGTCTATTCCAAAGCCAACAATGTTTAGCAATAGCTCTAATACGGATGAAGAGATAGACGTAAACCATATATTAAACCAAAACAGAACACATCCTGATTGGAAACAATGGTTAATCTGGCCCACAGATACAAATAACTGTCAAGACAGATTCCTGAATAAAACACAGGGGTTCAAAATGACCAGGCCAGACCCTAGATATCCCCAAAGACATCACCCAGGGATAATAACAACCTACAGTGTGGGCAAATTATGCCTTCAGTGGCTACAAACTTCCACACTGCCTGAAATTAAGCAACACCTAACTTTACTTACTGATGGTGCTGACTTGCGTGATTTCATAATGGGACCACGCAAACAGCGTCAAAAGCGTTTCATAGCAGCCTCTGTATATGCAGCATACAATGAGGCCTGGAAGGTTAATCAAATTGAAACAGCAGAGAGAATACGGGAAATTGACCGTATTAATTTGGAAAAATCACTTTCTGTAGTGGACAATGGGTTAATGACTCTGTCCTCCAGAATTTTTTCATTGGACAGCATTGTGTCTTCAGCAATCGATATATTATCGCAAGACTTACTGTTATTACAACATGGTCAGTCACAATTGCGTTCTATTGTACAGCTTGGCTGGACGTTACAAAATCTGCGTTCAGGCTATGTGCCTTGGCGTTTAATCAACACAACGTCACTATTCCAAATCTTTAACCTTACTGATAGACAAATCGGTATGGCGCAAAAGGGTGCTGATTATACAATCTTGAGCATTGAAAAACTAGAAAGATTACCAATGACAATGTCAGAGCGACCTGTCAGTGAATGGATAATCCACGGAATCATAAATATTCCAATCTCAACCTTCAGGTTTCAATACTGCCAAAAATATATACAGGCTGGCATGTACGAGAAATTGGGGAAGGGGTACCTTAAAACAACTTGGAACCTGCCCTATTCACATGCATGTGTCAGTAATAAAGGACAGAAAGTGTTTCTTAGTGGCAACAATTGTGCTATGTCACTAAGCGGCACGCTTCTGTGTAACGGAATTAGTTTGCATGGAGCCTGTGAAGGGAATTCATACAACCTTTCATGTCACCAGCAAGGCGCACCTGCAACTGAAATAGAACCATTCTTTCAAAGACTCTATAATGGGAGTTACATTCTTATTGTAGACCGCAAATGTTGTAGTCTTATGCCCGGGACTCCTTATCTAGTCACTACGACTGCGAAGGTCAAGTGCTGTGGACGTTCTTTGTTCCCCAGCTCCTTCCCAGACAGGGAGGCAAGGGCATGGCCCAATTTGAAAATTACTTCTATTCGAATAGATACTTTAAGCAGAATGAAAACAGTGCTTCTTCAGACGCCTACAAGGCTCTCGTCATCAAAAGAAACGTATGATCTACAAGTCGCAAGGACGACTGCAGAGATACATACATTATTATCAACTAATTCCCCCGTACATTTCGCGGAAATCCTGAGCGAAATCTTAAATATTTCTGATACCACTGGGGTCTCAAAGGTATTTAAGACAGTACTTTCGATGGCATTAACACCATTCAAAGCCATACTGGGTATTTTTCCAGATTTCGTCCATTCGATTTTTGGCGGACTTCCCCTGATCCTGGGACTAATTGCAGGAATCCTATTCTTAGTCCTTATTTTTCGTTATGGCAACCCATGTCACAGATCAAACTCTCGCGACAATGGAAGATACAATCCTAGCCATTGGATACCGGGACCGGATATCAAAAATCCTGGGACTCTCCCGGCTTAGAGACCTAAACATGACTTGGTTTCTATCATTTCGACCAATGTGGCAAAGATGTGTTTTACCTGTATTGAGATGTCTGTTAAGCTTAGACTGAAGGACACGGGGTTTCAATCAATCAATCATCAATCAATCAGGGGGTTTGTAAAGTGTGCTACTCACCCGTGAGGGTCTCAAGGCGCTGGGGGGTTTAGGGGGGGTGCAGCTCCGGGTCAGTCAAACAGCAGGTCTTGAGTCCTTCCTGAACGTTTGCAGGGTTGGGGCACGTCTGATGTTCACAGGGAGATCGTTCCAGGTCTTGGCCGCGATGTAGGAGAAGGCTCTTCCCCCAGTTCTGTTTCCGCGGATGCGTGGGACCTCTGCCAGGGCAGGTTCAGCAGAGCGGAGTTTCCTCTTGGGTACGTGGAAGGATACTCTCTCGTTGAGGTATTTGGGCCCGATGTTGTTGAGGGATTTGTTGACGTGGGTGAGTAGTTTGAAGGTGACCAGCTTCTCCACGGGGAGCCAGTGGAGGTCTTGTAGGTGTTGGGTCATGTGTTTGTGGCGCGGAGACCCGAGGATGAGTCTGGCTGTGGCATTCTGGATGGTTTGGAGTCTGTGTAGAAGGGTTCTGTTGATTCCGGCATATAGGGCGTTGCCGTAGTCGAGTCTGCTGGTTATGAGTGCATGGGTGACGGTCCTTCTGCAGTTGGGGGGATCCATTGGAAGGTCGTGCGGACAATGCTAAAGGCTTTTGAAACTGGTGGAGGCGACGGCATTGATCTGGCGGTTCAAGGAGAGGGTGGAGTCAATGATGATGCCAAGGTTTTGTGCGTGGTCTGTAGGGGTGGGTGGGTTGCCGAGGGCGAAGGACCACCAGGTGTTGTCCCAGGCGGATGTGCAGGGTCTGAGGATGAGGACTTTGGTCTTCTCTGAGTTGAGCTTCAAACAGCTGTCTTTCATCCAGGCTGAAATGTTCTTCATCTCTTCCCGGAAACAGAGTCTGGTGTCTTCGGGGTACTTTGTGAGTGAGAGGATAAGCTGGTGTCATCGGTGTAGGATACAATGCTGAGCCCATGCTGTCTGACGATGGCAGCGAGGGGGGCCATGTAGATGTTGTAGAGCGTGGGGCTGAGCGATGATCCTTGGGGTAGTCTGCAGTTGATATCTGTGGGTTTGGAGAGGAAGGGAGGGAGTCTGATCATCTGGGTTCGGCCAGAGAGAAAGGATTGGATCCAGTCAAGGGCGGTTTCTTGTATCCCCGCGTCTTGAAGTCTGGCCTTGAGTGTGCGATGTGAGACATGTCGAAGGCTGCGGAGAGGTCTAGCAGGATGAGGGATGCGGTGTGTCCCTGGTCAAATAGCATGCAGTGGTCGTCAGTGGCTGCGAGGAGGGCAGTCTCTGTGTTGTGGTTGCTGCAAAATCCTAACTGGGAGGAGTCCAGGATGGAGTTCTCTTCGATGAAGGTGGCCAGTTGGGCATTTACAAGTCTCTCAGTGACTTTGGCCGTGAAGGGGAGGAGAGAGATGGACCTGTAGTTTTTCAGGTCTGTTGGGTCGGCCATTGGCTTCTTGAGGAGGGGTTTAACCTCCGCTCGCTTCCAGTCGTCTGGGAAGATGCCGGACAAGACTGAGGCATTGATGGTCTGTCCTAGTTCGGGTGCGAAGGCAGCCCTGTGAAATATGTGCGGAGGGCACGGGTCAGTAGGGGCTCCTGAGTGGGTTTTCTTCATGGTTGCGGTGATGTGTTCTACAGAGGTGGGATTCCAGGTCTTGAAGGATGGCTCATCGTCGGCGTAGGGAGAGGGGGGTATCCGGTGTCTGTTCACTGAAGAAGTCATAGAGGGCCTTAGTCTTCAGATAGAAGTAGGAGCTGAACTTGTCATAGAGCTCCTAGGAAGGCGTGACCTCCGTGGCTTCACTGAGGGGTTTCGCAATACTGTATGACGTTGAACAGTTCCTTGGCGTTGGTCGCGTTGGTCTGGAGTTTGTTTCTCATTAAGGTCCATTTGGTGTCTCTTATGCACCGGTTGTATTCCTTCAGGGCGATCCTGTGGTTGTTCCGTGCTTCAGTGGTTTTCTGGTTTTCCCAGGTTCTCTCTAGGCATCTGCAGGAGCTTCTGGCTTCTTGGAGTTCGGTGGTGAACCAGGCGGCCTTCAGAGGGCGTTGTTTGGTGGGGTGGCGGAGAGATGCGAGCTTGTCCGCGCAGCGGGAGATCCAGCAGTGAAGTTCTTTGGCTGCAGAGTTGGTGTTGGTCATGTCGCTGAGGGGGTCTTGGAGGAGGGGGGTGTTGAGGTGTTCCTCTGTTACCTTGCTCCAGTTCATTTGTGGCAGGCGCTGGGGTCTTGGGTGCAGTGGTGGTGTTAAAAGTGAAACGGACGCATTGGTGGTCTGTCCAGAGGGCCTGGGTGGTGTGGCTGAAGTGGATGTTTTTCCCCCCGCGAAGATGGGTTGAGGGTGTGTCCAGCTTTGTGAGTGGGTGTGTTGACCAGCTTCTTCAGTCCGAGGTTGACGAGGTTGTCGAGGAGAGTGGTGGAGTCGGGGTCTTCGCAGTTGTCGAGGTGGAAGTTCAGGTCCCCGAGTAGGATGTAGTCCGTGGAGGTGATGGCGTGGGGGGCGGCGAGCTCGGCGATGGTAGTTTCAGACTGGGTGCGAGGTCCCAGCGGTCTGTAGATGAGGGTGCCGCGTAGCTTGGCTCTGGGGCTGGCCTAGATCTGGAAGTGGAGGTGTTCTTTGTTGGAGTGGGGGTCACTCATGCTGGATGTGGAGAGTTGGCGGGGGGTCTTGTGTACGATGGTGAGTCCTCCTCCTGGGCGATGAGGGCGGTCCTTTCTCTGGATCTTGTAGCCGCCGGGGATGGCAGTGGCAATGTCAGGCTGGAGGTGACATTGGTCTAGGTTTCGGTGAAGAATGCGTAATTGGGCAAGAGGGTGTCGATCAAGTCCCAGATCTCTACGCCGTATCGGAGTAGGGAGTGCACATTGAGAAGAATACATGTCAGGGTTTCGGCGCCATGTGCGTCAGGTGGGATTCGGCGCTTGTGGTGGTTTTGTTGATGGTGAAGGATTTTCGGCAGCATCTGCACGAGAACAGTCCATGGGTGTTTTTAGGCGAGGATCTTTGGCAGTCGGTGTGTCTTCCGCGGCTGAGTGTGTGGAGTTCGGTGGAGTTGTATCGGAGGGTCCCGGAGATCCGGGGTTCCTGGTGCTGGCCATGGTTGGATCGCGGATGAGCGCAGACGGGCTTGCCTTAGCGGTCATGCAGCAGTCGCCATAAGTAGGGGAAGGGGGAGGGACAAGCAGCTGGGAGGCGGGGTCGGGAAACAGCGGGGAAAAATGGTGACGAGGGACAGTGAGGGCTGCTGAGAGGGGAGATGGGCACCAGCGGCGAGGGGAAAAAAACAAAATACAACAGAAATAATCAGAAAGGCACAATGAACCGCCTGGGGTAAGATTACAATAATATAATGCAAAACACAGGTTTTATAAATATGCAGCCAGCAAAGGGATGTCCTGCTACCTCTGCCTGAAAATAGTACAAGATTTGGTGATTCCACCCTTGTCGCCAAATTTTCTTGTACAGGTAGGGATGTCTCCACAATGATCAGGAAAGAAAGTATCTTTATTGAGCACGGAGCCGGCGACAAAACTGACCTTTCCTCAGCTGGTCAGCAACAACTGCGTTAAGTGCCCTGGTTCTTGTTATTTCTTCCTCCTGTGTAATCTTGTTTTTCCTCTTAAATTTAGTACATCGATGAGGATGCCTGTGTGGAAGAATGCAAATGGCCCCTTTTTTGGAGGGCATGCCTGAAAGAACGTTGTGCATTTCCATGAATTTTATGGGAATTACATTAAAGGCAAGGGTTATGCTCAGGAACACTGCAAGTACACGATTGTGCGTCTTCAGCGTTCTTTGTATCATTATGCATTTGACGCATATGCTACATAATCCTTCACCTGCTGCATAATCTGCAGATTCTAACAATAAATGTCTGCTTTAAGATCAAACGGTTCAAAAGTCACTAAAAAATGCAGTGACACACTTTGCTGCGCAGTTGAAGGCCCTTTGCAAAGGTTTACTTGTCACCTTTCTGCTGCTGATTGTTCTATTTGGGTGTTAAACTGGTACTAATGAGGGGCAACATATGCTAACAAGTAATGTTGCGCAAGTTTAATAAATGGTGCAATCCGCCCAGGGCATGGCCTTGGTTTCTGCCACATTGACTGATATGCCCCTGAAACAGTGATTAATTTGAGCCGGCGTTTTATAGTGCAATCAGTGGCACTTCATTGTCAACACCAACACTTATGACAGTCTTGGACTTAGTGGCGCTGTTTGTGCAATTTAGAGATGAGCTCAACAAGAGTTGTTTATTAATGTATTATATACATTAAAATGACTATCAGCTAGTAACCCAGCCATTTCTATAGCTTGGGGGCCTGAATAGCATGAATTGTCACACTTTGTAGGAATGTTATGGTTAGTAGTTGTGTAGGTACTGTCATTGGCAGCACTGGTAGGGGCAACGGTTGGTGCAAAGTGCATTGGCCTCCTCAGAGGAGGCCATGGCACTTATGTTTTTTACAACTTAAGCACCGCCTACTCACTTTCAACTTGGGGAGGTCAAATCTGGATCAGTGGAGGTCCAAACAACAGTGAACTCCTTCCCATGGGGAGGAGGGGTAACGTTAGGGTGACCAACAGTCCCTAAATTTCACAGACCATCTGTCATTTCATTGCCAAGTCCATTGTCCACCATAATTCTTTTTACAATGCAGTTTGTCCGTAATTCTGGGGTTTACAGGAATCTGTGATGCCCCCTGGGAGAAGCCTCAGGAGTTTTAGAGCACTCACTGTTGGGGGCCAGCTCGCCTTTCTTTGAAGTGAAGAGGCTTCAACAGCCCCTCCCAGACCTCGCAGAGTGTCAGTTAGCCCCATTGTCACTCTGCCTGTGGAAGATTCGCTCATACAGAATGGCAATGGGCCATGCTGAAGTTACAGCATGTGGTGTGTCTGCATTCTGCTTTTGAAAACAACAGCTTGCAACTAAGGTGCAATCCATAAACTTTCGGAGACAGACACGCATAATTGAAGTGTCTTGCTAACATACTTAATAGTAAAATTCTGTCCAGTGTTCAGAAGGATGAATAAATAACAAACTAAATTCAAATTAAGGGCAACTGAAACAGGAGCCATGCTTTGGTTTGAAGTAGATGTCAGGGCTAATGGTAAATACGTCTGTGTTCTTTGCCAGCCTGCAATTATTATGCCACCATAAAAATGTCAATTTTACGCTGGTGATTAATGTATCTCCTTGAGAGATATCTGAGCTTTGACTGATCTCAGTTTTAAAGTAGAGCAGAGGGATAATTTGCCTAATGCAAAGCACAAAGTGTAACATGCAGTTCAAAAAAATAGATTTAATGTAGATAGTTCAGTGGGTTCCTTTGGATAATAATAAATATGTATTAGTAAGAACAACCCCCAAGCACTAAGTTATGTTATAAACCCTGAGTTTGTATTTCTCCAGACCAAGCATTCTTAACATATAATTGGGCTAACTTAAATTATGCACTGTTGCGGCCGCAGTTTTTTCTCATAATTATTGATTTGTCACATTTACAATATACCCATTACCTGTTGCTTAATCTGCAAATAGCTCAAATGCATAGAAAGTTACTAAAAGAGTGGCAAATTGTGTCCAGGAGTAGTGGAAGGCCCTTCAAAGGTCATCTACTGTTGCTTATTTATGTATTTAGTTGTTAAGCTGGTACTGATGAGGTGAAATCTTTGCTCAGACAGTATTACCAATTTACCATGTATTGAAATAAAAAATATCAAAGTAATACTACAAAATATGTGCAGCATTATGCTGCATAATTTGCCTTTACTTGCAGTATAAGTTAGTCAACATAACTCCATTGACCCTGCGTATAATGCCAACCAGTATCAATGACTTGTAACTCCTACAATCTTGCAGCCCACATTGTCTTAAGTAACATTTCCTCTACATTGACTTACACACTACTGAGTCATTGTCTGTGAATAATATGTGTGTGATGTGCAGCGCTCTTAACACTACATTGGGATGAGTACCACCATAAAAGAATGCACATGGGAGAGGATACATGGAGAAAAGAGGGACACTGTTGAATGGTGGTAATGAGGGAATCCATGGAGAATGAGGTCTTTGAGAGGCAGCACCAACAAAGATTGTCACACTGGTTGGAACCAGTGGCGTAGTTATCATTCCTGTAGCCCCAGTCCCAGGCCCAGGCCCTAAGGCGAAAGCACTTCAGGAGCTGATTGTGGGATGGACTAGAAGTAAGGCATAGTCTATAAACAGAGAGATTTCATTTTATTGTAATACCTCTTTCTGAACAGTTTTTATTTCAACATTTCCAGTTAATAGAGAACGAAGAGCACAATTAGAAAAGTCTAACATAACATGACCGGTATGCACTAATCCCAAAATCTTCTAGTGCTGCACTGTAACCTGTCAGGCAAGTAAGTGGTGCAGCAGCCTTGGATGGATTGCAACTGCAGCAGAACCACCGTTCCCCGGCAGAGTTGCAGCGGTGTGAGGAAGTAATATGCTGGTGGTGCAGCTGCGGCACTGCCAAGCATATTATGAGTTTTTACACTGCCAGCATTTTCCTGGCCGTGAGCAGGCCATGAAAAGGCTGGCGGTGAGGGAACTGGTGCCTCAGGGCCATGGGAGTGCATGCAGGGGGGGATGTAGTGTGCCCTGCAGGAAGATGCTTTGATATTCTTATTGAGGTGCCATCTTAATAGACACTGACATGGGAACGCCAAAGGACTGCCCACTAGATGAGAACTCGTAATCTGGCCGGCGGTGAGTTTTGGTAGTGTGGGAGCGGGACGGTGGTGTGCTGCCCCGCTTCCACACCGCCAAACTCAGAATCTGGCCCTCTGTGGTAAAACAATTAGTGCATATGTCAGGCAGTATCCTCTGACAAATGTCTGCTTATTCCTTTAACATGTGGATTGGTGTTTACAAAATTTTCTAACTTTGCAGTCAAAGACAGAATAGTAAAGTGGACTATTTGAAAGTCTTGTGGTGGTAAAGGGCTTGTGAAAACAAAGGCTGTAAGCTGTCAGTTTTTTTGTAACATACAACTACTTTTAAATACCTGTAAATCAACTTTGCAAATGTTTCAAAACATGATAACAGTTAGAAAACCACGAATAAACCACTTGTTTGTAATTCAGACACTTTACTTGGTGATGTTAAAATGATACATATTTGCTAAAACCACATTTTCACATATTATCATTTGTGCGCTATATAGTTTTAGCACTAAAACTGCATGTTGTCATTTTGCTTCCATGCAATGGAAAATGTTCTGTATGTAAACAACAGTGCTTCCTCCTGCCCTACAATAATGCCTCAACAAAGTATACAGTTTCTAGTCTGTAGCTCACTACTGTGCATCAATGAGAATCTGCAGTTTACAGCTCACAGACATGAAATGGCCCAATCAGTATACTATTTCCCATATACAGGAAAAATAAGGAGGGCTGATAAAGGCTAGCCAGGGCATTATGTAGTAATGTAAACTCCTATATAACCGTTCTGGCCTACAATAATGCCATAACAATCAGCAGTCTGTAGCCAATTATGGCTCATGCTGCCTGGTTAAGAACTCCCCTTTCCTGCTTCTTGCTCCTACCCTCACACAAGGCCTGTCTGCTGTGGGTCTTATTCATCACTCAGTACTGTACCTACCCCTAAACCAGTCATCACTAGCTGAACAGACATGGAATACGTGAAGCGATTTGACACATAAAGCTGGCCACTCGGAGGACTGTACTCTAGTCCAGCATTGCAGGACCCCATTAGCTATATTCTAAACGTGCTACTTTCCACCTGAAAATGGCAATCAGATAAGAGATGCCAGTAACAATGTCCATCCGAGCAGATCTTATAGATCACTTCTTTTACTAAACATGCCTGCTCAGGACCATAAACTGTAAACAAAATATCAAACTGGACAACCCAGTACAGTAACCATATAAATAGATTATGATCATATGAAATACCACAAAAAGACCTGTATATTTGCTCAAAGCTGCAAGCATACCAAAAAACATGAAGTTCACAATTGTCTCAACCTAATATAAACTCATTTTGACTTGTACTTATGTTGGTTGTCTATTTACTTACTTATATACTATTGCATGACCTCCTCTGTTGTTTCTGTTAAATGTAGCTTTTGTCCTGAATTTTGACCTTCGGTCCTGAATTTTTGTCCTGAATTCGGACCTTTTGTCCTGAATTTTTACACTCACCGTCCTGAATTTACACCCATGCCAGTTGGTCACCCTAGGTTACGTACTAAGAAGTAGTTTACATAGCATTGAGATAAATAAATTCATGTACTTGGGTGTGTGCCAGTGAAACAGGTATTAATATCACAATTAATAGGGCCAGCTGAATTACCTTAATGTGATTTAACGCCACCTTGTAAATAAGGCACCCTTTCATGCTATACTTATAGCGAAAGGGGTGGGCGATGGGTGTTGCGGTGGGTGTTTCGCCACAACACCCATTGATTTTGACGCTGCTACCTATTTACAAGGGTGGCGTAAATAGGCGGCAGCACCACAATTAAAACCAGGGAAAACCTGGGGGCATATTATCAAGGACCGGTGTTAAAATTATCGACGTTTTATCGGCAGGAAACTACCGATAAATCGGCGATAATGGGCTTGATAATATGCCCTTGTTAATTCCCAAAGAAGCCCATGTTAACATCAGAACATGGGCTTCTATGGGAATTAACAAGGGCGTATTATCAAGCCCATTATCGCCATTGTGTCTGCAGTTTCCTGCCGATAAAACAGCGATAGTTTTAACACCCGTCCTTGATAATATGCCCCTCGTCTTAGCATGGTGGAGCGAGGAGAAATGCTATATTTCTCCACGTTTTTGCTGTTTATATGTTCTCCATTGAGCAGCACACATGGCAACAGTAAAACGCCATGAATGATTGTTTATCTGCAGTCGCACTTGAACAATCATTAAAAAAACGATGATTTGCAACTTCTATATGGGCTGCACAATGCAGCACACCTGGAAGTTTATTGTTTATGTTTTTTTAAAAAAAAGAACACTTACCTGTTGGTCCGCCGGCTGGCCTGCCGCAACCTCTCTACTGTCCTCCCGTCCTCTTATAGGCTTCTGTGCAAGCAGGAAGCACCCATGCTCCCCTAAGCCAATCACAACTCTGGAATGCAGTGTTGTGATTGATCTCCATGGTTCGGCGCTCAAATGGGGAGTAGGAGCATGGTCATGTTCTCTGCCCAGGCTGTAATGCAGCCTGAGTGGAGAACATGCAAAGTGCGCATTACCGTTTGGCCGGCCCGAAACGACCGGCCAAACTTTCATGCGCACATAGGAGGGTACCACCAAGCCTTCCCCCTGCCCTTCCGAGCCCTGCTCCACAAAACTGCCTCAGCATGGAAAAATAAAATGATAATAACAACGTGTTATTATCATTTTATTTTTCCTTTTTTGCAGAGCTGACAGGTAGTGAGGCAACACTCCCCCGCCTTAGGGGATGAGCCACCCCTGGTGTTTTGAAAGGTGTAGTGAGAAGAGATAGCTTGAACAGTACATTAATTAGAGCCTGATTAAGTTTCTTCTCAAGTGACGAAACACAATAGACAAAGACGAAGGATGCTAGAAGGATTGGGAGTCACAACGCGCTGCTTATTGACAACCTATTCACCTGGTGTCCCAGCAGGGTGGGGATACTGTACCCCAGGCTGGCATTTGCCATGAGCAAGCTGGGCCTAGACCCAAGGCGGTACAAAAGGGGGTGGTGATGGATGGAGCATCTGAACCAATCAAACACTCACACCCAGTCAAAAGATCTGGGTTTGATCCATCACCGTTCTTTAGCCCACTCTGCCACCCCAGTTCAGACATGGCTATATGCAAATCAGTCTGACCCTGTGCCTCATGGGAACAGTCCAGCCCAAACTGCCAAGCCATGTCTTCCCTGGACCGGAAACAATCTTCCGAGGACCGGTTTCTGGCAATACAGCCGTCTTCAGCCCGGCTTGCTTGAATCCAGTGGCAAAGTGAGCAAGGGACTCACGTCTGAGCATACCCTGCCACACTTATGGCGGCCAAAGCGGTACAAAAGGGGGTGGTGATGGACGGAGCATCTGAACCAATCAAACACTCACACCCAGTCAAAAGATCTGGGTTTGATCCATCACTGTTCTTTAGCCCACTCTGCCACCCCAGTTCAGACATGGCTATATGCAAATCAGTCTGACCCTGTGCCTCATGGGAACAGTCCAGCCCGAACTGCCAAGCCATGTCTTCCCTGGACCGGAAACAATCTTCTGAGGACCGGTTTCTGGCATTACAGCCGTCTTCAGCCCGGCTTGCTTGAATCTAGTGGCAAAGTGAGCAAGGGACTCACGTCTGAGCATACCCTGCCACACTTATGGCGGCCAAAGCGGTACAAAAGGGGGTGGTGATGGACGGAGCATCTGAACCAATCAAACACTCACACCCAGTCAAAAGATCTGGGTTTGATCCATCACCGTTCTTTAGCCCACTCTGCCACCCCAGTTCAGACATGGCTATATGCAAATCAGTCTGACCCTGTGCCTCATGGGAACAGTCCAGCCCGAACTGCCAAGCCATGTCTTCCCTGGACCGGAAACAAGCTTCCGAGGACCGGTTTCTGGCATTACAGCCGTCTTCAGCCGGCTTGCTTGAATCCAGTAGCAAAGTGAGCAAGGGACTCACGTCTGAGCATACCCTGCCACACTTATGGCGGCCACAGCGTTACAAAAGGGGGTGGTGGTGGACGGAGCATCTGAACCAATCAAACACTCACACCCAGTCAAAAGATCTGGGTTTGATCCATCACCGTTCTTTAGCCCACTCTGCCACCCCAGTTCAGACATGGCTATATGCAAATCAGTCTGACCCTGTGCCTCATGGGATCAAACCCAGATCTTTTGACTGGGTGTGAGTGTTTGATTGGTTCAGATGCTCCGTCCATCACCACCCCCTTTTGTACCGGGCCTAGACCCAAGGCGCAAATTTTCGGAGGAGGATGGGGCTCTGTGCATTAAGGTTATGCCAACAGCAGTGCCCTTCTGATCTTGTTCAAGCCTTGTCCTTGTTCCTGCTTGTTAGTTTCCGTCATATTCACCAGTTTAAAGTGGTTTTAGTCATACAGCGATCCATGTTTTTAACACCCCTCGCGCCTACTTGCTTGGCCTCTCTTCACCCTTTGATCCCTGCTCGCACACATCAACAAAACCATCATCTACGTGAGGCAGCCAAGCTATCAGTAATTTAAGTGAGCTGGGGGAGGTCCAGGGATGTTTGTGCTCACAGGCCAGTCTCTGCTCATCCAGGTACTGACTACTGTACACAAAAGGCACCCCCTGCTGCCTCATTTAATTCATTGTGATAAATCAAGGAGTAATAAACCACATGTCATGGAATACCAGAGTCTAGAATGTTGTACAAAGGCCATCATACACTCTAACTAGTTGGTAGAAGTATACTTTGATTCTATGCTTGACGAAGTGGGGTGAGTGGTTTCATCATTGGGTTCTTTTTCGCCTGAGTTTCCTGTTCTCCAGGTAGTCAAATTTCCTCCTCCTGGAGCGAGATCATCTGGTTCTGTGATGGTCATGATTGTTACGTGAAAATTAGCGGAAAAAAGTGTGAAGTTAAAAATACCTCCTTTCCTGTAAAATGTATTTTATTAATCAGGGAAGGGTAAGATTAAAAACAGAGGCAGGTGCTGTAGTGGATGTGTACGTGGTCCACTGCACCTATATAGTATTGATATCGGTGGTCGACATGTTTCAGTCCTTAAATGTCTCTATAGATCGGCAGACCTTCATCCGGACCAAGGTGAAAGTGGTGTAAATTTAGACTACTCTGTGGTAGGTAAGTTTAAGTCACTTACCTATCTTCATCACTGGGTACATTGACTCAATTTGTGGTGTTATACTACCTATAACTCAATAGGAGTTTTTAAAAATCTCCTGGGGGTGCTGGGGGAGCTCTCGAAGCTGCTATTTGTGCTTCATTCGTGTAGCTTGCGACCATGACTCGGGATTGGCACTATTTTAGCAAGCCCAGATTCTGACCGCACTATTCTGGAAAGCGATCCAGCAAAGTGGTTGTTGTAAAGGGAATACATTATGTGCTCTCTGGGCCGCATTCACATTCAGGCATTTCAAAATAGACCGTGTTGAGATCCACCTCCACTTTTAGGTGGACACTGCAAAAGGCCAACACAGGAAGGAAGTTCGTAGGTTCCCTCCCAGAGGTTCCGCCAATGAGCACGACGCTAATCTAAGTGGCATCATTTCCGCTGCCACTTCCCCTAGATAGGCCCTCACAGCCCCGCATAATCAGAAAATCTATCACTGCTGAAGACACATGTAGTATCTGTGAAGGAAGCGAGATTGTGTTTGTTGAGTCACACGAGAACATCTGCAACTGCTCAATACAACAGTCCACTGCCAGATAAGATCCTCTCCTGCCTATGTCTAAAATAACTGCCATTTTGTGCCATCTTTCGTCCTCTTCTCGTTCTCTTAGTGCATTTTAAGGGCCCCAATTATGATGATGTTTTTTTCTGGCGGAGAGCCGAGCACCTGTTTTATGTGCATGCAGGGTGTAAAGTGAATTAATTTAATGCAATATTTCTCTGAGTCACTGCTTTATCTTCAGAAAGCGCAGCTCAGAAAGATACCAACCATGGGCACTGTTTCTAAGGTGTTATATCAGAAGCAACAACTCAAAGAATTATCAAGTTAAATAAATCCACAGCAGGCGTATAAAATAGGTGCTCCGCTCTGCACCAGAAAGTCAACTAAGATAGGGCCAGATGGGCCGTATTACATATGTGGCGCAGTTTCCCTGTTTGTGCCACGGAGTACCTTTAAATAAGTGTGCCGTATGCAAACAGGGAAAGAGCACAATATTGCCATGAACGCACTGTCCCCAGGGCAGCCGAAAACTCGTGCTGCTCTGAGGGCAGTGCATTCAAGTGAAATATAGGGCAGCTGCTTCAAAGCAGCTCTGTGTTTCACAGTGCAGACGCAACTCGCTTTCACTTTTAATACTGGAAAGAGATCCCCTGTAGGCGGTGGTAGTGAGAGACTGCACCCACCTGCAAGGTGATATCTGGGGAAGTCCGTGGGACCCCTTTCTCTCCTCTATAGGGCTGCCTTTCGGAGGCACTCTGAAAGTGTGCCACCTTTTTATGCTGCATCCATATTATGGTGCAGGCGCAGAGGCAAAGTTAACGCCCTCTTATGATAGCACTGGTGCTCCATGTGCACCAGCGCTATCTATATTACAGAAGGGATCGCACAAGCCTCTGCCCCCCATTCTTTAATACCAAAGTGCGACGGAGCGGACAAAGTGGGTACACATGCCTGTTGCGCCTCGGGGCACTTTGTGTAAAGCGGCCCCAGATGTCCTTGCTTGCACCTGGTGTGATACGGTCATAGTTAGCCCCTGCCCACCACCATGTCCCAAGAGGGTGACAGAATGTAACAAATGATATTGTTGCTAGAGGAAAGGGAGCACCCATTGGCGGATGACCATTTGGCCTGGGACTTTAAAAATATTCAAACCAGGGCTGCCAGGAACTGTTAAATAGCTAATGTCACCAGATTGACAAGTCAGTGCACAATGTGATCTTGGCCCATAACAAACAAGTAGGCTGGCATACTGAGGAAATTGAAGATATAGATGTCATATCTATCTTTTCAGAATAAGAGCCAGAAATATAATAAATGTATCAACGTTGACCCTGCATAACCACCCGACTTAGCCACTTTATAGGAGGGCAGAGCCTGTAAGATTGGCATGCTAGCTGAGAGTTTCATACAAGGCCCATAGAAACTGATGGAAAGAGCTTAGACCAATGGGAGGTCTGGATTGGCCATAATATTGCACACTCTGTATGAAGACAGCATAGGGCAGTGAGGTCCTTGCCCCTCGTGTACTTCATCAATCTTATGTCTTCACAGCTTGTAGCGTACTTGTGTCGAAGGTGTGAATGCAAGGGTATTCTACATGAACAGCTAGAGCCCAGCCTCAGCACTATGACCTGTAGCGGCGGGTGGTGGGAGTGCTGTGAGGCGAGGAAGAGCATGATGGGGGGTAGTAAACTACTGCATATGGCCAAACAGAGGTAAGTAAACAATTAAATAAATTAAACGGATTTCATTGGGTGTGCTGCATTGCCAAATGCGATGCAAGGCACGCAACGAAATTCGTTTATTTATGCATTTGTTTAATTACCTCAGTTGGGCTGTATTCCATAGTTTACTACCCCCCACCCTGCTCCACCCCCGCCCCACCCCACCGCCCCGCAGCACTCCCACCACCGGCCTCAAGTGACTATCAGCCACGGCTCGTGGAGCAAGTTCCAAGGGGCAGGAAGGCGGGGGAGGGGATGGGTGAGGGTGCTAAACTGCGGAATATGGATAATGTGAGGTAAGTAAACAATTTAATAAATAAAATGAATTTCGTAGCGCGCCCTGCATCACATTTTGAGATGCCGGGCACGCTACGAAATTCGTTTTATTTATTACATTGTTTCCTTACCTCACATTATCCATATTCCGTGGTTTAGCACCCCCTACCCTGCCCCTCCCCCGCCCCGCCTTCCTGCCCCACCGAACTTCCTCCACAGGCCGCGGCTGCTGACTATGACCCGAGCTCGCATTGTTACTCTGCGATGAGTTTGAAGTAAGTTTCTACATCTTAAGAGGAAGCATGATGGGTCCTTTACCACAGCAATGATAGTAGTGAGCGGGACATGAAATCAGCAGGCAGACCTGCTCCCAAATCTCTACACTCACAATCTCCCAGTCCCAAACTAACCTTCATCTTAAAAAAGTTGAATTTTGTTCTTGCACATTTCTGAGAAAGCTGCCATGGGGAAGGGGCGGCGACTCCTCAACCTGCCAAGAAATGTGCAACTTCCCCTTTCCTGTTGTCTGTAAACCACAGCGCCGAAGGTGCTAACTTATGGGGCCCTTTTCACTCATTTCTCAGAAGTAATTTAAAGTGCACATTTGTGCAAGTCATGAAGATCTAAAAATAAGATGAAAATGTTCTTCCTCTCTGCTAAATGAGTCAGACCGGTGGGAACTGGGGCTTCTGGGTGGGACCTGCAGCTTCATGTGCCCTTTTGTAAATGATGCATTTTTTTTAACTAACACCTGGGGCCTGATTCACAAATCGCCTCCGTACTAGCCACGGCCCATGCAGGTAAGAGCAGTGGGGCGGTGGGCCCCTGAGGGGGGATTTCGACGGACGATGACGAGGAAAAATGTAGTATTTAATTACTTTTCCCTCATAATCGTCTGTTGAAATTCCCACCGCCGGGCACTACCGCTCTTACCTGTACGGGCCACGGCTGCTCCGCACTTGTGACGGAGCCTCTCCATTGTGGAAATTTCGCCCCAAGTGCAGAGACTCCCCCACAACTGCGGGACCTTTGCCATGACTGCGGGGCCTACACCATGACTGCGGGACCTCCACCATGACTGCAGGACCTAAACCATGACTGCGTGACCTCCGCCACGACTGCGGGACCTCGGCCAAGACTGCGGGACCTCTGCCATGACTGCGGGACCTCTGCCATGACTGCGGGACCTCCACCATGACTTCAGGACCTAAACCATGACTGCGGGACTTCTGGCACGACTGCGGGACCTCCACCATGACTGAGGGACCTAGGCCATGACTGCAAGACCTACACCATGACTGCGGGACCTCTGGCACGACTGCGGGACCTCCACCATGACTGGGGGACCTCCATCATGACTGCGGGACCTACACCATGACTGTAGGACCTCCACCACAAATGGGGGACCTCGGCCATGACGGCGGGACCTCCACCACAAGTGTGGGAGCCCTTTGTGAATCAGGCCCCTGGTATCTCACCTGTGTGTATACTCCGCCGCTTTGAACAGTGGACTCCTTCTTGAGCACACCTGTGAAACTAGTGATATTCTCTGGGTGCCTTAGCTGTCTACACCTCTAAATATTATCTAACTATGGGGCATATTATCAAGGGGGGGCGATAGTATTATCACCGCTGCGGTGAGAAGTTGCCTATCGCCCTATTAGTAAGCTGTCGCTAACAGCTTGTAGGCGATAGCGAGCGGTTTGGGGTCCGCTTTGCATGTCAGCAATATTTATAGTTAATGACATGCAAAGTGGGCGTACCCAACATGTTAGCGACTGAAAGCAGTCGCTAACATCGCTATCGCCTATTACCAACACAGGCGTAGCGATGGAAATATTTGCGCTAAGTGTGAATATCTCCAAAAACTAACACCTGCTCAGACCAGTTCTTAGCCATTATATCCAATGGGAGGTGGATATAATGGCTAAGACCCTGTTAGCGATAATGCGTGAATATAGCTGTATTCTCAGCGATATTCACGGATTTTGCCGCGATCGCCGGGATATTTTATCCCTTTTGAGATAAACGTTGCTAATAGCACGTTATCTCAGCGATAAAATCCTGTGATGCGCAGCGATAAAACAATTGCCGCTAACCCTACTTAGCGATAAATATCGCTATTTGTTGATAATATGCCCCTTAATGTTGCAAACATCTGTCTGTTCTTTAATTCGCAAACAAATGCAGCTATTTGCAAGGACTTCTAGGAAAATTAATTCAGTGGCGAACACCACCAGATCAATGTTTTCCTTTTTAATCATCAGCGGCAAACCAATCACTGATCTAAGCTGGTAAATTAGTTGGAAAGTCAAGTGTGACTACCGAAGAGACCTGTGTGTAACCTGAAACCAGTAAGACCTAACCTGCTATGTTGTCTCAGTCAGTCATCGTTTCGAGGGTCATTGGGGCTTTGCGGACGGTGGCCGACCGGAGGGAGGCTCGCCCCCCCCCGGGGATTTTGGGGCACCGGGAGGAAGGGGAGGGGAGGAATGTTAGAGGACACAGGAAGGGAGTTTTGGGCTGGTTGGGCTGGCCGGCGGTTTTTTGGGCTCCTTTTGGGCTGGGAGGGTTGATAAGCGGCCATTTTGGGTCACTGTGCACCATTTCATGGGACAGTGACCCAGCAGCCGGGGGCTCTGTTAGTTTTGTGCGTATTTTAGTCTTTAGATTGGTTTTGGTGAGGTAAATCGTGGGTTTCGATATCCTGAGGATAGCTGTAGGGATCGGGGGCGGTAGCGCGTCATCGGTGTGCAGGTTGCGGTGAGAGAGGTGTGAGGAGACGGGCTGTGGTAGTGGAGGCGGCGGGCTGACGGCGAGGAAACTGACTGATGGCGGCCGACGCGTTGTCTGATCCCCGGGTTCGGGAAGCGCTGCGTCTCCTCGGCGAGGCGGGCAGGACGGACCTCCTGCGCAGCGACCTTAGGGTAAGGCCACCGCGGCGCGCTGCAGATGGCGCCGCGGCGGCAGTGGCGGCTTGCGAGCCGCCTAGGTCACGTGCGCGTAAGGGGGAGGGGGCGGGAGCGCCGAAGCGAGCGGCGCGCGGTGGCGGCCAGCGAGCGGCTGGGGCAGCGAAGAGGGGAGGGGGGCCGGGGCAACAACGCGGCGGCCGGAAGAAGGCGCCTTTAGCGTTCGTGACAGGAGCGGAGGGCCTGGGGGGGGCGGGGAGAGGCGGGGTGTGCAGGAAGGAGCGCGGGTGAATGATGTAGAGGGTGAGAGAGTGGAGGGGGGTGCCAGAAGGGACAGGGCGGCTCGCGGGGCAAAGCGCAGCACCAAGGGAGGGGGGGTGGGAGGGGGACAGGCGCTGAGAGAGGGAGAAGGAGGGGTGCAGGGTCAGGTGGAAGATGCGGAGGGGGCAGGGAGGGGGCCGGAGGGGGAGGAAGGAGGGGTGCCTGGGGGCGGGGCCGGCGGGGCAATGGGGGAGGGGGAGGCAGGGGGGCAGGGAGTGACAGGGGGGGAATCGCCGCTTATGATTGAGGATTCGGAGGGGGGAAGAGGTTGGAGATGGAGGTGCGAGCGAGCTGGGGGAGGGGGATTCCGCAGATGAAGACATTGTTCCTCCCAGCAGGGGGGGTCCTCCGCGGTGCGGGGGGCGGGGTGTGCGGCAAGGAGGAGGTGCGAGGGGTGGCGGAGGGGGGTCGGCCGGGGGTCCGGGGATGCATCAAGGGTTGGGGGCAGACGGTGGATGGGGGAGGGTGCGGGGGGGGCTCGGCGGGGGGGATACGGGGCAGGTGGAGCAGCAGAGGGTAGCGGGGGGGAGATGCTGGGTTGGGGTGGTTGTGGGGGTTCAGGGGGAAGCGCGTGGGACGGGCAGGGCGGGGCGGGGAGCTGGGGGTGGGGGGAGAGTGGGTGGGGGGGTGTCCAGCGCGGCAAGGAGGGCATTCTGCGGCGGGGGGGAGAGGTGGCTGGGGAGGTAGCGGAGAGGGTTTTGCCCCGGCATGCTGGACTTCCCCGTTTTTCTCTTGGCAGGAGCAGTGGGGTAGGGGCTCGGGTGAGCAGCATGCGGCTCCACCCCGCCGAGTGGATGGGCCGGCTCTGCCTAGTACGGGTGGTCGCGCTCCAACGAGGGACCTTGTGTGGACCGACGACAGATGGCTGGGCCATAGCTCTCCGACGCCCCCCTCCCGATGGGTCGATCCGGCCGCCGGGGGACGGGGATTGAGCAACGATGTGGCAGGTTACTCTGCTTACCACCAGGGGAGTAGGAGGAGAGTGAGTGTGGACTTAGGTACTTTGATGACGGAGTGTAGGGCCAAGGCAGGTCTAAGCAGGGTGTCCACAGGAAGGGTTTTTGATGTCGGTGAGGGGAGTGTGGAGATGGAGTCCGAAGAAGAAGGGGAGCTGCGGGAGGACAGGGGGGAGGTCAGTAATGTTGTTGGCAGTGTTTTGCAGGAATGCCCCCGGCAAGTGGTGCCGCGAGTGACGGCCCCCCCAGCGGAAATGGTTAGGCGGCGGGATCCGGTGCGGACGCCAGCCTTGACGCCAGGTAAGACCAGTACGGGGTCGGGGAGTGGCTTGGGCGCGCCTCATGGAGGCAAGGCGGGTGGTGGTGGGGCTGGCAGTTGCCAAGTGTCGGTGGGGACGGATGCTGTGGGTGGGGATGACGTGCGACTGGTGGAGGGTAGGTATGTGATAGATGCCGGGGTGTGTACGGAGGCGGATGGCGCGGCGTCGGGGAGTACGGGGACGGGCGTGGCGTCTGGCGGGTCGGCGGCGGCGGGCGCCGGGGCGAAGGAGAGCTGCGAGGTTCCGGTCAAGAAGCTGCCGTACATGGGGGTGGCGAAGCCATTGGGGGCACATTTGTCGATGGCAACTAGGGAGAAGATCTGGAAGGGGGAGTACGTGGAGATTTTAAAGTTGCTACACCGGGAATTGATGGCCAAGGAGGGTTCGAAGGAGGAGGAGCAGGAATTGGCGAGGCGGCCAAAAGTGCCGGTTACTATCGAGAATTGGTCGGCGGCTTTCTTGATATATGCGAGCGTGTACTGTGAGAAGTACCCGGACAGGGCGGTCGCGCTGTTTAAATACATGGATGTGGTGCGGCGGGCGCAAGTGACTTACGGGGGCAATGCTTGGTCGCATTACGATGAGGAGTTCCGGGCGCGCATGGCGTCCGACCCGGAGGCTAAGTGGGGGGAGTTGGACGCGGACCTGTACCAGCAGACGATGAGTGGGGCGAAATTTGGCCGCACTATCTACACGGCCAGTGGCTTGCAGCTGGCTCCTTCCCCCTTTTCGGCCCGCCCCACCCGTGGGGGGGTGGGGACGGGGGGAGCCGGGAGCAGTCCCGGCGTTGGGACCTGCTGGGATTTTAACAGGGGTTCCTGTCTCCGGCAGACGTGCCGCTTTAGGCATGAATGCTCCGCTTGTGGAAAACGTCACCCAGAGGCGCGATGCTGGGGGCTTTGGGGAGGCCCCTCACAGGGTCAATACCCGGCTCCCGTGCCCGGCAGGGGGAGGGGTGGGTGTAGGGGGGGAGCGAGTACCCTGGGGAAAGGCTCATACACCGGTTAGGCTGGATCGGCTGGAGCCTTTCTTGGAGGCGTATCCGCGGGCGGATGATGCGACGGTGCTGCATCGGGGTTTCAGGGAGGGTTTCCGTTTGGGGTACGAGGGTCCGCGGATCGCTCGATGGGCTGCGAACTTGAAGTCCGTGAACGCACACAAGGGTATCGTCCGGGAGAAGCTTTTCAAGGAAGTGAAGGAGGGGAGGATGGTGGGACCTTTCGAGGAAGCGCCGTTGGCAGATTTGATCATTTCACCCATTGGAGTGGTCCCGAAGAAAGAGCAGGGTCAATTCCGCCTGATTCAACATCTATCATGGTCGGAGGGCGCGTCGGTGAACGACTTTAGCTCGGCGGATTTGGCGTCGGTGTCATACTCGTCAGTGGACGTCGCGAGGAAGTTGGTGACGACGGCAGGTCGGGGGGCGCTCATGGCAAAATGCGATGTAAAGTCGGCATTTTGGTTGCTGCCGGTTCACCCAGCTGATCATCAGTTGCTGAGGATCCAGCTTGATGGGCTCATTTTTGTCGACAGAGCGCTTCCAATGGGGTGCTCCGTGTCATGTGCTTTGTTCGAGCGTTTCAGCTCTTTTTTGCAGTGGGCTTTTTCCTGGCGCACAGGCTCTGAGGCGATAACGCATTACCTGGACGACTTCTTCCTGGTGGGTCGACCCGGTTCGACGGACTGCCAGCAACTTCTGAGCAGTTTTACGGACCTGATGGGTTACCTGGGGGTGCCTTTGGCGCCAGAGAAGACGAAGGGGCCCAGCACGGTGCTGTCGTTCCTCGGGATTGAGCTCGATTCAGCGGCCATGGAAGCACGCCTACCGGAGGACAAGCGGGCAGTGATGGTTGAGTTGGTGAGGGGCATGTTGGATAAGCCGAAGGTTTTGGTGCGAGAGGTTCAGGTGTTGCTGGGGCATTTGAATTTCGCGTGTCGCGTTGTGCGGGCGGGGCGGACCTTTTGTCGGCGGTTGGGATTGGCTTTGTCTGGTTTGTCGCTGCCGCATCATCATGTGCGACTATCCGGGGGCGCGAGAGAAGATCTGAGCATGTGGTTGGCGTTTTAGGAGCGCTTTAACGGTGTTCCCATGGCGCCACCGGAGGACTGGGAGTGGGATGTGACGATGTCATCGGACGCGGAGGGCGTCGGAGGTTTCGGACTCTACTGGGCGGGCAGGTGGTGCACGGAACAATGGCCGGAGCGGTGGCAGGCGGGGGGTAGGAGCATTGCCTTCTTGGAGTTGTTCCCGTTGGTGGTGGCTGTGACAGTGTGGGCGCGTGCGTTGGCGCACAGGCGTGTGTTGTTCAAGGTGGACAATATGTCGGTGGTACAGGTAGTGAACCGGCAGTCTGCGAGGGAGCCCCAAGTGCTGAAGCTGATGCGCGTGTTCGTATTGAAGTGCTTGGAACACAATATCTTGTTTCGGGCTCAGCATGTGCCGGGAGTGGACAATGACATTGCGGACGCTTTGTCTCGTTCACAGTGGCAGAGGTTCCATGGGCTAGCCACGGAGGCGACGGCGGTCAAGACGAAGGTGCCGGACGAGCTGTGGTTGGTGGGAGAGCGCGGGTCGTTCAGTTGGTGAGGTCGTCTCTGGCAGCGTCCACGTGGAGGAGTTACGAACAGGCCTGGCTGGAGTTTCTGCGTTTTGGAGCGGTAAGGCAGCGGGGCAAGTGGCGTCGGGAAGAGCAGGTGGTGCAATTCATGCTGGGGTTAATGGATAAAGGTCTGGCGAGGGTGACAATTGCGGGCAAACTGGCTGGTTTGGCGTTAATGGGCAAGCTGTGGTGGGGTTATGCCCCTTCGGCGGGGGAATTGGGAGGGCGTCTTTTGGAGGGTTGGGAGAGAGAGAGAGGGGCTCGGGCGCAGAGGAGACGACCGATTACAGAGGCGATGTTGGTGGGACTGGTGGGATGTTTACCGACAGTGTGCAGGGATCGAGAGGAGACGGTGCGGTTTTCCACATTGATGTCGTGGATGTATTTCGGGGCCTTTCGGGTGTCAGAGTTGGTGGGTTTGAAAGGGCGTACGGGGCTGACGTGGGGGGAAGTGGAGTTCCGCGGCAGGGAGGTCGCAGTGCCGCTTCAGCGTTCCAAGACTGATCAGCGAGGGATGGGTACTTGGGTGTTGCTGGGTCCTGGGGGCTCGGAGGCGGTGTGTCCGGTGGCGTGGGGGAGACGGCTGGCGGACGGAGGGGCGCAGGTTGGGGCGGAAGTGTTCGGCAGGCGAGAGGCGGGGCGGGTGACGGCTGCGCAGTTGTTATGGGTCCTGCGGCACGCCCTGCAGTCTATGGGTGAGGATCCAAAAGACTTCGGGACGCATTCCTTTCGCATCGGGGCGGCGACGGAGGCGGCGCAAGAGGGTTGGGGGAAGGAAGAAATTAAACAGCTGGGGCGCTGGAAATCGGACTGTTATAAGACGTATGTCAGGCTGCGAGGGGTAGTGGTGGACTAAGCTGGATTTAGGATTTACTGCTGACATATGTCTCTTTGCAGGTGCGGTGGCGGGGCCTACAGCGGCAGCAGTGTCTATATACGTGGTGGGCCATTCTTTTGTAAAGAGAGCGGAGAAGGCAGAGTGGGAAAAATACAGGAGCCTTAATCTTGAATTAGATGAGCAGTTGTTTAAGTGTCATTGGAGGGGAAAAGGGGGCATGCGTTGGCACGAGTTGGTGCCGGTTTTGAATAACGTTGTGCGGGGAGGGGTGTGCCCGGATGTTTTGGTGGTTCACCTGGGGGAAAACGACCTAGTTCAGTGTAAGGGACTGGCACTGGTGAAACAGATGAGGAGGGATTTACTGGAGATCAAGAGGCAGTGGGCAGGGTGTTACGTCATATGGTCGGAATTTATACCCAGGAGATGTTGGAGGGGGGCGGAGAGACCAGGGGCTATTGACAGGACAAGGAGGAAGATTAACAGGGAGATGAGGGCTTTTTGTGAGAAGGAAGGGGTGGGTAGAATGGAGCACCCGGAACTGAGGTATGGGGCGGTTTACTTTTTCATGGAGGATGGGGTACATTTGTCCAGATATGGGATGGAGCTGTATATTGTGCAGCTGAAGGAGGCGTTGGACCGGGAAATAGGGGTGCAAAGGTATCCGAAGGTGCAGGGGTCCTAAGGGGGGGGTCAAAAGCAGTATGGGGCTTTCGAGTGGCGCTTTTCCCTAGTTATAATGGGGGGGGTAGGATAGGAGGAAGGAGCTTTACTGGTTGAAGGGGAGGGAGTGTACATTTGGCAGATGTAAAAACAGTTGAGGCAGGCGTTTGGGTAATTGATAAGGATGTGTATGAGGTTGTCGGGGAACTGTTTAGGGGTGGGGGTGGGGGGATTGTTCAGGTATATGTATAATTAGTTAGGACTAGTTTTGTACGGCAAAGGCCAAGGTTGGGGTATGTTTTCAGGTTGCACCTGTTTTCCAATAAAAGCGGCCTTTATCACACCTTACATCTGTGTCCGGTCGGTTCTTCCCCTCCCCGTCTCCCGATGGGCCCCAATGGGGCTTTGCGGGGGGTGGCCGACCGGAGGGAGGCTCGCCCCCCCGGGGATTTTGGGGCACCGGGAGGAAGGGGAGGGGAGGAATGTTAGTGGACACAGGAAGGGAGTTTTGGGCTGGTTGGGCTGGCCGGCGGTTTTTTGGGCTCCTTTTGGGCTGGGAGGGTTGATAAGCGGCCATTTTGGGTCACTGTGCACCATTTCATGGGACAGTGACCCAGCAGCCGGGGGCTCTGTTAGTTTTGTCCCACCCGCCCTCCCTTAAGATGGGAGGGGGGGGTTTCTTTTCTTCTCTTCAGGGTTGGGAAATTAAGGGGTTTTTGTTGGTCGCAGGTGCTTTCTGTGTTAGGGTTACAAAATGTTGTCGCTGGGAGCAGGTGCTGGAGAGTTTTATGCAGGATGGCGCTTTTCCCTAGTTATAATGGGGGGGTAGGATAGGAGGAAGGAGCTTTACTGGTTGAAGGGGAGGGAGTGTACATTTGGCAGATGTAAAAACAGTTGAGGCAGGCGTTTGGGTAATTGATAAGGATGTGTATGAGGTTGTCGGGGAACTGTTTAGGGGTGGGGGTGGGGGGATTGTTCAGGTATATGTATAATTAGTTAGGACTAGTTTTGTACGGCAAAGGCCAAGGTTGGGGTATGTTTTCAGGATACACCTGTTTTCCAATAAAAGCGGCCTTTATCACACCTTACATCTGTGTCCGGTCGGTTCTTCCCCTCCCCGTCTCCCGATGGGCCCCAAAGGTTACTTATAACAGAATCCAAGTATAGAAGCCCCTGCTATTTACAGTCTTTAGGAACCAAAGCTCTGGCAAACATTGAACATGCAAAATATTTTGAACAATTCAGTATAGGAACTATTCTTTGTGACTTCTCAAACTCTCCCACCAATAGCTGACGATATGTTACCCTTGATGGTGATGGCACTCAGAAAGATATTCGTAGGGTCCAATACTCAAAAGCTGTTGTACATCTAAGTGACCTACACATGTACAAATCAAGCATTTAGGAGTACAAATTCGACTTTGTGAAACTCAGAGCATGAATTTGTACTCATATGTAAGTGCACTCTTCAATGAAATCACCATAGTATGCTCTAATTTCATGCGTGAGTATATTTGTTCACGCAGGTTTGGGGACACTTGAAAACGGCATTTTGTGGGTAGTTTCACACTTTATAACAGTCACAAATGTAGACCAGTTAAGGGCAGAAGTAAACCCATTTCAGAGGCCGTATTAAGCATTTTCATTGTTTGCGTCTGGCACACCTTTTAAAAGGTGCTGACCCCAGGGCAGCCGCGAACTCGTGCGGCACTGGGGGCAGTGCATTCATGTGAAAATACGGAGCGGCTGCAAGAGGATGTCGGGTGGGTCCATAAGACCCCCTTTCTCTCCTTCAGTGAGCTGTTCTCAGGGGGCACACTCACTGTGCGCCACCTTAAAGGTGGCGCACTGTTAGTGCGCCTTCTGAGAGCTTCTTTACCTCTAAGCGGGTGTCTGTAATATGCACGGGCGCGGAGGAAAATGCATTCACGCCTAATATTTTCTAATTTATTTATCTAACTTTCTGGACTTCTCAATGTATATATAATAATGCTTGTGTGTACTCATGGGAAGCTGCAACAGTTGTAGCTTTCCACTGGTTCTCAGTAGTTAACCTGCCATTCTTTGTAAATTCAATGAAAATCATGAATCTGAACTTAGAGTAGAAGTTATCCCACAGGAGCAAATTCCTCACTTTCTTTGCAGATGTCTTAGAGAATTGCATTCTTGTAGACAGTGACATTAACATTGACCTATAGGAAGGTAGGAGGAAGGTGAACTTTTTACAGGCACAGGAATAGCTGCATCTCGTGATGTCAAGGTAGTTGGCATGGCCATCATTGAGGCAGTCAATATCCAGGATGTGAAATTGAAACTGTTTTTTGTCTGGATTCTGGATTCTACAGCTACTAGATGTATAAGTATTGAGGATTCCCAAACTTAAAATATTCAAAGTAGGTACTGCAAAAAAGCATAGCTCAATTGTTCAGACGTGTGATAAGGAAATAACACGTCTCTCCCAGTGTGAAATTCCACATAGTCTCCCAGAGAAAGAGTGGTATGACATCCAGGGGATCTTTTTAAAAACGGCCCATGGGGTTCGACAGTAACTAGAAAGGCTTTTCCAACTACATGAGGGTGTACTACCTTGATGCCCGTGAGAAGGCCTTACCCATACCCATAAAAGTTGTAGGCCTGGCGGGTAGGCCGTAGTGTCGTACTGGGTGACTGTCGATGCCTAGAGAGATACTCTTGCACTACTTATCGCCAACGACTCCATGCAGAGGTTGAAAAGACAGATGCAATGCTTGCCAGAATGATTCGTTAAGAAGCCCACTCTACCAAAAGATTAGCCCTCTGGACTGCTCAGGGTTCTTTAGTCTGCATCCAACGAGCCATAATCCAGTCTTTAAACTGCACCTAAGCGAGATTTACGCCAGATGTGATGGGGTCCGAAGGTCACTGCAGGAGATTACCTGGGGGTTGTACCCCCCAATTGTTAGACCCCGCTGTCACCACACAGCTGGATAACCCCTCATTCGAGAGGAAATCTTTGCGGCAATTCGGAGTAGGAAATTTGCTACATCTCATAGTAATGGTGGGCTTCCTGCCGAGTTTTAGTACTGCTATGCCGAACAAGTAGCCGATAAACTATGAGGTGTACCCAAGAGGCCCTCCGGTGCGGGACGCTACCAAACACGATGTGAGAAGCCCTGATAATAATGATACGAAAAGCAGGTAAGGACCTCCTGAAAGCTTCTCCTGTCACCCAATCTATACTACTATTATAATGGAAGAACTTTGCACCTTTGAGGCGGGTAAACTCGGGAACCACAGTGCCAATCCACACACCCGATACACCGTTGGAATCGTCAGGGTGTGTAGATGGTTATAGGCTATATAAATAAAAATAAAAAAACGTTATTTCAAAATTTACAGTAAAAAAAAAAAGTAGTCCCTCTGAAGTAGCGCCGGCCGCGACGTGCGTGCTCACGTCAGGAGCGCAGGGAGGAGCGGCGTCCAGGATCCAGACGAGGAGCGGCGGCCATGGCGCGGGGGAGGAGCAGCGGACAGGCCAGCGGCGGTGAGGTGACGAGCAGCAGCGAGGAGCGGTAAACTGAGGAGCGGACAGGCCAGCGGCGGTGAGGTGACGAGCAGCGGCGAGGAGCGGTAAACTGAGGAGCGCCGGGGAGGAGCGGCGGCTGAGGTAAGCCATGTCGGGGCAGGCGGGGGTCGGGGCAGGAGGGGGTCGGGGCAGGCAGGGGACGGGCCGGGCGGGGGCCGAACTGCTGGACAATGTTGGGGCGGGCGAGCGGGGGTCGAGGAAGCCTGATTGCTCCCGGACAAGGTCGGGACGGACTGCTAGTTTCATTATAAAACATTGATGTTAAAATCCTTAGCACAATCCTGGCAGCACTTCTGTTCTCTCATCTCTCTACCTTGGTCCATTCTGACCAATCGGGGTTTATTTCTCGGCGGAGCACCCTGCATAACCTCAGATGTCTCTCCCTCAAATTTCATGCTCCTCAGGTATGACAAACCCCCAGTGCCCTAGCCCTTTTAAACATTGAACAGGCATTTGATTGCTTAAATTGCTCCTATTTGTGGCAGTTACTCCAACAAATAGGTATGGACCCCAATTTTGAGGTCCCCAACTGGAACTGTTCTATATGGCTGCACATCTCCAAAATGCAGTCCACTGGTTGAACCAGGGGAGACTTGGGAGAAACAACTACTTAAGGGACAACCCTCTTTCTGCTCTTTTGATGAGGGGCTCGGGAGTGCTGTCGCACATGCCATTTCTAGTGCGCTTGATCTGAAGGATCTGGGAGAGGGCAGTCACAAGCATACTATACAGAGAACCGTACACCACATATATGTCCATATGGTCCCCCCAACCCTTCTCAAAAATAGCAGAATCCATGTCTGTCCAAAAATGAAAAGATGGTGACTGTAACTCCTTAGGAGGACATTATTTTGCTCGGATCCCCCCAAACATACAGCCCAGTTATGAGACGTTATGGAATGGGCGACTACTGATGAGGTCCGTATGAAGCAAGTCCGAAGAGACGACAAATTAGTAGACAACCTACAGGCATTACAAGCCATGCTCTTCAAACTTAAAGAACCCACAGGGTACGCCCCTGTGGCAGACAGTCCCTCTTTTTTCCTTCTTTCTTTAAACACCGACTCACAATACACCTACAAACACTTAACTCTTACTATCTATGAAATGATCCCACACAAGAGCGGGCGGAATGGGAGCTCAGTGGGGGGCTTTGACTGTTTTATTGATCTTGAGACTACCACATTGAACTGTTTCACACCCTGATGATGGTTGTAACATTGCCTTGTCTCCTAACAAATCTCAATAAAGATCATATCTCCATGGACACAAAGAGTGCTCCACTAATCTTACATTTCCATACAATATTTTACTGAAAATGTATGAACCCCTTCCCTAGCCCTCCCACATCCCAACAGGGGTTTAGATGACTACACATGAACGGTTAAGGAGGCCTACACTATGGAGTCAACTCTTTCAATTCCCCAGATGTATTTTTAACTAATTCCATTTTATCACATTCTTAAAATGTAGTTAATCATCTAAGGTTTGCTGTCCATGAATTTTTGTCCTTTCCTTCTGTCCTTACCGGTGGGCTTGTATCTTGTGCTTTGCAGTTTAGGTCATTCAGCAGCATGCAAGAATCAAACGTAACATACTAACATACTAATTATCACCTATGTTTACAGTTTCAGGTCCCTCCCACCCCCCAAGGGGTCCAAGTTGGCAGCTCATTTTGATGCAGTTACAACATTTGCACTTGCACTTGCATTTCTCTCTTCTTCTTTGGGCTATCCAGTTTGCCACCCTTTCTGTATTTCACACTTTACTGACTCTGGAACCAGTGAAAGTGTTTTTATTTACAGAACTTTGCTCAGTGGTAAGCTCGGTTGATATTATGCCACTCCTACATTTGAGGATCTGTTGTGATAGCGTTACCTAACAGTTGCTGATCATCAACAAAAACATAAAAACTTCTGATGTCCAGTCAAACCACCAAATACTTAGGTAGCCTGAGTCTAGTCAGATGGCCCACACCTCCATGTATCAGTGCTGCTTTTTCATTTCTGTCTACCGGGTGGATGTGACTGCAACGGAAATACAAATGCAAACCATCTTCGTACATATACTCATGCATTATTATAAATTACGGTTTTTTAGTACCATTATTGCTCGAAGAAGCAGTGAACATTTTTAGGTGTGCAACGTACAATGCGAGCTGTCTCTCAGAGTATTTGAAATGAATCGATCATAAATAGTACACCCTCCCCTGTAGCCATTGCTTCGCAGGAGTGTCATTCACATTTTGGATCAGCCCACAGAATAACATACATATAGAGGGGCAGAAGCCAGTTCCCTTCAGCCATTGACCTGTTTACAGCGTCATTCAGATTTGGAATTTGCCCAAAGGAAAGACATTCAGTCATTTAGATGTAAGTTATCTTAAGTAATGATATCTTGCTTCTTAGTTTGACTGGATCTTACTCAGGAAGGGTCAGCCACGAGAGACAAAGGTGCCTGTTGCCTCCCTATGATTGGTCGTTTAATCTGTTCAGTAAAATAACCATCTTGAAATGGTGTCTTTTCTTAAATACTGAAACTGAGGCTATAATGAGCGTGGAATATTTGCAAGCATGGTGTCAGTCAAAGTTAACACTATTCTTATATACAACAGTAATTGTTATAATAATGGTTAAAATATTGTTTGCCATACAATTTGATTCATTTAGCGTGCTGTCACATAACTGTGTTAATATTCATTAACAAGTAACATTTTTGAAAAATCTTAATTCACATATTAGGCTTTAAATAAGTTATTTCACGTTCATGTTTTGTGTTGTAAACACGGCATGCATCTAGATGCTGACAATCGATAAGGAATGAGGAACAGCTTGTACTGCTAGAAGAAAGTGAGCTGGGATTGGATCGGCGGAAGATCGTATCAGTTGTTCATTGGCTGCAGGCCCCTTGATAATGTATGGGTGACTCGCTCTGCCCTTCTCCACCAGCGCCCCTTCTACAGTTTCTGAGTAAATACTCCTGCCCCAGCTAAGAGTGATAGAAACATCGCCTTTATAGATGCTGGTGGGGAATGTAGAAACTTGCAGTTAAACAGCCTTGACTGTGTGAATGAAAACTATGCTGGGGCCCAAGCTATGAAAAAAGTCTATGGTGGTTATTTCTTCCATTAAGCCCCCTTCAGTGCTCACATACTTTGTCAAATCAAGGAACAGAGGCAAGGGAGAGTATGACTTCGCCAAGTTCCGCTGGACACAGCCAGGAACCTGAGATTGTAATGAAGTACTACTTGTTTTCAAAGGCTATTATTTTATCAGAATATCATTATTGGGTGAATAGAGTTTGAGAACGGGCACTGTCTACCCACCTGACTCTATTGGATGATCCAGTAATTTTTTTTGTTATTTTTTTGAACCAATAATCAATAACAGGCTTTTGGGTGATTCTAAATACTACCAATCTTATACAGAAATGGGGACAAAGAATGGGATGCATTTAAAAGGTGATTGCCAAGAGCACACAGTTTGGCCAAAAGTGGGACTCAAGATTGAAACTCCTGTTTCCACGGTTTCCAACTAGCCCACTACACCACACCGAGGGTAGCAAGGATCTTGGATGAAAGGCCAAGGGATTCCCTTTCCGACAGAAATGTCACAATATGTAGTGCCCTGCCAAGATTTTTAATTCTATGCTAATTTCCAGTGTATTTAGGTAAAGTGGTGAAGCCAGATTTAGATGTTAAATCTAGTGGTGGTGTCCGCTCACCACAGTAAACTGCCCACTTTGTTAGAGTCCCGTCAAGGTGTTTTTTATAGCGCTCGTATTATGCCTATTTCTAAGCCTGCATTCGGCTCAATATTTTCATTGAACGGACAAAAGGCACACGTAGAAGATTGTGAGACCTCTCATTTAGATCCTGGGGCATTGATGGTTACTGGGCAGTGTCCGTGGTGGATACTGTTGTTTAACTTTATTGTTTCAGGTCTTAAGACTATTTCATTCCATTAGGATGATAGAGTCATTAATTTGTAAACTTGTCTGTCCAAAGATGCCAATAGCGAGTAGTCAAGTCTCACTCCAGGAAGTGGTAAAGAAGCTGGACCTCAAGTAGTGCATGGCATAGTGGTCAGATCTTATAAGCTCAATAAACAGTCAGGTCAGATATTTTAAAAGAGCTCATATATAGTAGGGGTTTATGGAATTAAAACTCAAAAATTATTTCCACCACTCCTAATTCCTTCCGCTCCCCAACAAACATCTTCTGGTTTGCCCAAGTTGGCAAAGTGTCTCAGTTTGTTAAAAGTGTCTTAACACATGCAAACCGCCTCCTTACACGCAAAGTGTTCTGCAAAGTGATAATGAAAAGTTGACCTATATTATCAAGTAATTGCGATAATGATCGCAAAGCGCGCTTAGCTCGTTTTTGTCTGTTGCCGTCTATCGCTGAATTACATCGCCGTGTTAGCGGTGTATTAGCAACGCTTTGCTTACAGGCCATGTTCAAACCAGCGATAGACAGCGATAAACATCATTAGCGTGTGAAATCAAGCAACGATTTCACAGAGCTAATGAAAAGCTTGTAAATATGGGAGTGTGGACTTATTCTGTCAATCCACCTCCCAATAAGAAGATAGCTAAGTCAGGATTTTTCGTGACGTTAGATTCCTGCGATAACCGTGGTTAGTGCATCTTGTGTCTGGGTCCGGCTTCTTAATAGCGCAATGTTGTCTTTGCGACTATTTTGCTGTTATTTTGTGAAGGAATGCCTACTTTGCATCTAATTAGCGAGGCGAGGCGTTAGTAAAATTGCTGATAACATGCGCTAATGCCTGTTAGCGGCGCATTGATGATATGGAGATATATCGCCCCTTTTTAGCTGAAAACGGCCGCTAAAGTGGTGATGTTGGGCTTGATAATATGCCCCTAAGTCTGTTAACTCTGCCAGAATAATACAACAGCAGAAAATAGCTGATTGTTGATGACAGGCATCGCCACATCTACAACAAGCATAGGGAAAGCCAATAAGTCTTGCCTATGCAAGAACTATTGGGTTTGCCAATGTGTTTTAGCCATGTTGTACCGCAGTGTGGCTGCTGATCAGCATGGCTTAAAGTCAGTAGCATAGAGGAGAGTAGTGTGGAGCACTAAAGAATGGAATGGGGAAGAGTGGAGTAGAGTGTTGTAGTGTAGAAAGGCATAGAGTGCCCTGTATTGGAGCGGCATAGAGTGGAGTTGCGTAGAGTGGCATAAATTGGCATAAATTGGAGTGGTGTAAAGTAGGGTGAACTGGTGTAGAGTGCATTGGCGTAGAGTGTTGCAGAGTATAGAGGCCTAGAGCACAGTGGCATATAGTAGTACAGCGACATAGAATTCATCAGTATACAATGCTGCATCGTAAAATGCAATGCCATAGATTAGTGTTGCATAGTAGCGTGCAGTGGTGCAAAGTAGAGTAGAGTGGCATAGAGTAGTGCACAGTAGAGCGGCATAGAGTGTGCAGAGTAGAGTATAATGCCACAGTGGCATAAAGTGCAGTGGCGCAGAGTGG
The DNA here is from genome assembly GCF_964261635.1 of Lissotriton helveticus. NCBI lineage: Eukaryota > Metazoa > Chordata > Amphibia > Caudata > Salamandridae > Lissotriton > Lissotriton helveticus. The sequence goes on along the minus strand of NC_136061.1, from coordinate 1,726,946,103 downwards.
AGTGCTGCAGAGTGGAGTGCTGAAGAGTAGAGTGTCATAGAGTGCAGTAGAGTAAAGTGGGGTAGAGTTCCATGGTGTAGAGTGCAGTGTTGCAAAGTAGAGTGTCATAGAGTGCAGTGGTGTAGAGTTCCATAGAGTGCAATTTTGTAGAGTGCATTGGTGTAGAGTGGTGCAGAGTAGAGTGGCGTACAGTTCAGTGGTGATAAATAAATGGTAAAGAGTAGAGTGCAGTGGCATAGATGGCAGTGGTGTTGAGTAGAGTTGTGCAGAGTAGAGTGCAGTTGCGTACAGTGGAGTGAAGTGCAGTAGAGTAGACTGGCGTAGAGTGCATTGGCGTAGAGTGTTGCAAAATGTAGTGGCATAGATTGCAGTGGCGCAGAGTGCAGCAGAGCAGAGTAGAGTACAGTGGCGTACAGTACTGTGGCATAGAGTAGACTGCTGCAGAATAGAGTGGCATAGAGTTCAGTGGTGGAGAGTGCAGTGTTACAGAGTAGAGTATCATAGAGTGCAGTGGCATAGAGTGTAGTGCATAGATTGCAGTGGTGCAGAGTGCAACGGTGCATAGTAGAGCGCAGTGGCGTAGAGAGCAGTGGTGCAGAGTGGAATGGTGCATAGAAGAGTGGCATGGAGTGCAGTTTCACGGAATACAGTGGCGCAGAGTGCAGTGGTGCATAATAGAGTAGAGTGGCATAGACAGAGTGGCATAGAGTGTAGTGGTGTAGAATGGTGCAGAGTAGAGTATAGTGGGGTAGAGTACAGTAGCATAGAGTGGAGTGCCGCAGACTAGAGTGGTGTAGAGTTCAGTGGTGGTGAGTGCGGTGTTGCGGAGTAGAGTATTGTAGACTGCAGTGGTATAGAGTGTTGTATGGTGCAGAGTAGAGTATAGTGGGGTAGAGTACAGTAGCATAGAGTGGAGTGCCGCAGACTAGAGTGGCGTAGAGTTCAGTGGTGGTGAGTGCGGTGTTGCGGAGTAGAGTATTGTAGACTGCAGTGGTATAGAGTGTTGTAAAGTGCAGTGGCATAGAGTGAAGTCGCGTAGAGTGCAGTGGCATATAATAGATTTTTTCAGAGTAGAGTGGAGTGCTGCAGGGTAGAGTGAAGTGGCATAGAGTAGAGTGGAGTACAGTAATGGTGTAAAGTGGTGTAGAGTGCAGTGATGCAGAGTAGATTAGTGTAGCGTATAGTCGATTGGCACAGAGTGCAGGGGCACAGAGTTGAATGGTACAGAGTAGAGTCTGTTAGCATAGAGTGTATTGGCATTGAGTGCAGTGGCATGGAGTGCAGTGTTGCAGAGTGGAGTAGAAAAAAGTTGTGCATAGTAGAGTGGAGTGACCTAGCCTGGAGTGGCATAGAGTGTATTGGCATAAGTAGAGTAGAGGCATACAGTGAAGTCGCAAAGATAAATGCAGTGGCGTAGAGCAGAGTGGTGCAGCGTGGATTAGAGTGCAGTGGAGCAGAGTTCAGTTGCATGGGGCAAAGTGGAGTGGTGCAGAGTTGAGTGGATTGGCGTAAATTGAAGTATGCATGGTGTGGTAGCACACTGCCATTACAGACAACACATTTTCAATAGAACTGACCATTACATTTGCACATACATTCACACAAATAATGATGTGTGGAAATGGCATCACCCAGTCAATTGATTTGTTTTATTCATATTAAAGTATTTTGTTTCCAACACACTTCAGAAGTAACAGAAAAGTGCTTCATTAGTACTTTCTAATTCTAGTATGTTCTGAAATACTTGTATAGTTCATTTAAAAGTTGTTGTACATTAGGAAATAAACCTTTCCTCTACCCTCAGCATCCAGAAACATGGTCACATAAATCCTCTAATTTTGAAGTCAGAGAAAGAAAAGTAAACACCATGCCCCCTCAGAAGACAGAGCTTGACAGTTGACCTCTTTCTCGGAATGCACAGCAAATGTGACCAGATAAGAAAAAAAATGTACAGGCCTGTTTACAGAAAAAAGCATTCATGGAAGAATACAAGGAGAGGTAGAGTGAACAGACTTTGGGGAAGATTTACAAGCCCCTTGCGCCACCAGTGCGTTGCGTTGCGTGATGCACTGGCGGCGCAACCTGCTGAATGATATTTACAAGCACAAATATGGCCACCCTGCTTGACTTTAATGTGCTTGTAAATATCGCCCATTTTCACGCAACACTTTGTGTGTTAGGGGCATGACATGGGTTTTGTTGTGGGTGTTTCCACAGAATACCCATGTCCACTGATTTATTTCCAGATTTACAATCAATCACAAATCTGGAAATGCGTCAGAATGCTACACCACTCTAGGGGTGGTGTAGCGAGGTGTAACAAGAAGAAATGTTTTTATTTCTCCTTGTATTTTTCCTCTTATAATGCGTGCTGCATTCTACAGCACGCATTGGAAGAGGAAATTACCTCAATTGATTGTTTTTATGCAGGAAGGCTCCCCTTCCTGCACAAAAATAATCTCCCCATGACGCAGGCATCCTTGCAAGGGTCCTTGCAAAAATAAACTCCCCATGATGCAAGGGTGCCTGGGACGGCGCATAGCAGCTGTTTGTGCACCAACACAGGGGGAAGCACAGAGATGCGACACATTGGTGTAAATATGTCGCATCCCTGTACTTTGAAACTAACGCAGCGCGGCGCAGCAAAATTACTTGCGGCACCGCACTGCATTCGTTTCTTGTAAATCTGCCCCCAAGCAAATGGAAAGCCAGAAAATGTGAGTTACAATCAACAGAGCCAATGGTAAGCAACGAGTGGAATGCATTCCCAGGGAAGCTTTCTGAATGTCCCCAAGATGTCTTTAGCAGACCAGACAGCGCGCTTTGACCTAAAAACCACTATGCAGAACACTTTATGTTTTTGCACGCATTATTAGTATTAAAACTCTGGGCTGGGGTGAAACGTCACTTTGCTTCACTTATCCAGGAGCAATTCTTCATAGAGACATCACTAGAAGATTTATGCGTATTTGATGGATGATTAGTGTTTACTTAAATATTTCCCGCTGCTTCAATTTTTCTAGCATTAATGACATTTTCAAATTACTTCGCCACTACGAGTCATCCTTTTCCTTAATGAAGTCCATGCTGACAGCATTTTCCAACAAAAACATATTTCAAGCAACTCTTCAGCAGCAGAAAATAAGATTCATGTGTGCTTTCGGCTATGGTTTAATTTAATAAACTACTTGCAGTGGAAACGTGGCTCACAAAATTGTTTGCGTTCCTGTGGTGCACACAGGTCTCTGCTGAAAAAACATTAATAAATGATCCGAAAAGAGGCCGCGTGTTATCCTTACATGTGTAAGCTGTGTTAGCTTTTTAGGCAGCAAAACTCTGCATGTTTGTATTTGTTGCCAGGGAAGTGTAACAGTAGCGTCGAGGCTGCAAGGCCCAGTATGCAAAGCGCGCGGTGGCTAACCAGCCAGGACGTGCTTATGATGTTAGGTGACATGGGATCACTTGGCAGCTAACTCCACACCATATCGATTGACTATCTACAGGTGATGGTAAGCCATTTGACCTGGTGAGTGACGAGTTTTCAGGCAATGCGCCTTTGAAATTTCTTAGTTTCTCTGTGTTTTTCCACAGGGCTTTAAGTGGGCCGGGTCCTTTAGGTGCTCAGCACCGGTAGTTCTACAAAGCAGGCGCTGAGACGGGCCCCTATTGGGCTCTCCGTTTTCGGCCTCATCCTCAGAATGAAAAAAAGAATCTTGACTCTCCAGCAGTGCCGCCCTTGACTGCCTTTGATCTAACTTCAAAGAGACTTGTTCTAGTTCTTTCACAGTCTCATCTTTTCAGAACTGAAGCATTTTCAATATTCCATACAACGAAGCCACAGTTTTTGCCTATTTATCTTATGCAACTAATAACCACTGGCAAAGCCTATACTCCTGACTTGTTGCAAGTGTAATTTTCCTTGTTAAATTATATATCTGGATGCAACGACAGAAGCAGCAAATTACCAGTCGGTCGCAACACAATACATCAATATTGAAACATTCACGATTATAAACATGTCACAAAGAAGTTGTTAACCATCTATACATTCGAATTCGACTTTTGTGAGCAAACAAATCGCCCGTGAAAGGAGCACCATTGAATGTCAAGCGCTGCGTCGCTTTATTCGTTTTTCCACAAAGGTCGCCATGAGCTGCAAACTAATTGGGATTAGCGTGAAAGTATAGACGACCACATCGAGCAAAAATCACGCGCTGTTCAGATTAAGTCTGACTCTTGCTGCGGAGCTTCTCCGGTGCTGGAGTCTTAAGACTCCTTCCAACCACCGCGTATGAGAATAATTTAAAGCCAGATGCATTTCCTGGCCCCAAAGAGAGATTGTTGTTGAAGACAAGATTCATCCTGCCCTGATGAGAGTTGGGAATTCACATAACCCGAACTCGAAACGCGTCGGCATTATGAGATTTGAATCATAATTAGATTGCGTAACACCTAGATATTTGGACTAGCAACCTATTGGGTGTTAGAAACTTGTTTTCAAATTGTTCGAATTTAAATCCCAAAAAAAAGTCGAATTCGAATGTATAGATGGTTAACAACTTCTTTGTGACATGTTTATAATCGTGAATATTTCAATATTGATGTATTGTGTTATGTGTGTGTAATTTTATCACTAATCTTAGCGGAGATTGTTTGTATGATATATAACATATTGTGTTTTGTAATGATTTTCAAATCAAAACGATTTTCTGTGAAATTGATAGTGTGGTTCTGATGTGGCCCCAATAAGTATCGATGAACTTTTTTCTATGAAAACAAAAATAAAATAGGCAAAAGTCATTGCCTTGAGAGACATAATTAATTTGGTCTTTCTTGATCGTCATTTCGATCTTAAATGAATGGAGGTGTGGGTAAATTTTCTCTCTAATGATCCTTCATAGGGCATACCTCACCCCGAAGAGGATACACAAGATGTTCCCCAGTGCCTCCCATCAGTGTCCGCGCTGTGGGACGGACGAGGCGGACTTCCTCCATATGCTATGGTCATGCCCGCGGTTAAGGGGGTACTGGGGGGAGGTGTGTCAGACACTGCGGGAGGTGTCTCGGATCCAGGTGGAGGACAGTGCATTGTATTGCCTAGTCGGGGCCCGGCCTCGCCCTAAGACATTAAAACCAAAGCTGAGATTTGTAGACTTGGCCCTTCTCCTAGCGATCAGGAAAATCACAATGCAGTGGAAGTCCCCGAGAGCGCCCAGGGTGGAGGCATGGCGAAGCGATGTAGTAAAATGGGGTATGGCAGAGAGTATTGCCCTTAGACAGGAGGAAGATAAAGGGAGGCGGAAAATCCCGATGGCACTGGACTGGGACGCTATGCAGCTGACATTAGAGGGTATTGACCAGCCCTTATCACAGGACACCAGAACACACTGAGGCCTAGGGGACCTAAGGTGGCACGTGAAAGGCATTGAAAGGACGGGGAGTTGGTGGGAAGAGGTTTCACTGCAAATTCCTTGTGGACAATAAACAGTGTTGGGGAGAGTAGACCGAATGGACAGGAGAAATTTAGCACCAAAGTTGGACGGGTGGGGGGGGATAGTTGGGGAGAGGGTGGGAGGGAAAGGGACAGCCCCTGAAGTTCACAGAGAATGCTACTACTGTATGTAAAACCGGATGGAAACACAGGGAGTAGACGGGGAGAAAATTGAAAACCGTGATGTATGACCTATTTCCGATGACTCTGTATACTATGTTGGTAATATGCATTCAGGAATAAAGTTTTTATAAAAAAAATCAAAAAAGTGCTTCCAAAATACTGATTTTAGTAATGCCCAAATTGTACGTAGTGCACATTATTTATAACTGTCTTAAAAGCACACACTTCACAGGTTAGTTGGTGGCTGCCGTACAACATCTCTCAAAAAGAATAAAAGTGTGTCTTTAGGAAGCATGTATTAAATTACCTTTCTTTCAAAAGCACACACTTCACAGGATAGCTGGTAGCACACTTACAATACTTCTCAAAAAGAATAAATGTGTGTAATCAGGAAGCTTTCAGTATTTCCATTAATTAAAGCCAATACCAACATCCAAGCACCCTTTACATTTGCAGATTGACCTGGTGTGTGCATTTACATTTATTTCAGAGAAGCAGGCACCCTGGCAAGAAAGCTTGTATAGCTGTCTGCCTCTCCCTTGTTGTCACAGCACACAAAGCTCCCTACCTTACAATGCAGCTGAAACATTTCCTAATGAACCAACTAGGTTGATACCCTCTATCACTGTTCATCACCATAACCAACTCAGGGCTACTTTATTGCACATGTGCTTTCCTCCAAAGTATCCATCAAGTACACATCAAGTCATAAAGTTATAAATACAAACAAAATTAGAGTTGGTAAAACAATGTACAACCACTCCCAAGAGGGACTAATTATGATCGTCACAGAACAAATCTTTCATGGCCAGGGTTGAATCATAAAGGCAACAAATACCAGACTCCTTGCCTATTATAGTAGTCTGTGAGATTCCATGTAACAAAATACCTGTCTACAGGCTTTAACTCAGTGGGGTAACACTCCCCCATTAAAGGCCTATTTGCTATAACATATGCTTAGTCAAAGAAGTCAGGTCAACTACCCTGGTCCTAACATTTCATTATAAACAGATCAGACCAATAGCATCTAGCATAAGTTCTTCCGATAAACAACTCAAGCCTATAGCCCATACACTGGCTTGTCACCATAGAAAACTCAGGCCTGCTGTATTCATCACAAGCTTTGCTAAAAAAAGCAACAATTTCCCACTAACAATCCACACTTAAAGGCCAATTGGTTTCAATAAATGCAGTTCACAATAAGTAGGTCAGGCCTACTACCTGTATCATAACTTTTCATAATAAATAGATCACAACTCTGACATCTGACATAACTATTGCCAATGCCAATAAACAAATTCAAATCAAGCCTGTAGACTCTATCACCGACTTGTCACCGTTGCCATCTCAGGCTGTATGTTTTGCACATCAGCCAGCAGCCTTATTGTCATGGAACGGAACTACAAATGAACTCAAAATTACAGATGGCAAAATTACATGCAACTCCTCCCAACAGGGTTAAAAAGGATTATCAAAGTGCATTTCCTCTACCTACAGGGTTTTTTTTCAGATAGGAAAATCAGTGGTCATTAACCCTTGCCTACTACAATAATCTATGAGAATCCAAGTAATGCCAATACAGGCTCAGAGAGATTATCTAACATTTACAGAGCACAGTCAAAGGAGTGTTCTCAAACCAAGCAATCTGCAAAATCACAGGATTTGATCCCAATTGAGTGGATGACCAGTGAAGCACGTGAGCGGAGCAGTCCGGAGCAATTCGGAGTGCAGTGCAGAGCGGAGCGGCAGCCGAGGAGAGCGAGCGAGCTGGGGCTAAATCGCGGTTACTGAGAGCATGGAGCACAGAGCAGAGCGGCGATGGCAGCTGCAGCAAGGAGAGCTGCTGCGAGGTGCAACTCAGCCGCGTGTGTCTCTGACAAACACCGGGCTGTAGTTGAGAATTCTGCTCCCACCCGCTCCTGCCCGCATACAAGGAGACACAAGGAGTTCCGGGGAGAGCCGGGAGAGCCGGTAGGGGATTGCAGGTAGCCGGTACCTCCCCCCCCCCGCGGTCGCCCGGTATTTTTGAGACCAGACAGGTCTTCAGGAGGGGGTATACTGCCTGAATGCTGTCTGTGCGACGGCTAGAGGAGCCACACTGTGGGTGAATCCACAGTGCTTTACTGACACTCCACGTGGGCGAAATAGTTGTGGCTCCGCAGTTGAGGACCCCCCCACGAAAAAGTCCACCTTGCATTCGGGTTTCATCCCGGTTTTTGGTTTGGTCCTTGTCTCTTCCCAACCTAACCTAGCCTGGCCCACCTCAGCAGCTTGTGGGCCTAGCGATGTACTATGTTGTTGTGACCGTGTGTTCTCTGTGGTTTGGGAGTTATTTTCCGGAGGTTATTGCCTGGTTTATGCCTGTTTTTTTAATTGATGCCTGAAAAGTTGTCTAGAAAAAATTGCAGTCGGTAAAGGTGGAGCTGTAAGGAGTACGGAGTCACGTTGTGAGCTGCCTCTGCTGTTTTTTTATTACAAGGAGCCTCTGCAGCAGTAGAAAACAGCGGCAGAGATACTTGAGTTGCAGTTCCTGGTTTCTGTTGGCCTTTGCCATTAGCCTATTGGGTTTGCTGTTTTTTTGCTGGGCCCGACCCTCTGAGCTGCCTGGTTGGTGCAGACAGCAGCCTGACCAAGCGAAAAGACAGAGGCAGAGACAGAAACTGTGCCGCAGGAGCCATACTATTGGCCAAATATTGGAAGTGTTGAAAAGTCTTGAAAAGGTTGGGAGGGCTCGGTCCTGGCTACATCTTGCATCAGCGGTGAAAGCACTTCTATTTGAATGAAGGCTGACCTGAGACCTGGAGGCCGAGATCTGAGGCCAAAGCAAATGGACGCTTTTTACTACCTTATGTCACCTATTGTCAAAATATGTACTTTATGTTTGCCTCACAATATCTATACTCCTGTAATTTGTGCCCAGAAAAAGTTTATAGCAGTAGTGGACTGGGACTAGTGGCACCACTTTGGGGGAACCCTGTTTGAAAGGAAAGGAAAATTTGCTTGCACACAGCTTACTGCAGTGTTCTTTTGCCCCCCTGTCCCTCCTGCCCCTCCGTCATATGATTTGGTGATTAATGACTCTGGAACTTTATTTGTAAAATGCCTTTTTCTTTTGTTATTTGTTTTATCTGTTTTTATATTTATATTTATAGTCACTTTATAGTCACTTTTGGTTACTTATGGTGTAACGCTTTATCCTTTGTCCCTTGATCCCTTTATTATATCTGTCCTTAGTGCACCTTTTTGTACAGCACTTAAATATAATGACAGCAAAAAAACTAAGGTCAGGACGATTACTTGTGGGCAGGACTTGTGCAAAAACTAAATCAAACCCCTTACGAAACAAGGATGTCTCTGGCATGCTGTCGAAAGGAAAACGTCAACTCATTAGTCTATGGGAAAGGGGAATGGAAAAAAATCCCCAAGTTGGGTCAAATACCATAACTATTGGGAGCGGAGAAAAAAATATGATTGGGAATGGAAATGATGATGATATAGTAAATACTGTTATTAATGTCTCTGATATGGTTGAGGTTGTAGAATCGCACACTACCGGTAGTAAACGTGGAGGAGGAGAAATCCTAGAATCCCAGAGGCATCCAGTACGGTGCCCTGGGGATCTAACTGGCTCTCCAGTCCCCCATGTATCCTTTGGACCTACTCTTGAAACAGTAGATGAAATTCTACACAGAACTCCACACACACCCCACGGAATCATAGAAGAGCCCCTTGGTCCCTATCCAGGGATTTTACTCTCCCAGATCTAGATTTAGAACTCTGCAGGAGGTATATTTCTTGTGATACTAGCAAGATTATAGAATTAGCAAATACTCCAGCAATAACAGTTCCCATAGGACTAAAATTATTCAGCAGTACTCCATCTAATAAATCAAATTATTCTCTTTTGCACTCACACCCCTTATGAGCCCTGATTTAAATATCAACGATACCCAACCCAGTCAAATTATCAGGAAGGATATATTAGTCTCGGACTCACTAGTATTCCTAGAATATCTATTATCCTCTATTGTAACGCTACTTGAAAAATTTGTAGGAGGTTCAGACTGTGTGTTGGAAACTGTAACTCAAATATTAAAGGTATTGTTAAAAGGTAATCAGGGAAGGAGGTTAGTTCAAAAACTGACACTAAACAAGTAGGAACGGAAGCAAAGGCAGAAAAGGTTCTGGAGAATATACTTGAGAATGCTAATAGTCACCTAACTTATACTGCTCACGATGGCAATCCCCAAACTGATAAGCAAATTAACAAAGTGGCGATGTTAGAGAAGCCCCTTGAACTTTTACCAAAATCAATACAGGTTAACTATGATTCAGCTCTAGAAGTAAAAGACTCGGCGCACTCAGCAAAAAGGATAGATAAGGAAGTATTCCCTATTTTTAAAACCCAGTTAAGCGATGAGAAAGAAAATGTCTTAGGAGCTTTACACTTGGAAAAAAATGGAAGAAATGGGAAAAATGAAAAGAATAGAGGGAAAAAGATTAAATCAATACGAAGATTCTCAAAAAAGAAGCAAAGGAGAATTCACTTTAAAAAAAACATTGAGGCCTCAGTTAGTAAGGAATCTTCCTCCCAGACGCCGCAAAATACATCACAAGATATGAACCAGAAAGATGAAGTTGATCTTGTGAACCCAGAGAATAAAGATCTAGCAACAGAGCCAATGATGGCCTATGAAGTACCCCCCCTTGAATATTTTATACCCCATAAAAGGTTTTGATAATATTGTAATAGAGGGGTCTTCTTTACTTATAACAGCAGAGCAGTCAGGGCATGTTAACCTCCTCAATTCAGTACTTAATACCTTGGCTGTCCCCTTCTCTGACATCGCAAAAATGAGAGGTAAACCTGAGATAACTGATGTTGAACGCATCCGGGAAAGATTTGTAAAGGAAGGGGCCCCTGAATCTCGGTAAGCTAGCCAGGACAGGGAAATACAATTTTTTAGAAAAAACACTTGGCCAAAATTAATTACAACATCTTATAGGCACTATTCACAATGTTTCAACTTATACTTCAGTATATATATATACACAACAAGAACACCTTGTATCACAACATTTATTTTTTATTTTTCTTTTCTTTTTCTTTAAATATTTGAATTTAGATACTCATATTTTTTAATATACATATTCATTTATAAGAACAATCAATAGATGCACAATTATTCAGCATGGAAGTGCCTTTATCTTGTTTGTCTTAGTCTTGATCCATTATATAAAGGATGACATATGGGTCTCTATTTATTCTCAGGTGGAAGCAGATATTTATGTTGATAAATTCTTATCCCAAGCTCTGTCCTAAAATCTTGTGGGCACCCTCGTGGAGTCTCCACGAGGGTGCCCATGCAGGAGATAGGAAAAACTTCATTAAAAAATCTGCAGAAAACTAAAGAATATAATAATCGGTCAGTAACATTCTATAGAAGAAAACATTCCCAAATTACAGAAAAATCTTGTATACCTTCAGAAGAAGAATCAAGAATCTAAAGCCCTACAAAAGCTCTAATAACAAGAAAATCCAAAGAACAGGGCACAACAAATAAAAAACAGAATAAACTAAAAAGATATGACAAAGATTTACATGACGTAGTCCTGAGGAAGGCGCAAGCCGAAACGCGCGTAACACAATCCGCCAACATAAACTGTTAAATCTTGCTAGTCTAAGATTACAATATGACAACATAAACTGTTAAATTTCGCTACTCTGAGAGGAAACAAAATGAACATGTACTTGAACAGATGTGTTTTTATAAATGAAATTTGAAAATGTTTTAGGCAACCAATGTACCCTAAAATCTGCCTCCAAAGATAACTAACAAAGTTAAAACGCATAAAGAGAAATATTTATGAACAGAACAGATATCTGTCTGAATATTTGTGCATCTATTGATTGTTTTTATAAATGAATATGTATATAAGAAAATAAATATGAGTATCTAAATTCAAATATTTAAAGAAAAAGAAAAGAAAAAGAAAAAATAAATTTTGTGATACAAGGTGTTCTTGTTGTATATATATATATATATATACTGAAGTATAAGTTGAAACATTGTGAATTGTGCCTATAAGATGTTGTAATTAATTTTGGCCAAGTGTTTTTTCTAAAACAAAAACGCATCCGGGAAAGTACAGACACATTCCAGTTAGATTTTATTCCTCTGTTTGATATGGATTTAATATTAAATAGGACTTCGCTTCCTAAATGTTTCCTGGAGATTGAAAGTTTGAAACTTATTCAAAGTAGTGATATAAGTTTAGTCTCCATCTTTAAAACAGAAGTTGGTTATAAATCAAGGGTAAGCTTTAATTCCAAAATTATTGCAAACCTCATATTACAATGGTCAGAAGGCCTACAAAGTAGGGGGATTTATGTCTTCCCATTTTCTGAGAAACCCTGAAATAGAGCCCTCGACAATAGGCCTTTGTCAACACACTTAGTTTCAGGCAGTAGAGATCACCCGTATGAAACAGAGGAATTAAACATCTGTATTACAAAAAATGGCAGACAAGTGAAATTCAAAAATTGCACCCCCTTTTCCTTTCAATGGAACTCCAAAGAAGAGAGTCCACAATGGAACTGGTTACCTGGTGTTCTAGCGAGCAAGTCCAATAATAAACTTCCACAACAGCCTTCCTTCTAGAAATTAATTAAAAATAATATCATGGAATGCTGCAGGAATAAAGAATAGTAGGGAGAAGTTACAATACCTATGTGCATTAGATGCAAACATGATCTATCTTCTGGAGACCTGGTGTACAGAGCATCTACTATGTCAAGAATATTTTAATTTAGATTGTAAAGCAATTCCATCCAGGAGAGGACATGCAAAGGGAGGGGTGGCTTGCTTACTGTCAAATAATATAACATGGAATTATGATTACTATAAAGATCCTAGTAATCTTTTTTTAGCAATAACATTGTATAATCCTGACAATAATGTAAAATGCACACCATTGACGTTGATAAATGCTTATATTCCACCATATGCCTGTCATGATGTACTCTTAAAGACAGTTTTTTCCTACATTAAGAAAGTTAATGAAGTAGAACTTCCCCCTCATATAGTCCTGGTAGGGGATCTGAGTTGTAAAATCTCTAACTCTACTTTGGATATATTCCGAAATAAGGAAAAAGAAGAATCTCTACAGATCCCACAAGCGCTCTTTCCACAAAATATTAGGACAAATAAGAGAGAAAATGCTCCTTGATGAATTAATGAGGGTTGATGGCATTATAGTAAATGGAAGATTGCCTTCAGATACACCGGCTACCTTTACTTGTAAATCCTATAGCAGAGAATCTATCTTAAACTATGTGGTAGTGGGAATAACCTCCTTCTTCTCATTGAAAGATCTTAAGATTTTCAATTCTTCCTACAGTGACCACAAAGTACTAACTCTTACTGTAAATCTAAATTTACTCTTGAACGATCCATGAGCACTAAACGGTGAATCTGTTAGTTTTGCTAAAAAATCAGGGAGAAGTAATTGGGATACCAAAGCCATCTTGGGCCTAGACAGTGTCTTAGATGTCACTGTAGATAACTTGTCTAATTGGAATGAAACAGAAATTGCCAGTTTTAATGCATTTATAGTTAAGGTGATAGATATTGCAAAGAAGTCGAATCAAAGAAAAAGTACTAAAGTAGTCCCCAGACTCCTCCAGCTGTTTAATCTTGAAATAAACAAATTAATTAGAGAACAGTACTTGAACTACTCCTCTGAAAGATATCATAGAATATTACTATTAAAGAGGAGGAGGACTAGGGTAAAGGTTAAGCTAAGAAAAGAGAGGGAAGATAACATCTGGATTAAACTGAGAGAAGCAGTGTTTAAAGGCGAAGTAAGAACGTTTTGGTCTCTTATCGGGGAGGGATGTGGAGCTAGATCACAACCACTCCCTGTTGCCATTGAGGAGCATAAATGGGTCAGCTTTATTCAGGACTTATATGCAAGTAATGGAACCGCAATTGACTGTATCACACTAAAGGAAGACCCCTCATCCTATGGCTCGCCATCTGAAAAAGATATTGAAATGGCGATCAAGGGGATGCGATCCTCCGAGGCGATGGGCCCGGATGAGTTACCAATTACAGTTTTAAAACAAAATAGTACAGTGTGGAGTAAAATCCTTTATCCGGTGTTTAATTATTGCTATGCAAATAAAATAGTCCACCCTTCTTGGAAGGGGAGTATATTAGTCCCCCTGTTCAAGAAGGAAGACCGAGATGTCCCACACAATTACCGTCAAATTGCACTTTTAGACGCAGTGGGTAACGTTTTTGTTAAATGCCTCTGATTCAAATTAATGACTAGGTGTATGCAGGTACAATTTTACCATTTGAACAAACCAGGTTTAGGACAAAGCATAAAACTATTGATAACCTAACGGCACTACAGGAAATAAACAAAAAATATGTTAAAGTTAGAGGAGGAAGAGTGTCCACAGCGTTCATAGACTTCTCCATAGCATTCGATAAAGTAGATCGTATTCTGCTGTGGAGTAAACTGTCGGACCTGGGTATGCCATCCATCCTCTTGGAATTAGTCCGTGCTCTCAATACAGACTTAATCGTCTTAATGGGAGGGGAAAGAGGTCTCTCCCAAACTATCCCTACTGTAAATGGCCTAAAACAATGATGTTTATTGGCTCCTCTACTATTCTCCCTATATTTATCTGACCTCCCTCATGTTTTGTCTCAAAGTGAGGGCATCGCCCCGTTACTGGGGGGAAAACCGATTGCTTGCTTACTTTATGCTGACGACATATTAATATTGGATCTGACGCCGAGGGGATTAAATAGTCGACTGCAGGGGCTACACGAATATGCAGAGGCCCACTATTTAACCCCTTCAGTGCTAATGACAAGGGTAACTCGTCATGGATTTTCCATTGATTTCAATGGAAATTGCATGCGGAGCCATAAAACACCTTAGCATCCAAGTGGTTAAAGATAAACATATCTAAAAGTAAAATACAGTGCATGCACGGAAGGTGTACAAGCTTTGAAACAGTGTAATAACAATCCATCCTTAAAGGCCTACTGAATTTAACAAGTGGTTTTCACATTTTCACAATAAATAATTCAGGTCTACTGCCTTTGTCAAAAAATGTTGTAATAAAACAATTAGGCCCTTCACTTCTGACATAACTTTTTCCAGTGAACTAGTTAAGTCTACAGCTTTTATAACTGGCTTGTTACCGCAACCAACTAAGGCCTACTGTGTTCTGTTTAAGCATTACCACAAGGAAACAATTTGTATCCAGTGGTTAAATTAAACCTATGCACATAATTACAGTTGGTAAAACAATATTCAGCCCTTTCTATAACAGTGTAATAAGGATTCTGAAAGTGAAAATCTTCTACCCTGAGGGTTTGTCCAAGGCATAAATCAACACCAAAACAGTTTCTTACTATTGTAGGCAAGGGTACAAGGACTTGCATCAAAGAATAATATTGGCTGATGTTAGACCTGTCATCCTTAGGGTGTTTTTTTCCTGATTACCTCCTCTTTTTGCTGATTCTTTTTTTTGGCCTTAGGACTCTGATCACTTTATCACTGCTGACCAGTACTAAAGTGCATGTGCTTCTCCCCTAAACATGGTAACATTGATGTATACATAATTGTCATAATTAGTTTACTTGTAAGTCCCTTATAAAGTGGTATACCATACACCCAGGGCCTGTAAATTAAATGCTGCTATTGGGATTGCAGCACTAATTGTGCCACCCACACAAGTAGCCTTTAAACCCCGTCTCAGGCCTGCCAGTGCAGTGCCTGTGTGTGAAGGTTACTGCCACTTCGACTTGACATTTAAAACCCTTTTCAAGCCTAAACTTCCCTTTTATTACACATATGTCATCCCTAAGGTGGTTCCTATGTGTCTCAGAGGGCATGGTGCTATGCAAGTAACAGGTAGGACATGTACTGTTAAGTTTTACATATCCTGGTAGTGAAAAACACCTACATTATTTTCCACTGTGAGGCTTACTCTTCTCATAGGTTAACATTGGCAATTCCTTAATACCCTTTTAAGCCGTAATTCCTGTTTAGTAAGGAGTTGTTGTATCATGGTTTATATCTTTGGAATGGTAATGATAAATCCTCTTTACTTGTAAAATTTAATATAGCATTACTTGTTTAGAAATGCCAATTGTAGAAAGTGGACGTTTCTCGGTTCTTACTGCTCTGTGTGCCTGCAGCTTGCCTCCAATACATGTCTGGGGTGGGTGACAGCTTCACTTTGTGCATTCCCTCTAGGCACAGGAAGGTTAGGTGTTTCTGAACACTCATATCCATTCTGATGCAACTTCCTGGGCAGGGGAGGAGGAAGGAGCTGACACTTCCACCTCAATAGGTAGTGTCCTGTCCCCACACAAAGGGCTGATTAACCTCTACTGATAGTCTGGAGCCAGGGCTGGGAAGAATGGACATCTGTGAACTTCAAAGAACTTTCTTTGGAGTCATCCCTACTTCAAAGGCACAACTGGGTATGAGCACTGGATCTTTGACCCCTCCTAACCAGACACTTTAACTAGAATCTGTCATAAGCACTGCTGTGCTACAACAAGTACTGAAACGCTGCTGGACTGCTGACCTGGAAAGCCTGCTTTCCTCTTGTGCTGCCCTGCTGTCTGCTGCTCTTTGACCGTGCTGTGGAGAGCCTGACTCTGCCTTGCATCAAAGTGATCTCCAAGGGCTTGTTGGCTTGCCTTCTGTTGCTTGAGATTCGGGGATATCAAAGTGTTTACCCCGGCTCTTGTGCCTGGTTCATTGGATGTGGACCCTGATACTTGCTTCTGAGGCACCAACACATCCACTGACAACAGGCGTAGAAATCAACACATTATCCCTTTGGCAGGAGCGGAACCCAGCGCATACGCATCGGAACCACTGTAGCACCTGCAGAATGTGACGCACAGGATCTGTGCATTGCTGCCTCAGCAGCTTGGTGAAATCAACACATCCTCTCGACTGCGTGGAGAAACCGGGCGCATCACTTCGGAACCAACGCAATTCGACTTCAGCGCTTCATCTACGGAACTGACACATTGCCGTCACTGCATGGAGAACATCGAAACATTCTCCACTGTGGTATCAATATCGACACCATTCTCAGCGCATCGCTGGACAACGCCCCACATCCTACTGTTGCGACCAGGAAAAGGTACTTTGTTCACCGGGGCCTGCATGGATCCTGTAGCCGGACTGTGCACCATCATGGTCAGCCCGAACTATTGACTTTTTCCCTGTCCACTGTAACCAGATCTCTCCCATTAGCGTTTATTGCTTCTAAGCACTAGAACTCTTTTTATTCTTTAACAATTCATATCTCAGCTTCTCCTTATTGAGTTTTTGTCATTTTGGTCTTGATTTACTATTAAAATTATTGTCTATTTCTCTAATCTATTTTGGGGTCTGTTAGTAGTGTTTTCAATGTGTTACTGTGTGTGTGTGTGTTGCAGAAATACTTTACTTTACACATTGCCTCTTTAGCTTAGCCTGACTGCCGTGTGCCCTGCTTCCAGAGGATGAGCACAGGCTATCTTTTAGTGTGTATCTACCTAACCCTGACTAGAGTGGTGGTCCCTACTTTGACAGGGTGCATACCTCTGCCAACAAGAGACTCCAATTCTTACAGCTAGCAATTAAAGGCAACCTTAAAGGTTACTGTTGGCTTTAAAATATGCATTTCTTAGTACAAAAGCAATGCCTACTGCCTTTTTTTGTACGTTTCACATCAAAGTGATCAGGCCTGTAGAATTGATCATAGGCTTGTTACAATATACCTATTCAGTCCTGCTACAAATGTCCCCACCAGGCAAAAAGTTCAATACAAGCACAGCTTTCGGGCAGAAGTACACAACTTATGCCCAATCAAATTCTTTACTCAAGAAAATCAAGATTTGAGCAGAACCAAAGCCCCTTTCTCAGTAGGGCTTCTTTCCCGTTGATCAGAACAGGTATGGAAACAGCTGCAATGTAAGCCAGACCTAGAAAACAAACCAGCTGGCTTTGCTAATTAATGTTATTGTAACAAAAGTCTTTCAGACAAGAAGTGGGGCATAAATAGCAGTTTGGCATTTGGTTGACACAAAATTAGCGAAACAGTTTATCAATTGTGAGAGACTAGTTATTTTAATTGGGATACAAAATTGAAAAGTTTAATGCTTTACATATTTACATTACCTTGTATAATTTCAGGCAGGGGATGTAAAATGTTTTGCCTACTTGAATTCTTGGGTTATCTGAAAAACCTTGGGCCAAATCACCGAGTTCCCAGGTCAGGTATCTAGCCAATAGACCACATGCCCTCTCTGTATTTTAGTGTTTTTATTATTATCAGGGCTACTGGAAAAATGCAATTCTGCAACCGCTGTTTTACCATCTTCATTATGGATTTATTCCACCAGGTACATAACCCACAATTTGAGACACAATTTGCAGATTCCAAAACTTTAGTTCGAGCTTTAGCGGATCAAAAGTTACTCTAAAAAACATCACATTGAGTGTTGCTCTGTGGCAGCCGCTTTACAAAGGGGATCTTGTGTTCTTTTAGTGTATGTGTTAAACTGAAACTAATGTGGTGATAACAATAACGTGTGTTAAAAAATAAAATAATCCACCACAGTAAGCGCAATAGAATGCCACATAAAATTTGTATATTCTTACCAGATAATTTAGACAGAAGTGCCAGATAATTTGGTCCCACAATGCCACATAATTTAAGTGACAGTGACTATAATTAACAACTAAAGTACCCTGCCTCACAGATCCAGGAGGCAGGGAAGCCAGCTTTAAACCACAAAACGAAGAGATGCGTAGCATTATGCCACACTGGCTCTTTTCATCTAGTATTTTAAATCTCAGGCCTTGACAGTGTGGAATTTGACCAGAAAATTCTGGTTTATTGCCACACAAATATATGGCCATGCTAACACACTTCATTTGACCAATAAAAATGATGAAGACCACCCTGTTTTTGAGTCTGTGCATTTCTGGGAGGCCTCTGTTAGTCTCAAATATTGATCAAACGTTTATGGAAATCCTATTTTGCATAGGTCAAGTTTATTTTAATTACTTGGGTGTTTTCCTAAGTCCAAGTACGGCACACACTGACAACTTCAGAGGTTTACCCACACACAGTCTGAAGCTGTAAGCTAGAGCTTAAGCAATGACGTTTAGAGTTACCTTGTTGACATGGTGTGGCTCATATGTATGGTGGCGGATAGCCAGATGGAGTATGTGTTATTTTCAGACTTATTCGGAATGGTCAGTGCTGGTAACCGGCGAGTATGCTTCAAAATTAGCATATTTTCCCAGCACACTTGCCCGCATATTTCTCATGCCTGTGTTTGTTGAGAACACGTTAAAATGATAAACGGAAGGACACGGTCCGAGAGGACATTCTCCTTCACAGCTCTGTCAACACAGAACAAAGCATAACTTCGCTAGTTTTTTCTTTATATATACATTTTTGCAGAAATAAAGCATGAAGTACCCATCCTATCCTGTTTCGCTCAGACATGAGATGGTGATGCTTCCGGAAATAGTGTTTATTCTGAGCAGTCTGAGAATTAGAAGTCTTCAGTGGCGGTCCTAGGCGTGCCCGCTTCTCGCTGAGCGAGGACTGAAGATTATCAATGGAGACGTCACAGTTCTCTCTGGGATACAAGTTGCTGCTCCAGATCATGGCAGGGTCAGCGTTCACTTGAACATCAACACTGCTTGCTGTTCCCGCCGGCTGGACAGGTACATTCCTTCACCGGACGTTCAGGAGGATGTATACAGGGAGTGGTACCTAGCTGAACTGACCAAGAAAATGGCCGGCTTAGATGGAGCCCCCTAAATCTGTTTTCCAAATCCTACTCAGCTGATCTCAATAAGTGGGGACTGATCCCCTTCAGACCCTCTGACTAAGAAGGTGGGCTCATTTGTCGGAAAGCACAATTTAAAGAATGTTGCATATATTTTTAAATTGGGCTACACAACAACTGCTGTTTTGAAAGCACGAATGCGTATTTAATTTTCCATAAAGGCAAAATGAATCATACAAAAGTTGATTTAATCGTATCACAAAACGAACCAAATTTTGCAAAATATAAATTGTGTGTGGCCCACTACGAAGAATATTGTGAAACTGGTTTCTCCAATTCACCTGACAAATCAAATATTCAGCACGAGGGCCCCCAAAATCCCGAAGATGGCACGAGTCTCTGAAAGTATTCCTTATCCACTTCTGTTTCATGTAAGAATTCTTTCAAAGTTGCCCTGCCTCTCACTTTAAAATTCCTATCTTGCTGAGAGAGAGATCTGTGGATGTCTGTATGTAGCAAGATCTTCAGAAGAAATCCATTTACAATTACAAAACCAATACTTGCATCAACCTTCAGTACCCCACTGACCACTGATTGCCTGCCTCGCTTCGCTTTCAATTCTCTTCTCTGTAAAATAATTTAAATAAAATGTACTAAATTTCCTTTTTTTGTGGTTTTTAATTGTTAAGGTATTAAAGCACTTTAAATTTACTTGCTATCAATGTGTAAAGTAGTTAAAAGCACAATTGGGTCTCCGATCTCTATAGAATAAATAATAAAGCACAAATATAGTGGGCAAATTAACATAATAAAAAGAAAACTTCCGAAACAGCGGAATGTTTCCAATGACTTAATTTCTTTTTTGACCTCCTCAGCGGGGCTGTCGTCCTGTATGTAAGTCGCTACAAAAATCAATCTGGTTGATTTCCTGAGCAGTTGCTGGGATAGACTGGAAGGACTCTACAGTGACTTGACATGTTCAGCGTCTACATGAACAGAGCCAATGATCCATGCCCCTGGTGGGTACTCAGTCCTAGAAGTATCTTCGTGGGCCACGAGTTGCAAAGTCCACTTACCATGTGATAGACAGCCAGGCATAGTGTGGACACCTGGACACTGAAGCAGAGGCAGCACCGCAGAGGCCCTGGTGAAGCTTGCGCGGTCATCTTCAGAGTGGGCTTGTAGGCTCTTTAGCCACCACCGAGAGGGTTGTAGTCAAGCTGTCAGAGCACTAGTGCGGCTACTTGTGAGGAAGAGAAAAGGCCAGGGTGAGTCACACGCGTGGCTTCCTTCCTGGATCTCAGTGTCAATCTGTTGCTGACTAGACTGTGGTGAGGAGGTTTACTCTCGCTGTAGAAAGCAGAAAGGATCTCATTTGCAAGACGCATTTGAATTGCAAAGCATTTACTTGAATCATCCAATATTTGGCATTAGTGCAAACATGGAATAATAAGACCACACCACGTGGTGGACAGGGCTACTGCTGAATGTGAGGATCATTTTTAGAGGGTACCAATGAGCTGCCTCAGATATGTTTAGGGGGAGGCCAGGGGTTTAAGTGGGCTAAATAAAACGTGGGGGTCTCTCAAAGGGCTTTGGCGAGGTAGTTAAGGGCGAGGCTGAAAAACACGTAAGCTAAAAATCTGTGCTTAGCATAGTGTGCGGTCCAACTGGTATTTTGCAGCTTCTGTCATTGTATCCAGATATGTAAGTCAACAAGTAACATTACACCTACAGCAACCCAGGACTATTGGCTTTGTGAATGGTTGTTAGTTGCATAAGATAAATAAGCAACAACTATGGCTTTGTTGTATATAATACTGAAAATGCCTCCGTTCTGAAATGATGAGACCTATAACGAGTATCTTTTGAAATTACATCAGAGGCAGTGAGGGGTGGTACTGCTTCAGAGTTAAAATTTTTGTTTCACCCAGATGGTGAGGGCAAAAATGGAGAGCCGAATAGAGACCCGTCTCAGCGCGTCACTTTCCCTGCTCCACCCTAGGAAACCCTTGTGCCACCATGGAAGCGCTGTATTTACAATACAGAAAAACGACACAGGGTCGTGGCTCCGTGCCAGCAAGGCTAAGCCAAATCAATCAAAAGAACAACACAAATGCCAGTACTGGACGTCACTTAAACTTATTATAGCCGACCTATATGAGAAAAAACATATCGGTCCGTTGATTTACTTACGTCTCTAGTTTATTGATTAATTTTTCACTAGTAGAACCATATTTTTTTCATCACCATATCAAATAGCTTTTTTCATGTATGTACAAATATAAAACATTACAATACATAAGAATTTCAATACACAATACAATTTACAAATTTACAGCACATCCAACTCACACATTGGCCAAATCATTCATCCTTCCCTGGCATACAAAATATACACTTTGGTCCTAATGTCAATCGTGGATTCTCTGTCCATGTAAATGATTTAACTTTCGTCGTCTTAATTTGATATATAATGACTGTTTAGAGGTGGAATCCTATTTCTTCAATATAGTTTATGCTATATTTCAAATTGACAAAAGGCACCAGAAAGGGTTGGCGCGTTTCGAACCCCTCGAATGCGGGGTTCTCCTCAGGACCAACAATTTCTACAAAACAAACAAATACTCATATTAGTGTAACGTCCAAAGGCAAATTCAGTTACCAATAGTGACACCTCCTGCCGATGCCTACCTTATTAATATGAAAAAACCTCCTAGTTCTGGTGAATGGATGAGACAAGGCACTCTAGACAAAGGAGACATAGACAGCGTTTTAACACATAACCCAGTCTAACACAGTCAAGCTAGTTTATGTGTCTATTCTGACTAAATTGTTTAGGACACCAGTGTTTGGGCACTCACCTATTAAATAGCGTGGCGCCACGATCTGGGGATAGAAAACGGAAGCTGATCAGTCAGCTGGCCAAAACTATACTGCTTCATTCAAGAAGGGCGAGGAATGGGGGGAAAAAACACGACTGGGGTTGCTTACCGCATGATGCCGAATCGGAGATCTCAACTGTAATTCAGTTGCCCAATCCCGTGGTGGTTTAACTTTTTTTCTTTATTTCGTCCTAAAACCCAAAAACGGAAAGCGGTTAGATAAGGGACCCACCGGCCGGCTGCGTATGCTTTCTGTTTTCGATGGTCTGGAGCAAGTTACCTTGATCCGAATGTGTTTGCGTCCCTCACAGTGAAACAGCGTCCTCATTTCTGAAACGTAGTATATTATTGGTCTGCACCGCGGTCACATGATCGGCCCGGGGTCTGAATGCTTAAAGCGGCAGTGTAGTAATACCGCCTCATGTGAAAAACTTTATTTAGTGTTGGTGTTCATTACGTTACACTTGGTCACCAAACACGATAATAACGTTTCAAAATGCTGCATCCTTTCAACAGTATGATGTTGTCACTCATCAATTAAGGCCTTGGAAAAAAGCGGCTTGATCAAGATTGCATGATAATAGATTGTAAGTCTTTGAGCTTAATAAATATAATATAAACGCGACTAGATGGACACTACAAGAACATGTATCACACTGTGGATACCCTATGTATACCGCATAACCACATAAACTAGAAATGATTTTATAGGCTTTGTGGTACCAAAAGACTTGTTGGTAAGTGGCCTCAAAATAAATCTTTCAAAGAATCTTAGAGGTCCATGTTTGTTCAGCATAGCTGTTTAATAAGGATGACATTCCTTAGGTATATGGGCCCATGAAAGACAGAGTTGCGGGTGGCTGTATATGACCGTCAGCTCATGTGTTTATTTTAAAGATCTCCAAAATCTCATTTAGTCCTGTAATTGCTGTGTTATATTTCATTATGAGTAACGCTTCACGTTGATTTAATTTGCCTTCGATGTGTTCGGCATAAGGGTTGTTATTGTAAATGAATTTATTTTCATATAACCCCATGAAAAGAACTGCTAATTCCGGAGCAAAGGGGCAGCCCATGGCCACCCCCTTGGTCTGGAAGTAAAAGTCTGTATCAAACATGAAGTAATTTTTCTGTAATGCGAACTTGACTAATTGAACAATGAATGCTGTCGGGACTCGTGTGGGTCGTTCTCTTTGATCCAGAAAAAATTTGAGAGTTTCCAGTGCTTGCTCCTGCGGTATTTGTGTGTATAATGAGACTACGTTCATAGTCACTAGTAATTGTCTTGTTTCGTCAAAAGTAACCGATGTTATTTGGTTCAAAAAAGCAGTGGTATCCTTTAGATGAGCGGGTATGTCCTCCACGAAGGGCTTTAGAAAAAAGTCTATATATTTTGAGACTGGTTCAATCAGAGAGGCACAGCCCGATACTATCGGGCGGCCCGGGGGATTGTTTGCGTCCTTATGAATTTTCGGGAGGACGTAGAACAAAGGTGTTCTAGGATGCTTGCTCTGAAGAAATGAGAATTCCTTGGGTCCAAGGATGCCTTGATCAAATCCAACTTGAAGGATGGAAAAAAGCTCTTGTTGCAACTCGTCCGTAGGGTTTTTCTTAATCAACCGATAGCAGTTTGGGTCATCCAGTTGACGTCTGACTTCCTTTTTATATCTATTTATGTCCCACAAGACTACAGCTCCACCTTTATCCGCTTGTTTTATCACTAATGCGGTGTCATTTTTTAATGAGAAGATTGCCTCTTTTTCTTCTCTTGAGATGTTATAGTTTACATAATGCTTTTTATTTTCAAGAGAAGCTATCCCTGATAATAGCGTTTTTTCAAAAGTGATCACTTCTTTTGGAGTTTTGAAGGTAGGTGGACAAAAGGAAGATTTATTTCGAAGTCCAGTTACTTCCATAGATATCTGCTCAGAAGTGTCTTTAAAGAAAGTTTTTAATCTGATTTTCCGGCAAATTTCTAAGATTTCCAGTTTCATCTTGACAAAGTCAGTTGGTCGCACCGGAACATAGGAAAGCCCATTCTTTAAGATCAACATTTCTGATGTTGTTAGAATTCGGTCCAATAGATTAAACACAGGTGATTGCTCTAACTCCTGTAGTATTGATGTCTGGTTCGCATTTCCCATGGTTGATAGTTCGGGCGAGTGCGTCCTCGTGCCCTTCGTTGGCCTCTGGATAAAAAAGGCTGAGGTGTTTGAGGTTGATTCTGTTGATTTCCTCTGTAATTCTGATTACTCCTTGAGTCGTTTGTATCAGTTTCACCTCCCGATGATGACGATGATGTATCAGAAAATGTTAAGTATTTGTTGCGGGATCGGCCTTGCTTATCCTGGAAGAA
This sequence comes from Lissotriton helveticus, assembly GCF_964261635.1. Taxonomy (NCBI): domain Eukaryota; kingdom Metazoa; phylum Chordata; class Amphibia; order Caudata; family Salamandridae; genus Lissotriton; species Lissotriton helveticus. Next base: position 1,726,921,407 of record NC_136061.1, on the reverse strand, counting down.
CCGGCGTTGGGCGGGTCTCGAGTAGAAATCCGGTTGCAAATAAGGGTAGACAACTTCCAACAAAACGTTTTTTTGGTCCAGATCAAATTTGCTGCCTTTCTGAGTTACCGTGTAATCCTTGAACTCAAGTATCTCCTTTTCTATTTTGTCCAACAGTCCCTTTGCGTCAGTGATTAGTTGGTTGGTTTGAATTGCGGCCTCAAGAGACGCGATTTCTGCTAATTCCTTTACTGAAAGTCTATGGGCAGTTTCAATAGTTAAAACCATCAGGTCCCTGCTACATTTGGTCTCAATTCCGCTAAAGCCCTTCTTGTATTCTGGGTCATCAGTAAATACCATAGGGGTATTTCTAATTTGTAGCCCAGTAGGTATTGTGCCCGCTTGTAGATGTAATAATAGAAAATGACCATGGAGGTCTGTTCTGATTTGTTTTTTCCTCAATCTGAGCAACTTGTCAGACTCATTTTGGGTTTTTGCTGTAACACTTAGCGTGGCGGAGGAAAAGACAGGTGGTGCACTAATTCATCTTTGGATGTGATCCTCACTGTATGAGAATGTATCTCTTTCGGACATACTCACCGACAAACACAGAAATGACAAAACGACACCTGACTTAAAACAGTGCTCATAAACATACACTTCAACAAACAAAACACTAATTGCCAAAATACCCGACTTGGGGCAAGGTAATCTTGTACCTCTTTAGACCTCGCGAACCAGTGTCCGCCCTAGAATAAAGAAAAACGACACAGGGTCGTGGCTCCGTGCCAGCAAGGCTAAGCCAAATCAATCAAAAGAACAACACAAATGCCAGTACTGGACGTCACTTAAACTTATTATAGCTGACCTATATGAGAAAAAACATATCGGTCCGTTGATTTACTTACGTCTCTAGTTTATTGATTAATTTTTCACTAGTAAAACCATATTTTTTTCATCACCATATCAAATAGCTTTTTTCGTGTATGTACAATATAAAACATTACAATACATAAGAATTTCAATACACAATATAATTTACAAATTTACAACACATCCAACTCACACATTGGCCAAATCATTCATCCTTCCCTGACATACAAAATATATACTTTGGTCCTAATGTCAATCGTGGATTCTCTGTCCATGTAAATGATTTAACTTTCGTCGTCTTAATTTGATATATAATGACTGTTTAGAGGTGGAATCCTATTTCTTCAATATAGTTTATGCTATATTTCAAATTGACAAAAGGCACCAGAAAGGGTCGACGCGTTTCGAACCCCTCGAATGCAGGGTTCTCCTCAGGACCAACAATTTCTACAAAACAAACAAATACTCATATCAGTGTAACGTCCAAAGGCAAATTCAGTTACCAATAGTGACACCTCCTGCCGATGCCTACCTTATTAATATGAAAAAACCTCCTAGTTGTGGTGAATGGATGAGACAAGGCACTCTAGACAAAGGAGACATAGACAGCGTTTTAACACATAACCCAGTCTAACACAGTCAAGCTAGTTTATGTGTCTATTCTGACTAAATTGTTCAGGACACCAGTGTTTGGGCACTCACCTATTAAATAGCGTGGCGCCACGATCTGGGGATAGAAAACGGAAGCTGATCAGTCAGCTGGCCAAAACTATACTGCTTCATTCAAGAAGGGCGAGGAATGGGGGGAAAAAAACACGACTGGTGTTGCTTACCGCATGATGCCGAATCGGAGATCTCAACTGTAATTCAGTTGCCCAATCCCGTGGTTGTTTAACTTTTTTTCTTTATTTTGTCCTAAAACCCAAAAACGGAAAGCGGTTAGATAAGGGACCCACCGGCCGGCTGCGTATGCTTTCTGTTTTCAATGGTCTGGAGCAAGTTACCTTGATCCGAATGTGTTCGCGTCCCTCACAGTGAAACAGCGTCCTCATTTCTGAAACGTAGTATATTATTGGTCTGCACCGCGGTCACATGATCGGCCCGGGGTCTGAATGCTTAAAGCGGCAGTGTAGTAATACCGCCTCATGTGGAAAACTTTATTTAGTGTTGGTGTTCATTACGTTACACTTGGTCACCAAACACGATAATAACGTTTCAAAATGCTGCATCCTTTCAACAGTATGATGTTGCCACTCATCAATTAAGGCCTTGGAAAAAAGCGGCTTGATCAAGATTGCATGATAATAGATTGTAAGTCTTTGAGCTTAATAAATATAATATAAACACGACTAGATGGACACTACAAGAACATGTATCACGCTGTGGATACCCTATGTATACCGCATAACCACATAAACTAGAAATGATTTTATAGGCTTTGTGGTACCAAAAGACTCGTTGGTAAGTGGCCTCAAAATAAATCTTTCAACTAGAGACGTAAGTAAATCAACGGACCGATATGTTTTTTCTCATATAGGTCGGCTATAATAAGTTTAAGTGACGTCCAGTACTGGCATTTGTATTTACAATACAGCGCACCATTGTTCAAGAATTGATAGATGCATCAGAAATTCTGACGCATCTGTTGGGGCAAAAGTCACGCATTTCTGGAGTCATGTCGCAAAAACGATGCAACTCCAGCAATGCATTTTGAGGCCTGTTTTCACTACAGTGCGTCACTCCTTCAAGCAGGCATAAGGTTTTGACGCAGTGGTGTCCTAGAAGTGACACAGCAAAATCTTGTAGATTTCACGGCGTCACTTTTATGAGGCTTTCCTGTTGTGGGAATGCCCACGTTGCATACATTATACCTGACACAGGTATAATGTGACTCAGGGATTTACAACATGACGCATCTCCCTAGTTGCGTCACGTTGCAAATTGGCTGCATTATTTACACTACCGCTGTATCACAAAAGTGACACAAAGGTGACTGGAGTGACTAGATCCATAAAATTGTTGTCTGCATGTTTTCTTGTCTTTTATGTTACTGTCTGTTTCTCTTTAGTTCATCACACACACTCTCTCTTTCCCATGCACCCAGAGCTTTTCTGTTACAGGATCAGTGATTTGTTGTGAACTACTGCTGATGGTGATTACTATTGCCTGCTACTTTGGAGGTGGCGATACCTTATACTTTTCTATCCTGACGCGTGTAGCTACTGCAGCATCTGTTTCAGCTATTTCCTTATTGAGTCTTATTTTTGTACAATTTGCTACTGCAACTGTATGCTGATGCTTTTTGTAGATTGAGACTCAACTGCATTTCACACACTTCTCTTTATTGGGAGTTCAACTATTTAATTTTGACTTCAAACTTGATGCTCCTTTGATCTCAATCCTTTCCAGAACTCTTTATGACTTCTATTAGCTTTTGCTTCCTTTAGGTAGACTAGGGGCTAATTCCTTTACGGAACACGCTTGTCAATTTGCATCATTGATGACTTTAACCATATGTTTCTTAGATAATTTCTGTAAAAGGATTTATCTGATTTACTAATTAAATAAAAAGAATAAAAAGAAATTACTAATCTCCTAAAGAGAATAAAGGTTTTTCTGCCGCATGGCAACCCCCAGTCTGTCTTTACTATTGAGCAACTGGCCTCCTGGACTTGGGCAGGACTAGATGCTGTTGGAGATTGCTTCTTGGACAAGTCTCTAATTCCCTTTGATGGCCTAGTAGAAGACTGTGGTCTACCCCCAGGTCAGTTCCTGCATTATGAAGCCCTGACTCGTACCTTTTTGCAGTTGTGTGGGGTGGGTAGAAGCGAACCGAAAATGCACCGAGTGCTTCACGCCTCGTTCATGCTTGGAACAGCGAGGCACCTTGTGAAATGGTTTAATGTGGCACTCCAGGAGGCCTCCTTGCAAGACCACAGTTTGTGACCTGGTATAGAGATGTGGTTGTGAGGGGTGAGCGGAGGGTAGAGCACTCAGCTGGGAGGAGTCTAAGGGCATGAGGAAGCTCCCCGTAGCAGGACAATGGAGGGAAGTCCTGGCGACCTGGGGGAATCCAGAGGTACGGAGGCGAGGGAGAGGGGGTCGGGCCCCGAATCAGACACGGGTACACATCCAGTGGCGATTTAGATTAAATCACCTATTGCTTTTTTTTAAACGACTTACGGCTCTGATGGTGCAGTATGTCCAACCGGCTACAAAAGATCAGAAAGAGAGCTTTCTGATCTATTGTAGCCTGGAGGAGGTAACCTTATTTGAAACTATGGACCTCTTCCCTGTGTGTTAACCCGCTTGCTCTAAGTTGCAACTTTTTCATATTAATATCCCCCACCACAAGATGATATGGACATGTATGATATGTTTCCCCCTCTACTGAAGGTCTTTCATTTGTTTTCTTATCCTTTGCCCCAGTTGGGTCATTTGTTTTGGATTCACTTTAGTTTTTTTGTTATTGGAATTCGATTTAAATCCTTGAAGTAGAATTCACACATCTGATACATTATTTGGGAATCCTGAACTATTGGTGGTTGACCCGCACTTCACATTGTAAAGTACTAAATATTAAGGACCTTGACCTCTCTAGCCAGCCTTCCCTGTTGATCTTCAGGAAATCTCTAAAGACCTGGCTTTTCTCTCAGGCTTACTAGAGGCCTTGGTTTCGATGGTCATAATGGTCTTCACCTGGTAGCCTGGACTTTCTGTTTGTTTGTTATCGCGCCTTGATGCCCTCAGGGGCTAAGTTGCGCGTTATAAAACGCCTTTCCTTCCTTCCTTTCCTTCCTTATCTGGGTAATTATGGTCAGGATTCTGCTCTGTGGTTTTTCTGATATTTGCTTTTCGGAATGTCTTGTTTATGCCTATTTCATGAGCCTTGCATTGTTAAAAATTGAAAATGCCAATAAAGAAACTTCAGCAAAAAAAAAGAGAATAAAGGTTGTAAAACTGATTTAAAACTCCCATTATTGACTGAACTTAAATTGTTAATTATGATTTTGATGAACTTGGTTTGATTTAGTTACCATTCAAAAAGAGTGGCAAAGATCTGTCACCTAGAAGAAGATTTAGCACAGTGTTGGATCCCATTCTTGTAAGTAACGAGTAGAATTGGCACTGGGAAGAACGTTTTGGACTCCCCCTTCCAAATTACTAGCGCACCAAATCAAATCAAATCAAATTAAGCTTTATTCGATTTACAGGTAAATCATAAAAGCAGAGCTTGATAAATTCATTTTTCAGTTAATTACATAGCAATAGTTAAAAAACAAGTTACACATATATAAAAAAGACATAGCTTTAGATAAAAATAATACATCTGGCTTTAAAAAGTGTATTACATAGGATTTTGCAGAAACACTTTCTTAACCACACCAGCAATAATCACTATCACATAGAGTTCTTAGACCTGATCACGGTTTTTTTTAAACCGAGCAATGGGTTCCATGAACATTTCATTGTCCAAAGATTGAAATTTAATGTATCCCGACACGACATTGTCTTACACCAAGAGATTTTAAAATAGGAATTATAAACCTTTTTCTTGGGACTGAATAAAATTAGCAAAATAGGACCATATGCATAGTTGTTTGGCATGATATATCATCACATGGGCACTAGGCCAAATCTCTTGACCAATCATTAATTTTTGGATGACTAACCATTCTGTGCAAATTAACCAGACGTAAGTGGGTCAATAACATTTGGTCAAAGCATCCCTGGACATAAACCAGATATGCCTGTATACCTGGGTGTTAGAACAGGGGGTCTCTAGTTGGCAGAGATAGGTACCACTGTCCAAATAGGGACCCTTGCTTCTAGTCAGGGTAAGAAGGATGCACTCTTTAGATAACCCCTGCTCACCCCCTTGGTAGCTTGGCACGAGCAGTCAGGTTTATCAAAGGCAATGTGCTAAGTATTTGTACCAACACTCACAGTAACACAGTGAAAACACCACAAATTGACTCCACAACAGTTTAGAAAAATAAAGGTATTTAATGTAAACTACACAAGACCAAAACGACAAAAATCCAACATACACCGTTCAAGAATATGGTTTCGAAAGTGTTCTTAAGGTCGCGTTAAAATAATCCACAGTTGCGTCACGTTTTAGCCAACAGTACCTTTAGATGCGAAAAAAGTTCCAAGTGAAAGCTGTAGCGGTGAAAAGCAAGCGATGCGTCACTCCTGAGACCCTGGGGAGGCGATGCGACAACCCTGCTGGACGTAGCGGGCGTGTTGCAGTGACTCCAGTCTGTATGGGGAGGGATGCGAAACCTTGCGTGGATTCCGGTGCACAGGTTTCGGTGGAATCGGCTTGCAAAAGGTACGATGCGCCGATCTTTGGGGCGGCGACGATCACCGGTGCGGCGAAGATGTGCGGCTCAGTGGCAATCTTCTCCTCTAGCGGCCCCTCGATGAGATGGCTCTGCGTCGACTCTTGCAGCGATGTGATGCGGTCCGCAAACAGGCGGTGCGACGATCTCACCCAGTGATGACAGGCTTTGCGACGATACTCGCAGCGATGGTAATCTTCCCGCATTGGACTGCTGCGTCCAGCAAACGAAGGATGCGACGACTCTGGCAGCAGCAACGAGTGCTGCGACGATCTCAGCCTTCGTAGCGGCGGGAATTTCCTCGCACTGACGGGGATGCACTTCGCGAGCGAGCGATGCGTTAAAACTTGCAGAAAGTCTTTAAAATCTTGGTTTCCAGCTTCCCAACACAGGTACAACTTCCAGAGGCACCACAACTGGCCCAAGCACTCTAGGAAGGACAGACCTCTCTCAGCGGAGTTCAGGGAAGCTGGGGGTGAAGTCCTTTTGTTCCTGGGACTTCTTAACAGGGAGCCAGCTCTTCTTCAGGCCCTTGGAGATTCCTTCAAGCAAGGGGACACAGCACAAAGCAAAGTCCTTCCCCTCTCCTTGTAAACAAAGCAACTGCAGGTCAGTCCAGCAAAGCAACAGCAGGACAGTCATCCTTCTTCAGTCTTCCAGCTTTCTCCTTGGCAGATGTTCCTTCTTGATTCCAGGATGATCTAATTGTCTGTAGTCTTGGGTCCTGTACTTATACCCCAAAAAGTATTTGTTCCCTTTGTGCACGAGGGCTTTGAGCCCGGTCCAAACCAGTTCTGGAGCACTCTGTTTACATGACTCCTTCTTTCCTTTCACAGTGCAGAGCAGAAACCTCAGACGCCCCACAGGAGGTGGAGCCAGCATTGTGGAGGGAACGCACAGCCCTGGAGCACTTTTTTGTTAAATTTCTTTTTATTGAAACAAACATCAGCATAAAAACATTACAGTGGATCAATTACAGTAGCTGAGCAAATGACCTGGGACAACAGAATATACAAATTCAAGAAAATTGTCGGAACTTCACAGGGAAGGGGAATCTTCGGAGACAGCTTCAAAGGGCGGCGTACAAATTTCCTCCCTGTAACTATTCCAAGGTCCCCAGATCTTTGACCATTTACGTGGGCGTCCCCTCGCAACATATGTAGTCTTTTCCCTAAACATACTCCAATCTAAATTATTTTCCCATCCTTCAAGCGAGGGGGCCCGCTCCTCTCCCCACAACTGCGCGATATCACGTTTGGCAATCATATAGCCCAATGTGACCCATTGCGTCTGTGAGCTGTTTAAGTCAGTAGACTCCCATACATTGAGCAAGCATCTCCTCACCTCTGGGGAAAGAGAAACCCCAAACACCTCCTTGATTGTGTCATGAATGCTGCGCCAATACACGCCTACAGAATCGCACTCCCAAATGATGTGCATGAAGGTACCGATAGAGCCACATTTCCGTTAACAAAGCCCCGAGTCTGAGAGACCCTAGTGCATCAGCCTAGGGCCTGTTAGGTAAAATCTATGTAAAATTTTTAACTGTACCAGACGGAGACTAGCTGGAATAGCGACCTCTCTAGGAGACGACACTGCTGACTGCAAGTCTTCATCGTCCAACTCAAGCCCGTCCCTCACCCACTTTTCCCTCAGTGCCCCAAGAGAGTCGATCCTATGATTGACCAAGTTCTTATACATGAGAGAAATCGTCTTATCAGGCAAGTGTCCATCGAGTATCCTGTCTTCCAGGGGAGAAGGCTCAGATGATTCAGCACCACAAGGTAGTACTGACAGGAGAGAGTGTTGAATCTGCACATATCGAAAATATTCAGAGGGTGCAAGCTTATATTCTTTCTGCATCACTTCAAATGATCTCTCCCTTCCCCCAGATATCCTTAACAGAGGAGATTCCAATAAGATCCCACCTGTCGAAGCCTTTCGTCTTCCAGAGCTTACCAAGGCTCTCAGAGTCCCACAGCGGGGTAGCCATAGTCACTCTATCCCTCCAGCCAACGGAGTTCGTTGCCCCATGCCACACATGTACCGAATGCTTAGTAGGCCCCGTCAATTGCATTCTATTATGCCGAGAATATAAGGCTCTATTATAATTATGACCGGGAAGCAACCACCAGTCCATGGCGCAGCCGGGATCATCAATCCGGCCATACGTGCCGTGGTTAATTGCAGCCAAATGTGCCGCCCAAAAATATCGTTTAATATCCGGGAGAGCGATGCCACCATCATACCATGAAAGAGTCAACTTGTGCAATGCAGTGCGAGGCCGCCTCTCCCAGAGCAGACTTCGCTGTAGCCCTTCAATCTCACGGAAATAGCTCTAGGGCACCTCATCCAAAGAGTTCTGTAAGGCATAAAGAAAGCATGGGAGAGCCATCATTTTAAACAATGTCGCCCTGCCTAACAATGAAAGAGGAAGCCTCTTCCAATTAGATACGTCCCTCCCGAGCCGACCAAGAGGAGGAAGAAGATTACGGGAATACCTAACTGACGGATCCAAAGATACAAAAATTCCCAAATATTTAAAGCGGTCATCACTAACTTGTATAGCACAGTTCCTAGGAGGTACAGGAGAATCCCCACTCAACACAAAGAAAACCGATTTACTCCAATTAATAGAGAGGCCAGAGTTGTGTCCAAAAGAGGCAAGGACATCACAAACTACCATGGGGAGGGCAAATACACCAAAATATCATCCGCGTATAGGAAAATGCGATCCTCCCATTCAGGAGACCACCTAAGCCCCCTAATCGAGGGTTCCCAGCATATCCAGGCCACCAGAGGCTCTATTGCCAGCACAAAAAGAAGAGGGGACAGTGGCCAACCCTGCCAGGTGCCACACCCCAACAGAAAGGTGGCCATTCAACGGTGTCAAAAGCCATTGTAGCATCGAGGGACACAATTATAGTCGGCTCTCGTATCGTCTGTACCCTGGCCAAAACACCATACAATCTGCGCAGGTTCAGAGATGTGTTTCTATGAGGCATAAAGACCAATTGATCAGGGTGGACCAAATCAGTGATGACCTTTATCAGCCTATTGGCCAATATCTTGGCCAGAATTTTGGGTTCTGCGTTCAGCAGGGAGATAGGCCTATATGAGGCACAGCTGGTCTTATCCTTCCCTTCTTTATGTATCACAACTATTGATGCTATCCTCTGGTCTTTCGGAAGGGTCCCCTCCTCTATGGACTCCAGAAACATTTCTCTTAAATAAGGTGCCAGGCGGTCCGGTCTGAGCCTATACAATTCTATAGGGAGACCATTGGGGACTGATGCCTTACCAGAGCGTATAGAACGGATAGCCAAGGCAATCTCATCCGCCGTAAGGTCACTATCCATGAAGTTCTTATCTTCCGAAGAAAGATGTGGGAGCTGCAGATCACGGAGCAAATGGTGAGAGTCAGCCTCCGGCCTAGTCGAGACCGAAGTATAGACAGTGCGAAAGTGCCTGACGAATTCCTCCGCTATACACTGAGGATCTACTAGCTCCTCACCCTCCTCCGTAATCAACTCAGGGACGAGACGGTCAGTCAGCTCCTTCCTATCCAGCCACGCTATGAGTTTTCCTGCCTTGTCCCCCAAGTCATAGAGCCTACCTTGCTGTTCCCTACCAATTGCTCTCGCCCTGTCTGAGACAAGCGCCTTATAGTCGTGTTGTTTAAGGCTTAGATGATGGAACCTGTCCTTCGTCACTCCTTGCTCCAGTTCTCTTTCCAGTCATTCAATTTCTGCCTCCAATTCCACCACCTCCCTCTGCTTCTCTTTCTTGGCTCCCGCTATCAATGACACTGCCTGCCCCCTAACCACAGTCTTAAACGCCTCCCACAAGGATATCAATGAAGTAACAGACCCCTCATTCAAAACAAAGTATTCTTCTAGCTTGGCGAGGAGTTCCTTACGAACCTTGGGGCATAGCAAATACCAAGGACTTATAGGGGCCACTCGCCCTGCCGAGCCACGATGTACAATAACAAGGACCCATAATGGAGAGTGGTTCGAAATCCCTCTGGCCAAATGACTGACCTCAGCCACATACATGGATTGAGCTACAGGGACTAGACAATAGTCCAATCGCGACAGACTATTATGTGCCCCAGAATGGAATGTATATTGCTTCTGGTTTGGGTGCCGCATCCTCCAACAATCCACAAGACCCATTGCCTCCATAAAGTCAGGTAACCAGCACATCGTCCGCCCCAAAGCTCGAGGGGTTTATCTGTCCATATCTCCTGAAACAACGGCGTTAAAGTCGCCTCCCATCAGCAAAAGACCCTCCGGGAGAGACGGGAGGACCGATCCCAGGTCTGCCAAAGTCGAGGCCTGAAGCCCAGGTGGAGCATATACGGAAAGAAGGGTGACTTGGCGACCCTCCCACCGGCCCGATACCCCAACATATCTACCTCTTTCGTCCTCCAACCAGAGGTAACAGAGAGCGGGAAGGAGTTACAGATCAACACTCACACTCCTCTCGAACCCGAGGTGAATCCCGAATGTGCAATCAGTTTATACCCCATTCTATGTAGTGCCTTACATGAATTGCCTACTAAATGGGTTTCTTGAAGTAGTACTACATCTGGTGCCCGTCTCTTTAGAAACTGAAGGGCTACACTACGTTTAATCTTGTCTCCTAGCCCGTTAACATTCCAACTCAATACATTTATTTCACTACCCCAATCGCCTACCCAGCCCCGTTTACCTCCCCCCACTCACTGCCCTTTTGACCAATACTTGATGCTGATGGAACCTACAGTTCTAACAATACTAAACATGAACATGCCCCCCCAACTACACCCCTCCCTACTGCCCTGCCCACGGGGCTCAAACTGCCCACTGAGATCTGCAGAGTGCCTGACGCCCCTAACACTTCAAAGAAAGAAATAAACAATGGAGGAGGATCCCGCTCCAACACCCCCGCCCAAAAACAATAAACCCCCCCCGAGCCCCGAATCCAATCGTCCCTCAAAGTTCCAATAAGTCAGGATATTCTCCGGTTCCACTCAGTCCTGGTTTAATTTCCTGAGAAAGGCATACAAGCGGTGCATGTAGATTCTCACTCCTGTTCCAGCCCCGTCTCCTCCTCCGCACGGCCCGACGACTCCGCTCCGTCACCAGAGAGAGTGTCCAGCCAGTCAGATACCATCTCAGGATTATTAAAAAACCACACCTTTCAACGTGCCTCCACTCTCAAGCGCGCAGGAAACATCATGACATATTTCAAACCTCTATCACGTAGTTTCTTTTTAACTGCCAGAAAATTCAACTGTTGCTTCTGTACTGTCTGCGTGAAGTCCGGGAAAAAGGAGATGGCAGTGTTTTCACTTTGGACAGGGCCACCAACTCTGGCTGTCTGCAGGATAAGGTCTCTGTCACGAAAGTTCAGTATCCTAGCTGTCAGCGGGCGGGGCGGTGCCCCCGGTTTCGGCCTCCCCCCGGGCACCCTGTGCGCGCGCTCCACTGTGAAAAGCTTGCTGAGGCCCTTAGGCTGAAGCTGGTTGAGGATGAGTCCCTCCACAAATAGGTCAGGGGCGGGCCCCTCTGATCTTTCCGGAACACCTATTATTCGTACGTTATTTCTCCGGGCCCTGCTTTCATACTCATCCAATTTGCGTTCCGCTTGCTCATGGGAGGTTCGGAGCACTCGTACTTCCTGCTGGAGCTGGGCAACATCATCAACCAGACTAGAGGTTTTAATGTCCAAGGCTTTGACCTTCTCATTCACCTTAGTCATATCCGCCCGTATAAGATTGACTTCTATAGACACTGTGTCCAGCTTGGCATCCATAGTCTCCATTTGTTGAACCAAGGAGGACTTAACTCCGTCAATAGCACCCATAATGTCTTGTAGCGTGACTTCCCCCTCTTTGTCAGGTCTCGCACCCGAGGTCACTGTAGGGGATCCCGCTCCAGAAAGCGAGTTTTTTGGCTGGGTATAGCGGTCCAGCTTATTGGATTGTGTCGGTTTAGGGGCTCTCTGTGATCTCAAGGGGTTCTTCTCCCCATCCTGCCTGGCCGCCATTTTATCTGCTGTTGTCGTTCAGTCCAGTCGCCCCCATAGGGGCTTCTCTGCCGGCTCTCACTGGATCTTCAGGGCGTCCCTGTGTACCAGGCCTAGTAGGGCCACACCGCACTTTTGCACTTCAGGTCTGCTCAACTGACTCCAGGCCCCTCTATACTCCGCCACTGGAATGACAAGCTGCGCAACAGAATCCACCGGAGGGCTTATCAAGCACCCCCCAAGTTCACCTATGCCACTACAGAGCACAAGAAGTCATTCAGGGGGGGGGCGGGGTGTTGTCCCCACAGCACACTACATCCACTGCCACCATCACACTGCCAGGCACCCTTCCCCACCGTCTTCCTCTGAAGATGCTGCTCCTATGACCCCCAGGCCGGCGCACACTCCGCCCAGGAGGGTGGTGGGGGGGCATCCAGCCGCCCCACCCGCCAGTAATTCAGCCGCCTCCGACGATTTCGCGCCGTAGAGGACCCTATCGGACACTTCCGGTTTCGGGTCCCCAGTGTTATTCAACTTCGGGGCAGCCTGCCTCGCAACTCCGGCCCCCGGTCTCTGCTGTCGGTAGGCCCCAAATCCCGAGCGGGCACAACTCCCGACTGGCACTTCACCGGAGCCCCAGCTGAAGCCCCACTCGCTCCGCTTCACCTCCGCTGCACTATCCCGGGCTCAGGAGGCAAGATGACAGTCAGGATTTCGGGGCCGGCGGACAGACTCGGCAGAGCGGAGAGTCTACGCGGCCATCATGTGCAGGCTCGTAGCTCCTCCCCTGGAGCACTTTGTTGACATGATTCCTTCTCTCCTTTCACAGTGCAGGGCAGAGACATTCGACGCACCACAGGGGATGGAGCCAGCACTGTGGGGGGCAAGCACAGTCCTATTCAGGTCCCAGGTGCACCTCCTCCCTTCCATCTAGATGCATATCTCTCTATTCACCACTGGGCGGACTCATTCTGTCTCCTGGAATCCCCAAGCCCTGTCACTCACAAACCAGACAGTCAATTCACAAACAGCCAAAGGCACACAAAAAGGTCAGACAAGAAAGCAGCCACTTTCTAAAAGTGCCGCTTTCAAACACAGGATTTACAAACCATCCTTCCTAAAAGATGTGTTATTAAATTCAGGGATACCAGACTTTTATGTCCTATCTTGCTCCTATGGGAAGATATGCAGGTAACAACTGTACACAGCATTCCCCATGAAAACAGATGTTTTTTCACTTTCTATAGACCATCTCTTATTCTGTAGGTAAGCCAAGCAATTTTCTTCCAATACCTTTTGGAGATTAAGGCCATGCCCTCTGGGTTTTCGTAATATTCAGGATGGCCAATTGCATTTGCAAAAGATTTAGGGCCATATGTATCATAGAAATTCGCATTCGCAAAGGCCGAAATTCGCAGAATTTCAGCCTTTGCGAATGCGAATTTGCTAAATGGGATGTATGAATGAAAATCCGGTGCAAAATAAGGAATCGCAAAATTTGCGATTCCTTATTTTGCAAATTAATCAATCAATCAAAATCACTTTATTCGATTAATTAATATCATAAAAGTACACAATAAAAAACAGGATGATAAAAACATTAAAAATATAAAAAATTAGCCCAGCAATTTTACATATTAAAAAGTATTTACAGAATGAAGCTAAAAAAATGCTAATTGTCCCTAAGGAATCGCAAATTACCACCAACTTCAAGTTGGTGGTGATTTGCGAATTTCTTGAAAAATGCCTATTTTTTTTATTTTTCAAAGTGCCATGTGACGCACATACATGCCCTTAGGGCATGTATGTGCGCCACATGTGCACCCATGCTTATTTCAGGGGTGCAACAGGGTGTCCTTTGGACACCCCTGCACCCTTGAAATCATTCTCAATTTGCGATTAGCAAATTGCGAATCGCAAATTGCGAATAAATTCCCATTCCTTCCTATGGGCCTCCTGGCCCATAGAAATGAATGGGAAAGCATTCCTTAATTGATTCGCAATTAAGGAATATCAAGAAATCGCAAAAAAAATGTGATTTTCTTGATACATACCAATTAGCGATTCTGAAATAGCAATTTCTTAAAAAACACTATTACAGAATCGCTAATTGGTACCTTGATACATATGGCCCTTAATATATTGGAGCCACGGAATATAGGAAGCTTTATCCAACTTTAAGCAGTCCCTAATAACTTCACGATTAAAACTGGTCTCATCAGAGACCCAGACCTTCCTCCAGAGCAAAATGGGGTTGAATGTAATCACATCCGTCTTAAAAGGCAAACCGAGCTCAGCATGACAAACAAAATTTGCGGTCGAAGTTTGGACAGCTAGCACGTCACATAAAAAGGCATTCTCACATAGTTGTAATGATTGCACTTCCGTAATGCCCCAAATGCCCGCCCCATACAACGCTATCGATAGACACTTTGACTTATATATTTTCAGTAATTCGGATACTGGTCTACACCCCAGTTTTCTAGAAAAGCTGATCGGAGCACCTATAGCTCTTAAAAACACCAGTTTTCTTGCCTGTACGGCAGTGGACAAAGACCTGGTGTGATCAAAATTAATTCCCAAATAAGAAAACCTATTGGTACATTCAACCTTTTCATTTTTGATAAAAATATCGCAACTCTTGGTGATTTTCTTTCCACGTTTCATTATAAAAGTCTTACTGGTGTTCACACTTAGGCCTCTCTATCAGACATAAATGTGGCGAAATTAGTGACTGTTCTTTGTAGGTCTAATTGTGTACTAGCGCAGCATTAGATACTTGGGGATACACCTTGGGCGCACCTTGAGACCCATTTGCAACACCAACTTCCCGCCAATACTGAGAGAAAAAAAAGAGATCAACAGAGCTGACATTGCGGTTCGCTCTCGTGGCAGGGTTGTATAGCCCTTATTAGGATGAATGTGCTGACGAGAGTGTTGTTTGTTTTCCAGGTAGAGCCTCTTAACAATTTACCTGGATGTCCTGAGACAACTGCAACAGACCTCTGTGGACTTTATATAAAAGGGTAAAAAATATAGAAGCCCGCCTACCAGCCCTGAGAAAGGGAGCTCTGGGGACATTGATTTTTTTTAAACCTATTAACAAGCAAATCTATTAGAATGGCCTACTTTAGAATAAGAGTGCCAATGGTGCTGTATTGATCATCACTAGGCAGGGGCTAACTCTAGGAAATTCCGTGGCAAAAACTGAGGTGTAGGATTACCAACTTAACACGGTCCCCCATAACTAAGACAACACTACAAATATGGAACACAATAGGATAATATCTAGGGCTCATGAAACATCCAGCCCAATTTACACCCCCGTTTTTTAACCTAGGGGCTTATTTACAAGGCCCTTGCGCCACTTTTGCATCATTTTTAACATGGAAAAAGTGACGCAAAAGTGGCGCAAGGGGCTTGTAAATCTGCCCCCTAGAATTTGCCCAGCTGAAAAGGCCTTTAAGCAGCCGAGAACGGTAAAAGCCCATTAAAATAGGTGATACATTCCATGGTAATAAAATAAAATACTGTAAACAAGTAAAGAGAGACTTTGCTTTGGGAGAAAAGGAATTCAATAGATACACTGAGATTATCCTCTAAATTCTTCTGAAAGGAATTAAAGAGGCAGCTACCCATCCACTTATGGACTTTGAAAAGTGACTAAAAAGAGTATCAGAGGACACTTGTATGAGCTCTTGGATATACAAGCTGCTACTAAAGAGCTAACAACCATAAAATGTGGGGCACAGATCAGTTGGGAAAAGAAACTGGGGATGGAATTTCCACCGGAGTAATGGAACCCCATATTCTGCGATGCCATACAATGGAATCACACATGTACAGTGCAGGTCAGCAGCTAGTATTATTCTGCTCTGTGGGCAACTTACCCCACACAGGCTTCATTTGATAAATGAAAATGCTTCAAAACGTGGCTGTTTAGATGCAACATATACTTTGGGCCACTCCGAAGGTGACAATGTTCTGGGAAAATATCCTGAACAATGCAGACGAGATAATCAGTGCTTAAGTCCCCAGATCCCCAGTCAACATCATGCTAGGCTGGACGGCAAGTCTTAAATGTAGTAATCGGGGAACACGAAAATGCGAGCAAATGCTTTACTGCTGACTGCAAGACTGTGGGCTATATGTACAATGAAGTGTAGGAGAGAGGCGTTAGCCTTCTTGGCTTAATGCCTCTCTCCTCCACGATTGAAACGCAAGGCCGCACAATATTTATAAGAATGTGGTGCAGCCTTGCGTTTCCCCTGCGATGATGCTAAGTTTAGCAACTTAGCGCCAACGCACGCACCCTTGCATCAGAGTGCAAGGGTGTTTGCGTGCAGGGGAGGATGGTTATGTGTAGGAAGGTGTCCCTTCCTGCACATCAGCAATCCTAGAAATGCTATCCTGTCACTTTCATGCATGCTGCTACATGCAGCACACATGAAAGTGACAAAATGGCATTTGAAAAAAAGTTTGTTTATGTGCAGATAGGTACATCTTCCTACACGTAACCAAACAATGGCATTTTGCTTTGTCCACGTGTGCTGCACAAGCAGCCCACATGGAAAAAGCAAAAACTAGGAGAAATATTTAATTTCTCCTCATTTCGCCATCTTAAGACCCGTTTTTACCTGGTCTTAAATTTGGCGCTGCCTCCTATGTACACCACCCTTGTACATAGGGGGCAGCGTCAAAATGAATGGGTGTTAACACCCACTGCCCACCCCTTTCACGCTAACCATAGCATGAAAGGGGGCCTTATGTATAAGGCAGCGTTAAGCCACATTAAGTGACATAGGGCCATATGTATAAACAAAGGAAATTGCGATTCTCAAATTGCGATTTTCAGTGAATCGCAATTTGAGAATGTAAATAAGAAATCGCAAAATATTAGCAATTCCTAAAAATTAACAGAATTTGTGTGCAACCTCGATATTAGTGATTCCTTATTTGCAAATTCGCAAATAAGAAATCGCAAAATTAGAGAATTGGCAATTCAGGTGCTGCTTGATGACATCACACCCAAGAAGTGTGACTGCCCATGCTTTTCATGATTGCCTGAGGCTGTGTGAGAGGCTGGGAGGAGAAGCAGACCACTTTGGACTGCAACAGCACCCAAACCAAATGGATCCCCAGCAGAAGGAGAAGTATAAGGAGGAGGCTGGAAGGATGAGGAATTATAAGTTCAGTGAGAGGGAGCAGGAGGTTCTAATTAAAGAAATGATCCTGAGCCATGAGTTGCAGTTTGGGAGAAAATCCCTTCATGTTTCAGAATCCACAAAACGAAAATTATGGCTGGACATCGAGGTAAAGGATAATGCCATTGGTGTAACCCAGCGCTCCGTTGTTGACCTACGCAAGCGCTGGTATGATATGCGCTCCAGGTCCAAGGACACGGTGTCAACCAGGCTTGCGGAGGCGAAGAAGACTGGCGGGGGAACATCCACTGAGACTGCATCCACGC
This sequence comes from Lissotriton helveticus, assembly GCF_964261635.1. NCBI lineage: Eukaryota > Metazoa > Chordata > Amphibia > Caudata > Salamandridae > Lissotriton > Lissotriton helveticus. The sequence goes on along the minus strand of NC_136061.1, from coordinate 1,726,903,722 downwards.
CCCTTAAGGAGTTGGTTGAGTCTACCCTACCCCCTGTGAGTATCAGTGGTGTTGCTGACATCAACAGCTCTGACCCTCCAAACACCAGACAAGGTAAGATGCATGCCAAATAAGCCCTGACACTTTACCAACTCAATCACACACTCAGAAATGCACCAACTACAAAGTAACAATGAAACTCCATTCCACTTTTTCCAGCACACACAGCAATGCATCATGGGAGATGTAGTCACACGGATTATACAGTGGAGCAATGAGACACTGCAATGTAGAATCAGTAGAAGTAAATTAATAAAGGCAAAACACGCTAGACAGCACTTAGCTAACCCAAAATCAGAAAACATTATTCAGTGAACAATGTGAAGCAGAACACACAATCAAAATGTGCCTTTTCATTTACAGTTCAACCTGAAACACAGGTTGACCATTCAGCAGCTGAGTAGGCAGCACACACTAAGGACAAGGCATGGCAAGAAGACACAGAGCAGACGACACTGCCAATACCTGTCCCAGGGAGACAGCGTAAGATTGTGCCTCAACTTCCACTGTTAGAGGGAGAACCAGAGTCCCTAGGGGATGAGGCCCAGCGAGACCAGGAACAGCGTGCACAACAGGTCCATGATCAGACCACTGTGCACGATAGTGAAGAAACATGCAGGAGATGCAGGCCAAGAGCAACCACCAGCGCAGCTGCTGTAGAGGATCCTACAGTGTTTTCCAGCCTGGAAGGAACCATGGTTAAGGTACAGCGCCTGCAAACAAAATCAATTAGGTCAATACACAGGCAGCTGGTGTCTGTTAACCATAACCTGAATGACATGAAGGAGGGCACTAGAGAAATGACGGGCGCAATTAAAGAACTCTGTGCCACCATGAAAAGAGACTAGGCAGACAGACGTAGAGGGAGACAACGTCTCTACAGCTGTCTGGACATGAATTGCAAGGTGGTCAACCGCCTGTCTAATGCCACTTCCGTGCTGTCACACCGCTCAGTTAGCATTCAGGTCGAAATGGCACACTGTACCCAGGATGTGGCCAAAGGGTTGGTACCGGTGACATACGCAGGAGAACAGCTGCAGACAGCTACCATAGGTGACACAGGTCTCCTGGGCTAAGGGGATAGTGAGGAGCTCTGAAGCTGAAGCAGCATCACCCCACCAATTGCCGAACACAGACGGCGCAGTGTGAGGCAGGGAGCAACACCGGATGGCTCAACAGAGAGCATTCAGCACCCTGAGCGTGCAACAGCAGGACGTGCACACAAGAAATAAACTGTCCCTACAGCAGAATGCCAATGGGTGAAGTAACCCATTGCATGTAGACCTTTGTTTAGCCTTCATCCAGGCACTGTGGACATGACATGTGCAATAGATTGTGACATGCATATAGTGTGTTTTTAGGCTGTGTGACTGATATTTACCTGCAGGTAAAGTAAAATAAAACACAGTCTTGCACAAATCAACTTTTCCAGTGTGTCATCATTACTCACCTAGAAATAGTTTTGTGTTATCTCATCACGTCTCTGTCAGCCCGCAGCTGCCCCTACACCACCTGCTTGTCTGCAACATGGACCTGGGCCCTCATCCTCAGATGAATCTGTGTCAGTAAGTTCAACTGGTATACATACCTTTTCTAGCAATGTTGTGGAGCATGGCACAAGTAGCCACAATCTTGCAGCAGGTCTCTGGGCTGTATAATAGTGCTCCTCAACTTTTATGCAGGCAGCAGAACCTGCTCTTCAGTATCCCAAATGTCCGCTCAATTACACAACTAGTTGATTTGTGTGCGCAATTGTATCTTCGCTCCTTTGGATTAGCTGGATTGAGGTACTGTGTGAGGATGAAATCTTGTGCGCATATGCACTGTCACCTACAGGATATAAAATATGCTGTTAATCACTGTCCTCTCACTTCAGGCCTTAACTGTATGTTAGAGTGTTAGACATACATTTACCTATCAGGTAGCCCTTGCCAAATTTGCCATCAGTGAGAAGTGTGTATATCCCACTGACTCTAAATATAAATGAGTTGTGTGTAATGCCAGGGTATTTTGCAACTATATCCGTTATGATATATTTAGCATTTCAGATGATCTGTATATTGATGGAGTTATATGATTTGTGGTACCTGAATACATACTCATTGTTTGAGAGGGGTGAGAGGGCTACATGGGTTCCATCTAAACAGCCAATGACATGGGGAAATTGGGCAATCTGGTAGGAGTCCTGTTTTGTTTGCTGTACTGCCTGTTGTGTGGTGGGGAATTGGATATGATGATGTAGCCTCTGTACCATTGCATCCATGAATGCATGGAAGAAGCACAACAGGCAACTCTGGGAGACCCCTCCTGCTGATGCTATCACCCTCTGGAAACTGCCTGATTCCAGTAAGTGCAGTGAACACAGAACCTGCACATGTGGTGGAATGGTTTGGATCCTACGGGTTGAGTGTTCAAGCGTGGGTTTTAGCTCATCAATCAAGTCCATAATTGTAGCTGAGTCCAGCCTATACTTCTCATGGATCTCTTCCTCTGTCTGCTGGAACGGAGTGATGCGCACTCTGAATATCTCTTCCTGGCACCTCCTTCTCTGTTCTGCAGCTTGAATTCGCATCCTCCTGGCTATCACATACAGCGCTGCCATTGTGGAAGTTCATGTTGCATTGTGGGCCAGTTTAAATAGGTTGCACCTGTTTGCCACCTGCTTTGAGTTGGAGGTAAAATGAATGTGCACAATTGCAAATTTTGTAAATTCGCAATTTGCGACTTTTTTTATACATATCTTTGCGAATTCGCAATTTGCGATACCGCTTTTTTTCGATTATTGCAAATTGTTTGTCACTATTTGCGTAATCACAAAATTTATTTCCAGATTTGTAGTATTGAAAAATAAAGATTAGCTAATTTTGCGAATACCTATTTTGCACTGCGATTGTCTGTTATATATCGGAGGTGGCTATTTTGCTATTGTAAACACAGTTTTGTGAGATTCGCAGAGTTTGCGCCCTCAAAATAGCTTGATACATATGCCCCATAACTCTGCCTTGTACATAGGGCGCAGCCCCTATCGCCACCACAATGTCAATATAGGTGACGTTGTGGTGGCGATAGGAGCTTGTACATATGCCCCTGAGTACCCTTCCCATGTGGAGTAAACCGCTTGTTCCTTCCATAAGAGATTAGTACAACAGACTCTGGCAGTTTCTGAGCATTAAAAAGATCACCTCAGTGCTACACTGTGAAGATCAGAGGTTTTACAAAACGTTGTGACCCAGTATTGCATTTCTTTGCTAAAGTCTATAGAGCCTAGATCTCTTCGAGTCCCACAGACAATTACACTCTAAGTGGAGCTCTTCTGGAAAGAATGATACGCAAGGATTGATGTCAAAGGGAGTGTTGTGGTATATTATATTGGTAATGTGTTAACTGTGTTATTGTTTCTAAAAATGCAATAAAAAGAATTGAAACATGAACAGTGAATTTCATGCCTTTACTTGTTGAAGGACCTTCTTCTCCAGAATTTGTTTAAAATGTTTACGTGTTTTCACTTTTCTTGTTCACTGTGTCAAACAATTCTCTTTTACATAGTGGTTCATAGCAATTCGAAAATGTGCATATTTGTCCATTCACATAATCATTTTTATCCCATAAAAACTTCCTTTATCTCCGAACTCTACAGATTCCTCATGTTTTTGGAGATATTCACACATTTTTAATTAAGTCTGAAACCTTCTCAAGCCTTTCCTCTTCATTAATTTATTTTTCCAATTCCATTATCTCTTTTTCCAATTTCTCATTTTCCAAATTTTATATTTAATCAATGTCTCAATCTTCCACCGTGAACAAGCCCTGATGTCATCACCCCAATACTGGAGCACTTGCATTCCAATAGCTCAACACTAGGAAGATTCTCAGTCCTTTAAGAACTCGTTTTGCAACCAAGTATCTGTTCAATGTTTCATCTCATTAAATAAAGAATATAATTATTGTTAGAAATAAGGGTCCCTAGTTGTCAGTGGTATGCACCCTGTTCAACTAGGGACCCTTCCTTCTACTCAGGACCTAACACGTAGATAACCCCTGCTCACCGCCTTGGTAGCTTGGCACGAGCAGACAGGCTTATCGCGGGGGCAATGTGTAAAGTATTTGTACATAATACACACAGCAACACATTAAAATGCTACAAATGGACACCACACCAGTTTAGAAAAATAAAGTATCTTTATCTAAACCAAACAATACCAAAACGGCAAAAGGTCAACATACACAACTCAAAATATGACATTTAAAAGGTTTCAAGAAATTCTGTCGATAGAAAACTATGAATGCTTGATTTTAACACAAAGTTCCTCAAATGCAACAACATCCACAAGGCAAAACAGCTGCAGAGGAGGAAAGCATAAAAAAACACAGTAATGCATCAGTTCCTGAGTCCCTGGGGAGGCAATACAACAGTTCTGCTGCACACAGGAGAAGTGATACATCGAATCCGAACTGTAAGGGGAATTAATGCGTCAATTTTCCAAGCAAATCTGGTCTGCAGGTATTGCATCGGAAAAACTTTCAGTACAGGTGCAATGCGTGAGAAACTTCAGGCGCTACGGGCGCTGCGTAGATTTCCATAGCCGCTGACTGGTGATGCATCGATTCTTTTAGCCGCACAGCGGGACCTGCGTTGGAGTCGATGTGTGGCCGTTTATCAGGCCGGAGGCAGACATTGCATTGATTTCTTCGGCCGCACAAGACTATGTGTTGGAATTTTTGTCCTGCACGGCGGTGCTGCTTCGGAAAATTCAGTCGCAAGAAGAGCGAAGCATCAATTTTGTAGAATTTCTTCAGTTCTTCACAGCTTTCTGTAGCAAGAACCAACTCTAGGTGCCTAGAACTGGAATAGGAACCCCAAAGCAGGTCAGAACGTCCAGCAGTGGAGTTAAAGAAGGCTGTAGGTTAAGTCTTTGTGTCCCTGAGACTTCAGCACAGAGGGCAAGCACACACAAGCCCTTGGAGACTCTTCTCAAGCAGTTTTCACAGAAAAGCCAAGTCTTTGTCCTTTCCTTGTCAGAAGCAGCAGCTGCAGGCCAACCCAGCAAAGCAGCACACGGTATAGGGGCAGTCTCCTCCTCAGAGCTCCTTCACAGAGGTTCCCCTTAATTCCAGAAGTAATCTAAAGTTCTGGGTTTTAGGTCAAACTACTTATACCGCTTTTTCCCCTTGAAGTCTTTGTTCAGAAAGTCTCTCTTGCTCAATAAAACAAGTTTGGTCTACTTTCATTATAGAGGGTGCAGACAGAATTGTGCAGAGCAGCCAAAGCCTATTCAGGTGTCATGTCAGTGACAACTCCTCCCACCACTGTAGCCCAGGATGGCCCATCAGCATATGCAGGGCACACCTCAGCTCCCTTTGTGTGAGTGTCTGAAGTGAATGCACAAACAGCCCCTATCAGTCTAAAACCGAACGGTGAACCCACAAGTAGGCAGAGGCACACAGGATGGTTGAACAAGGAAATGCCCACTTTTGAACTGTTGCAAAAAGAACAATTGATGGACAGAATGCAGAACAATATCATACATTCACCCCAGTACAGAGATATGGGCCTAAATCCATATTTTTTTTGCTCCGCATGCCATTCCAGTTTGAACCCAACCATGTGCAAATCAGTCTTGACCCTGTGCCCAATGTGAACAGTGCAGCACGAACTGCCAAGCCAGGTACTCCCTGGACTAGAAATAAGCATCCTAGGACCGGTTTTGCGGTTTCACGCCTCATCAGCCAGGACAGCTTGACTTGACTCCAGTGGCATGGAGAGCTCGGGTTCAACGACTGGGCATATCCGCCCCACTAGGGGTGACAAATGCAAAAAGAACAATTGAATGACAGAATGCAGAACAATGTCATACATTCACCCCAGTACAAAGATCTGGGCCTAAATCGATTGTTTTTTGCTCCCCATGCCATTTCAGTTTGAACCCAGCCATATGCAAATCAGTCTTGACCCTGCGCCTAGTAGGGACAGTCCAGCCTGAACTGCCAGGCCAGGTCCTCCCTGGTTTAGAAACAAGCATCCTAGGACCAGTTTCGGAGTTTCACCCCTCATCAGTCAGGACAGCTTGACTCCAGGGGCATGGAGAGCACGTGACCCACATCTGGGGATACCGGTCCCACTCAGAGTGACAAATGCAAAAAAGAACAATTGATGGACAGAATGCAGAACTATGTCAGACATTCACCCCAGTACTGAGATCTGGGCCTAAATCCATCGTTTTTTGCTCCCCATGCCATTCCAGTTTGAGCCCAGCCATATGCAAATCAGCCTTGACCCTCTGCCTAAAAGGAACAGTCCAGCCCAAACTGCAAGGCCAGGTCCTCCCTGGACTAGAAATAAGCATCCTAGGACCGGTTACGGGGTTTCACCCCTCATCAGCCAGGACAGATTGACTCCAGGAGCATGGAGACCACAGGACCCACTTCTGGGCATACCCGTCCGACTGGGAGTGATAAAGGCAAAAAGAACAATTGATGGACAAAATGCAGAACAATGTTACACATTCACCCCAGCACAGATATCTGGGCCTAAATCCATCGTTTTTTTTCCTCACCATGCCATTCCAGTTTGAACTCAGCCATATGCAAATCAGTCTTGACCCTGTGCCCAATGGGAACAGTCCAGCCCGAACTGCCAGGCCAGGTCCTCCCTGGACTAGAAATAAGCATCCTAGGACCGGTTTTGGGGTTTCACCCCTCATCAGCCAGGACAGATTGACTCCAGTGGCATGGAGAGCATGGGACCCATGACTGGGCATACCGGTCCCACTCAGGGTGACAAATGCAAAAAGAACAATTGATGGACAGAATGCAGAACAATGTCATACATTCACTCCAATACAGATTTCTGGGTCTAATTCCATCCTTTTTTTGCTCCCCATGCCATTCCAGTTTGAACCCAGCCATATGCACATCATTCTTGACCCTGTGCCCAATACGAACTGTCCAGCCCGAATTGCCAGGTCAGGTCCTCCCTGGGCTAGAAAGAAGCATCCTAGGACTGGTTTCAGGGTTTCACCCCTCATCAGCCAGGACAGCTTGACTCCAGGGGCATGGAGACCATGGGACCCACATCTGGGCATATCCGTCCCACTGGGAGTGACAAATGCAAAAAGAACAATTGATGGACAGAATGCAGAACAATGTCATACATTCATCCCAGTACAGATATCTCGGCCTAAATCCATCATTTTTTTCCTCCCCATGCCATTCCAGTTATGAACTCAGCCATATGCAAATCAGTCTTGACCCTATGCCCAATGGAAACAGTCCATCCCGAACTGCCATGCCTGGTCCTCCCTGGGCTGGAAACAAGCATCCTAGCACTAGTTTCTGTATTTCATGTAGAGCACAGGATCACTCGGGTTGAACAATTGATGGATAGAGTGCAGAACAATGTCATACATTCACCCCAGTACAAAGATCTGGGCCTAAATACATTGATTTTTGCTCTCCATGCCATTCCAGTTTGAACCCAGCCATATGTAAATCAATCTTGACCCTGTGCCCTTGAGGCACAGGGTCCAATCTGATTTGCATATGGCCAGGTCTAAACTTGGGTGGCATGGTGAGCAAAAGAATGATTGATTTAACCCAAATCTCTTGACTGGGTGTGATTGTTTTGATTTGTTCTGCATTCCGTCCATCAATTGTGTGTCTTTTGCTTTATTGTCTTAAGTGCACCGGGTATGCCCAGACATGGGTCCGGGGCTAACGGTGCCACTGGATTCAAGCTATCCTGGCTGATGAGGGGTGGAAACTGGTCCCAGGGTGCTTTTTCCAGTCCAGGGAGGACCTGGCTTGGTAGTTCGGTCCTGGACTGTTCCCATGAAGCACAGGGTCTAGTCTGATTTGATAATAGCCAGGTCTAAATTGGGGTGCCATTATGAGCTAAAAATGATGGATTTAACCAAGATTTCTTGGCTGGGGGTGAATGTTTTGATTTGTTCTGTATTCCGTCCATTAATTGTGTGTCTTTTGCTTTCTCGCCCTAAGTTCTCAGGCATGGGCCGGGGCTCACTGAAACCGGTCATAGGATGCTTGTTTCCAGTCCAGGGAGGACCTGGCTTGGCAGTTCAGGCTGGACTGTTCCCATGAGGCACAGCGTCAAATCTGATTTACATATGGCCAGGCCCAAACCGGGGTGGCTTGGTGAGCAAAAGAATGATGGATGTAACCCCGTCACTTGACTGGGGGTGAATGTTTAGAATTTTTCTGCATTCCGTCCATCAATAGTGTATCTTTTGCTTTCACTTTCTAACAATGGCATTTGCAAACACCCAATTCAAAAAACACCTTTACTAAAATGTGTGTTATTAAATTCTGAGGTCAGAGAGTCTAAACTTCAAATGTCTGGCTGTTCCCAGTTGAAAGTTACACTTGTAAAATGTTACAAGACAGTTCCAATAATAGTCTATGGGAGAGCTAGTCCTTGCAATAGTAAAAAAAAGAAATACACAGTATTTCACTTCAGAACATGTTAAACATACCAGTACATGTCCTACATTTAACATACAATGCACCCTGCCCATGGGGGTATGTTGGGTCTACCTTAGGGGTGACTTACATGTAAGAGAAGAGAAGGATAGGGCCTGGCACTTGGCTTGGGTGCACTTGCTAGGTCGACATGGCAGTTAAAAACTGCACGCGCAGACAGTGCAGTGGCAGGTCTGAGTCACATGTGAAAGGCTACCAGGGTGGGCTGCACAATCAGTGCTGCAGGCTTACTTAGTAGCATTTGATTTACAGGCCATGAGCACACACAGAGCACTATACTAAGGACCTACCAGTTTATCAAATATGGCAATAATGGATAATCAATCATAATCATAACTTACACAGGGATCACTTGCACTGATCAGCAGTGGCAAAGTGACCAAAGTACCTAAACCAGCAAAAACGAAATCCAGCACCCAGTCAAAAATACAGAAGGTAGAGGCGAAAAGTCAGGGGAAACCACACCAAGGATACCAGGTCTAAGAATTATAATACCAGACATTCGAATAAATTCCCTGTTATATTAATTAGATTGCCGACATTTGTAGTGGCCTTATACGCAACAATTCTTGATTTCTATGACTCCTGTTGGTTCTATAACCCACTAGAGACTAGCAAAAAAGGAACTTTACATGGTTGTCTGGTGTTATAACGATATGTTCAATGCAATGAGATTTAACATTTTGGCCATAGCCTGATGTAATGTATTCTAAAGCACTATTGATATATGAAAGATTTTTCATATAGCCTTCTTGATGATTGAAATTACTTTTATATCAGAGTTAGGAATCTTAGACAATGCATGGACCACGAATTCCAAAACACTGGAATAGAAAAGGGAGAAAGACTATATGTAAAACATTGAAATGTAACAATTAATTGGATATCTACCAAAACCCCGGAATAAAAACGCGTTGGCTAAAAACATAATGAAATGTTTTCTAAAACACTGGAAAGATATGAAACAATGTTCATACAGCTTTTCTCAATATTGCTATGAGTTTTGTTGAAAGTACTAATAGGACTATGAATCCTAAACCATGCATGGACTGTGAATCCTAGAAAACTGAGCAATAGAAATAGGAGAAACACCATATATACAAAACATTGAAACTAAAGAAAGGACTTGATATGTGAGCAAGAGCCTAGGCGAAAAGTGTTGCATGTGTGATTGCCTGCAGGACCTATGAATTGGAATAAATATTTGCTTAACCATACCCCAGAATGTTGCCTAATCATGGTTACAATCAGTGCAGAAGTGGTTCCTCTAAGAGTTTGGAACCGCACTAAATGGCTACGCATTGCAGCAACCTGGAACCAAGTCAGATGGATATATATGCATGTGTACTTGAAATAGCAAAAACTACCATTTTATCAAGGTGCTTGAATATGACCGTAAGGCTGCAAAAGGGTTATCTGCATTCGGTTATTTTGAGCCATCACTTTACCCAGAAAGTAATATGTTGTTGCTTCCAAGCTGGTAAGTAGTTGTGTCATGGACATCTTGTCATTCCTTGTATGTCATAAGTTGTCTAGTTAGTCATCTCAGGTTACCATTGGAAATGCTGCAAAAATTACGCTGCCCCAACGCAAAAATCAAAGTAAATCTGACCGCACTATATGCAAAGTCATCATCAATACCATGCAAGTCTTTAGTCTTATTTTGAAAGTGAATAATGTAATGATGTATCACTGGGGCGGTGTCAGGAATATAGGCACAACACTTGACCCCTATACTGGCACAGATGCCATCTTTTGCTGTTAATGACAGCTCTCTTGGCAGCAAATTGGGGCCCAGCTGTATTATGATTTTGTGATGGGGCTGCATCACTTTTGTGGGCAGCCTTAGCACAAAATCATTTTTTGCATTTACTATGCTAAGCAAAGCCAGTTTGCGTGGCTTTGCATGGTTTAGCAAATACAAAGTAATGCAATGCAGTGCGTGCCACTGCCTTGCGTTACTTTACATGAGATAGGTCTTACATGGGTCGAACATAGGTGTTCGCATGCATCCACCCAGGTATTTTGATGCAAACACAGATTTACAAAGACTTTTAAACCTGGGTTCACGCCTTAATGGTGCTACTATCCAACATAATTGTTACGAGGAGAAATATCTTTATTTCTCCTCATTACTTCCTCTTTCAATGTGTGCTGCTTTCTGCATTCTGCTGCATACATAGAAAGATAAATGCCTCCAAGGATTGGTTTTGTCTAGGAATATGTCCCTTCTGCACAAAAACAACCCTGTCCATAACGCAGGCACCCTTGCACCAGGGTGCAAAGCATTGCTGGCTTTAGAGATGCAGGCATCCAGTGCAACAATCTTTTTTGGCGCCCCCTCCCCCCATGACCTCCTTCTCCACAGATTTCCTCACTACCATCTTCCAACAGTGCCCCTCATCTCTCCATAGCCCTCTCTTACAAGCATTTCATTTGTTTTATAATGGAGCACATACAAGTGAAGTGTGTCAGAGCACTTTACATCACACACACATTATACAGTGATCATGAATCATGCACGTGTACATCAGTCTATAGGAAATGTTACATAAGACAAAAGGATTACAAGATGTAGCAATCACATGTCATCTATACTAGTTTTCAGTTTATTTTAAAAGTGTTTGACCCAGAGAAACACAAATTTGGGATTTAAAACTTACCACAGTGGTTGGGGTTGACTTCATTAATAAGAATGTATTTCTATTCAAACAAACCATTCTAGCACCTTTAGAGTAATTAAAGACTGGGGGAAAAATATAACTTTCTAACCCTCTACCATGCAGTTTCATGCAGCTCTTTGATGGCAGCTCATAGCTCACTGTGCAATATTAGGATTCTAACTCATCATGAACTGCAAATAAAAAGGAATCTCTGTGGCAAAAACAGTAACCCACTGACATAGCCACATAAAATACAGTTCTGTGATCTACATAGTACACATTCTTTGCAGCAGGTATATTAACCATCTGTGCTACTGTATGATGAGGCAGCATTGCCACTAGACAAAACTCCAATCTCTCTCCAGCAGGAACATTAATCACCAGAGTTATCTTGGCCTTTTTAATTGATACCTGAAAACTGCTGGACACACAAGGTACTCTGCAGCAGGTGCTTTTCAAACCATAAGTTATTTCTAAACACAGCACATCCCAGCTGAGTACCAGGTGCGGCTGTACTGGTCACACAGTCCTAAAGCAGGCACTGCACCTGGCCGCCGTTAAAATTATATAATACAGCAATATTATGGGTTCAGTGGGCCTCTCAGGCCTCTGGGTCCTGGTGTAACTGCATTTGCCACACCAATGGAAGCTGTAATCCTTTCGTTCAATTTATTTGTACTGTGATGATCCTAAATTTTGCACTAAATCACCTATGATCCGTATAATGAATGTATTTAGACTATTTGACCGGTTAAAATTTTAATATGTATGTAATGTATTTTACATTGTGCTTTTATGGGTACTGTGGTACCCGAATAAAGATTGACTGACTGACTGAATTATGTGATAAAGCAGGGATTGAAGTGTGCAAATAGATGCACTTCTAGTTTCCACCTAATCAGAGAAAAATACCAACAGACCTGTCAACTCACACGGTGGCACCGCGTGTCTCACTATTCGGTCTCCCTTCACACAGTCACACGCCTAAATCACACTGTGGAAGGGAAAACGAGCTGAAAACCACAGTAAGCAGTAGATTTGCAGCTCATTTTCGGAGGTTGTAAGGCAGCCGATGTCCATAAACGATGTGAAAACACCCAGGACATCGACAAAGCCTTGATGGCCGTTTGTTTGTTTATGTTTTTTGGAGAGGGCGGGGGCTTCGTAAGGGGCAGAGTGCCTCTTAATGAGCTCTCGGTACCATGCCTGCCCCCTCCTCACACGGTGAAAATATTATGTAAGTTGGCAAGTACGAACCAGGCATTGGTTCACATTTTAAAATTCTGCAAGGGCTGAACACAGTGCTTAATTATAACTTTATATATATCTGTCTGTTTACTTTAAAGCTCAACTGCTGCCGATGAACCAGTCTGACCTTTTTATTCTGCCGAGAGCCGCTCTCCATGCCACTGCCAATGTCAAAATCAATTAAAAAAACCAACAAAAGAAACTATCCAAGTAAGAGGTTTTCTTTACCTCCTAGGCAAGCTCCCTACGCAAATAATCAATTCACTTAGGTGCACGGTCCGGCGTTCACACTCACTCATCTGTGCATGTGTGATCTGTTAACGCCATTTTCTCTCTTTTATTTCTCTGAGGATCAACGTTGTGGAAATGAAAGAGGCACAACAGTGCTCAAAGAGCTGACTTTTCGACAAAATTAAAATAAAAGCGTGCAGCGTGCTGTGACGTAGTGGGTGAAATAGGGGAGGGCATTAAATAGAAAAGTGCTCACCGACCTTTAAAGCAGACCATGTAACAACACCAGTAAAAGGTCCAGTCGTTTAGGGAGGTAACAAATGCAGACAAGGCGGTACCAAGGAGGGACTAACAAGCCAAATAACCACTCATAAACCAGCGTTTACGAAGGACAATGACACAAGCCAATTAAAAATATGAGTGGAGAGTGGGCGGGCTTCAAAGACAGTGCAATACTGCATGCATCACAGCAGTGTATGCGTTGCTCAGGCTCGACCTAAAAATTGCCAGTCAGACCAATCAAGGGATGAGATATCTGTGACACTTTGCACTAACTGAATCTCAGGCTGTAGCTGTGTCAGGGTGAGGGGTTGCATTCTTGTTCCTTCTCTGTCATGCAATGCAGAACCGGGAGCTCTTCAGCTAGCTACCTGACTTCTTCCAGTTCTCTAGTCCTCTTGCAATGTGATGTGTGAACCCAGAAGAGCAGTCCACTCTAGTTCACAGCTCAGTAATTGATGAGCATACTTTGATGTGGGTCTCACCGCGTGAGACGCAGCACCAACTTTCTTTGGTGTATTTTTACTTGGAACCAGACAGATTGCAAGTGTTGTCAAGACCCATGTGGAAGGGTGGGGAGCTCTTAAGCCTGCAGGCTACTAAGTAGTACACAGTTCTTGTACTATTGATTACTTGAAGTGACAGCCTGAAAACATACAAACCAACTCCAATACGAAATGGCAGGAGCATCAATGGGGTATCTGAATTAAGTCAATTGGGCCATGCACAAACAGGGTTTTTAGGTTCTCAGAAGGAATGAGTGCACTACCTAGTGTGAACGTGTGAGTGAGGAGAGAAAACTGGTAGGGTAGTGATGTGGAGAGGCGAGCGGATAAGACCCCTTAACCGTTCAGAATGCAGGTTAGAAAACTAACATGCACTACAGCAAAATACTACAAAGCCCTCGCACACACAAGTAAATTGTGACCCTTAGTAGGCAAATAGGAACAACAGACAGTAATTAGAGCAAATTAAGGCAACAATATCCAGGACTGTAAATGTAGAAATCAGGTGTAGTTTTAATGGTTCCAAACAAAGCCAGCCGACACGTGTTTCGTCGCATGGAAACAAGTTACTGCGACTCTTCAGGGCTGGGAAAGAATTACAATAGTATGGGTACAACGTTTCTACAGTAAAAAGGGCATATGTACAAATATACACAATTACTGACTCTTTAACATAAATTTACGCCAAAAGGATAAAAGGATAAAAAAGTAACACTTTGTGTGAAAAATGGAAACTGATAAGAAAAGTGTCGTTAAGATGTCCCAAAACGCACCAGAGTGAATGGATAAAGAGCTAGAATCAAAAGGCCCATAAGTTTAGCAGATTGCACTTAATGCAGAAAAATAGGGCTCCTCCATATACAATCAAATTATAAACCCAAACACACGTGATGTGAAAGAGTAACCGAAAACGAAAAAGAAGAACCGCAAGAGCGAAGAAAAGGATGATAACAGCGGAGAAGAAGTGTTAAGACATAGCAAACCGCTAAAGGCAGTCCGTCAGTATTGTGTATAAGTAGGCATGCATGAGAACTCCATGTGCAAGAAAAAAGATCTGAATATACACAAAAGCGCATACCTAACGACACGACCTAAAGAAACGTCACTCTTGGTCGAAATAAGTTGTGTAGGTATCAAATGGCTACTGCAACAGAGAAGAATACAAAAGGGGAAAACAGCGTATTAAAAATCACTGTGTTTGGAAAACTTAAGGGAAACAGGGAAGGAATGCATCGCAATGTGATCACAAGTCATTGTCACGATTGAAGCAAAAACAAATCTCTTTAGGGAAGTCTAGTAAAATTACAGGCCAAACGTTACTAGTCTAGATGAAATCTCTCACCTTAGTTGACAATAGTGGTTTTTAAAGGTCAGCTATCCAAAATTGCTGAAAATACGATCCTAAGATTAGAATTTCTGATTCCTAAAGAAGGGAGTCCAGGTGTGGTGGTACACTCTTATGATAAAGTAAAAGGAACATTGTTGCTAATGGGAGCCAACGCCTAAAGATACGTACTAATCGCGTGCTGGTCAATGACCAAAAGCATTTGCACTTTTACGTACTAATGTACAGTAATGTTTATTAAATTACACTAGAATCTGAAATGTGTTACATTCAAAGTGCTTTGACCAATTACAATGTCTCAGATTTTATGCTATTATGTCGGATTGTCTTATGTAATTAATCTTATGTTAATGTATAACTTGTAAAGTGTTTTATAACAATTACAGTGTATCAGGGAACACCCTATAACGTTTAATTATCGTACACAAACAATTCCTTGTACAACAGAATTTCTTGTAAAAGTCACGTTGAGTAGGGTGAGGTTTAATTTTCTCCCCCCTTCTTTCCTTTTTTCTACTCTTCTGTCTGTTCTGCATGACACTTCGAAACTCCGTTTTGAATGCGGCACTACAACTCAGCATCTAGTGACACTGATGAATTCCCATATTATCAACTTGATGCATAGCATTTACGTTTTTAACGTCTTGCAATTTTATAGAAACAACCCACTTTTTGTGTTTCTTTGCCTATGCCATCGGTGGTTTTTCAACCAGGATACCCCCTTTTCTATGTCTCTCACCTTGCACTTTCCGCTCTAGGGCTGACTATATTGCATTAGTTCCCGTTCTAGTTGTTTAACGATTTGATCTATTTAATCGCTTCCGTTTCCGGTCTCGTGACCGTACCAGGAAGACGGCGACCGGGAACCATAGGAGGAGGGATTACATTGATACGGTGAGATTTTTTACTATGTACCAGCTTTATCGGAGTATTCTCATTACTCGAGAATATATCCTTTTATCCTCTTTTCTTAAAGCTGGGCTTAACTTATGTTTTTGTAGAGTTCCGGCAAGTGGTTACAAATACCCGAATCGACATCCTAACTACACGTCCCCTCCCGGTCTAGGGCTTGATGTACACAAACATTGAGGTACCTTTTAGTTGAATATACTATTACGTAATTTTGCTTTTCAAATTGCACTCGTAATTGTTTATATTGCACAATCTATGAACATGCTTAGCATATTTATTCGTGCTCTATGTTTCCCTTTTCCTAGCACCGCTAATTTTCACTAGTCCCTATTTGGACTCTGTGACGAGAATACTCTTAGTAAAAAACTCTCCTACGATTGAGTTTGCTTACAAAAGGTTTTTTCATCGGACTACTCGCAAACGAAGGTGAGTAGTTTCCATTGAGCACTTCTCTTTTGGTCATTGACCAGCACGCGATTAGTACGTATCTTTAGGCGTTGGCTCCCATTAGCAACAATGTTCCTTTTACTTTATCATAAGAGTGTACCACCACACCAGGACTCCCTTCTTTAGGAATCAGAAATTCTAATCTTAGGATCATATTTTCAGCAATTTTGGATAGCTGACCTTTAAAAACCACTATTGTCAACTAAGGTGAGAGATTTCATCTAGACTAGTAACGTTTGGCCTGTAATTTTACTAGACTTCCCTAAAGAGATTTGTTTTTGCTTCAATCGTGACAATGACTTGTGATCACATTGCGATGCATTCCTTCCCTGTTTCCCTTAAGTTTTTCAAACACAGTGATTTTTAATACGCTGTTTTCCCCTTTTGTATTCTTCTCTGTTGCAGTAGCCATTTGATACCTACACAACTTATTTCGACCAAGAGTGACGTTTCTTTAGGTCGTGTCGTTAGGTATGCGCTTTTGTGTATATTCAGATCTTTTTTCTTGCACATGGGGTTCTCATGCATGCCTACTTATACACAATACTGACGGACTGCCTTTAGCGGTTTGCTTTGTCTTAACACTTCTTCTCCGCTGTTATCATCCTTTTCTTCGCTCTTGCGGTTCTTCTTTTTCGTTTTCGGTTACTCTTTCACATCACGTGTGTTTGGGTGTATAATTTGATTGTATATGGAGGAGCCCTATTTTTCTGCATTAAGTGCAATCTGCTAAACTTATGGGCCTTTTGATTCTAGCTCTTTATCCATTCACTCTGGTGCGTTTTGGGATATCTTAACGACACTTTTCTTATCAGTTTCCATTTTTCACACAAAGTGTTACTTTTTTATCCTTTTATCCTTTTGGTGTAAATTTATGTTAAAGAGTCAGTAATTGTGTATATTTGTACATATGCCCTTTTTACTGTAGAAACGTTGTACCCATACTATTGTATTTCTTTCCCAGCCCTGAAGAGTCGCAGTAACTTGTTTCCATGCGACGAAACACGTGTCGGCTGGCTTTGTTTGGAACCATCAAAACTACACCTGATTTCTACATTTACAGTCCTGGATATTGTTGCCTTAATTTGCTCTAATTACTGTCTGTTGTTCCTATTTGCCTACTAAGGGTCACAATTTACTTGTGTGTGCGAGGGCTTTGTAGTATTTTCATGCACAAACAGGCTCCAGGAAACGGGTGAGCGGCTCACGTTGTTTTAATATACTTACCAATATTATATCCTTATCGAGATGCACAGGAGTCACAATACTGTCGTTCATAGATGGAAAATTGGAAGTGAACCAGTGAGTCTTAGCTGCACTAACCTTGCTACCCATGCTAACATAAATAATATCATGATACAAAGAAGTTAGATTAGGTAACAGAATTCTCAGGCAATCATTCTCGTCCTCACTCAACACAGGAGCCTTAGAGGGAAACTGCGAAAGAGACAGGCCGCCCCCACTCACAACATTACCAACAATAAAGGCCTTCCCTATAATACTATGGGATATATATCCCTAGGTGAATTGTTTCTCTTTTACTATTAACAAACCGAGGGTCAAAATCACCCTTCAAGCCTGATGCGCTGTTAGTGGTCGCATAACTCTACTGCCATATCTCTAAAACCGTGTGTGTGTGTGTAAGCCTCCCAGTGGGTACTAACTGCTTTCTCCACTCTCCTACTGTGAAAAAAGGGAAGGGGAGGTTGACAGAGCCTCATGGGAGCAACACCCAGGGGGGGGATTTTTCAGGCTGGTACTCGCCTGAATCCCCACTTATCATCATCAGCGTCTGTCAACCCAAACAGAAAGGGGATAAACGGTGTGCAAAGGAATCAAAAAAACCTTATGTGTAACAAAATATTGAATGACCCTCTAAATTAAAAAGAGCTGTGCTAAACTGGCAATTGTATCTTTATTCTTTGCTGTTTGCTCGCTCTAATAAAAACCAAAAACCGACATGTTTCATCACCATCAATACTTTACCGGTGATTTCTTCAGGGTTTTGTTTGGGTCAGCGTTTGATTTGCACCTCTGGATTCTCCATTTATTGTACCAGGTGGCCTCTCTTTTCCAGCCTACCGGCCCCCGTAGAAGAATCTGTGTATGGGGGGTACCCCTACAGTGTTAGCGAGTCCCATATACCGCCAGCTGGTCGGTCTCGGGAGTTTGCCGAGGTCTGGCTTCCGCTCACCCTTCTACGGGGGCCGGTAGGCTGGAAAAGAGAGGCCACCTGGAACAATAAATGGAGAATCCAGAGGTGCAAATCAAACGCTGACCCGAACAAAACCCTGAAGAAATCACCGGTAAAGTATTGATGGTGATGAAACATGTCGGTTTTTGGTTTTTCTTAGAGCGCGCAAACAGCAAAGAATAAAGATACAATTGCCAGTTTAGCACAGTTCTTTTTAATTTAGAGGGTCATTCAATATTTTGTTACACATAAGGTTTTTTTGATTCCTTTGCACACCGTTTATCCCCTTTCTGTTTGGGTTGACAGACGCTGATGATGATAAGTGGGGATTCAGGTGAGTACCAGCCTGAAAAATCCCCCCCTGGGTGTTGCTCCCGTGAGGCTCTGTCAACCTCCCCTTCCCTTTTTTCACAGTAGGAGAGTGGAGAAAGCAGTTAGTACCCACTGGGAGGCTTACACACACACACACGGTTTTAGAGATATGGCAGTAGAGTTATGCGACCACTAACAGCGCATTAGGCTTGAAGGGTGATTTTGACCCTCGGTTTGTTAATAATTCTCGTCCAGCCACAAGCCATCTGGATACCCAAGGCACCCATACCTTTCCCTGTAGAGCAGCTGCAAGGTCATACAAAGTTGGCATGAGGGGATCAGAAGCTATAGACACAGAGGAGTATATTTACAACAGAAGTGGTGGAGCTCCACGTTAGCGTCCCTGGCTTCATGCTGACCTCCGCCACTTCTGAAACGCAGGGCTACACCATATTTACAACCATAGTGCAAGGGTGTCTGCATTGTAGGGGAAGATTGATTATGTGCAGGAAGGTGTGCCTTCCTACACATAAACAATCTTTAAATGGCATTTTGTAACTTCTAAGTGTGCTGCTTGATGCAGCACACATAAAAGTCGCAAAACATATTTTTTTAAATGATAGTTTATGTGCAGGAATGGAATCCTACCTACACATAAACAATCAATGGAGTTTTGCTTTTTCAAGATGTGCCGCACAACGCAGCACACATGGAAACAGCAAAAATGAGGAGAAATAAAACATTTCTTCTCACTGTGCCAGGGAAAGACCAGCTTTTCCCTGGTCTTAATCTTGGTGCAGCCCCATATTTACGCAACACTGGTAAATATGGGGCAACATCAAAATCAATGGGTGTTGCGGTGGAACACCCACCACAATACCCATTGCCCTCCCCTTTCACGCTATGTAAGCGTGAAAGGGTCCTTATTTACAAGGGAGCGTTAAGCCAGGTTAAGTGGCTTAACACTGTCTTATAAATAAGGCAAAGCACCTATTGCCACCACCATTCAATTAAAAGTGAAATTCCTGTGGCGATAAGGGCTTGTAAATATGCCCCAGAATGTTATAGCCAAATCTGTGGAAAAACCAGCCTATTTAGTAGCAGATTTAACAAATACAGTTTGCGATCAGCTAGCTGGCTGATGTGTCTCGCCCGAAGAAATTTTGTAACCTAAATTTCGTGCACATGGTAAATACAATTGTTTTGTGTAGTTTGAAGTCTTGTGCCCTCTTTTAGGCATTCACTAAGCAATACAATCATCACATTTAAATTGGTCCTTAGAATTGGAGACAAAAAATAGATCATCCAAATGTTGAATTAGGGCAGAATCACTAGAGAAAACCATAGTGTCCAAGAAGCTGGAGTAAAGGCTGCCATTCCTCCATTACAGAGTACTTAATCCATCTGCCAGGCTGAGGAAATTCCGTCCGACATATTTATAGTTTGTGCATAAGGTCTGCCATCCATCCTGACAAAGTTTTTACCATTACCCAAATCTGATTACTCAGTCATCAGTTAAAAATCTGTAGAAGTTGGTATAGCGGATATCCGTCCACCATATTTAGGGCCTCATTTACAATATTTTGAAGCATAGCAGCACAGCAAGCCTTCCTGCTGTGCTGTTGTGAGTCAAAATTAAAGGGCAGGAATGTGCTGTATCTACAAGATACAGCGCATACCTGTTATTTTCCCCTGTACTGACGCACAATAATCTGCCATGCACCAACGCAGGCACCCTTGCCCCATGGTGCATTGTAGTCGTGATTGTTCTTGTGCAGGAAGGGATACCTTCCAGCATAAAAAGTAAAAAGCATAAAAATAAGGAGAAATAAAGGTATTTCTCCTTGTTGCACCTCCTTTACGCCTCCCCTGGGAGGCGTAGGAATCTGATGCATTCCCGGGTTTACAAAACTTTGTAAATCTGGGAATGCATCAGGTTTCATGGATTTTGCATGGGAACACCCAGTGCTTCATCCATGAAACGCCCCTTTCATGCAGAGTGATGCCATATTTACAACGCCATTAAAAGCCACGCAGGGTGGATTTACGTGGCCTTGTAAATAAGGGCACACACTCTGTGCCGCTGGTGCGCCAAAAAAAGTGATGCACTAGCGGCGTAATGGGCCTGTAAATAAGCCCCTTCAAGTTTGACACAGTTGCAGTGAGAAGAGTGGACCGGCATGTCATAGTAGGCAAAGGTTAGAGGAGTGTTTATTACGGCAGATGCACCCTCAAAATGACAAAATACATCCATGTGTATAAAAGCACACAGCTCCATTGCATCTGCTTATCGAATCAACTGCTCCTAACAATATAGAAGCAAACCTTCCACCCATACTACCCTTTCCTTACTCTACAGAAATACCAGAAGGAGCAGCAGCAGCTGTAGCAGCAGCAGCGGCCCGTACAGGTAAGAGCGGTGAGGCCGGGTGAGGGGGATTTTAATGGACGGTGAAGTGGGAGAATGAATGAATTATTTATTTAATTTTCCCTCGTCAGCGTCCGTCGAAATCCTGCCTCACCTGGCCCCACCGCCCATAACTGCACGGGCTGCTGCTGAGTAGCAGTACTTCCAAGTCCTGTGTTTTTGCTTAAATGTTTTTAATGTCAACTAGAAGAGTCCCTAGGTTTTCAGAAAATTAATTAACAGTTATGGTGGATGAACAAGTGAGAGTGAGCCACAATTGTTTGGAGCCCTAGTCCAAACAACACCTTGAGTCAGAGAAGGCAAACATGGGACAGAATAGTGGATAAAGCCAATGCTGTGTCCATCAGCAGGAGCTTAAAAGAGGAAATTCACAAACTCTGCAATGACCTGAGGGGGAGAGATGTATGACGGAACCATGCAAGCCATTACCATGCCTGGCTTTAGAAAGAGGTAATTACAAAGAGCGCGATACTACCACACAAGTTTGTAAACGCATGCATCGTAAAGGCATATGCATGATGAAAATGTAACAGATATGTATTACCCCAATATATATATATATATATATATATATATATATTCACTGAAAAAAACATAGGTTTCACACCAGTTATAGTTAGGAATTAGCATTTAAAAAACCTATTAAATTCACTGAAAAAACCATAGGTTTCACACCAGTTATAGTTAGCTGGAAGTTTTACTCGCATAAAACCATTGAAATTCCCACATTATAGTTAGTTGGACTCACTATAACTTGTGCGTGCAATGCACTGCTGATGACGTCACATATTACATCACTCATGACATTGTCAGTGACATCACTCATGACATCCCTGATGACACCATCCAGTGAATGTGTGTCTTTCTGAAAAATAAATATTAGTGAGTAATGTTTAAATATTTAAATATATGTATTAGTGTTTCACTTTGTGTATACGTGGCTGCATGGGTTGGTGAGTAGCTACATGTGTATGTATATGGGTTATTAGATGTTTTTCTTAGTATCAGTATGACTGTTTCTATGGTTTGGTGGGGGTATTACTTAGCACATAGATGCATGAATGACTGACTCTCTCTTTGTATGTGTTTTGAAGACAGCATATGTGCAGGACTGTATGGGTAGATGAGTGTGTATATGTGTGTGTTAGTGAGTGAAGGACTGTCTCACTAGTGTTTTTATCAGTAACTACATATGTTTTAATCTAGTATATGTGAATATTGATGTATATAAGTGAGTATATGTGAGAGTGAGGGATGGTAAGAGTTCTTGTTTAAATTAGTATGTGTTTCTATAAGTGATTGTTTAAAAGAGTAAGTATGTGTAAGTTTCCTTAGAAGTAAAGTGGTAGTGTGTGTATAGCTGAATATGCAAATAAATGGATGTTCAATAGTTTATTTGCATGTGTGAGTATGTGTGTGAGTAACTTATGGATAACTGTCGGTGTGTAACAGGATGTATAGGTGTATCACTACATATGATGAGTGAGTATATGTATGAGTGACTATATAGAACTGTTTGTCAATGAGTGGATGTGTATATAGATGGTGGAATTACTGAATTGGTTGTTGTAACTGATATGGGTATCTCCATTTTTTGGAAAATTGTAGTTTCTATTTTTGAATATGTGTTTCAAGGGTTACATTATAGTGAAAGGAGGTCTGTCACTCTGTCACAAGGATGATGTCATCAGTGATGTCATGAGTGATGTCACTGACCATGTCATGAGTGATGTAATATGTGACGTCATCAGCAGTGCATTGCACGCGCAAGTTATAGTGAGTCCAACTAACTATAACGTGGGAATTTCAATGGTTTTATGCGAGTAAAACTTCCAGCTAACTATAACTGGTGTGAAACCTATGTTTTTTTTCTGTGAATTTAATAGGTTTTTTAAATGCTAATTCCTAACTATAACTGGTGTGAAACCTATGGTTTTTTCAGTGAATTTCATAGGTTTTTTAATAGCAAATCTCTATAGGTATGAAATGTGATAGTGAATTGAATTTTATATTGTATAATTATGTAATAGTTTTATTTTTTTTGCCTGGAGCGCTCCCGGGGCGCGTACCGGTGCGCTCACCGGTAAGCGCAGTGTTACGGCGCGCCCCGGGGCGCGTACCGGTGAGCGTCCCGTTAGCGCTATTGCCGTGAATGAAAACAACATCGTAACGTATCGCGTAGCTGCATCTGCGTGATACGCACGGCGTAAGCGCACCCGGAAGCACCCACGCGCATATGAACGCGCTACGTAAGCGCCCCGGGGCACGCAGCGTAAGCGCGTCGGGTCATGTGACCTGAAAATAACACTTTTCATTGGTTGCTAACATTTTTTTTATAAAGAATGAAATCCCCACCCATTTCCTTCACTTCTTCTTTCACTTTTGTGACTGAAAGACCTGCCTGTTTTGCTGTCGGTTCTTTGTTGGATATCTTGGATTATCATGGCTGCCAGACCATCCAGCAGTGAAAATGACTCCAATGAATTCATCGATGAAGAGCCTCCTCAGCCAAAATACAAAGAACATTTCATCTGGAATTTTTTTTCCATACCTGATCACCAGAAGAAGGTAAATGCTCCAAAAGTGGAGTGCAGGATCTGTCACAAGTCCTGTCACGGGGTAACCCCAATAAAAAATATTCTTTTGGGAACTCTACAATGATTTGCCATGTGGAGAGAAGGCACCCCCTGAATTTTGCCCAGGAAAGTGTCAGGGCTCTGGCACAAAATGTTCCCAGTGATGGGGCCTCTACATCAACCGGAGGACGAACACCATCGGTGAGGGGGAGATCACAAGAGCAGGTTCCGAACATTCAGCCTGCATTTAACAAAGGCGCCCTTAAATGCAGATACTGTGATCAGCTACTTTCCTGTGGGGAGCAAAGTGTTCTGCTCATGGTTTGAGCATTGGAGAACCATCATTGCCGTTACCAGCCCTAATTTTTTTTTTTTTTTTTTTTGCTCCTGTTGAGCAGTTTCCATTCCCTGTTTTTGTTGTAGTTCTAAAAAAAGAAAAAAGAAGGGAAAAAAAAGTTCTTTTCAGAACTACCTCCAATTCTCATCAAAGAGCTATATTCTTAAAAAAATGAAAAAGAGTAAGTGAAGTGGAGTGCATTGATAAATGAAAGGAAAATGAGTAAGAAAGAACAGAAAAGTATGAGAGGAGAAAGGAAGTGAAGTGGGGGGACTGAAAGAAGGTGAGTGTTGGGAACGAAAGTAAGGAGAAGGAGATGTTCTGTTTGATGTGGGGGCCATAAAAGGGTCCCGCGGGACACACACAAATTTTTTTTTTTTCAATTTTCGCGGGGGGAGCGCCCGGTACGCGCACCGGGGAGCGTACCGGGGAGCGTACCATGGGGAAAAATAGTGAAAAAAATTATATAATCATAATAATAAATAATAAAATAATCATTTTGAGTGATTACAGGTAGGGTAGCTCTGAAAAGAGCTTTTGGGTTCTGTGGCTGTTTTAGGTACCTACAAGTACGTCCCACACACACCCACACGCACACAACCCCACACCCCCACACCCACACAGTCCCCACACACACCTCACACACGCACACCTCCACCCACACCCAAACACCCCACACCCCCACACCGACACCTTACACATCCACACCCACACCCACATCCCACACACCCACACTCACACACACACCTCACCCCCCCAACACACACACACACGCACACAGATACCTCACAGACACACCCCACACATCCCACACACACACCTCCCCCCCCCACACACACACACACACACCTCACAGACACATCCACACATCCCACACATACATACACATCCTACACACATACCCCCCACACCCACACACACCCCAGACACACCTCACACACCCACACCTCCACCTACACCCAAACACTCCACACACCCACACCCACACACACACCTTACACACCCACATCCCCACCCACACCCACAAACCCCACACACCTATACACCTCATCCCCCCCAGACACACACACACACAATACACACCTCACAGACACACCCGCACATCCCCCACACACACCTCCCCCCCCACACATGGGGAAAACTCAGTGAAACACTAAAATAATAATTTAAAGTGCTTAGAGGTAGGGTATCTCTGAATAGAGTTGTTGTGTTGTGTGGGTTATTTAAGTACCAACATGTAGGTACCAATGCAGACTCTTAAATTCAATGTACACCTTTTTTATGTGGATATCTAGCATGTTGTTATAGAAGTTATTGTGGTATATGGAATTCATACCATAGTCTGTCAGGAAAGCAGAAAGAACATGGAGGCAGGAGATGAAAAAGAGATGTCAAATACACATTGGAGATAATATAGTGGGAGAAAGGAAGTATCTATAAGCAAAATTACTATGTAACACAAAAAAGTTGCACAGTATACTATAAGTCTGACTTTACATTATAATCAATTTTTACTAGTTTAAGAATTACATATAAAAATGAATAATGTCTCAAACAATTTTAGAATTATTAAATATACATTTATTTTTCAGATTCTTTTTCTAAATTAAACATAACTTCTATCATTTGACTGTCAGAAACGTCCTCATATTGAATTAACAAATCCACAGATTCTACACATTGTAGAAGTTCATGGTCCCTTGATTCATCCATGAATTCCAAGTCATTGGGTTCAATGATTTCTTCATTGTTCATCTCTAGGACAATTTCAAAGGAAACGTTTTGTTCTCCTTCCATTTTTGTGCTGAAATTTGCATAAAAAAAATCATTAGAAATATGGCACTGTTGGGTTTAAGTTCAGACAGGTAGTTTGGATTTTTTGTGAAGTTATCTTTGGGCAGTGTATGGTATCAGACTGGAAGTAGAAATATAAAAAAGTGTATGTGATGAAACCTAATTATACAAGACAAGCTTAAATCCATCCATAACTATAACAGAGAAGTCTATCTAAATCTATAACTATTACAGAGGGATAGTATAAAACTATCAGAAAAAGTTTTCCAAATTAACTTAAAGTGCACAACATACTTCAGTTTTCAAAATAACAACTTACCTTTCAAAAAGCAGTTTAAGTTCTCAGTGAAAATTTTCTTGAAATCTACTTCAGGAGGTAGTAGTCAAAATGGCTGGGTTTTCCACTCTTTCTTTATATATATTCATGTACATAACCAATCAAATGTCAGGAAAAAAAGTAGAAAATGAAAGTAACATTTTAGTTGGTTGTCGATTCTAACACTTCAGATGTGTTTTTGTGAAGTAATTTACCTCAGGATATTTAGACAGTGCTACAGCTCAAATGGCTCAATGGAATTCCACCAAATTTGGGAAAATGGTAGGGACTGGTATGTAGTATGGCCTATTCTATATTTGGTGAAAGTGTCTCCAGTGGTTTTTATGTAAATTAACTTTTATTATTTTTTTGGGAGCACTTACCGGTGCGCGCCCCGGTACGCGTACCGGCAGCGCTACGGGAGTCCTCCATTGTGTGTTTCGGTAGATTTGAGTCAGAAAATGGCGGACAAACAACGTTGGGAATGGGTATAAGGGGGCACGGTAGGCACTCCCTGACCCTCTAGGTTTTCTGAGGGGGTCTTAGGAGGCCCATATAGGCCAAAAAAAGATATATATTTTTTAATTTTCGCGGGGGGAGTGCCCGGTACGCGTACCGGGGAGCGTACTATGGTGAAAAATAGTGAAAAAAGTTAGAAAAAGATAATCATTTGGAGTGATCAGAGATAGGGTAGCCCTGAAAAGGGCTTTTGGGTTCTGTGGCTGATTTAGGTACCTACAAGTAGGTACCAATGCACAGTCTTAAATTCAGGAGGAATATTCTATTCCCCTCATCTGAAAAGTGCACACCATCTCCTCTGTAGATATCTTGCAAGTTGTAACGCAAGTTATTATTGTATATTGAACCCATTCCATAGTCTCTCATGTAAGCAGAAACAGATTGTTATGTTATGTTATGTTATATTAGTTTTATATAGCGCACGGCTACTCAAAGAGTGTCCCGGCGCTTTTCAATACACA
Source organism: Lissotriton helveticus (assembly GCF_964261635.1). Classification (NCBI taxonomy): domain Eukaryota; kingdom Metazoa; phylum Chordata; class Amphibia; order Caudata; family Salamandridae; genus Lissotriton; species Lissotriton helveticus. Next base: position 1,726,876,619 of record NC_136061.1, on the reverse strand, counting down.
CCTGTATCATAACACAACTGAAAAGAAGGGCAGAAACAAAATAAAAGAGGGATTCAGACTCACCTAAAAAACCACAACCTACGAAGTAAAAAGCCAGGTTTTAAGGCCCTTCCTGAACGTCAGTAAGTTAGAGGTACTGCGCAAAGTCAGTGGTAAAGTGTTCCAGAGCTGGGGCGCCAATAGTCTGAACGAACGCCCACCTATACGAGCCCTCTTAATACGAGGGGCCGCCGCAAGAAACAGGGACCCAGACCTCAAAGGTCTAGTTGGGTGATAGAAAACTACCCTTTTGTCGAGGTATTTGGCTCCAGACACATAAAGAGCTTTATGAGCCAGGGTCAGGGCCTTAAAAATTATCCGCTTCCGGATGGGAAGCCAATGAAGTGCCTGCAGGAGACCAGACGTTCGAGCACGGCCCGATAGACCGAAAATGGCCCGAGCTGCCGAATTCTGGACCACCTGCAGTCGTTGTAACAGATACTCCGGTAGGCCGAGATACAGAATGTTGGAATAATCTAATCTCGAACCGATTATCGCCTGTACCGTTATCTTCCTGTGGTCTTCCGATAATATGGGAAGAAACTTGCGGAGCATCCGGAGCAAACCGAAGCAGGTACCGGTAAGACCGATTATCTGCGAACGCAGTGACAGGTCCTTATCGATCTTAATACCCAGGTTCTTGGCCACCTGGGATGAACCTGAAGGTGGATACATATTCTCCGGCCACCATTCCTGCCACTCTGGATTCGAGCTGCAACCGAAGAAGAGTACCTCCGATTTATCCGAGTTGCACTTGAGGCCGTTAAGATGGAACCAGTTAAAAACGGCCCCAAGGCAACCCTGGATACTCTCTCCGTCAAACTCTACACCCCTGGCGCACGTAAAGAGGAGCTGGGTGTCATCGGCGTAGGAAACGATCTGAGCCCCGAAAGACTCCGCTAGTGCCGCCAGAGGGGTCATAAAGATGTTAAAAACAGTCGGGCTCAATACTGAGCCCTGAGGGACTCCGACACCCAATGGCGGCATCTCAGCGGAACTAGAGGAGGCCCAGACCGTTTGTCGGCGACCGGCCAAGAAAGATCGAAACCAACTGAACACCGTCCCCCTCAGACCGATCTCATAAAGTCTGGCTAAGAGACCCTCGTGAGGGACGGTGTCGAAGGCCGCCGACAGATCGAGCATCACCAACATCGCCTTGCCACCTGAATCCAGCACCTCCTTAATAGCCTCCGAAACTTCCAAAAGCGCTGTCTCAGTGCTTAGGTTCGTACGGAAGCCGGATTGAGTAGGGTGGAGTAAATCATGTGATTCCAGGTACTCAGAGAGCACCTTGTGCACATGCTTCTCAAGGATCTTGGTAAAGGCGGGCAGGAGCGAAATAGGCCTGTAATTGGCCAATACCTCCGCGTCCAAACCAGGCTTTTTGAGCAGAGGTATAATCATTGCCTGCTTCCAAAGCTGGGGGACTACACCCTCACTGAGGGAGCGGTTCAGAAGAGGGTTGACAATAGGATTAATGACTCCAGCCATTTTGGCCAAAAATTTGGCCGGGCATGCGTCACGCGGAGAACCAGATTTAAGGCGAGCCATCAGGTTCAATGATGCAGAGGCAAGGAGTGGTGGAAAATCCGACAGCATCGGAACTACGCTAAGAGAGGAGACTGGGGCATCCTCCGAGAGAAAAGAAACCTCAGGCCCCGGCAAGGAAAAAGAGTCCTGAATCCGCCTGATCTTGGCAGTAAAGAAGTCGGCAAGGGCATTCACCCAAGCCGCCGTAGGGGATGCCAGGGTCAGGGGGACACGTGGGGCCATAAATTCCCTCACGATGGCAAAGAGCTCCTTACAGGAATTAGAAGCGCTCTCAATTTTTCTAGCAAAATAGCCTCTCTTCTCGGAGCGAATATCTTGGTGATATGCTTTGACCGATGCTCTATAGACGAGTTTGGCCTCCGGGTCATACTGCACACGCCACGCTATTTCTGCCACCTGACACTGCCGTCGTAAAGCCGCCAGTGCTTCGGTGAACCAGGGGGCGGATGCCCGTTTTACGGTATTGCGAGGAGGCCTCACTGGGGCAAGATCGTCCATCCTCTCCAACAACCACCGTTGCACCAGCTCTGAATCCCTTTCTAAGTCTCCTGTCAGGATGCACGGATGAGCCAGACAAGCCTGTGTCAGCAGCTCTGGAGTGACCCGCTGAAATGCCCTAGATCCCTGGGAAAGCTGTCGTGAGACACTAGGTGGTTTGCTTGTCTCTGATACATAGTACTTGACCAGCCTGTGATCCGACCAAGGCACCTGAATAGGTGCCAGAATCTCAATGGAGGTCGTCGAAAAGATCATATCCAGGATATGGCCCTTATCATGCGTCGGTCCACTATGATAGGGCGCAAGGCCTAGAGGAGCCGTAACGTCCAACATTTTGATCGTGTCTGCATCCCTTTCATCATCCATATGAATATTAAAATCGCCCGCCACTATACACTGTTCCGATCTGAGCGCCAATGTTGAAATTATTGACTGGAACTCTTCAAAAAAAGTGCCCGTCGGCCCTGGGGGCCTATAGACGAGAAGTCCCTTAAAGGACTGGTGCGGCGATAAAACAATGGAGAAGGCAAGGGATTCACAGCCCGTAATCGACTCCATGGGAATGGAGGTACAGGTAACACGATTGTTTACAACCAGTGCCACACCACCCCCCCCGCCCTTTCAATCTATCTTGCCTAAAGATGTTATAATCAGGGGGGATGGCGGCGGCAATATCGGGGTTCGAGGCCTCCCCCAGCCATGTCTCCGTCAGCATCAGGCACAGAGGTTTTTCTGTTACCAACAGATCATAAATATCCAAAGCATGGCGACTGAGAGATCTGGTGTTTAAAAGCATACAGAGATGCCCAACACTATCTGGCTCCTTCCTTAATACAGAAAGCAGAGTTTTCTGCGGCAGCCAGCCACAGTCGGGGCACCGGCTCTTACCTCTATGGCGGGCAGGAAATACCGTGCGACAAGAATCCCTCCGCTTTTGTAGGGCCCAGAGCTCTAGCGCCAAGTATTGCAGCATAACTGCGAGATGGAAGTAAAATCTGCCAGAGACCCGTCCTACCCCGCGACCCCAGCGCCTCCCTGGCGCGGACGGGCGCAGACGGGCAGGACTCTGGCACGACTCAGGCGCAGTGAAGGCGCGACCGCTGCGCGTCACCGCTGCGCGCTCGAGGGAAGGGTTAAGAAGGGCGGGCGTAGGAGGTCCAGAGAGCTAGAACGCTCGGTCCGGCGCCTCAGAAGCGGCGCATCCACACCCAAAATGGCGGGAGAATGCACAAACAGCACATGTTTCCGTGCTTTCTCAAATTGTGGACAAAATTCATTGGACCACTTCCATTTCTGTCTTTGGCATATATTGGAATATACCAAGGCAGTTTGAGGAAAAAGTGCCATCAATTGATCAAAGGTGTCCTTTAAAAGCATTTCCAGACCTACCCCAGTCAAAGTGCCCAAGTCATTTCCTCCACAGTGCACAATTAAAAGGTCAGGGTGTGGCAAATGCAAAAAGGTTTTCACCAATGGTATCAATTGGTGACATCTCAATCCTCTCTGGCCAATCCATTTAATCTTCACATTTAGTAAGTCAAGGTTGTGAACTTTTCTGGTAGCTGCATACCTTTGAGCCCAGTGGATATAGCTATGTCCAATAATCCAGACAGAATACATGGTGAGAGGAGGTTCTGGTGCAGTCAGATGAAGTGTAGAAATGAAATGGCAGTTGGAACAGTAGGAGTTTGCAAAAAAAACCTGTGGAGTTTCAGTGCTCTTGAATCACAAGCAATGATTGGTAGATTGAGATAGTTGAAAACTGAAAGTTAGGGTGCATGGTTGTGTTCTGTGTAAGAAGTAATTTGAATGGTTAAAAAAAAGTTATTTAAAGAAACATTGCACCAGATAAGCTGGTGTATTGAGTGGTCAAACACCCTTGCTCATTTGATTTGCAACATTGTAGAATAAACTTTTAACCCTGGGAGCTCAGTGAGGAGGGAGTTGCTATGGTAACAGGTAGAAAGGGCTGAGGGGGGGAAGGGTGTTGATTTGAAAATAGAGAGGGAAGAGTTTTGATTGGTTACCATGAGGAATATGTGTGTACAATTAGAGGTTTTCTGTGCCATTAATGGTTCCAGTGCCTGGAGAACACACCTGTTGCTCTGCTAAAGAAATATTGGTGTGTGTATCTGACACTGTTGTGAATCTCCTAGAACATTTGTAAAGGTGAGTTATGATTCATTTAATATACATAGAGACTTGTATACTCTATGGAGAAGATTTGGAAGCAAATTGTGTTTTTTTAATGTTGCTTTGTGTCATGCTTTTTGATAATGCTTGGTAAAAAGTTTTTACTGCATAGAGGAATTGTATTTTGTAAAATTGTGAAGTTTTAGTAGTGACATGGAATGTTTGTACATAAGACCTGTGCTGTGTTTCTTAAATGTGATGTCAAAAACGATTTTGGGAAAAATGAATGGCTTTTACATTTTTTAAAAGGAATAAAGAATGTGTGCATGTTTAAAGAAATAAATTTGACTCTTTACAATGATGTTACCTGTGTTAACTCAGTGTAGGAAGCATATTGAGTTTGTTTGCATAGAGGAATTGTATTTTCTAAAATAGTGAGGTTTCAGTAATGACATGGAATGCTTGTACATAGGACCTGTGCTGTGTTTCCTAAATGTGATGTTAAACACGATTTTGAGGAAAATGAATGGCTTTTACATTTTTTAGTATAATGTGGCGCAGAGGTTTAAAAAGTGACGCATCTACCTACATGCGTCACTTTTTAAATATGGCGCAAAAAGGTACATGTTTCGGCTTTCCTGGGGAGCGTAGGTGGTGAGGCATGTGTCTAAGAGTGCAGTGGACTAGGCTTCATGAAGCCTATCCCCGACTGCACTCTTGGACACAGGCGCCAATTTGACTCTTTACTATGATGTTACCTGTGTTAACTCAGTGTAGGAAGCATATTGAGTTTGTTTGCATAGAGGAATTGTATTTTGAAAAATAGTGAGGTTTCAGTAATGACATGGAATGCTTGTACATAGGACCTGTGCTGTGTTTCCTAAATGTGATGTCAAAAACGATTTTGGGGAAAATGAATGGCTTTTACATTTTTGAGTATAATGTGGTGCAGAGGTTTAAAAAGTGACGCATCTACCTACATGCGTCATTTTTTAAATATGTCGCAAAAAGGTACATGTTTTATGCCGCCGATGCGTCACAAAAAGTGACGCATCAGCAGTGCAAAACTGAAGCAGGGCCTTATAAATGAGATTCTTTTTTTTTTGCACACTACTCCAGTTTAGTCCTGTCCACTGCACTCTTGGACACAAGCCTCACCTTTTGTGCTCCCCTGGACAGTCTTCATCTCATCTGCACTCCTTCTTAGGTGTCAGAATCCTATCACATGGGGAAAGCTCCATGTGAAAGCGTTTGCCTCAGTCTTATCCCTGCTGTGAGGCAGATGCTTGTACATAGGACCTGTGCTGTGTTTCCTAAATGTGATGTCAAAAACGATTTTGGGGAAAATGAATGGCTTTTACATTTTTGAGTATAATGTGGCGCAGAGGTTTAAAAAGTGACGCATCTACCTACATGCGTCACTTTTTAAATATGGTGCAAAAAGGTACATGTTTGGGCTTTCCTGGGGAGCGTAGGTGGTGAGGCTTGTGTCTAAAAGTGCAGTGGACTAGGCTTCATGAAGCCTATCCCCGACTGCACTCTTAGACACAGGCGTCAATTTGACTCTTTACAATGATGTTACCTGTGTTAACTCAGTGTAGGAACCATATTGAGTTTGTTTGCATAGAGGAATTGTATTTTGTAAAATAGTGAGGTTTCAGTAATGACATGGAATGCTTGTACATAGGACCTGTGCTGTGTTTCCTAAATGTGATGTTAAACACGATTTTGAGGAAAATGAATGGCTTTTACATTTTTGAGTATAATGTGGCGTAGAGGTTTAAAAAGTGACGCATCTACCTACATGCGTCACTTTTTAAATATGGCGCAAAAAGGTACATGTTTGGGCTTTCCTGGGGAGCGTAGGTGGTGAGGCTTGTGTCTAAGAGTACAGTGGACTAGGCTTCATGAAGCCTATCCCCGACTGCACTCTTAGACACAGGCGTCAATTTGACTCTTTACTATGATGTTACCTGTGTTAACTCAGTGTAGGAAGCATATTGAGTTTGTTTGCATAGAGGAATTGTATTTTGAAAAATAGTGAGGTTTCAGTAATGACATGGAATGCTTGTACATAGGACCTGTGCTGTGTTTCCTAAATGTGATGTCAAAAACGATTTTGGGGGAAATGAATGGCTTTTACATTTTTGAGTATAATGTGGTGAAGAGGTTTAAAAAGTGACACATCTACCTACATGCGTCATTTTTTAAATATGGCGCAAAAAGGTACATGTTTTATGCCGCCGATGCGTCACAAAAAGTGACGCATCAGCAGTGCAAAACTGACGCAGGGCCTTATAAATGAGATTCTTTTTTTTTGCACAGTACTCCAGTTTAGTCCTGTCCACTGCACTCTTGGACACAAGCCTCACCTTTTGTGCTCCCCTGGACAGTCTTCATCTCATCTGCACTCCTTCTTAGGTGTCAGAATCCTATCACATGGGGAAAGCTCCATGTGAAAGCGTTTGCCTCAGTCTTATCCCTGCTGTGAGGCAGATGCTTGTACATAGGACCTGTGCTGTGTTTCCTAAATGTGATGTCAAAAACGATTTTGGGGAAAATGAATGGCTTTTACATTTTTGAGTATAATGTGGCGCAGAGGTTTAAAAAGTGACGCATCTACCTACATGCGTCACTTTTTAAATATGGTGCAAAAAGGTACATGTTTGGGCTTTCCTGGGGAGCGTAGGTGGTGAGGCTTGTGTCTAAGAGTGCAGTGGACTAGGCTTCATGAAGCCTATCCCCGACTGCACTCTTAGACACAGGCGTCAATTTGACTCTTTAAAATGATGTTACCTGTGTTAACTCAGTGTAGGAACCATATTGAGTTTGTTTGCATAGAGGAATTGTATTTTGTAAAATAGTGAGGTTTCAGTAATGACATGGAATGCTTGTACATAGGACCTGTGCTGTGTTTCCTAAATGTGATGTCAAAAACGATTTTGGGGAAAATGAATGGTTTTTACATTTTTGAGTATAATGTGGCGCAGAGGTTTAAAAAGTGACGCATCTACCTACATGCGTCACTTTTTAAATATGGCGCAAAAAGGTACATGCTTGGGCTTTCCTGGGGAGCGTAGGTGGTGAGGCTTGTGTCTAAGAGTGCAGTGGACTAGGCTTCATGAAGCCTATGCTTGTACATAGGACCTGTGCTGTGTTTCCTAAATGTGATGTTAAAAACGATTTTGGGGAAAATGAATGGCTTTTACATTTTTGAGTATAATGTGGCGCAGAGGTTTAAGAAGTGACGCATCTACCTACATGCGTCACTTTTTAAATATGGCGCAAAAAGGTACATGTTTGGGCTTTCCTGGGGAGCGTAGGTGGTGAGGCTTGTGTCTAAGAGTGCAGTGGACTAGGCTTCCTGAAGCCTATCCCCGACCACACTCTTAGACACAGGCGTCAATTTGACTCTTTACAATGATGTTACCTGTGTTAACTCAGTGTAGGAAGCATATTGAGTTTGTTTGCATAGAGGAATTGTAATTTGTAAAATAGTGAGGTTTCAGTAATGACATGGAATGCTTGTGCATAGGACCTGTGCTGTGTTTCTTAAATGTGATGTCAAAAACGATTTTGGGGAAAATTAATGGTTTTTACATTTTTGAGTATAATGTGGCGCAGAGGTTTAAAAAGTGACACATCTATTTTTTTTTTTCCCAAAATCGTTTTTGACATCACATTTAGGAAACACAGCACAGGTCCTATGTACAAGCATCTGCCTCACAGCAGGGATAAGACTGAGGCAAACGCTTTCACATGGAGCTTTGCCCATGTGAAAGGATTCTGACACCTAAGAAGGAGTGCAGATGAGATGAAGACTGTCCAGGGGAGCACAAAAGGTGAGGCTTGTGTCCAAGAGTGCAGTGGACAGGACTAAACTGGAGTAGTGTGCAAAAAAAAAAAATCTCATTTATGAGGCCCTGCGTCAGTTTTGCACTGCTGATGCGTCATTTTTTGTGACGCATCGGCGGCATAAAACATGTACCTTTTTGCGCCATATTTAAAAAATTACGCATGTAGGTAGATGCGTCACTTTTAAACCTCTGCACCACATTATACTCAAAAATGTAAAAGCCATTCATTTTCCCCAAAATCGTTTTTGACATCACATTTAGGAAACACAGCACAGGTCCTATGTACAAGCATAGGCTTCATGAAGCCTAGTCCACTGCACTCTTAGACACAAGCCTCACCACCTACGCTCCCCAGGAAAGCCCAAACATGTACCTTTTTGCGCCATATTTAAAAAGTAACGCATGTAGGTAGATGCGTCACTTTTTAAAACTCTGCGCCACATTATACTCAAAAATGTAAAAGCCATTCATTTTCCTCAAAATCGTTTTTGACATCACATTTAGGAAACACAGCACAGGTCCTATGTACAAGCATTCCATGTCATTACTGAAACCTCACTATTTTACAAAATACAATTCCTCTATGCAAACAAACTCAATATACTTCCTACACTGAGTTAACACAGGTAACATCATTGTAAAGTACATTACACTTGACAGAGGTATAATGTGGTGCAGAGGTTTAAAAAATTACGCATCTACCTACATGCGTCACTTTTTAAATATGGTGCAACAAGGCATATGTTTTATGCCGCCAATGCGTCACATAAAGTGACGCATCAGTAGCGCAAAACTAACGCATGGTTTTATAAATGAGGCTCATCTTTTTCTTGCACACTACTCCAGTTTAGTCCTGTCCACTGCATTCTTGGACAGAAGCCTCACGTTTTGTGCTCCCCTGGACAGGATTCATCACATGAGCAGTCCTGCTTTGGCCTCATATTCTTTTTTTAGAATGAAATTTGAAAAACAGAGATAAGGTGATATGTATAAGCTTTTCATTACACTACTGAAACATTTATAGGGCAAAGTAATGTGTTTTACATTTTTGAGACAGAATAAATTGTGTGTGCATGATTACATAAAAAAAGTGATCTTTTCACAATCATGTCACCTGTTTCACCTGAGATTAGGAAGTAGATTGTGGAGATGAGGTGAGGCATGTCCAGAGGGACAGAGGAGGCGAGATCTATGTTCAAGACTGTAGTGGGAGAGAGGCCTTTCCTGGGAAGCATAGGTGGTGAAGCCTTTGTATAAGAGTGCAGTGGACTAGACTTCATGAAGTCTATCCCCTACTGGACTCTCAGACACAGGTCTCACCTACTTTGTACCTGTGGACAGAGCTGTGTTCCACTACACTCTTCAATACAGGCGTCACCTCTTCTGCACCCCTGGAGAATCCTGACTTGATCTGTAACCCTGAATAGACTGTTTGGTTTTTGTCATTGCTTTGTTGTTTGGTAATAGTGATCTATAATGTGCTATTTTTTCTTTAACACAGATTGAAATCAAGATTTCAAGAGTAAGACAAAATGCCTTCGAGAAAGGCGAAGAAAAGAAGATAACCGCAAAAAAACAAAAAGAGCAACGGAATTACAGCACTCCTCCACAACAAAGACTTCAAAAAACAGGAAAGAAGCTCCTGGTAAGAAAACTAAGTCTTTCTTACGGAACATATGTAGAACAACAAAAAAATGTTGGACAGCATGTAGAAAAAGAGAAGGAGAGAGTAAGTTTGAAAAGGAAGGAGAGGCCCTCAAAAAATGTTAGCACTGGAGCAGGAGAGAATAATATGTATCGGAATAGAAGGCAGAATCAGTTTAGAGACATTTGTAAACGAATGTTTCGCAATAGGGTGGTTTTAAATTTGTTAAAAAACATTAGGAAAGGTAAACAGAGAGCTGCTTTTTATAAGAAAAAGAAAAGTGTAGAGAAGATTGTTGATCAGGCTTTTGAAGTTAAGAAAAAATTATTTATTTTAATAATCAATAGAATTAGGACACTTAACAAGACAATTGATGTTTTCAAATCAAACAGTAGATGGAAAAGAGTAATTAATCGGACTAATTTTTGTAAAGTTTTTTCGGGAGAATGGATGCACAGTTCAAGTTGTGAGCCATTTTTTAATGAGGAGAGTTACTTCCAGGATAATGATTTAGTGCATGCAGTTGACACCTGTGATCGAGCGTATGAAGTGAAAGACGGTTGTCCGATTGAAAAAGAGAAACTTGTGCCTAGAGAACCAGAAGAGGTGTTAACTGATGAAGTTTTAGGGAGACGTACTAAGGGTCCAGTGTACATTTAGAAGTGTAGTAGTATTTGTAGTGTGCGACAGGAATCAATTGATTTGTTTTGTAATTTCTTACGTACATATAGTAGGAAAAGTCTAAAGCAGAAAGTGAAGTTGTTGCAAGACTTAGATCCTTGCAGAGTGAGAGAAAACACAGGTTTGCAAGGGCATTCACTGGCTTGTCTTTCTAGAAAAGTCTGTCAGAGTGTTTTTCATCATTTTAGGATGTTAGCAGTGCATCATACCAAAATGAGGAAATTAGTGAGAATGTTGTATTATGCAAAAAGTCCAGCACTTAAGCTTAAACAATTAAACAGTGCTCTTTTGCATGGAACTGAATTAGATGTGAAGAATATTTGTGAAGAAATTGAGATTTGTTATTTTGGTGAAAAAGAGGACAGTGTAGAAATTGACACAGCAATTCAAGGTAATGTGGAAGACAATGTACAGATTTCAAATACAGAAAAGTTTGAGCAGGAAATTACCAGGTTTAAGGTGAAATCAAGTGAAAGGCCGAATTTTACTTGTGTGTGTTGTCGACGAAGTCATTATAAGCATCAAACTAGATTAGTTGATTTATATGTAAAAAGTGAAAAGATGAATAATTATGAGTGGAAAGATTTTGCAACTTATTTGTGGGTGGAGAATTGTTTTGATTTGAGTTCTGATCAGCGTATTTGTAAATATTGTTATGATAAATTAAATCAAAACAGAATGCCTGCTAGAGCTGTTCATAATAATCTGGAGTTGGTAGACATTCCCCGTGAATTGATGGATTTAAATACATATGAGTCTATTTTGATTCAATGTGTCCATCCATTTCAGGCAATTGATCGCATGGAGCCTAAGATAGGGAAATTGCCTCCTACAGATTTGCAGAGAGGATTAAAGGGAAGAGTTGTTTATTTGCCCCTAGATTTAAAAAAAAATATTGATACAATTGGTATAGAAAAAGTAGAAGAGGAACCTTTAGTTATTCTAGTTAATGGGGTTCCGACAAAGAGTAAAAAAATCTGGCAAGATTTAGTGGATGTTAGGTAAGTCAAAAAGGCAACGTTGTATTTAGTCAAAAACAATGAGTATTACAAAGATGTATGTGTTGCAGCAGAGGAAACAGCTGCAGATAAAGACAGTGATTGTTCAGGCGGCCAAATTGAAAAAGTTGATGTGTCTAGAAGTGAAGAAATATATGAATATTATACTGTTCATCCTTTGCATTCCAAAGAAGTAATGGGGAATGCAATTGAATTGTTTCAAATGAAAGCAGCAAAAGGAAGTCCCATTAGTGTATGGGAACAAAGTTTGGAAGCTCGTTGTTTTCCACAGCTATTTCCAACAGGTCGAGGTGGACGATATGACGATCGACCACTTCAAATTCCTGCATCTGAATATCGAACTGTAAGATTATATGCTGAAGATCCAAGGTTTCGTCAATGCATTCCCTATTTGTTTCATCTACTGTATGAAAGTGACTTGTCTGGGCTTTCTTATGCAGTAAACCATATACTGAAAAGTGGAGCACATCTGCAAAATGTTTCGGCGAGGGACTTTATGGAGAAAGTGAATCTGCAAGATAATATTTTGGAATCTCATCTAATCAATCTCATGGCATGTCAGCGTGGTACAAAGAGTATTGGTACCGTCGTCATGGGGAATTGAAATGTATGCTAAGAAACTTAGGAACTCCTACATGGTTCCTCACTCTTAGCTGTGCCGAGTATGCATGGGACGACTTACTTCAATTTCTACGAGAGGCAAATGCAAATATACAAAATATAGAATTCAAAACACCTGGAGAACTGTGTTCTTTGGATCCAGTGAATGTATGCAGATATTTCAATCATAGATTTGAAGCTATGATGTCTTTTATTACCAACAAAAAAAAATCCTCCCCTTGGAGAGGTTTTGGATTTCTTTTGGAGAAAGGAGTATCAAGCGAGAGGTGCTCCTCACATACATATGTTGTTATGGATTAAAGATGCACCCAAATTTGGAACAGATTCGGATGAGACAGTGATGAGCTTCATTGAAGAGTATTCAACATGTGCTGCTCCGAAAACTACAGAGGAAAACAGTTTAAGGCAACAAGTTTTACGCTTTCAATCCCATCGTTGTGGAAAGTACTGTCGTCGAAAATTCATAAACAAGGACAAGTTTTACACAAAATGTCGTTTCGGCTTTCCACGACAAGTGATTTCTAAAGGAAGAGTAAATAATTTGATGTCTTCTCTGCGACATACTGTGACGAGGAAATCACCAAAAAATACATACAATTTAAAAAGAAACGAAGAGTCCAAGTACATTAACGACTACAACCCAGTGATTTTGTCCATGTGGAATGCTAACATGGATATTCAGTTCGTTGCTGACAACTCTATTGCTGTGGCTTGTTATGTGACGTCTTACATCACAAAAAAAGAAAAGACAGAACTGAAGGAAATGTGGGAGGACATTTCACATGAAAAGAGTCTAAGCAAGAAATTATACAGTTACAGTATGAAGATGTTGTCGCATCGAGAAATTGAAGCATATGAATGTTCTGATCGATTGTCGTCAGCAAGTCTCTATGCCAAATCTAGAACCATCATTTGGGTGAGTCTAGGTCTTGCTGCAACACGAAATCGAGTTTTGAAATCTGTACAAGAGATAGAGTATTTGGCGGAGAAAGAACCAGAAAGTACAGATATTTTGAAGACAAACATGTTGGATACATACTATCCAAATAGAAGTCCTCATCTTGAGAACGTTTGTCTCTATGAAGTTCTTCAAAGCTATATTTATAAGAGGAACATTAGAGAAGATATCAATAATGGAATATATGCTGTCATTGGATGTGAAGGATGTCTAGTGAAACAGAGAAAAGGTCATTTGATTAATCATCGAAAATTGAGTTGTGAAAATCCAGACAAAAGAGAATTTTACTATTTGGCTCTTTTGCAACTCTTTAAACCATGGCGAGAAGAAGAGGAACTACTTGGAGATTTTCTCTGTTATGAAGACTCTTTTAATGCTACGAAGGATACCATAGAATGTCCTGTTTTTCCAAATTATCTGCAAATGTTGAATGAAGAAATAGAGCAAGAAGCAAAAATTGCTGCAGAGATTGCGAGAGACAGTTCTCAAGGCAGTCAGAGTTCTGCTTCATTGAGTCAGGATCCACTAGGAGGACTAATTATCCAAAATGAAGCTGCCACTGCCATGGATGAGGTGGAAAGAGCTATGGAGAAAGCTCAAGAGGATGTAATTAATTTAGAAGATTTGGTGAAACAATTAAACGTTGAGCAGAAACTGATATATGACGAAGTCACAGAACAGGTTGAACATGGATTGAGTCATGAGAAGAAAGAGTGCTCATGTACATCATTTAAGCCTGTCTGACTGTACGTGAGTGGAGAAGCGGGAACTGGAAAAAGTTTTCTGATTAAAGCAATTGCATCTTATCTGCAGAAAAGGACTGAATCACCGCTGTCTTGTGTTGCTACCGCTCCAACTGGGCTGGCAGCACATAATATTAAAGGGATTACTTTACATCGTTTACTGATGCTGCCAGTGGAGCATGATAACAAATTGCAATATCACAAGCTATCTGGAGATGCGTGTTCCAAAGTTTCGAGAGTCCTGAAGAAAATGAAACTTCTTATCATTGATGAAGTAAGCATGGTGTCAAATATAATGCTTGCTTTTGTGCATTTGAGAATGCAAGAAATTCTTAGAACAGAAGATGATGTTTTATTTGGAGGAAAACATATTATTGTTTTTGGAGATCTTCTGCAGTTGACTCCAGTGAAAGGACAACCTGTGTTCAAAATGCTCATGCATGAAGATACCAGGAAGTGCCTAGGAAGCATTGGAAACGTTAATATATGGTTAAACTTCAAATATGCAGAACTGCTTCAAAATATGCGGCAGGCAAAGGATGAAGATTATAAAAATATTTTACAAGACGTAAGAGTAGGAAAAATAAGTCAACAAGGGAAAGAAGCTTTACATGGACGGTTAATTTCAAATTTGTACCCAAATGAAAACATTCTTCCAGAGAATATTTTTAAGAAAATTAACGAGAGGAAATCTGCCATATGTTTGATGCCAACTCTGAAAGAATGTTCCATGTTCAACAACAAAATGTTAAATTTAGAAAATGAAGAGATAGTGAAACTGGAAGCTACAGATAAAATAGAGCATATGGGAGCAACACTTGTTTTGTCTGAAAAATTGAAATCAAAATTGGATTAATTAGAGAAGAGTATATCTAAAACTGCTGGTTTTGAGAAGACTCTGAATGTGTGTTTGAATGTCGTGTCATTTTGAGAAGGAATTTAAATGTTGAAAGAGGTCTGGTAAATGGAGCAATGGGTCATGTTGTTGGTTTTGTGAATTACAAAAAAAGAGATGGAATTGAAATTATAAAAATTAAATTTGATGGCATTGATGAAATAGAACAAATTTGTCGTTGTTCAGCTAGATTTTTGCTCGTGAAAGACTTATATGTTCGCCGAAAACAGTTTCCTATTTGTTTGGCATATACAGTGACAATTCATAAATCTCAAGGTTTAAGTGTAGATAGTGCTTTGGTGAACATTGGAAGTTCTGTGTTTAAAGAGGGTATGGCATATGTGGCTTTATCACGAGTCAGAACTTTATCAGGATTGTACTTGATTGAGTGTGATGAAACAAAGATTTGTGCTGATCTAGATTGTGTTAAAGAATACAATAGGTTAAGAAGAGAGTATGCTCCACATTTGCCTCAATATCCTCTGATTGAAAAACGTGTGGTAGGCCGAAAAAGAAGAAATGAGAGTAATTGCAGTGAGGTAGTAGCAAAAAGACAAAAAGTAGATGAAACAGTAATTGTAAGCAGAAGGAAAAAGGATTCTGTTGAGGATGTTGTTGGATTTCAGTTTGAAAACAGTTCTGGTGTCAACTGCTATGCTAATGTAGTAGTTAATGTTGTTTTTTTCTTCAAAATTTACAAAAACAGATTGTCGAAAATCGGGAACAAACATTGTGCTGTTTATTGAATTCTGTGTTAGAGAAATGTAGTAGTGATAGAGGAAAAATAGAAAGTGTTTCAGAAATTAGAAATCTTGTAGACATATGTTCAGGTCAAAATCAATTTTCACAGATAATTCAGCAGGATTGTCAGGAATTTTTAATGTATATGTTTGATGTATTGGAAGATGAAGGAGTAGATATAAAAAATCTTTTTAACCTTTCTTATCAATGGCAACATGACTGTGATAACTGTGCTTCATCAAGTACTACTAGAATAGACTCTGAAAGATTTATGTATTTGACTTTACCAGACTGCAAATCAGTGCCTTTTAATAATCTAGTTAAAGCAGCGGATCACAATATGGTGTGTACCCAATGTAAGTCTACAATGCTGTCCACATTATTTCTACAAAATTATGGTCACTATGTCATTTTAATGTTCCAACGATGTAGACCTGATGGAACTAAATTGACAACTTCTATTAAAAATTTCGTGGCTTCTCAGTTATCGATATCAGGAAGAACCTTTGTGACCTGAAAATAACACTTCTGATTGGTTCAGCACAGGTTTTTTTTCCAAATGATAAAAAACCCCACCTTTCTTCCTCACTCTGACTTTGTCCTTTGACTGAGGAAGACCTGTTTCATCTACAGAGACAATTCTTTTGTACTTTGAAATGGCTACTGTAGCAGCAACAGCTGGAGCATCTGCACCACCACCACAACCACCAAGAGGACCACCACAACAATACATTGCTGGTGGAGAAGAGGAGGAGGAGGAAGAGGAAGAGGAGGAAGGGAGCAGATGGCTGCCTGAAGAAAATACCCCATACAAGCCAAAAGAACATATTGTATGGGAGTTTTTTTCACTTCCAGAGGGCAAGAAAAAAGTTAATGCGGCTAAGGTAACATGTCGAATCTGTGGTGCAGAACTCTCAAGGGGCAATCCAGATAAAAAATATTCATTTGGTAATAATACCATGATTCGGCATATGACCCGGAAGCATCATGCTAACTATTCTCGTGCAGAGATCAGGGAATTGGCCAGTCACCTCCCCCAGTGTTCAAGGACCAGCTCCAAAAGAAAGCAATCCACTCAATCGGGACCAGAAACATCAGAGGTGATGCCTTGTATCCAAGAACGATTTGGTACTTTTAGAGTCACTTGTACTGAATGTGGCAAGCTCATCGCCTATGGTGAAAAGAGCGTAAAGCTGATCGTCCTTGCTGGTGAGAATCACATTTGCCCCAAACAAAAGAAGTAATTTTTTCCGTTGTTTGTTTTTTGCTCCAGTTGAGCCATTTTCAATTCCCTTTCTCTTTGTTTCTTCCCATAAAAAATACAAAAAAAATATAAAACTGTTTTGAAATGCCAAAAAAAGTACAAAATGTTCAAAAAACATTAAAAAAATATAAAACAACAAAAAGAATTAAAAAAACAGTTCTTTTTAGAACTACCTTTCATTTATAAAATTAAAGCTATATTTTTAAAGGATCTCTGTCAATTTTTTGTCCTTAGGGTACGCGTACCGGGGCGCGCCCCCCAAAAAAAGAAAAACATTTTTTATGAAGCAGTTAGCATGAAGGAAGGACACAAAGAGAGTTATGTTAAGACAAAAAGAGCTACAAGATGACCACAGAGGGATTGTTTATTACATAGTAAAAAATAGAGAAGGTGTAATTGGATGAAAGTGAGAAAAGTAAAATGACTAAAGGAGCGAAAGAAAGGAAGAGAGAGGAAGAACACTAAAGTAGAGATAGTGTGAGACTGTGATTGGCTGTTAAAAGAAAAAGAAAGGACAGTAAAAAATGGATTATTATAAATAGAATTATTTTTCATGATGGTCCTTCTACAACATCAGGGCATTACACATGCTATTTAAAAACTTCTAAAGGTTGGACCCAATGTAACGACACTCATTTGACTTTCAAACAACGTTTGCCTTTTTAAATTCATACCTAGTGTTTTTACAGCCAAAATTTAGGTAAAAGTAATTGGCCAATGAAGACGGGAGCAGTTAATAAAGGTTATTTTGCTGTTTAAAAATATATTCTGAGTAAAAGTGATCCAGGCAATATAAAAAAATGACTTGTCATATAGGTACTGTAAGTGGATCTCATAGTAAGTGATATTAGTATTATGCAAAATGATGAACATGAGTGAGTCAGAGATGGTTTTACAAATACTTGAATATTGTGAAAATGTTGTAGAGCCTTTCTTTCAGAACGTCGGGAAAAAGGTAATTTCAGAGTGCCTTAGAATTAATTTGAACATATACTCATACATCTGACACTATTTGGCCAAATGGAAAGGTGCAGGAATGAGTAAAGAGTCATGACTGAAAAAAAGGAGTATATGAAAATATTGAAAATATTTCAGATGTTCTTGGAGCTTTTCTTATAGAAAGTCGATAAAATGGATTTTTAAGTGAACAGCAAAGTACTTTCCAACGAGAAAAGGACCACCATGATACAGTATTTGGCCTCAAGGACACACACTCGACGCCGTCTTCTCATCCAGCAAAGACATCGCCTTCAGCCACGCAACAGGACTCCACTGGACGGACCACAGCTGCGTCCACTTCACCTTCAAAAGAACGACGATCCACCACCACCAGCAACAGGTTGCCCGAAGGAGCTGGAACAAGATCACAGCCGACCAGCTCACCGCCTCCCTGAGCCAGCACCCTCCGGCCGGCTCAACGAACCCCAGCCAGGCCGCCGACAACCTCACGAAGTGGATCAGCAACTGCGCGGACGAACTCGCCCCTCTGAGGACCCCGCCCAGCAGACCCGGCAGCAGAAAAACCCCATGGTTCACCAACGAACTCAAGAGCTCCAAGAAGAACTGCCGAGCCCTCGAGAAAGTATGGAGAAGGGAACCAACAATGAACAACATGTCCACCCTCAAGCTCGCCACCCGGAAACACCACCAACTGATCCGCGCCACCAAGAAAACTGCATACAAGGACCGTCTGGACAACAACGCACACAACTGCAAGGAACTCTTCAACATCGTGAAAGAGCTCTCCAACCCCAACGCCGGAAACAACGACATCACCCCATCGCAAGACCTCTGCAACTCCCTCGCCTCCTACTTCCACAACAAGATCGCGGACATACACAACAGCTTCAGCATCCAACCGACGCACGTCACAACCGCAGCAACGCCACCCACCACCACCCTCCGCGCCTGGACCCCGATCAACACCGAAGACACCAACTGCACGATGAACTCCATCCACTCCGGATCTCCAACCGACCCCTGCCCTCACCACGTCTTCAACACGGCCGACGTCGTCATCGCACCCCACCTGCGGGACATTATCAACACCTCCTTCGACACCGCCACCTTCCCTGAGAGCTGGAAGCACGCCGAACTCAGCGCTCTACTCAAGAAACCTACAGCGGACCCCACCGAACTCAAGAATTACCGTCCCATCTCGCTCCTCCCGTTCCCGGTCAAAGTCATCGAAAAGACCGTCAACAAACAGCTGGCCGCCTTCCTCGAGACGAATGGATCCCTCGACCCCTCACAGTCTGGCTTCCGAGCCAACCACAGCACGGAGACCGCCCTCATCGCCGCCACCGATGACATCCGAACCCTGATGGACAACGGAGAAACAGCGGCCCTCATCCTCCTGGACCTCTCCGCGGCATTCGACACTGTCTGCCACCGCACCCTAGTACAGCGCCTTGGCAACATCGGAATCCAGGAGAAGGCACTGGAATGGATCACCTCCTTCCTCGACGGAAGAACACAGAGAGTCCGCCTACCACCGTACAAGT